>NC_138206.1:16009489-16609489 GCF_964194415.1 Vipera berus
AACAGAATTAACTGCTATTTGCAACTAGATGTCAACATATTCCTCTCTAAAAGAAATTACAATTCTTTACATATATTTTTCTTTATTGATTTCAGTGTGTCTGAGGGCTTTATTTTCCCCTCAGAATCCAAAAGATAGGGCAGGTTGAATTTAATTACGGCAGCGAGACTTTTAGTAGCACAATATTGGAAGAAGGAAGAACTGCCGACTATAGAAGAGTGGACTTTGAAAGTTTCTAACTTGGCGGAAATGGCAAAGATTTCAGCATATTTGAAAGATCAATCGCAACAGAGATACATTGTGGAATGGAGAAGATGGATTGAATATATTCAGAATAAATATGGAACTAAAAAGTATCATTTAGCATTTGAATAAGTAGCGGATTTTTATGACGTATAATTAGTTAGTAGTTATTTTATTAATATTTTGACTATGGAGAGTTAAAGTGTGATAGAATTTGATGTTTTATTATTGTTGTTAGCATATTTTAGATTATGCTTGTTTGTATTATTATACCCTGTATTCAGCTCTGGGAAGTCGGGGAGGGGGGAGGGGAGGGGAGGGGGGGTTGGGGAGGGGGAGGAGGGGTTTTTTTGTATTCAAAATGTATTGTAAAACTTTTCAATAAAAAAAAAGATAGGGCAGGTATTCTAATTTGAGACTAGACTAAACTCTAAATCAGCCAAATAATTTTCATTAAGTGTTAATCAATTGATAGAATAGTTAGGATGTAATATTTATTATTTCTTGTCAGTTAAGCGTGAACTTTGTCTTACACTTAATTTAGATTTAAAAGCACATTGAAATCTGATAAGGAGCAAAATCTTGTATGTATGTGTGTGTATATATATGTATACATGTGTGTGTGTGTATGCTAAAAATTTTTGATTGCTAACAAAGAGTTAAAGGGGGACTGGGATAGCTATTTCGAGCTTATTAGCTCTCATCAGCCAGCCATACCCTTCTGAGATTCGAACCTGGGCTGCTTGCACTTAGGCAGCTGTGTTGACCCCTAGGCCACAGGCTCTTTCTCACTTTGTCAGCTGTATCAGGGAGGGAAGAGAAAGAGGAGGAAATATATCTTGAGTGTTTTTTTGAAGTCTAAAGAGCTAGTGCTCTATATACAGATAGTCCTCGACTTGCAATTGGTCATTGGTGACCATTCAAAGGTATGTTAGATCCCCCAAATGATACCTACGACCTGGTTCCAAAGTTCCAATGGCTGCCCCCCATGGTCACATGATCATCTTTTGGGCACTCGGCAACCGGGCCATATTTATGCCTGTTCGCTATGTCCCAGGGTCACATAACCAGGTTTTATGCCATTTTTGCCCAAAAATGGTGTTTTACTTCTGGTTTGGTGCAAAAACATATTATAGTGAACAATGAGTTTGCTTATCAACTGTGACATTCACTTAACATCCATGGCATTCACTTAATGAACACCACAAAAACAGTTCTCAAAATTAGGTCAATCACATAGGTAACCCACTTTAAAATTGTCGCAACTTAGTAGGACTGTGATGGGCAGGTTCATAAGTCAAAGACTACTTGTAACTGAATTGATTGATTGATTGATTGAGCCGCCCATCTTACCTCAAGGTAACTGTACAACTGGATCCTGCGAATTGTCTGGCCACAACGTTTGGGACACATTTAAAAGTCAGTCCCACCACATTTTAGAGAGTGCCTTAAAACAATAGTTAACTTCAAAAGGGTCTGTTAGTTTGAAGTAGGGGTCTGCAAACTTGGCCCTTTTATGACTTGTGGACTTCAACTCCCAGAACTCCAAGCCCACAAGTCATAAAAGGGCCAAGTTTGAAGACCCCTGGTTTGAAGCATTTCATTTACAGATGTGTTTCCCATATTGAAAATCCAATATTTTCTTCTACTGGAGTGCTTTTCCATTGATCACCCATTTCTTTTTTGTCTACATTTTTTGCTTCTTACTGTTTTCAAGGCAAGCCAAGGCCATGTATTCCTGTAAGGCTGAACACAGTCATGAACTGAGCTTCCCGCAGGGGGCAGTATTTTCCAATGGTAAGATGCAATTAGGTTTTATTGTCGTTGTTGCAATAACATTAGCAACCAGCACCTCTGTTCATCTTTAGAGCTTTAAGACTGCTTGTTTTTTCATTAGTGCAACACAATTATTCTTCATCATATCACTTTTTCAAAGATGAGTGATAACGTGAATATGTTATAAACATGTGTTGTGCGTGTATGTGTGTGCATGTGAATATTGTTATTATTTATATTATTATTTTTGTTAAACATTAAAGTATGTCTAAGGGAGAAAACCATAATCAATGTAAGTCAAGCACTGTCCTTCTTTCTTAACAGTATATCCATCTGTGGAACCCGGATGGCTAAAAGCAACATATGAAGGCAAAACAGGACTTGTTCCAGAAAACTATGTTGTCTTTCTCTAGTGATAGTAATGGACAGCAGTTTCTTCATGGTATCCATGGTAACAAGCAATAAGCACTGTGACTTTTTTTTTTAAATCTGACACAGATATGGAGGGTCTGCCAGCTATCCCCATGTATGGTTGACTCCCTTCCATTTCTGCAACTGCAGATTATGTAGCTTTGTATAAGTAGAACAGAATTTAACGAAAACAGTCGAGAGGATGGGTTTTGTTTTTTCAGTCTGTGTTTTAAAACTGAACATGGTACTTTCTCTGTCTTCCACTGTTGTTAACGAGAAAAATCACTTTATTTTTTTTCCTTTATGCACAAAATCAATTCACCTGAAAATGAATCCACTTTTTTTTTTAAATCTGAGCGACTGATTCTCAATTGGTCCCTATCATTTCAAGAAAAGCTTGAGCTTGTATTTAAATTGTTAATAAATGTTCACCGATGTCATTGTTTGTAAAAGCAATATAGATAGGGATATAAATGTGTTAATTGAAGCAACATTTCATCAAAGTCATATTTTTGTTTCAAATGGCATTTTAACGCGGTATATAGTATATGTGTTTTGGTTTTTCTTCCTTCACTTCTATGTTTTATCCTATAATTATTAATAAATTATATTTATAAAATCTCACTTCCATTCTAATAATACGTTGGAATGCCAACTTCATAAATAAGCTATTGTTTTTACTTATTATTATGGTATGTTGCACAATCAGCCAAATGTTCAGACTGGATTTGGTATCTTTATCCACCTATTGAGTCCTTCCCAAGAACATTGGTTAGGAAGGTGTGGATGTTTGATGATGATAGAGGTATTGCCGCAGGATGTAATTGCAATTGACCAGTGGTCATTTTTGTCAATGCCAGTAGTGTTCAAATGGTGCTCCAGTTGTTTTGGGATTGCCCCCCAAGAGTCTATTACTATTGATGCTATCTTTGCTTTCTCCTGCCACAGTCATTCTATTTCTATTTGCTTTGTATTAATTTATCGTCTCTATTTCTTTCTGTTCTATTCTGCTGTCTCCAGGTAGTGCCACATCTACTATCCAGACCTTTTTTGTGTTTCTTATCGACAATTTGTTAAGTCTGGATGTTATGTGGAAAGTGTCTGTTGGTTTGAATTCCAAAGTCCCAGAGCACTTTAGCTTTTTCATTTGCTATTACTCACTTTTATGGTTCCACCAGTTCTTGCTTACAGGCAAATGATATTTCTTGCAGATCTTCCAGTGTGCCATTGTTGCTACTTTGTTATGCTGCTGCTTGTAGTCAATCTGTGCAATCGTCTTACAGCAGCTGACCGGGTGATCCACTGTTTCTTCAGGTGGATCACAGGTGGCACTTGCTGTCTGTTGCCATTTTCTGAATTCTGTATTCTGGTTAGATGATCTTGGTGGGGGCTCCCCAATTGTTATGCCCCTGTCATGGACCGATCATCATCTCCTGCGGCTGGTCTTCCGTTTTGCCACCCCCCGCCGTGGGTGCGTGGAACCAATTAAATGGTACCGCCCCAGACGCTTAATGGATCCCGAGAGGTTCCAGGCGGCGCTGGGGTCCCCACCTGCCTCCCTTGCTCACAGCTCGGCAGATGCCTTAGTGGAAGCCTGGGAAAGGGCAGCCACTGAGGCTCTTGACCGAGTTGTACCCTTGCGGCCCCTGACCCGGTGCAGATCCCGTCGAGCTCCATGGTTCTCCGTGGAGCTCCGGGAGATGAAGCGTCGGAGACGGGGCCTAGAGAGCGGTTGGAGATCCAGCCGATCCGAATCCGACCGATTGCGACTAAGAGCCTATATTAGGTCTTATCTCGCTGCGATAAGGGAGGCGAGGTCTAACCACTTCGCTACCCTTATCGCGTCCGCAGATAATCGCCCGGCCGCCCTGTTTAGGGTGACTCGCTCCCTCCTGAATCAAGAGGTGAGGGAAGAACCCTTGCAGGGTCATGCCGAGGAGTTTAACCAACATCTGTCGGACAAAATCGCTCGGATTCGGACCAGTCTGGACTCTGATTGGGCAGAGTCTGGCGATCAGGACGCGGGCGGTCTTGTCGATATTACCTGGGAGGAGTTTGATTCTGTGACTCCGGAGGAAGTGGGCAGGATCATGGGGAGGCTGAGCTCCACCACATGTTTATTGGACCCGTGCCCTTCCTGGCTGGTTTATGCAGCCCGGGAGAGGACGCGCAGCTGGTTCCAGGCAGTTATATCGGCTTCTCTGAATGAGGGTAGCTTCCCCGCCGTCTTGAAAGAGGCGGTGGTGAGGCCTCTCCTCAAGAAGCCTGCCTTGGACCCAGCTGTATTGAACAACTTTCGTCCGGTCTCCAACCTTCGCTTTCTTGCGAAGGTTGTTGAGAGTGTGGTGGCGCATCAGCTCCCTCTGGTCCTGGATGAAGCGGATTATCTAGACCCGTACCAATCGGGTTTCAGGCCCGGGTACAGCACGGAGACGGCATTGGTCGCGCTGGTGAATGATCTCTGGAGGGCTCGGGACAGGGGACATTCCTCTGTTCTAGTCCTATTAGACCTCTCAGCGGCTTTCGATACCATCGACCATGGTATCTTGCTGCGGCGTCTCAGGGGATTGGGAGTGGGAGGCACGGTTTTACAGTGGTTCTCCTCCTATCTCCAGGGACGTTCGCAGTCGGTGTTGACAGGAGGGCAGAGGTCGACCGCGAGGTCTCTCGTTTGTGGAGTTCCTCAGGGGTCGGTCCTCTCGCCTCTCCTGTTCAACATCTATATGAAACCGCTGGGTGAGATCATTCGTGGTTTTGGATTTGGGTATCATCAGTATGCTGATGATACCCAGCTTTTCCTTTCGACCCCAAACCACCCCAGTGATGCCCTCAACGTGATGTCCCGTTGCCTGGAGGCGGTTCGGGTCTGGATGGGGAGGAACAGACTTCAACTCAACCCCGACAAGACTGAGTGGCTTTGCATACTTTCATCCCGGGTCTATTCGGATATTCCACCTCTTTCTATGGGGGGTGAACTATTACCCCCCGTAGATAGGGCTCGCAACTTGGGAGTCCTCCTAGATTCACGGCTTACCTTGGAAGATCACATAGGGGCTGTGACTAGGGGGGCTTTCGCCCAGGTTCGCCTGGTGCGCCAGTTGCGGCCCTATCTAAACCGGGATGATTTATGCACGGTCACTCATGCGCTCGTGACCTCTCGTCTAGACTATTGCAACGCTCTCTACATGGGGCTGCCCTTGAGGACCACCCGGAGGCTCCAACTGGTACAGAATGCAGCCGCGAGAGTTGTGTTGGGAGTCTCCCGATACTCCCATGTTACACCTCTGCTCCGTGAGCTGCATTGGTTACCAGTTGTCTTCCGGGTGAGATTCAAGGTACTAGTAATGGTGTTCAAAGCCCTACATGGCAGGGGTCCGGAGTACCTTAGGGAACACCTGCTGCCGGCATCAACTTCCCTCCGCCCTGTGCGTTCCCACAGAGAGGGCCTCCTCAGGGTGCCACCGGTCAGAGAATGTCGATTGGTGGCCCCCAGGGGGAGATCCTTCTCTGTGGGCGCCCCGGAGCTATGGAATCAGCTACCGGTTGAGCTCCGGACGGCGCCCGATCTTCGCTCCTTTCGCCACGAGCTAAAAACATACTTTTTTGAACAAGCTGGCCTGGCCTGATGGGGGACTGGGGCGGTTTGTTATTGTTATTTTATTGGGGTTTTAAGATGTATTAATTGTTTTTAGTATGGGCATGTATTTAATTATTTTTTAACTTTTGTAATCCTGTATTTTTATTCTTGCCCTGTTCACCGCCCTGAGTCCTTCGGGAGAAGGGCGGTATAGAAATATTATTAAATTAAATTAAATTAAATTTGTTCTTAAGATTTAATTTAATTTAATTTAATTTAATTTAATTTAATTTAATTTATATACCGCCCTTTTCCGAAGGAGTCGGGGCGGTTTACAGGGTATTTAAAATCAAACAGTACAAAATACAAAAGTTAAAAAACAATTTAAAAAGATTAAATTATCCCTTAAAATAAAAACCCCAGTTAAAAATTCTCAGCCTGGGCCGGAGAGCTCAAAGAGCCAGGTCTTCAGGTCCCGGCGGAATGAACGAAGGTCAGGGGCGGTCCTAAGCTCCACGGGCAGCTGGTTCCAGAGGACAGGCGCACCCACAGAGAAGGCCCTCCCCCTGGGTGTTATCCGCCGGCATCTTTTACCGGCGGCACCCTGAGAAGACCCTCCCTGTGTGAGCGCACTGGACGAAGGGAACTTGATGCTGGCAGGAGGTGTTCCCTCAAATATCCCGGACCCAAGCCATTTAGGGCTTTATAGGTCATCACCAGCAGATTTGGTTTTAAGCATTGTTCTTGTATACAAAACAATTTCCAGTACTTTAGCTGGTGGTTCACCATCATACACCTCGAGTTTTTCCTCAAAGCTTAGAATGTTGTAATGTATGAGCACAGTGTTATGCAGATCCAATATTGTTGTTATTGTTGTTGTTATTATTATCTGATATTTTACTTGAGATACCTTAAAATGAAAGACCAAAATTAACTGAGAAATAAATACAAGTAAAAGAACCTGAAGTTCATTTCCAAATTTCAAAAAAGAAATAAGGCAATCAGTAATTTTGAATCATTACACTGGCTTGACACATGAAACTAATTAAGCTCTTGAATTTTATCCTGCAAGCTTGACAATACTTTCCAAAGTTTAATTTAGGTAATATTGGATGCTGAATATAATGTTTCTATATTATTGCTTTCGAAATGTGGTGCTGGAGAAGACTCTTGAAAGTCCCTCGGACTGCAAGGAGATCAAATCAGTCAAACCTAAAGTAAATCAACCCTCACTGTCCTTTGGAAGGACAGATACTCTGAAGCTGAAGCTCAAATACTTTGGCCACCAAATGAGAAAAGAGGAATCATTGAAGAAGACCCTGATGTTGGGAAAGATGGAAGGAGAAGAGGACGGCAGAGGACAAGATGGTTAGATAGTGTCATCAATGTAATAAACATAAATTTGGGCAAATTCCAGGAGACAGTGGAGGACAGGAGAGTTTGGTGTGCTATGGTCCACGGATTGCGAAGAGTCAGACGGACACACACACACACACACGCTCCACTTGTAAGATCATTTCAGGTATGGTATTTCAAATGTAGAAGGAACTGTTGTACTTGGGGCTGTGTGAATTCTTCAAATAAAAAAACTGAAAATTATTTTGAACAAGCAGTAGTGAAAATTCATTACTTGTGATATCAGACTAAAGTTAAACTTCTCTGATTACAGTATGTTGTTACTGAAATATTTTGCAGACAGTAAAACTGAGCTGGTGCTCCTTTTATGAGATGCCAGGCTGTCATTTATAGACATATTACTTATTTAGGTTGAAGTTAACAAGAAATCCAGAGTCATTTTCTGACTCCACGTCTTATTGTTCTAGCGTGTTGTATGCATTTTTAGAAAAAAGTGCATACAGAACAAGGAATCTCAAGTGAAAAAAAGACTGTTAACAACCCTAGGCTAGAGAATCATGCATATGTTATCTAAAGCAGAGTAATTCAATTCAAGATGCATAATACAAGGCAGAAAAAAACCCCCACAAATATCTCTGTCTCCAGTCTTGATAGTAAAATAACAAAAACAACTGATTAAATCACTTTGTCAGGATGATTCAGGTGATCCATGTTTATGTGAATCTATGCCTTCAAATCAATGTGTGTGTTTTTCCCTCGAGCTGCAGAAAACGACAAATGGAAATCCATTCAGTGCTTAGTGAAACAGCCATCGATATATTCTAAAGTTCATGAAGGCAAAAAACAAGGAGGTTTATTTTCTAAGATGTAAACGTAAAGGCGCCCATGCAGATTTTACTCTGCTAGTCATTGTCAACTATAGGGGACAGTGCTCATCTCCATTTCAAGGCCATTGAGCCAATGCTGTCTGAAGACATTTCGGTGGTCATGTGGCTAGCATGACATCATGGAGCCCTGTCACCTTCCCACCGTAGTGGTACCTATTGATCTGTTGTCATTTGCATGCTGTCAAACTGCTAGGTTGGCAGGAGCTGGGGCAGGTAACAGGAGCTCACCCCATCGTGTGGTGCTCGGGTCTCGAACCTGGGCTGCCGGCTTTCCAGCCAACAAGCCCAGCATCTTAACCATGAGCCACCACGCTGCCCTTCTTAGAAACATGTTTATAAATGGTCTTTTTGGAAAAATCAAACCAGCCCAATAATATAAATCCTAAATTCAGAAGGGCACTAATATTAGCCCAAGTTAATATCCTTATTATTACATCAATCATGGAAGGGAAATTTAAGAAAATTCCATATGTGGATAGATTATGCCCAGGTGTGTTAGTATTACAAATCAATAGCTCATGTTCTTCTTTATTGTCAACTTTATATTTGTTGTGATTCAGAGTCAGCCTGTGGGTTCGGCAGTTGGGTCGGATGACTCAGAGGAGGAGGAGGGGGGTGTTGAAGACCTTGCTGAGGGGGTTGAAGATCTTGCTGATGAGAGCCCTCAGCCAGGCCCCTCCCACTTGGTCACCACGGAGACCCAGCTGTGTGAGCCTGACAGCGTGGATGAAGATGACCCACAGCTAGCCCTGTTCAAGGACGCCCGACGCAGGAGGCAGTCAATTAGGAGTAAACAGAGGAAGGCAATGGGGCTTCTCGGAAGGAGGCAGAGAGAAGCCACGCCCTGAACTCTATATAAGGGGAATGTGTGGGGAGGGCTGGTTTGCTGAAGGCAACCGCTTGGATAGTTCGTGTTTCTTAAAGCTCCCGTTTCTTGGTTCATGTCTTGTTTGTTTTTGTAGCTATAAATTTGGCAGGCGTAATTCCAGCCTCTTGCCGTTTGTAAAGGGGTTGTCCCTGCTTTTTCTGCAGGGCCGGTAGCAGGCTGGTACAGAACAATATGGACACATAGTATATCCTTGGTATATATATGGACATACTTTGGTACCGTATATCCTTGGTATATCCTAATGAATCATTTCAGGTACTCATACTTAATTCTATTTAATACATTTCCCATATAGAAATCAGTTCTCATTTAATATGGCAGACGTTTACAGATTAAAACCCCCAACAAATTAACAGTGCTGGTGCTTAGTTTAGGGCATATATGATGTCCTCTGCTTTTTATTTTTAGTCCTGTTCAATCATCTCTGTTTCTTAGATATTTTATGAGCAAAGCTGAGCAGATAATCCTGACTTTCTAAATTATTGAAAGAATTACTTTATTGTGTAACATATATCTTATTTTAACAACACTTTTCAGCATGTGCATCATCAAAAGTTCTTGCAATAACTTAACGGGAAAAGTTTGTAAAGGGTCTAACAATGCAAGTGCTTAAGGTACATACTTTTAATGTGTCCCACCCTCTGTGATTGTTTTTGTACATCTACTAAGAGGAACTTCTCAGCAGCTTTGACTAAACCAGCTCAGGCCTGATTGACCCTTGGATGGAAAATCATGGGGAATTACTCTACTATTAGGAAATTGAAGAAACATTAAAAAAGTGATATGCACTTGTATATTGTTGCCAAGAAAATTGATTGTGTTCATGTAATTATGACTCAAGCTCAGTTGAGGGAAATCTCTACCTTTCTTTTCTAATAATAATGATGCACTGCTAATTTATTTCTAGATGAAAAGAAAATTGCCAAATTACTGTACTAAACCTATCGTTCTGTATCTGGAAGAGAGAGAGAATAAGAGAAAAGAAAGAGAAGCATGGGATAAGAAATGAGTTCCCCAATCCCAATTACCTCTTCGACAAGCTGAAGGGTTTTCTTTTTTTCTTAAAAAACTAAGCCAAAAAAAGGATTATTTAGATATAATCATGCTCAGAATAGAGTCATTGAAAACAGTAAGATTTAATTGAATCAGTTGGTCTCCTCTATTCATGAAATGTTCTGAATCCAATTAGTGTCTTAGTTTCATTTGTTGATGCCTCATGAGTAATTAACCTTTAAGGATAGAGGAGGCAATAAAGGTAGTCCTCAACTTACAACCACAATTGAGCCCAAAATTTCTGTTGTTGTAAGACAAAACAGAAGCTTGATAGGTTGATTTCAACCATTCTAGCCCATATTTTGGCTCATACGAGACTCTTTGTGACTGGAGCCAAAACAACGTTGTTTTTAAAATCTTACATGATTTAAAATCTAAACTAGTAAGAGATATCCTTATAAAGTATTGTTATGTTTCAGATGTTTTACTAATATAACAGTAGGCATATATGTGCTGTTAAGTGTGTGGGTTAGATATTTGGAAATCTTGTTGTTAGTTGCGAAGTCGTGTCCAACCCATCGCGACCCTATGGACAATGTTCCTCCAGGCCTTCCTGTCCTCTACCATCTTCTGGAGTCCATTTAAGCTCACGCCTACTGCTTCAGTAAGAGAAATCCTTATAAAGTATTGTTATGTTTCAGATGTTTTATTAATATAACAGTAGGCATACATAGAGTGCTGTTGAGCAGGGTGAATTAGATATTTAGAAATCTATATATGACTTTGATTATACAGTTAGTCCTCGACTTACAACCACAATTGAGCCCAACATTTCTATTGTTAAGTGAGGTAGTTGTTAAGTGAGTTTTTCCCCATTTTACAACTTTTTCTTGTCACAGTTGTTAAATGAATCACTGCAGTTGATAAATTAGTAACCTGGTTGTTAAGTGAATCTAACTTCCCCATTGACTTTGCTTGTCAGAAAGTCGCTAAAGGGGATCATGTGATCTTGGGACACAGCAAAGGTCATAAATATGAACCAGTTGCCAAGCATCTGAATGTTGATCACATGATCATGGGGAGGCTGCAAAGGTCGTGACTGAAAAATGATCATAAATCACATTTCTCAGTGCCGTTGTAACTTTGAACGGTCACTAAATGAAGTCAAGGACTACTGTAATGAACATGTTTCAAGAAAGCACTCCTTTTATGGCATGCACATATTTGTTATTTGTTTTGGTCAAAGAGCTTTTCCAGGGCTTTGAAGCACCACCATTCAAACCAGTTTATTGAATATATAAGTGGAATGATTAGACCAGAGATGGCAAACATTGTGGGCTTGTCACATCTCCCCTGAACAAAAGAGAAACCATTCTTTACAGATTTACTTTAAAAAAAAATAGTCCAATTATGTGTGATCCCCAGAATCTGCCACATGCCACTTACCTTAAGGCAGCGTTATCTTTCTGTTGACAAGCCCGTACAGCCTACCTGAGGCAGTTCCGGGTCACTTGAGACCTTTGTTCTTGGCCTCTGCAGCCTCAGAAAACCACATGAAAGCACACCCCATTCTTGGACCATTTCTGGACACTCTGAAGGCTATGCAAGAGTCCTCTCCCATCTCTAGAGCAGAGGTCCCCAACTCCCGGTCTGTGGACCAGTAGCAGGCCGCAGCATGCCAGCAACTGGGCCGCACCCATAAGCAAAACCCCTTCCTCCAGATGCAGGCAGCACGCAAAGCTATTTTTTGTTGATGATATTTGAAGAGAACACATTGGTAATCCTTTGGGACAGCTTCCCTCCCCCAAATTCCTCATGGTGCCCTCTTTTCCAATATTGAGAACAGTGCCTGAAATGGATCATTTCGTGTGGATTCACTGTTTATTTTTTGTCAGTGGGGTGCTATCTCTGTGGTGTCATCTTGCTTATGATGATATAATATTCATCATAGGTATGTCTTATATCATTTGAGTGTGTGTATTTCTCCTGAAAACTGCCAGAAGTCTTGGGAGTATAGCAGTATAAAAATAAACGCGTGCAGAAAAAATGAAATATTGTATATGGAGGGACATTAAATTCTGAATACTTTCTCTTTCTTTATTAAGATACATTGAGCATATTTACTGGCAGTGACACAAAAGCCTCATAAATCAGCCTTATTCCATTAATGCTGGATCAAGGCAGTGCTGTTCTGGATAAACTAAAAAAATAAACTATGCATTTACTAAGGGGGGCAGGGGAAATAGCCTAGCAAAATAGCAGTCTTAAGCTGATTAATAGAATGGTTGACTTTCAAAGCACAAGCCAAAGGTTTGCAGAGGTAATGAACTACATTTATTTGGCTAGACATATTTGTGTAGAATAGCATGTTTTGCATGTGTTTTATTTGTGCTTGCATAAGTATATGCATGCAAATCTCTAAGTGAATACATTTCTTGCAGGCCTGAAGAAATTTATTCCTGGGTGTTGGTTTTGATTTTTTGTTTTTGTTTTTTGCAGTAGTGTAATGATTGAATAAGTATGCTTTTGATTTTAAACAACAACAAAGTTTAGCTTTTCTTTACCCAAAGTTTTCAATTCCATTTTCTGAACTCCATTGTAATACGTGCTGTCAGTAGTGGTAAAAAAGCATAATAATGTGCTGAAAATTGCAGCATTTTAATAGGTTATATGCTGTGACTGAAATTAGGCACGTTATGTACTTTATTATAAGCATTGTAATTGATCTGTTGAGGAGGGTGGAAACCTTTCTGATAAAGATTTCAAATGACTCCCAGGTTTTTTAAATCTTCAGAATATAACAGGTTCAAGTAAGGTTTAACAAATATTATTTCCACCTAACAGATTTTTTCCAACAGATTTTTCCCTAAAGTTTTGTATAATATTTGTAATATTTTCTTTTTATCTTCAATCTATACATATATAACTAACCAATTAATTCACTATCAATGAGCATAGAAATTCCTGGTGACTGCTACCTCTACAGTCCGTAGTAATGAAGTACTTAAAGGAATTAAAATGACTTATTGTTCTTGTAATCATGTATTGTTTAACTGCAGAAAAACCTGCACTCTTGGTTTCTTACGATTGAGATAATGACCCGTTACTCTTTCTTGTGAATTGTTGAAAAGTGTCACTAAAAAATGCTTGGCCCTCAAGATTTTGCTAAAGGAAACTCCCAAGGTTGGAACCGAGCCTTGTTAAGAAATGTTAGTGCTGAATTTATGTTTAGCAATGGAAATGCTTGAGGCAGATACAACTTCAGTGCATTTTGGCTGCAGTTCAGTGTGTTTTGTAAGGTTGGGAAATACCAATCCTAGAAAAATGTCCACCTGCACTCCATCATTGCCCGAAATATTGATTTGTTTTTTAAAAACACAGCAGAGTACTAGGCACCATTGCCATTAGGGTGCTGCAGCTCAAGGTTAGGATTGTATGCCTGCTCTCTGAATAGTAAATCAGATAGTCAGAAGCTCCTTTGCTGAATATTTGTGATGAGATACTCTCCTTGAAAAAAAGTGAAAGCGGTCTCCTGAACTTCTGTTTACTTTTAGAGATTTAACCTGATAGTTTCTACAAATGTTTGTAGAAGAATTCCACTCATATTATTCATCCAAATATTTCCTCTGTGCTACCCCAAGCGTTAATTGAGAAGAAGTCTTTTTCTTGTGTACTGGGTTGAGAAATATAAAGTGTTGACCTGTAACAAATCAACTTGTCAAAGAACTAGTCCTTAACCCTCCATTATTTAGATCAGCAGCTTTGTTATCTGCTACCTGCACCTAAAGTTGTCTTTCCCATCCTGTGTCCTTCCCATTTTTGCTATGTGGGCAGGGTTGGTGAGGAGTCTATTCTATGATATGCAGAAGACTAACTGGAGATATTCTTCACAGTTAAGTTTGGCTGCTTGAGCATTGTTCTCACATCAAATTGCAATACTTGCCTGCTTGAGAATGAAGCATATAAGCAGAAGCCTTTCTGCTGCTAAACACTGTTTCAATAAAGGTGTAACCCAGAACCAGCATGGCTGGCTGGGGAATTCTGGGAGTTGAAGTTTACAAGTCTTAAATTTGCTAAGTTTGGAGACAGCCCTGCACTAAAGAAAATCAAACTGGTATTTAGGGTTGAATTAATAAATAGTCCTTAGGACTTCGCAGGAAGTTTCTTGAACCATGTAAAAGTTCCCATCTTCTTGGGGGGCTTCAAAATTTGCATTCAGGTACTTAACTGGCAGTTCAATTTTCTTTTAGCTGAAATATTGCTTTACATTCTTTAATGCAGTGTCAAGAGCGCTGCCATTCCATTGTCCTTACTGTTTGTAAGGATGCATAACTAACTTAGCAGGAGTCTGCTTGCCAAAGATCGTGGTGTACTTTTAGTATTTTTTGGTTCTCTGAAAGAAGTTTGGTGGCTGAGAAAAATCCACCAGCATAACTAAGAGGAATATTGGTTAGTTGTACTCAGTTATGTATATTTCCTATGCTTTTATTGGAAATTTATTTGATTTCTCTTTATAAATGAATGGGGGTGGGTGGGAGAAAAATATAGAAATATTTGTGGTACAACATCTCATAGAAATACAGAATGTAGGAAGAGACCTTGCAATGAATCTAATCTAACTTCCTGCCCCATACAGGGATTCATTGCACCAATGTTTCTCAACCTTGGCAACTTTAAGATAGGTGAACTTCAATTCCCAGAATTCCCCAACCAACATGGGTGGCTAGGGAATTCTGGGAATTGAAGCCTATCCCATCTTAAAGTTGTCAAAGCTGAGAAACACTGCACTACATCATATAAGCACCTCCAATGAAGTAGATTCTATCTCCCAAAGCAGTGTGTTTTCCTTGTGAAATAGTTCTTACAGCTAGGAATGTTTGTCCTGATGACCAGGGAAAATACACTTCTTTAAGCAAGTTCTTTCTCCTCCTTTCTTCTGGAACAACTTTGAACAATTCTGCCATCTCTTCTGCATGACAGCCTTTTTGATCTCTGAAGACATCTCATCTGTCCTCAGACTTCTCTTTTCTGGGCTAAACAGACAGTTACAAGCACCAGTTTAATTACACTTGGTCAGACTATATATTCCCATGAAATTCTTAAGTGAACAAAGACCAACTCAGTCTCTTTCAACAGTGCAAGATTAAAGATGCCTTTTTTTGGTACATTTGAATACATACATACTCTTGATGTACAATATACACAGTGAATGTTGTGGATACAAGTTAGGACAGTCTTCTATGGTTGATTTGGAAGCGTGTTTTGTATTATTGTTTGCTAAAATACAGTAAGCTGACTTTGTAATAATGCCGCTGGGGGGGGGGCGAAAGGCCTAATAAGCAGGCATACACATAGAATGAAGGCTATTGCTAAGCACATTGGTTTGTGCTTCTTAGATTGTAAGCCGCCCTGAGTCTTTGGAGAAGGGCGGGATATAAATGGGATTAAAATAAATAAATAAATAAATAAAATAGCCAACCTCTCTTCAGTTTTATTATCTTCACTGATATCAGCTTCTTGGATATGGTGATATCAGTTGAATTCATTCTTCCTTGTATTTGCACAGTATTTCCTGGGTCACTGGTTGATATACAAACCTACACATACCTTCCTTAACCATTAGCAAATGTTCTTTTGATGCTTCATGCTTTTTTCTGCAAATTTATCTTGCATGGTTGTTTGATTAGTTCAAAGCACTTTGTTCCAAAATATAATAGGTTTATCAGGGTTTTCTTTTGCATATTTTAAACAGGGACTTTAGTGATGAGGCTGGAGAAAAGAGTTTTCTATGACAACCTCCTATGTGGATCTGTATAAGCAGGGCTTTTTTTCTAAAAAAAAAAAAGGTGCCGGAACTCTCATCTTGTTATTTATTTATATAATTTTATTTATATATTTATTTATATAATTAAACAATTATATATTCAATTCTTAACATACATTTTGTTCCATATATAAATATAAAAGCATGATAGGCTCTGTATTTGTACGATGGCCGATTATCTCAGTGTGCAGAAACGTGGATAACTACAAACAGAAGTTGCAACCCCTCTCCTTTTCACTGCATGGGAGTTCAGACCTGCGATGAACTGGGCCGATAGATCTAGAATCTCATATAATGATTTACTGACAGCAGTCTATTTTATAACTCTGTAATAATATCAGACACAGGTATGTGATATGCTGTCCAATTCGAAGATTAGTTGTGGATTCAAAGAAATAAATACTGTCAGACTATCTATATGGATTCTTTACTGACCCAGATCTGTGTATTTGCATAGTGTGTTTTATCAGTAACTCTGATCACAAGGAAGGAGATGCATGATTCTGCCTCCTGGCCTCCTGCCATTTAGTTTATGAAAAATGAGCATCTGTAAACTCTAGTCTGGCTCTTAAGGCTCCACTCCATGTGGCTTGGATTTCTGTGTTAGATGGCTGCATTTCAGACACCATTCAATAATCTGATTGATACAGGCCATAAAATTAGAAACTGAACACTCCAGAAGGTAGAGGTCAACCAGTAATTTATTGTAATCTAATGTGCTGGGCAGCAGCTCTTTGTGGTCAAGTAACAGGCTGTGTGAGGAAAGGAAGGGTGGGACAATGGAAAGGGATCAACCTGCACTGCTGAGCAAGGCAAGAACTACCCTATTTTTCGGACCATAAGACGCACCTGACCATAAGACACACCCAGTTTTTAGAGCAGGAAAACAAGAAAAAAAATATTCTGAACCAAATAGTACCGGTATACTAAAACAGGGCTTTTCAACCTTTTCATCCATTGCACCACTTTTAGGACAAGGCAATGTCCGAGTACCACCAGTCGCCCAGTGACTGTTCAGTTACGACAGCACTGAAAAAAGTGACTTATGACCATTTTTCACACTTATGACCGTTGCAGCATCCCCAGGGTCATGTGATTTACATTCAGATGCTTGGCAATCGATTCATATTTATGATGGTCACATTGTTCCAGGGTCATGTGATTGCCTTTTGCAACCTTCTGACAAGCAAAGTTAGTGGGGAAACCAGATTCACTTAACAATCATGTTACTAATTTAATTTCTCTCTCTCCCCTTCTCTTTCTCTCCCTCTCTCCCCCTCCCTCTTTCTTTCTCTCTCTGTCCCTCTTTCTCTCTCCCTATTTTTCTCTTTCCCTCTATTTCTCCCTCTTTCTATCTCCATTTCCCTCCCTTTCTTTCTCCTTCTCTCTCTCCCTTTCTCTCCCTATTTTTCTTTCCCTCTATTTCTCCCTTTCTCTCTCTCCCTCTATTTCCCTCCCTCTTCCTTTCTCCTTGTCTCTCTCTCCCTTTCTTTCTTTCTCTCCCTCTCTTTCCTTCTCCCTTTCTCTCTCTCCCAATATTTCTCTCCTTTTCTTTCTCCTTCTCTCTCCCTCCCTTTCTCCTTCTCTCTCCCTCTTTCTCTCTATTTCTCCCTCCCTCTCCCATTGTCCTTTCCTTCTTTCATTCCTTCCTTTCTTCCTTTCCTCCCTCTTTGTCCTTCCCTCTCCACGTTAGAGCAGTACCTGCGGAGGCGGCCCTGCGGCCCGGCTTTCTCTTGCAGAAAGCAAGCTAAAACGGAGCAAGGGAGATTGCCAGGAACGCGAATCGGCTGATCTTGCGCTCCTGCAATCTCCCTCACTCGGTTTCAGCTTCCCTTGCTACAAGAGAAAGCAGGCTGAAATGAGGGAGATTGCAGCAGCGCCAGATCAGCCGATTTGCATTCCTGGCAATCTCCCTCACTCCGTTTCAGCCTGCTTTCTCTTGTAGCAAGGGATCGTGCAAGAGCAGCTCCGGCTGCACAACTCAGAGCTCTCCAAGCGGCTGAGCACTGCTTGGCATGCCAAGCATCGCTCAGCCGCTTGGAGAGCTCTGAGTTGTGCAGCCGGAGCTGCTCTTGCACGATCTGCTGCTGCTGCGCGCACAACCAGACATGATGGTGTTCCATGGGCCGCCTGCTTCACCTCCGGCTGGGCTGTCCAGGGCGGCGGCAAGAACGGCCCACCGCTCAGCCGCTGGCAGGCGCCTCCAGGGTGTAGAAGCCCGCAAACATCTTCCCGGACTACAAATAGCGGCCGGGGCAGCCGGGAGCCTGGCGGACACTCCTCCACTTGCCTGCCGGGGCTGTTGACACCTCCCGGATGGACGCCCGCCTGCGCCGGCTAGGCCAACACACTCCACGATACCGCCGGCCGGGCGGGGCTGGCCCTGGGCAGCGGCTGCATGATGGGGGCTGCAGTGCCACCCTGCAGCAGCCTGGTCTACAGCAAGCCAAGCCCCCTGCCTTCCCCACCATGCCAAGGAAGCTGGACACCCGCTGGGGGACTTCCTGGACATTGTGGCTATTTATGGGCTGCAGGACTGCGAGGTGTCTGACACAGACACCCCAGGCTGCCTCCCTGAGCTCCCTCCCCAGCCCCTGGGGTTCAGCTGCGCTGCCCATTTGGTCCCCCTCTAGCAACAATGCTAGCTGCAGCTCCATGTCTGGGTTTCATCACACAAGGAAGGCACAGCCGGGAAAGACCAACGTGGATATGGTTCAGAAACACACGCTAACTACCCCCCAGGTCCAGCACCGGGTAGGCCACCAGCTGGCTGACAGGTGAGCATAAGGAAGAAGTGCACATGCACTCTGCAAAACCCACCTCCCACTCCTTGCCCTTTCTTATTTACCCAGTTGAGATGGTGCAAAGTTCCTGACAACTAGCCTTCGCTGCAGACAACTTCTTTGTGCAAAGTTTGCTGGCCGGGTTTTTTGGCGGGCTCAGCAGCAATTGGCTTTCAAAATCCAATAGAGCTCCCTCTATTGGATTTTGAAAGCCAATAGGAATTGCTACACAGCTTGTTGAAAAGTGTTTTTTTTCCCCCAAAAAAGGTGCCGGAACGCCATTCTGAGCGTTCTATGAGAAAAAAAGCCCTGTATATAAGCAACATTGCACTTCAAGATCAGCTGAATTTTTCAGTAAGCTGTTTGCGATGAACTGTTTTGCAGCTCTGATCAGGTTTTGGAGCGATTCAAAAGAAATTTTTTCTTAGTCTTCAGGTCTTGTAACAGTTCCATGTCACTTCCTTTTTTAAATGTTTCTCCCACTTGAAACTGCTAGCTGGAAACTTTAGATTGAAAAGTGGTTTGTTTTCAAATTGCCATTCCTCTGTTTTGTAAGAACGATTTACACGTTTTAAAATGGTCATCTTGCTATTTAGAGGTGCTCATGGCAGCTGAAAGAAGACAGAACAGCAATCATAACCTGAAATTGTTAGGGACATTAGAGTATTTGTCATCTTATGAATTTTTTAATTGTAGGGCCAACATTTTGGCATCTTATTAGGAATGATGCAATAACAAAGAAGAAGAAGGGGGGAAAAACCAAGAATCAACTGGAAATGTAACCAAACTTTTGAACCTGCCATATTTGCTATTTTATTATTTTGAATCAAACAGCTATGTGTGCATAGTAAGTATTCATTTAGACTTGCAGAATGGTGAATGGTTAACTTTGTTGCATTTAGAGACTGTGTCAGCTTTTGTTCATTTAAAGATTCAGTTTAAGGTTTAATTGTACAGATTGACCAGGAGTGCCTAGATATTTGTAAGTTAATACCTCTAACTTTGTTCCTACATTTCTTTTTCCAACCTGTTTCATCTTAGTTGTGGTTCTCCGTGTCCTTCCTAAAATGTGGGGCCTAAAATTGCGTGTAATATTCTAAGTGCAGAAAAAAAGATACTTTTTTTC
This sequence comes from Vipera berus, assembly GCF_964194415.1. Classification (NCBI taxonomy): domain Eukaryota; kingdom Metazoa; phylum Chordata; class Lepidosauria; order Squamata; family Viperidae; genus Vipera; species Vipera berus. The sequence continues at coordinate 16,029,355 of NC_138206.1, forward strand.
CCTTGGTTTTGATACTACTTTTTTTCTTCTTCAATGCAGCCTAAGATTGTATTTGCATTTCCTGCAGCTGCACCACACAATTGGCTCTTGTTCAGTTTGAGTTCAACAAAATACTCAGCTCCCTTTTGCTTATACTGCTGTCCAGTATTGCCCCCCATCTTATATCCTTGTCTTTCTCTTTTTTTAAAAGATTTTATTAGTTTTTTTCCTTACATACATATTTTAATTTTTCAACTAGCGTGCTGTCTGAATTTAAAAGCGCTAATACATAATCAATTCCTAATCCTTGGTTCTTTCGTCTAGCCATGTGTAGAATGAATCCCAGATTTGGTAATATTCTGTTTCTTCTTTATCTTTCAATCTCATAGTTAATCTGTCCATCTCTGCACATTCCAATATTTTTTTCATTATTTCTTCCTCTGGTGGTACTCCTTCATTTTTCCAATATTATGCGAAGGTTATTCTTGCAACTGTTGTGACGTGTAGAATCAAATATAAGCTTTGTTTATTAATCTTTTCTGGCATTATACCTAATAAGAAAAGTTCAGGTTTAAATTCAACATATTCTCCCAACATTTTTTTAACCATGCATGTATGTATCTTTTTCCAACAAGCCTTTGCTTTGCCACATGTCCACCAAATATGATATGTGCCTGAATTATGTTTACATTTCCAGCATCTATCTGACATATTTTTAAACATTTTTGCTAGTCTTACTGGTGGCAAGTGCCATATAAAACATTTTATATAAATTTTCTTTGTACGAAGTTGACATTGTCAATTTATAATCCCTCTCCCATAGCTTTTGCCATTTTTCTAGTTCTATGTTATAACCAAAGTTTTTCGCCCACCTTATCATTGTTTCTTTAACTTGTTCATTTTTCATCTCCAAGATTAACAAAAAATTATACATTTTCTTAATTAATTTCTCATCAGAACTTAACAATATCTTATCAAATACAGTTTGTTCTTTATAAAACCCATACAGTTTCATGTCTTTTTCATACCTATTTTGCATCTGTAAATGTGCCCACCACGACAGGTTGATACCCTGATTTTCCACTTCTTGTTTCGATTTTAAATTCCCATCAGTATTTAGAATATCTCTATACGTCCAAATTTTTTCAAAGTTTACCAAGTTTGGATGTAAAAAAGCTTCCATCGTTGATAACCACCCTGGAATTTTTACATATATTTTAGTTTAAATTTTTTCCCATACTGTCAACAAAGCATTTCTTATATAGTGATTTTGGAAATACTTATGAATTTTATCTTTCCCATACCACACGAAAGCGTGCCATCCCAGTTGTAGGTCATGTCCCTCCAAATATAACAACCTTTTATTTCTAAGAGTTATCCATTCTTTCACCCATGTTAACACAGATGCTTGATAATACAAAACCCACACAAAACCTCCATTTTCCTTAGCATCTTGTAATGTTTTCATCTTAATTCTAGCTTTCTTTCCTTGCCAAACAAAGTTCAAAATTAATGAATTTAAATCTTGGAAAACAATTTTCTCAAGTTTTATCGGAATTGTTTGGAATAAAAATAAAATCTTTAGCAATACATTCATTTTAACTGTAGCTATTTTTCTAGTATTGACAATTGCAAATTCTTCCACTTTTCCAAGTCCAACTTTATTTGTTTCAATAGTCTTATATAGTTGTCTTCTTTTATTGTTGAGCATTTGTCCAATAAATATATACCTAGGTATTTAACCTTTTTCACTATCTGTACCTCTATTGTTTCTGACATTCATTTTTTTGTTGTTGTTGTTGTTTATCTGTAAGATTCTTAACTATTACCTTAGTTTTTTCTCTATTTTTAATCCTGCCATTTCTCCATATTATTCTCTCTTTCCCCACAGTTTAGGGATCATCTCTAGAGGTTCTTCTAGAATGAATACTAGATCATCAGCAAATGCTTGTAATTTATATGTTTCGTCTTTTGTCCCCAGCCCTTTAATTTCTGTGTTTTGTCTAATGTTTCTGTTTAAAACTTCCAAAGTGAAGATGAATAACAGAGGAGATAATGGGCATCCTTGCCTTGTGCCTTTTCTTATCTCAAAGTTCTCAGTACGGTCTCCGTTCACAATCACTTTCGCTGTCTATTATATATTGTTTTTATCATGTTTATGAAGTTCTGTCCAAAATCCATTATTTGTAGTTGCCGAGTCATAAATTGCCAGGAAAGATTATCAAATGCCTTTTGGGCATCTAATAATATTAGTGCCAATTGTTTCCCTGTATGTAGTTCATAATATTCTAATACATCTATTAACACTCTTAAATTGTTCTTAATTTGTCTCTTTGGTAAAAAAAACCATTTTGATCTGAATGTATGAATTCAAAAAAGTACTTTTTCAGTCTCTCTGCCATTATTGATATAAAAATTTTATAATCCACATTGAGCAGTGAAATCGCTCTCTAGTTCTTGATCTGAGTCAAATCGGAATCTTTTTTTTTTGTATTAGAGTAATATTCGCTTCTATCCATGTAGATGGGAGTTTAGCTTCACAAACATCTTTCAGTGTTTCACTTAGTATATCTTGAAGGTTTTTATATAACTCCGCTGGAAGCCCATCTGGACACGGTGTTTTCCCATTTTTTTGTCTTTTTATGGCCTCTTTTTATGGCCTATTTTCCTGGGCTCCAAGATCACTGCAGATGGGGACTGTAGCCAAGAAATTAAAAGACGCTTACTCCTCGAGAGGAAAGCCATGGCAAATCTAGACAGCACACTAAAAAGCAGAGACATCACCCTGTCAACAAAAGTGTGTATAGTCAAGGCTATGGTCTTCCCAGTTGCAATATATGGCAGTGAAAGTTGGACCATAAAAAAGGCTGAGCACCCAAGAATTGAGGCCTTTGAACTGTGGTGCTGGAGAAGACTCCTGCGAGTCCCTTGGACTGCAAGGCGATCAAACTGGTCAGTCCTAGAGGAGATCAACTCTGACTGCTCTTTAGAAGGCCAGATCCTGAAGCTAAAACTCAAATACTTTGGCCACCTAATGAGAAGGAAGGACTCACTGGAGAAGAGCCTAATGCTGGGAAAGATTGAGGGCAATTGAAGAAGGGGACGACAGAGAATGAGGTGGCTGGATGGAGTCACTGAAGCAGTAGGCGTGAGCTTAAATGGACTCCAGAAGATGGTAGAGGACAGGAAGGCCTGGAGGAACGTTGTCCATAGGGTCGCGATGGGTCAGACACGACTTCGCAGCTAACAACAACATGACCTTTCCATCATTGTAATCCTTTCTTCTAACATAGTTTTAAATGTCTCTGGGATTTTTGGAAGATTTTTGGACACTGCTGGTGGCAATTTATGCACCATACAACAATCAAGAAGAATTTTATAAAAACCTACACTGAAAAATAATAGAAATGGAGTACCAAAATATTTGTTTAGTAGGAGATTTTAACACGATAGTAGACAGAAAAATTGACTATAAAAGCAATAAAACAGGAAAAACCAGAAGATTACCCAGAACATTCTTTGATATGGTAGAGGAAATTGGAATTCAGGATGTCTGGAGGGAAATCAACCCACAAAAACTACAATACACCTTTTATTCACACAGCCAAAAATCTTGGTCAAGAATCAATATGATTTGGATGACCACTGACTTGAGGATGAATATACAGGATATTGAGATAGAAATAGGCACGTGGGGAGACCATAATCCCCTGAAAGTGACTTGGAAAGGAACACAAAAAACATCAAGATGGACTTTAAATCAATCCATATTAAAAGAAAGAGAATTTATAGAGCTAGCGAAAAAAGAAATGGATTTTTTTTCAAAGAAAATAAAAAAGATACAACATTACAAAATGTATGGGATACAGCTAAAGCGTACTTTAGAGGTATAGCTAACATATATGGCAAAGAAAAATAAACAGAAGACAGCAATATGTACTACTAAAAGGAAAATTTGGAAAGTTAGAATCAGAATTGCAAAAAAAACCCACAAAAAAGACTTTGAGAAGAGAAATGGACATAATAAAACATAAATTAAATCTGTTGGATCAGATTTAAAGAGAGCAGATAAAGAGAGCAAAACAGAATTTTTTTGATAATGCCAATAAACCAGGAAGATCGTTAGCGTATAAACTTAAAAAACAGAAAGAGAAGAAAACGATACATAACTTATTAGATGGGAAAGGTCATCTACAATTTAAAAATGAAGAAATAAAAAAGATAATCAAGGAATGCTACAAGGAACTGTACGATAAAGAGGAAACCTCAAGAGAAAGAATTGTTAAAATCTCCTTTTTTTTTTTACTCTCATGTAGGACTTTACATTTTTTTCTGTACAATTTATCCTTCTGGTTGCTTCCTTCTGTTCAAATTAGCCAAGATACTGTCTACTAAGAAGTTTGCTATCTTCCCTATCTTTCTGTCATTGCAAGTCATATTTTCTCACTCCTCATCTGGCTCTTCTCATGGCCTCCTTTTCTTTTCACAAAGAAAAAAAATCCTCTTTAGTCTGAAGAGTTTGCATTGGAATGTTTTTCAAGAAGAAAATTCCAAATAAGTACAAACTTTAGATATTATTTTCCCCCTTAGAGATTATCAGCAGCTCAAGTATGTCAAGCAGGGAGCAGAGCCAAAATGGCGGGTACACTGAAAGAGTTTTGATATACTGTAATAAGGACTGGCTGATAGAGCCAGAGTTTGAGCTATTTAAAATATAATTCCAATTATAGAGTATTTTACACTGCTACATTTGGTCAGGATAGAAAACCTCTGCAAGGAATTCCTTTTTCATGAGAAAGAGGAATGGACATAGTAAGTATGATCCAAGCATACATCTTGCACAATAAAAGACAGTTTGTGTGTCTATCCCCTCTTGTGGATGTGAATAATAAATTAGTTTAGGCAGGAGAGGTGGAGGAGAAAAATTTCCTCTGGCCAAAAAAATGCACATGATTAAGGTAAGTGGAATGGATGAGGGAAGTATATCTGGATTGCAGATATCCAAATTAATTTGAGGGGGCAGAAAGATTAATGTGGCCAGTCCACAGTGCTGAACTCCAAGAACAGTTGAGCGTTAAGAAGCAAAGAGAACCAAAAAACATTAACGTTCGTTTAAAAACTGCAACAAATATTTCAACACTACATATAAGGCTATTTGCTTTTTAAAAAAATAGATTGGCTTTTTTTTCCTCCCTACCTCAACTTTTATCGTAGATCTTTTGGTAGCTATTATGAAGGGAAGCCGCTCACGATATTCAACTGCATCTGAATTGAAAACCTTGCTTTGTTTCATTTATTTTTTGCTTATTTGTTTAGAAAACATATTTTACACCCATCTTGTATCCAATGTCTCTGATAGCTTTAAATTCAGCCTCTTTCACAGAGAGGCAAGTTAGCTCAATAACAATGTGGATAGTTGAAAGAACAAGTCCAGCTTCTAAATTAAATTAATAGGCTATGTAAAATTCATATTATGAAATATCTGTATAAGTGGTTGATTTGATCCATGCTTCACAACAAAACCCCACTGATTATCTTTTTAAAAAATACTTTTGAAGGATTATGATGCTCACCTTTGAAGGAAATAATGATTCTCAAGGTGCCTGGCCACCATTTGCAAATCCAGTAGCATTTTTCTCCCTGACTTTAGTGAACAAGATAACTCATTTTCAAATTCAAGCTTAGATTCCAGGAATTAACATAGAAGTAAGCAAGCAATCTTCTTATTAAAATATGATTTTAAAGTTGAGGGGAGCAGTTGTCTTGATTTTTTCCAATGAAATGATTTTAAATTACAGTGGCTTCAAAAATTGGATCATTTCCAATAAAGCCATTTTATTTTACAGAATTGTTAAGGATCCACATTGCTTTATTCCATAGTTAGACTAACATTTCATGATTAAAAGTAGCACATTTATTTCCTGAACAAATTCATTTACACTATCATTTTAGGGGGGTTATCATAATGCAAGTTTTGAGAATCCCTACAGGTCACAGATGGAGTTGATTTTTTTTTCCATTCTAGTCTAGAAGACAGGAAAGATGGAGCGATATTCAGAATTTCATCTTTTGTTATATATGACATACTGAATTGTGAACAGTGGTTGGAGAACTACATTTCTGTATTTTTCCAGGCATTTGTGCATTAAAGAACTAGGCTTTTGAAAGAGGCTACCTGCTAGAGCAGGGGTGTCAAACTCAATTTCATTGAGGGCCACATAAGCATTGTGGTTGCCCTCCGGGGGCCGGGTGGGTATGGCCAGGGAGGGTGTGGCCTACTGGGTGGGCATGGCCAGCTCTACATCATTGGCATCAAGGGTGCCTATGGGGGCCTGGGCAGGAGTGGGACAGATGTGGGGGTCTCTGGCAGAAGGAGGGTCTCTGGGCCAAGGCAGCGGGGGCCGTTTCCTCACTGTTTCCAGGATGGCTTCAGGGGCCACATGAAACCACTTCGCGGGCCAGATCCGGCCCCCGGGCCTTGTGTTTGACATGTCTGTGCTAGAGAATATAATGAGGAACTAACTGGTATAATACAAATCTGATACTGCACCATACTCTTTCCTATAAAATAGCCTCCAAGTTGCTAAAAAAATCTTGCTAAAGTTTTTTACTGTGGTGTGGGTGGATTGATGCATGGATGGAAGGGAGGGAGAGAGGGTGGGTGGATAGGTGTATGGATGGACGCCTATATACCGTAAACCAGCTTAGTATAGTAGTTCAGGATAAACGTCTTCAGGAAGATCTTTGCAGACATAGTCACTCACACTAGACTGCCTTACAAAGTTGGTAAAATCCATGGGGAACTCTTAGATCATCTTCTGATGAATATCCAAATCCAAAGCATCCATGACAAATGTTGAAAAGACCTTGGAATGGGAGCCTACCTCTTTTCGTGGAGATTCAAATGTTCAACTGCCTTTACAATAAGGATACACTTTCCTATTCGTTGAGCCATAATCTGCCTTTCAGTAGCTTAGCAGTTGTTTGGCCTTTGAGATAATTTAAAAAGACGAAACAAAAAAGTCAAGGCCCTTTTTCTGTGTAGTGAGTGATTCTCCAGGTATTTGAAACGTCCCTTCATACTTATCTTCTAGGGCACAGGTCTGCAACCCACGGCTCCGGAGCCGCATGCGGCTCTTTCAGCCGTCTCCTGCGGCTCCCAGTCCTCTGCCATGTGCAGTCCAAAAAAAAAAGTGGGACTAAAAAAGTTCAACCAATCAATTCAAATATGCAGGGTAGGTGCATATCTTGCTTTGGATCCACTCTTCAGTCAAACCCTGTTCTGCGCATGCGCGCATGTACGCGCATGCGCACACACTTTTTGCGGCTCCCAGTTTTTCCTTTTGTGAGGGAACCGGTTCCAAGTGGCTCTTTCACTATTTCAGGTTGCTGACCCCTGCCCTATAGCACATAGCAGTGTTCCAATATCTCAGGGACTGCCACAAGAAAGAGGGAGTCAAGCTATTCTCCAAAGTGTCTGAAGGCAGGACAAGAAGCAACGGATGGAAACTATTCAAGGAGAGAAGCAACCTAGAACTAAGGAGAAATTTCCTGACTGTTAGAACAATTAACCAGTGGAACAACCTGCCTCCAGAAGCAGTGAATGCTCCAACAATGGACGTTTTTAAGAAGAGACTGGACAGCCATTTGTCTGAAATGGTATAGGGTTTCCTGCCTGAGCAGGGGGTTGGATTAGGGTCCCTTCCAACATTATTATTATTATTATTATTATTATTATTATTATTATTATTATTATTATTATTATTATTATTATTATTATTATTATCTGCCCTATGGAACACCTTTTCCCTTGAGATCTGAGAGGTCCCCTACCCTTTTAATTTTCCAATAAGCACTTACAACCTGTCTTTCTCCCCAAGCACTGGCATAGCGTGGCCTTGCTATAGGGCAGGGGTCAGCAACCTGAAACAGTGAAAGAGCCACTCGGAACCGGTTCCCTCACAAAAGGAAAAACTGGGAGCCACAAAAAATGTGTGCACATGTGCATACATGCGCAGAACAGGGTTTGACTGAAGAGTGGAGACAAGGCGAGATATGCACCTACCCTGCATATTTGAATTGATTGGTTGAACTTTTTTAGTCCCACTTTTTTTTTGGACTGCACATGTCAGAGGACTGGGAGCCGCAGGAGACGGCTGAAAGAGCCACATGTGGCTCCGGAGCCACGGGTTGCAGACCTGTGTGCTATGGAAATGGCAAACTTCCTAAGTTGCACCAGAAGGCGTCATTAAGAGAAGGACCTGGACTGTGTCCAATCTGATGGTCTTGGTGGATGTTCTCAGAAAGAGGCAACCCTACAAATAACCTAGTCCTATGCCATATAGGGCTTTAAAAGGAATAATCAGCATCTTGAATTGCACCTGGAAGGAAACTAGGAATCTATATAATCTGCCCAGCAGGGGTGTGATGTGGACCAACCTAGACACTGCATTCTGGACTAGTTGTATGTGGTTTTCAGGGGAGCCCCATGTAGGATGCAGTGCAGTAATCCAAACAGGAACATGATTGACCATGAGCAAAACCTCCAAGCCCAAGATCATCTGTTCCTAAAATGACAGAATTAGAAATTGCCATTTAGGCGATCAGATCTTATCCCCTACCAAGCAAATGAAGTGACATCAATCTCTTTTTTCAATGGATATTTGGTTCCACCATCAAACTACCCTTACTACTGTGTTTCCCCCAAAATAAGATGGGGCCTTATATTAATTTTTGCTCCAAAAGAGGCATTAGGGCTTATTTTTTGGTTAGGTTTTATATTCAGGGAAATACGGTACTAAATGTGTCCATCTGGCTGACAATCTTAACTGGGGCTTATTTGGGGGTTAGGGCTTATATCACAAGCATCCTGAAAAATCATGTTAGGCTTTATTTTCTGGTTGAATCTTATTTTAGGGGTAATACAGTACTATTAGTATTCAATCAGAATATACCACATACACAAGCATGTATATTTGTGTGTATGTATTTATGTGAAAGAATAATTTCTATCCAAGGAACAGCTTTTATGACATCCTTTCAAATATTTAAAGAGTGCTATTATATCCTTATTTATTTTTTTCCTCTTCAAGTCTGAACTTTACCAGTTCCTTCAAGTTCTTTAAATGAGGTTTAGATTGTACTTCCCTAATCATTCTGGTTGCCTTTCTATAAATTACTTCCTTCTTAAAATGTAGAGCCCAGAACTGGGAATAATAGTTGTGATGGAATCTGACCGATGTAGAATGCCTTGAACAATGCCATACCTTGATTTGGGAAATGAGCAGGTAGACCTCGCTTACTGATGACTCATTCAGCAATTCCTCAAAGTTACAATAACTCTGAAAAATGAGACTTATGCCTGACCCTCATAACTGTTGCCAACACAGCTTCTTGCAGCCAAGTAATCACCATTTGCAATCTCCACGGTAGTTTCCTGCAAGCAAAGTCAATGGGGTAGCCAGCAGGAAATCACAAGTTGTGGTCATGTGGCATCACGCTTAACAACTTGCAGAGATTCACTTAATTACAGCCAGAACTACCAGCAGAGTTATGTGTGAGTTATGTTCACTTAACAATCATGTCACTTAACAATGGCATTGCCAGTTCCAATTCCAATTGGTAAGTGAGGACTACCTGTAGTGCTTCTGTTGATGCAGCCTATAATTTTGCTTGTCTTTTTGTAGCCATACTACATGACTGACTCAAATTCAATTTCTAATAATCCTGCATTCCAGTACTATCCCAATGTCATCTACTGTATAAGTATTTCAGCATCATATTCACAATGATTCTTATGAAAATTAAGATGGTCATTGTATTAATACTTTTGTAATTTAATATAAGAAAACCCTTTCTGCTCCCAATGTGGTTTACAGTAAATGAAAACAAAAAAAAAACCAATCCTAAAATTATAATGTTCGGTACAGAATAATTCTACAATAAGGGACTTCCCTTCCCAACCCCAAAAATTATGATTGCATTTCTCCAAAGTGCATGGCAGAAACATTAGAACAATGCTACAGTTTTCTTGCTGTCCAACATGTTTAATAGTTGGATTAATGAGCTTAATTTACTATAGTCCTCAACTTACAACCACAATTTAGTCCAGAATTTATGTTGCTGAGAAATCTGTTAAGTGAGTTTTACCCGATTTCATGACTTTTCTTGCCAGTTTTGTTAAATGAATCGCTACAGGTCTTAAATTAGTAACGCAGTTCTAAAGTGAATCTGGATTCGCCCACTGACTTTGTCAGAAGGTTGCACAAGGTGATCAAGTGACCGCAGGACTCTGCAACCATCATAAATATTGTTGCCAAGTCAGTTGTCAAGTGTCTGAATGTTGATCACATGATCATGGGGGATGCTGCAATGGTTGTAAGTGTGAAAAATGGTCATAAGTCACTTTTTTCAGTGCCGTTGTAACTTCGAACAGTCTAAATGAACTGTTGTAAGTCGAGGACTACCTGTATTAATACTATAATCATAGGATGGGTATAACCTTGTACTATTTTTAATTTAATTGCATCAGTTTAATTTCCACTTACTGCCTTGTTCATATCAAGGATAGCGAGATTTTTTTTTCTTAATCAACCTTCTGACAGAAACAAATGAAAGTTCATATAGCTTAGAGGCCAGCAAATGAGTTGGTAACTGATGGCCATGCCACTAGTTTCAAAGGTTGAAGCTGTGTGGATGATTTGCACCTTAATGAAGCAGCTGCTTCACATCAGTCACCACAAAACCTTTAACACAGTTAGCATGGCAGCTTCTCCCTGTGCAAATGCCAGTTCAGTTTTTCCTGTCCTTGCAAAGCAATGAAATGAGTTTAGATTCACATCTTAAAGACAATGTCTCTTGCTTGCATAGCCAAAAAAAAAGTTGAGTAATATGTAAATAATCTGAGGATATTTCATGAAGTATACCACACTTACAATGGTTGGGTTCAAGCAATTTAGCAATTATTGCTTGGGAATATATAGCAGCCTGGGTATGTAACACTAAACTATCATGCAATCAGTCAACGACCACTGCATTGTAGAATGTATAGAAAGCCAAGAACCTCAAAGGCTGAAACAGTGATTATTATGAAATTCAATTAAACCAACTTAAACCACAACTGGAATGTTATTATATGAGGTCATATTTGTTCATCATAAATATTGTTTAGCCTACAATAAATCTTGGAAACAGCCTCTGTAACACTTCTCAGATTGAAGGGTAATAAAAGAACTTCTTATCTTATGAACTCTTTCCAAACTGAGGAATATTTTGTAAGCTTAACACTTTGTATGTGGTTGATTCCACAGCCATGGCTCATTGGCAACTTGCAGAGAAAATACATGGTGACTGCCATCAACAACAGAGCGTAAAGGAAAATAAATGTAAAAATACTGAAATATTTATTGCATTACTTCTCCTGTTTGGAAGGTTTGTAATTAACTAAAACACGCCCCTGCTGGCATATTTGCCTAGGGAATTCTGAATTCTGTATTTTGCAAGCTCCTGAGATAGCAGATTAAGTTCCATATTCCTCACCTCTGCTGAAGAGCTAGGGGTATAATGCCAGCCAGCATGGCATTGTCTGATGCCAGTGAAAAGGTATACATTAGTGGCAGCTGCAAAAGCCAATTTAAATATTTAAAATATTTCAATATTTTATTTAAATATTTAAAAAAGACAGCTTGTTAAAAGAATTATTATGGTGGTTGTAATTTACATTACCCTCTTCTTAAAGGAGTCTGTTGTCTCTTCTTCATCTCTTTTTAACAAACCAATGAAATTTCGATGTTAAATTACAAGGACCTGTTTCAATTCCTGTCTTCATTCAATTCTACATACGGTAATTGCAATGCTTTCCGTATCTCCTTTTGAACAAACCTATAGGATTCTGGTTTCAGTCTTGAAGAATTTCTGTCCTCTGAAATGCTTCTTTTTAATAACTAAGTGGTTTCCAGTTCTTTCAAGCTACTCAAAGTGCAAAACACCCCAAGAAGAGCTTCAAGTTAACAGAGTTAGTTTGTGATAGTGGTAAAGGTAATAACCTAGAACCAGGACAGTGTGAGTTCTAGTCTTCTCTTAAGCATGAAACCTGGCTGGGTGACTTTGGGCTAGTCATTCTCTCTCAGTCCAATGCATTTCATAGGGTTATCACGTAGAAAATAGGAGTATTGACCAAAATTATATTTGAAAAGGCAGGATGAAAAAAATCTAATAATAATAATATTTTTAAACGCTGCAGATAAAAGTAATGGCTTAAGTTCTCAACTCTCTTAAAATAATATCCATCTCTCTCCCCTCTTGAGTAGGAGAGGAAAAGAAGAATTAAATTAGAAACAAACACTGTACTTGATACAAGGTCATCTTGACATGAAACAGAAAAGCTCAACACACATAAAACAAGGCCGACAGATCAGACTTATTTGGACAGTATTTCCACAGAGGTTTGAGAAAAGCTGGGATGGTTTCGGTCAGCTGCAAAGTCTCCCTTGAGCAAGAACAAGAAACCAGCTCTTTGCCAGAGAGGAAAGCAGTACTTCATAACAAAATCAGACGTTTACTGGGTGAGCTGTAGATGTGACGTCCTCAATCAGGATTGGACAGGTTACCTAGAATTATTCATTCCTTACCTTTCATCTATCTTGTAAGGCTCTTGCAGGCATAGTTTCTTGCCTGAGCAGGGAGTTGGACTAGATGACCTCCAAGGTCCCTTCCAACTTTATTATTATTATTACCCCAACAGATGATGGCAGGAATAATCCAAAATAATTACTTTCATTAAAATTGCACCCCAAAGGCTTTATTTCAATATTGTGAAGCACTGCAGTGCACGCTCTGCAGCAGTGCCTTTTTTGATAATGGCACCCATCTTGTGAAATATTCCTGCCAATTAAAATTTGTTAAGTCAATTGCCACCTTTCCCAATCTTATGTGGTCCAGAAGAACAAAAGAATATATCTCATTCTTAGGCAGAAATGGTCAACCATGCTATTTTGGGATTATGGAAATTATAATATGACAGATTTTGCTCTATTGTACAGATATCTGAGCATCTTGCCTTCGGCTCCTAGTAGCGAAGTGAGATATAAATGTAATACACTGACATTACTTGGAGGAAAGAAAAAATCCATGCATAATGTCAAAATAAAAAATAGAACAGAACAGAGTTGGAAGGCACCTTGGAGGTCATCTAGTTCAACCCCCTGCTCAGGCAGGAAACACTATACCATTTCAGACAAATGGCTGTCCAATCTCTTCTTTAAAACTTTCAGTGTTGGAGCATTCACAGCTTCTGGAGACTGGTTGCTCCACTGATTACAATTAATAACTGTCAATATCACATTGTAAAGACTTTACACTTAAAAAAGATTAAGATTTGTATGAGTTGGCCTTTGTGCCCTAATTAGATGGATTGGTGGAGAAGCACACGCCTCTGCAATAAAGACACATTCTCACATTTTGCTGGTGCCTTGTGATTATTCAAACAAGGCTCACTTTTCACTTCCTACTGGAAATTAAAGGCTCCCATCCCTTACTGCAGGGGTCTTCAAACTTGGCCCTTTTGACTTCAACTCCCAGAATTCTTCAGCCAGGCACGCTGGCTCAGGAATTCTGAGAGTTGAAGTGCACAAGTCATAAAAGGGCCAGGTTTGAAGACCCCTGCCTTACTGCCTCTATAGGAGATTTGAGTCTGAAATGGTTTCATATGCAGCTGAATTCATGAGGAATATTTATATACATATACACATGTAACCACACACAGAGACAGAAACGTAATAAAAGCTGAAGTTTTACTCCATTATAGCAATTTAAAAATGAATAATATGAAGGGAAAATGTACAAGGTGACTTCCTGTTCTTAAAAAAAAACAACCTTATCTCAAAGGGATATCTGAGCAGAAATTTAATCAGGCCTATTATAAAATACTTCTTATGACATGTATTGGTCATTCCTTGGGCGAAAAATTCTTGCAAAGGAATTTTTAAAAAAGTTCATGATGTGTGAAGCGGGCTCAGCAAGTAAAGGTTTGCAAGCAAAGTGGACTGGCTCTAGATTTGGCCAGACACCAAAGAGATCCATGAAATCAGTGTAAATTACCGATCCATGTTTGACCTCTCTCTGATTCAGTGTGTTGCTTCTAAGTATGACCGAATCCAGGTCTTATCCATAAAATGTAGGCATACAAAATGACACAGAATTGGGGATGTCTCAACACTGCTAAATCTCATCCATCCAAAAAAAAATCTCCAACAATTTTTAAAAATACACAATTTCTGTATGTTATCTCTACAAATGATGAAAGTGAGAGAGAAAGAGAGGGAGAGAAAGAGAGAGAGGAGACATAGGGGTGGGTGGGATGGAATTGTGGACAGACAGATGGAGAAGCATGTCACTTTTTGTGAAAGAGAAGTGGTTTCACCATTCCTGCCAATATCTTCGGAAGCTGGGCAGCTATCACTTCTGACATCATCTCTGGGAATTCAACACTCAGCGCCCGGGACTGAAGAAATGTGTTGAGACAGTATAAGTGAAGTTGCTTCACAAGCTATATCAAAATAAAATAAGAGAGAGAGGAGGACAGAGGAAAGAGATGAAAATTATATTGCATTGGGTCAAATGGTCCCTGTGTTGTGCCCTTAACCTACATTATTGTTTTGACATATACATTGAGTAAGCATGATGCTGAGCCAAAATGGGATTGCTTACTGTAAATTAGTACCATGTTGGTGATCTGTAAACCAAGATTTATTTTTGTTTAGCAAAGGATGACTTAGTAGGTTTGTGTGAAGATTCTGTATTGTTAATCACTGATTGGCATGTGGCAATTTGTTAGCAAAAATGTGTTAGATCTGACTCTACCAACCCAAACTGACCACTGGGTAATTACACAATAAAATCATTTGTGCAATATACACAATTCTTCAATTTGAAGTTGTAATGGCTTGTTACAAACCCAAGTGTCATTTATCCTTGCTATTCTGCTTTAAATCTCAGTTAACTGATATTATCTGACCAAAGGCTGATGCAAATTGAAGCTTGTAATACTCTCACAATTTAACCAATCACAGCATAACTCAGGAAAACGTTTCTTTAACTTGGTAGCTTTAAGATACGTGGACTTCAATTCCCAGGTGGCTGGAGAATTCAAGGATTTGAAGTCCACACATGTTAAAGTTGCCAAAATTGAGAAACACTGGCTTAGGGATTCGTGTGAATTAAACCCATATGGCCATTTTTTGATTCAGTGTACCATATGAATCCAGAAAGCCTCCCAAAAGTTAGAGTTAAATTATATGGGAATGCAAGCAGAACCAACCACTTTGGCTTACTGAAATCATACTATACAACTCCATTTGATGCAAGAACAACATATGAATACAATATTATTACTCCTAACACTTGTTTTTGGCCAGTGGAAGATCCGGGTAAGTCAAGGGCCATCCTGATCTATAACTGATATGCCGAAGGGCATGCTCCAGAAATGGAATGAGGCCAGTACAAAAGCTAAATATTATACTCTGATAGTTATTCCATTTAACATTAATTAATGCCAACCAATTCAGTCCAGCTGAAATGATTGCAAACTGCCTATCTTGAGTGATCAGGAAAAAAAATATAAACAGTCTAATTAATCCTTGGATGACAGACTTCCAGGAATTCTCAGAGGTGTGGGCTAAATTGAGAAATTGGGTGTACACTCACAAAAGAATGCCATTGTGAATTAAAACCTACAATCTGAAGAGAATTAGGGGAATGAGTCTGGTCTCAGATTACACAGCCTTCTCCATAACAGAATTTTCAACCTTCAGCACACTGGCTGGGAACTTCTGGAAGGTGAAGTCCACACATTTTAAAATCACCCTTTTCATTTTTTCCCCAATTGATAAAAACAAAACAAAAAATAAATAGAGGGAAGAGATTCACTTACTTCTCCGTTCTCTAGAGTATCAGACCATCTGGCGCAAAACAAGAGTAATATCACAGTTCCCGAGATAGTACAAAATTATATTACAACATTATAATATAACTATAAAAGAAAACTTACATCATGCATGGAGTCCATAAGCTTTGTGAGCTGGTAGAAACGCTGAGAACTGGCTACAACCCCTTTCTGTCGCAGACCAATTGCTTTCACCAGCTCTCTGATGTAACTGGTTCTCATCTCATCAAACTGATTTTGGCTTCTGAGTCCTTCCAAAGGAACTATTTTTTTGGAGGAAGAAAAGGATATTTTTACCTCTGAAGCTCAAATTTCAAGCAATAGAAATACACTGTTGTCTCAAATGCATTCAGACTCGACCATTTTGAAACATGTATTCTTCATTAGCCAAGTTTTGAGACTTTAATGCTTGAATCTTGTACTGATTCCTAGTAGTCATAAAAACAGAGACAATCTTTGTATTGCTATTATATTTTATCACAGTTAAGATCACAATTAAGGTGTGCGAATGAATGACAGATGAACTAGTTGAACCAAGCATTAACCATTGATGCATCAATTTGAGCTTTTCTCTGATTACTCAAGGGCCAACTCACTCAGCATTGACAAGGGAGAATTGTCCCTACAGTGCAAGCAAGCTGTCCCCCACCCACCCACCCACCCCGGGCGGCATTACTTGCAATGTAGAAGTGCAAATCTCAAGTAAGTGCTATGCAAGTGGTCCTTGACTTATGTCTATAAATTGGGACCGATATTGCCATCATAAGTCAGAGTAATTGTAAACTGAGATGTCACATGACCACACCAATTTATGAAGCAATCCCGGCCTTCTCCACTGTGGATGATAAGTGAACACCCACCCCAATTCAAGCCATTCTGGGCTTGGTCCTTCCCAGCCCTAAGCCTGAGTAAGATAAGAGACTGCCTTCAACTCCCCCTCCCCGTCTATTCTTCCTCCCCAATTGCTTTTGGCTGTCTTGTACCCTGCCTTGCAGGACAGCAAGCAACCTCAGAAAGTGTAGGTCTGGGGCTGCTTGTCATGCCCCAGCAAGCCTCAGCTGCCCCAGCCTACCCCAACAAACCCCAGCTTCCTTCTCATTCCAATCCCATGTGCTCTCCAGCCCAGCAAACTTCAGCAAGCATTCCTTTGCTCCCCAGTCTGGTCTAGCATGCACCAGAAAGCATTTGTTCACCCAGCTGTCTCCTCTCCCAGTTCCCTGCAGGGACCTTTCACATTTTGCTGTCTTCTTTTTGGATCCAGTTTCTCCACTGAAAGTTTGCCACTTTTTTTTTCCCCTCCCCTTGTTTCTAAAGCACTTTCTTCATAAAGCTACACTGTCTTCAGAAGGCCTTTGGAAAGAGAGCATAGCTTTCAGAACACTGCACTGTCTTTGAAAAGCCACGCTGTCTTTGGAACAAAGCGTTGTGTAGTAGACAGTGCAACTTTCCAAAGTCTTTGGAAATAAGGGGGGAAAAGGTAGGAAAAACAGGAAATATTTGCTGGACAAGCTAAGTCTGAAAATGGACAAGGGCACAATCCAGATCTCTAGTTGTTGTTTTTCAGATTGCTGATTTATTAACCAGGACATAAATTTAATATTAAGATTTAAGATTTAAATTTAATAAATTTAAATCTATTTTTAGAAGATTTCGGATTCCCAGTCTGCAATTTATTGTCTTTTCTCTCATCAATAATTTACTTGAATTTTCCCTTACAATAGAATAGAATAGAATAGAATAGAATAGAATAGAATAGAATAGAATAGAATAGAATAGAATAGAATAGAATAGAATAGAATAGAATAGAATAGAATAGGAAGGGACCTTGGAGGTCTTCTAGTCCAGCCCCCTGCTCAAGCAGGAGAACCTATACCATCTCAGATAAGCGACTGTCCAGTCTCTTCTGAAAAATCTCCAGTGATGGATCACCCACGATTTCTGGAGGCAAGCTGTTCCACTGGTTAATTGTCCTCACTGTCAGGAAGATTCTCCTTAATTCCGGGTTGCTTCTCTCTTTGATCAGTTTCCAACCATTGTTTCTCATCCTTCCCTCAGGTGCTTTGGAGAATAACGTGACCCCCCTCTTGTTTGTGGCAGCCCCCCAAGTATGGGAACACTGCTATCATGTCTCCCCTATTTCTTCTTTTCTTTAGACTAGCCCAGGGGTAGGCAACCTTGGCTCTTTTATGACTCGTGGACTTCAACTCCCAGAATTCCTGGGCCAGCATGGCTCAGCATGGAAACCTCTCCCTTTCCCCTCAGCATGGCTGGCTCAGGAATTCTGGGAGTTGAAGTCCACGAGTCATAAAAGAGCCAAGGTTGCCTACTCCTGGACTAGCCAGACACAAGTCCTGCAGCCGTTCTTGGAGCAATAGGTTATTACATTGGGGGGGGGGGAATCACCAATCTTTGGTTGTTTTTGTTTGTGTTCTGCTTAAGAGTTTATTTATTTAAAACATTTATATAACCTTTATATTTATATTCATACCCAGTCACATTATTAATTGTTGCTGTTGTTGTTGTTTTGTTATTGTTGCTGTTGTTACATTTTCACAACATGATCCCCATTACCTCAGCCCTCTATTGTGATCCAAAAACGATGATACATATGAGAAGAAAATGTAGACTATCTAACCCCCAAGAGGAGAAGTCTCCTCCTCCTGATTCCCCTGAGCCTGAGATCATAGCTTTTCCATTTCATTAGAGCTAAAGAGCAATTAAATATTTAATCATATTTCCATGCAGCGGACTGCAACCACTACAAAATTAACAAGACCACTTTCCAAGAAGAGCGATGGACATTGTGGCTTTATTTGCACAATGCAATGCAGCCCTTTGGATTCAAATACAAAAAGAGTCCTCTGGAACACACAGAATCTTCAAAGCCTACAAGTCTTCAAAGTAGTTGTGTCTTTTCCAGCACTCGGCTGTAGCTGGACAGTAGTGTCATTCCAAGAAAAGACACAGCTTCTTAAAACAGTTGCAGACAGGAGCTACCTATATATTCCCAAGTGCCTTCTCAACCCTTATTCAAGTATCATACCTTATTCAAAGTGCTGGTAGTCCAACAGCGGCATAGCATTGGATCCCTCAGATACTACCTTGCAATGGTTTAATCCATGTGGACATCTCAAGAAGTCCACCCCACCTCACCAGCAACAGAGGGTTAGGGGGAAATAGACCACACAGCATTTCTTTGTATTTTTTAATAGAGTTGCACTTTTTTAACCTGCTTGAAACCTTTTGCTCTGGGTGGATCATAATACTGGGAATGCATGCATGCATGCATGCATGCATCCATTCATCCATCAACCCTCTGCTTTTGGCTGAGATATTTTTCAGACAGAAAGCTGAGTCAAGGCCCATATTTCTGCTGCCTTGAGACACTTGCCTTGACTTCCTTTCATTATGTTAACTCTGGCAGACACCTTTCTTTTCCTCACATTTGCTCAAGTCCTAAAAGGACAGGATAGTCTTAGAGAGAAATGAACTGATAAGTAGATAATTTGCACAAGACCTTCTGCATTCAACAGGCCAGCCCCACAACAGGATTCTGTAATGTTATTGAAAACTCTGCTTCTTTTCACCCAGGCACCTGGTTCAGTGAGAGGGGTACAACTTAACAACAATTTTGCACAAAGAAGGAAAAAAAGGTAGATATGGCTTACTGGTATTCAAGAGGAGCAAGGCTTTCATGCAAAGGAACTCTTCACAGCTTACTTGTAGCTTGACAAACTCTTGTGGAATTTGCCACATGGTCAGGCACAGAGAATAGAACGATGATTCTTTCATCCTCTGTCTTCACATCCCCCAGAAAAGAAAAGCAAAAGCTGAAAAAATAAGTATCAGGCCTGTGGGTTCTTTAAGGTCCTCACTTTGCAAAATGGTACTACTTGGGATATAATTCTTATACCAAGCCAGAATCAAGATTCAGTGAAAAGAAGGCTGAGCTGAGAAGATTGTCTTCAACCAACATTTTTTTTAACCTGGAGAATCAATCTTCTTTCCTGGGGAAGAAGCTGCATTAACTATTCTTGTAGGCCTCAAGCTTGTTTGCCTACATGCAGTGGTGGGATTCAGCCAGTTCTCACCACTTTGGCAAAACCGGTAGCTAATTTTTTGTTGCCCAGGCCTAGAATGGACTTCCGGAAGCAGCATCCACACAGAGAACCAGTTTTTCACATATTTTCACATATTTGAATCCCACCACTGCCTACATAAGTCCCCATTCCCTGAGTCCTTCGGGAAAGGGCGGTATATAAATCTAAATAAAATAAAATAAATATAAATAAATAAATAATCAAGAAGCTTAGAGTTATAAAAGTGTTGTCTGGATCTACAGATAGTCTTCAACTTTCAACCCTTTGTTCAATGACTGTTCAAAGTTAGAAAGGCATCGGAAAAAGTGACTTATAAACATTTTTCACATTTAGGACCATTGCACCCTCCCCAA
This sequence comes from Vipera berus, assembly GCF_964194415.1. NCBI lineage: Eukaryota > Metazoa > Chordata > Lepidosauria > Squamata > Viperidae > Vipera > Vipera berus. Next base: position 16,049,727 of record NC_138206.1, read on the forward strand.
AATTTTGATTTTGTGACCAAAATTTTGCTCAAGTAGTAAATTGAGGACTACCTATATATTCTTTAATAAGTTGCAGGAAATAAGTCCGAATAAGTACACATCTAATAAAATAAGAGGAATTTAAATATATTAACTTTCAATTAGTCAAAATTTAACTTTACTGTTACTTTTCATACTTCTGGTTTGGTTTGGGGTTTTTTTTAAAAAAAACTGAAAATATTTTGTAGCCCCTTGACATTGTGCCTAGTGGATAATATAATGCTGGAAGCTGTAGTACCAACATATCAGAGGTAGGTTTTTTTTATATATACAAGTTCTGCTTACTTAACATATGTATAGCTTTGTATACATAATATGTCATTCTTGTCCAGAAGCAATATAGTAATGAACTGCATCAGAAGAGGACCAACAAAGAAAAAACTGAGATGCCTAAGGTCATTCATCTCAACCAGGCTATGACACAATGTTACTTCTGAGTGATAAAGGTAAAGGTAAAGGTTCCCCCGCACACGCGTGCTAGTCGTTTCCGACTCTAGGGGCCGGTGCTCATCTCCGTTTCAAAGCCGAAGAGCCAGCGCTTGTCCGAGGATGTCTCCGTGGTCATGTGGCCGGCATGACTTGACGCCAAAGGCGCACGGAATGCTGTTACCGTCCCACCGGAGTGGTCCCTATTTTTCTACTTGCATTTTTACGTGCTTTCGAACTGCTAGGTTGGCAGAAGCTGGGACGAGTAACAGGCGCTCACTCTGTTACACGGCACTCGGGGTTCGACCCGCCAAACTGCCAACCTTCTGATCGACAAGCTAATCTGAGCTGTTCTCAGATCTAGACATTATTTTGAAGATCCAAGAGGTTTCTATGATTTGAAGATACTTTTATTAGTCAGAATAACAGAGTTGGAAGGGATCTAGTCTAACCTCCTGCTCAAGCAGGAAACCCTATGCCATTTCAGACAAATGGTTGTCCAATCTTTTTAAAAAACCTCCTGTGTTGGCACATCCACAACTTCTGGAGGCAAGTCATTCCACTGATTAATTGTTATAATTGTCAGGAAATTTATCTTTAGTTCTAGGTTGCTTCTCTCCTTGATTGTTTTCCATCCATTGCTGCCTTCAGGTACTTTGGAAAATAGATTGAACCCCCTCTTCTTTGTGGCAACCCCTTAGATATTGGAACATTGCTATCATGTCACCCTAGTTGTTTTCATTAAATTAGACGTACCCAATTTTTGCAACCATTCTTCCTCTGTTTTAGCCTCCAGACCCCTAATCATCTTTGTTGCTCTTCTCTGCACTCTTTCTAGAGTCAAGTAGATTCCCACTTCAGAATCTCTCCTGATCTGAGACAGTCAATGATCAATGCACTGCACATAAGCTGCTCATAGGAGCATTACATAATATGATAAAGCATCACAATCAAAGTCACTTCCAAAACGTACACAGCCATGTGCTTAATTTCCAGTCCATTAATTTAAAACTGGTTTCTGCTAGTGAATCACATAAAATATTGATCAAATTACCAACTCAACAAATGAAAACTCTGCTTTATTTGTCTCAATAATACCTTGTCTTGACAATAGTTTTCTAACTCGTAACACATTCTTAATACTACACTGGAGACTGAATTGCTTTAATGACAATGCTGTACTGTTAAACCATTTCAGCTATTTAGAGCTACAACTTGGGAGAAATAATATGTAAATAAGGAAAGCAAGAGAAAAATTTAAGATTAATAGGGACTTTGGTTGTTTTTATTGGAATATCATTGTTTATCTTTTATTTTGAACTGTTGCCCCCCCTTAAAGCTTTATAAATACAAAAACAGGCTATTAATTAAAAAAGTGAACATGTACAACACCATAAATCATACTTACTCATTGAATATTAAATCAGGAGCAAAGTACAGCATTTGACCACTGACATGTTTATATGATCTCCATCCCAGCGCAAAGGCCATTAGACTCATCCATGAATACTGGATAAGAGTTATCTGGTCATCAATATGCAAGTTCCGGAATCCTAGAAAGAAAAAAAGGAAGAGGAATGCTAAATTCTCCAGATACTCCCATGTTACACCTACATATATATATGAAATGAGATTTTGTCACATTTTTGGTTTACTATCATGTATGACAAGCAGGCTACCCTCACTTAGCTTAGACTGGGCCAGTATTTCAGTATTGTCAACTTTAAGATGTGTGGACTTCAACTCCCAGAATTCCCTAGCCAGGATGCTGGGGGAGTTGAAGACTTCTGGGAGTTGAAGTTTACATACCTTAAAATGGCCAAAGTTGTATTGTTACAACAGAAGAAGTTGCACATACTTAGGAAATAAGAGGCCCACACTATAATCTCCTTTTTCTCCTGGCTTAGAATTCATACAGAAACAGTAAATAGGGTGCATCTTAGAGTGACACTAAATCCAGGAATCACCCGGAAACAATCAAGTTATGATATAATTATTGTAAAATTAAAAACAGTATCTTTTAGTCACCGCAACTCCTACATAAGATGTCTCCTCTAGTCATTCAAGTTTATGTTTAGTGTTTGCAAAGATGAAAAGGCAAGCAAATTTCTACTTCAATTAGCAATGACATTTCTTCAAAGTCCCACCTTCAAACATTTAATGTATGGCTTAACTATTTTGTTGTTGTTGTTGTTCTTGTTAGCTGCGAAGTCATGTCCGACCCATCGCGACCCTATGGACAATGTTCCTCCAGGCCTTCCTGTCCTCTACCATTTTCTGGAGTCCATTTAAGCTCACGCCTACTGCTTCAGTGACTCCATCCAGCCACCTCATTCTCTGTCGTCCACTTCTTCTATTGCCCTCAATCTTTCCCAGCATTAGGCTCTTCTCCTGCGAGTCCTTCTTTCTCATTAGGTGGCCAAAGTATTTGAGTTTTAGCTTTAGGATCTGGCCTTCTAAAGAGCAGTCAGGGTTGATCTCCTCTAGGACTGACAGTCCAAGGGACTCGCAGGAGTCTTCTCCAGCACCATAGTTCAAAGGCCTCAATTCTTTGGCGCTCAGCCTTTTTTATGGTCCAACTTTCACTGCCATACATTGCAACTGGGAAGACCATAGCCTTGACTATACACACTTTTGTTGACAGGGTGATGTCTCTGCTTTTTAGTGTGCTGTCTAGATTTGTCATGGCTTTCCTCCCAAGGAGCAGGCGTTTTTTAATTTCTTGGCTACAGTCCCCATCTGCAGTGATCTTGGAGCCCAGGAAAATAAAATCTGTCACTACCTCCATTTCTTCCCAATCTATTTGTCAGGAATTGAGAGGGCCAGATGCCATGATCTTGGTTTTCTTAATGTTAAGTTTCAACCCAGGTTTTGCACTCTCCTTCTTCACCCGCAACAAGAGGCTCTTTAGTTCTTCTTCACTTTCTGCCATTAGAGTGGTATCATCTGCATATCTTAGGTTGTTGATATTTCTTCTGGCAATCTTAATTTCAACTTTTGATTCATCTAGCCCTGCCTTTCTCATGATGTGCTCTGCATATAAGTTAAATAGGCAGGGCGACAGTATACAGCCTTGCCAGACTCCTTTCCCAATTTTGAACCAATCAGTGGTTCCGTGTCCAGTTCTCACTGTTGCTTCTTGGCCCACATATAGGTTTCTCAAGAGACAAATAAGATGGTCTGGCACTCCCATCTCTTTAAGAACTTGCCACAGTTTGTTATGATCCACACAATCAAAGGCTTTAGCATAGTCAATGAAGCAGAAGTAGATGTTTTTCTGGAACTCTCTAGCTTTCTCCATGATCCAGCGTATGTTAGTAATTTGATCTCTAGTTCCTCTGCCTCTTCAAAATCCTGCCTGTACTTCTGGAAGTTATCGATCCACATACTGCTGGAGGCTAGCTTGTAGGATTTTAAGCATAACTTTAGTAGCATGAGAAATGAGTGCGATAGTTTGAACATTCTTTGGCACTGCCTTTCTTTGGAATTGGAATGTAAACTGATCTTTTCCAATCCTGTGGCCACTGTTGAGTTTTCCAAATTTGCTGGCAAATTGAGTGTACCGCTTTTACTGCATCGTCTTTTAAGATTTTGAATAGCTCAGCTGGAATACTGTCACCTCCACTAGCTTTGTTGTTGCTCAGCTTTTCTAAGGCCCACTTCACTTCACACTCTAGGATGTCTGGCTCGAGGTCAGTGACCACCTCATTGTGATTATCAGGGACATTAAGCTCATTCTTGTATAGTTCTTCTGTGTAATTTTGCCACCTCTTCTTAATCTCTTCTGCCTCTGTTAGGTCCCTGCCATTTTGGTCCTTTATCATGCCCATTTTTGCATTAAACTCCCTTCATCTCTCCTTGAAAAGGTTTCTGGTCCTCCCTATTCTATTGTTTTCTTCTATTTGTTTGCACTTTCATTTAAGAAGGCATTCTTACCTCTTCTAGGTTTTCTCTGGAATTCTGCATTCAATTGGGCGTATCTTTCTTTTTCTCCCTTGCCTTTTGCTTCCCTCCTTTCCACAGCTATTTGCAAAGCTTCCTCAGACAGCCATTTTGCTTTCTTGCATTTCTTTTTCTTTGGGATGGTTTTAGTTGCTACCTGTTGTACAATGTTGCGAACCTCTGTCCATAGTTCTTCAGGCACTCTGTCTATCAGATCTAATTCCTTAAATCTATTTGTCACCTCTACTGTATATTCAGCAGGGATATGATTTAATTCATACCTGACTGGCCTAGTGCTTTTCCCTACTTTCTTCAGTTTAAGCCTGCAATGAGAAGCTCATAGTCTGAGTCACAGTCAGCTCCTGGTCTTCTTTTTACTGACTGTATAGAGCTTCTCCATCTTTGGCTGCAGAGCACATTGAATTGTGCAAGCCCCTTCCCCACGACAAGGCAGACAGTAATCCATGAAGGATTACCTTTACCTTAACCATTTTGGGAAAGTTTTAAACAAGTAGACAAATTTCATCCTTCAATTCTTTACTTATTCAGAGCAGTAATCAGAAAAGAAGCCAAGATGAACTAAATAGAGTTACAAATGAAGGAAAATAGGGCTAAGATATATCAAAGTCAAATAGTCATATATAGATTTCCAAATATCTAACCCACACACTTAACAGCACATATATGCCTACTGTTATATTAGTAAAACATCTGAAACATAACAATACTTTATAAGGATATCTCTTACTAGTTTAGATTTTAAATCATTTAAGTTTTTAAAAACAACATTGTCTTGGCTCCAGTCACTGAGAGTCCCATGTAAGCCAAAATATGGACTAGAATGGTTGAATTCAGCCCATCCAGCTTCTGTTTACTGGTCCTGCATTTTAACATTTATATCACCCTGGCTATAACTCTTGTCATCCTTATCCATCGTGTCGGCTAGCCACAGTGAGTGCTGGCAATGAGAATTCTTATCCAACTTAGGCACTTTAGAAAGAGCTGATGTTATCCAGAGACGGTATTTACCGTCATCAGCCCTGTTTTGTGGGATTCTATTAAAAACTACCCCCTTCATGGATTACTGCCTTGTCATGGCGAAGGGGCTTGTGTAATTCAATGAAGCTATGAGCTATGCTGTGCAGGGCCACCCAAGACGGAAAGGTCATAGCAGAGAGTTCTGACAAAACGTTATCCACTGGAGAAGGAAATGGCAACCCACTCCAGTATCTTTGCCATGAAAACCCTATGGACAGTACCAAAAGGCAAAACGATATGACGCTGGAAGATGAGCCCCTCAGGTCGGAAGGCGTCCAATATGCTACTGGGGAAGAGCAGAGGGCTAGTACTAGTAGCGCCAGAAAGAATGAAGCGACTGGGCCAAAGCCGAAAGGACGCTCAGCTGTGGATGTGTCTGGTGGTGAAAGGAAAGTCCGATGCTGTAAAGATTTTTTCTCCATAGGAACCTGGAATGTAAGATCCATGAATCAAGGAAAGCTGGATGTGGTCAAACAAGAGATGACAAGACTGAACATCGACATCTTAGGTATCAGCGAACTAAAATGGACAGGAATGGGTGAATTTAATTCAGATGACCATCAGGTATACTACTGCGGGCAAGAATCCCTCAGAAGAAATGGAGTAGCCTTCATAGTCAATAAAAGAGTAGGAAAAGCAATACTGGGATACAATCCTCAAAATGACAGAATGATCTCAGTTCGAATCCAAGGCAAACCATTCAATATCACAGTAGTCCAAGTCTATGCCCCAACCACCAGTGCTGAAGAGGATGAAATTGAGCAGTTCTATGAAGCTCTACAGCACCTTATAGAACTAACACCAAAAAATGATGTCCTTATCATCATGGGGGATTGGAATGCTAAAGTAGGAAGCCAAAAGATAACCGGAATAACAGGCAAGTTTGGCCTTGGAGTACAAAATGAAGCAGGGCACAGGCTGATAGAATTTTGTCAAGAGAATACGATGGTAATAGCAAACACTCTTTTCCAACAACCCAAGAGACGGCTCTACACATGGACATCACCAGACGGTCAACACAGAAATCAGATTGACTATATGCTCTGCAGCCAAAGATGGAGAAGCTCTATACAGTCAGTAAAAACAAGACCAGGAGCTGACTGTGGCTCAGACCATGAGCTTCTTGTTGCAAAGTTTAGGCTTAAATTAAAGAAAGTAGGGAAAAGCTCTAGGCCAGTCAGGTATGAATTAAATCATATCCCTGTTCAATATACAGTAGAGGTGACAAATAGATTTAAGGAATTAGATCTGATAGACAGAGTGCCTGAAGAACTATGGACAGAGGTTCGTAACATTGTACAACAGGTAGCAACCAAAATCATCCCAAAGAAAAAGAAATGCAAGAAAGCAAAATGGCTGTCTGAGGAAGCTTTGCAAATAGCTGAGGAAAGGAGGGAAGCGAAAGGCAAGGGAGAAAAAGAAAGATATGCCCAATTAAATGCAGAATTCCAAAGAATAGCTAGAAGAGATAAGAATGCCTTCTTAAATGAACAATGCAAAGAAATAGAAGAAAAGAATAGAATAGGGAGGACCAGAGATCTTTTCAAGAAAATTGGAGAGATGAAAGGAACGTTTCATGCAAAAATGGGCATGATAAAGGACCAAAATGCCAGGGACCTAACAGAGGCAGAAGAGATTAAGAAGAGGTGGCAAAATTAAACAGAAGAACTATACAAGAATGAGCTTAACGTCCCTGATAATCACAATGAGGTGGTCACTGACCTCGAGCCAGACATCCTAGAATGTGAAGTGAAGTGGGCCTTAGAAAAGCTGAGCAACAACAAAGCTAGTGGAGGTGACAGTATTCCAGCTGAGCTATTCAAAATCTTAAAAGATGATGCAGTAAAAGTGCTACACTCAATTTGCCAGCAAATTTGGAAAACTCAACAGTGGCCACAGGATTGGAAAAGATCAGTTTACATTCCAATTCCAAAAAAAGGCAGTGCCAAAGAATGTTCAAACTATCGCACCGTTGCACTCATTTCACATGCTAGTAAAGTTATGCTTAAAATTCTACAAGCTAGACTCCAGCAGTATGTGGATCGAGAACTACCAGAAGTGCAGGCAGGATTTCGAAGAGGCAGAGGAACTAGAGATCAAATTGCTAACATACGCTGGATCATGGAGAAAGCTAGAGAGTTCCAGAAAAACATCTACTTCTGCTTCATTGACTATGCTAAAGCCTTTGATTGTGTGGATCATAACAAACTGTGGCAAGTCCTTAAAGAGATGGGCATACCAGACCATCTTATTTGTCTCTTGAGAAACCTATATGCGGACCAAGAAGCAACAGTAAGAACTGGACACGGAACCACTGATTGGTTCAAAATTGGGAAAGGAGTCCGGCAAGGCTGTATACTGTCGCCTTGCCTATTTAACTTATATGCAGAGCACATCATGAGAAAGGCAGGGCTAGATGAATCAAAAGTTGGAATTAAGATTGCCGGAAGAAACATCAACAACCTAAGATATGCAGATGATACCACTCTAATGGCAGAAAGTGAAGAGGAACTAAAGAGGCCTTTGAACTATGCTGCTGGAGAAGACTCCTACAAATCCCTTGGACTGCAAGGCGATCAAACCGGTCGGTCCTAGAGGAAATCAACCCTGACTGCTCTTTAGAAGGCCAGATCCTGAAGCTAAAACTCAAATACTTTGGCCACCTAATGAGAAGGAAGGACTCACTGGAGAAGAGCCTAATGCTGGGAAAGGTTGAGGGCAATAGAAGAAGGGGACGACAGAGAATGAGGTGGCTGGATGGAGTCACTGAAGCAGTAGGCGTGAGTTTAAATGGACTCCAGAAGATGGTAGTGGACAGGAAAGCCTGGAGGAACGTTGTCCATAGGGTCGCGATGGGTCGGACACGACTTCGCAACTAACAACAACATTAAAAACTACTTTTAAAAGCTGTTATCAAAAGGTAATATGTCATAATCACTGGAATCTATCAGTGTTCCTGCTTCAGGCTTAATATTGAAAACAGATAAAAGACCAGACAAGGTATAGAAAGATTCAATATAAGAAAAGCAATCAAATGGAACCTCAAGATCAGCAACCACCAGCTGCAACATTCCTATTCCTGCTCAAAATCTTGGAGCATCCATCTCCTTACAAAAGGACATCCATCTCCTTACACTGGCCTGTTGCTGGATAGCTTAGGTAAAAGGAATCCCGGCGGATTTGTTGCCGTCTATAGGGGGTGATGCTCATCTCCATTTCAAGGCCAGCACTGTCCGTAGATATGTGGCCAGCATGACATCATGGAGCATTGTTACCTTCCCACCAAAGTGGTGTCTATTTATCTACTCGCATTTGCATGGTTTCAAACTACTAGGTTGGCAGGAGCTGGGGCGAGGACAGGAGCTCATACCATTGCGTGGTGCTCAGGTCTCGAATTTGGTCTGCTGGCTTTCCAGTCAACAAGCCCAGTGTTTTAATTGCTGAGCCATCATGCTGTCCCATAAGCTGGATAGCTTATGCCACTAAAAAATCGGAAAAACTTTCTTATAATCGTGTCCATTCCGAAACAACCTTTCCCAAACTGATATCCTTCAGCTGTGACATACTACTGTTTAACACTGTGTATTAGATTTATATTTCCCCACTTCATTCAGGAGCTCAAGATGGTATATAAAGTGTTCCGCTTTCCTATTTTTTTTTCCCAAACAGTAATGCTGTGTGGTAAGTTGGGCTGCAAAAGAGCGAATGGTAGAAAGGTACTCATTGAGCTTCTGGGGCTGAAAGTGGACTACAATTTGAGTTTTCTCATTCCTGGACCAATATCTCAATTACTAGATCAACAGCTGTGCTTCCTTGGGGTACTTTGAACAGAATAGAGCTGGAAGGAATCTTGGAGGTCTTCTAGACCCTATATCATTTCAGACAAGTAGCTATCCAGTCTCTTCTTTAAAACCTCCAGTGATGGTGGACCCACAACTTCTGAAGACAAACTGTTCCACTGGTTAATTGTTAGGAAGTTTCTCCTTAATTCCACATTGCTTCTCTCCTTGATTAGTTTCCATCCCCCAGCCTCAGATGGGTGACAGGAGCCTGGAAAAGGCCTCCGGCGCTCAGATCGGGCCACCAGAGGGCCACAGAAGCATCCCCCAGGCTCAGATCCGGGCAGCAGCAGCCTGGAAAAGGCCTCCGACATCCTGATCCAGCCTCCAGAGGCACATGGAAGTGTCCCCCAGCTTCAGTTTTGTTCCCTGTTGCAAAGAACAGAGGCCTAAAGTACCATGAGATCACGCAAGATCAGTGGCATCAGTTCTTGCCCCACTGATCTCATGTCATCTTGCGTTACTTTAGGCCTCCATTCTCTGCAAACACACTGAAGGCCTGAAGCAGCCAAGAAAGTGAAGGATCTCGATCTTCGCAGGGTGGGTATTGAAGGCCTGGGGAGACCCAGGGTGGGGGTGGGGAGGGAGGGAATAACCAGGGTGAATGTTGAAGAGCCTCTGCAGTCGCTCATAAGGGCAAACAACTGCTGTAGTGCTGCAATATTTGTAATTTTCAGACTTGCACTAGGGGGCGCTTATCGCATAACACACACACACACACACACACACACACACATATATATATATATATATATATATATATATATATATATATATATATATATATATATATATATATATATATATATATATATATATATATATATATATATATATTGTAGATTTTCACGGGTATAGGTATGTAGGTCTTGGCATATTCGGGTCTTTTCCCATGTAGGATTGAGGGTGTCTTGGCGACGTTTTGACGAGGTCCCACTCGTCATCTTCAGGATGGTGTCTTCGGTTTTGTGCTTGTGCAAGCGAAGTGTGATCAGAGCTGCTGTCTCTCTATAAATACTGGTGGGGATGTTTGGGGTGCTGGCTTTGTTGCTGTAGGTGGATTGGTTGGCTGTGTTGTTACATCTCGATTGGTTACAACACAAAAGACTAACGAGCACACAGCCAACACCTCAGCCACACAGGATGTTGCAAATCAGCCAGCTAATCCCCTAATAATAACCTCATCAACCAATCAAGATGTAACAACACAGCGAACCAATCCACCTACAGCAACAAAGCCAGCACCCCACACATCCCCACCAGTATTTATAGAGAGACGGTAGCTCCGATCACACTTGACTTGCACAAGCATGAAACCGAAGACACCAGCCTGAAGATGATGAGTGGGACCTCGTCAAAATGTTGCCAAGACACCCTCAATCCTACACGGGAAAAGACCCGAATATGCCAAGACCTACACACACACACACACACACACACACACACACTAGAAATAACTTATTTTTTATATAGAAACAATTTATTATGGCATCCAACGACTTGTCAGCATTCTTCATAAACAACGTTGCTCAGAACCGCACACGGTGCTCTTGGTGAGATCTGAAAACAATGGAATCGGGTGACACAATTTCCAACATCAAAAGATCCTTCTTACCTGGTAATGACTTGGACCACTTGACTACAGAGAGGAGCTGCCTCTCACATAGGTAATTGAGGCTGGTCAACAAAGCACTTGAAGTTTCTGGTTTTGTGTTATCATAGCCTGCATAGATAACCTCTGGCTCAATGCTTTGTAAGACAGTGATCAGTGGAGGGATAAATTGAATGTCTTGACTCGGTGAAAAAGAAAGCCTCTGCACCAACGTTTGGCTTTCATTTGGAAGGGCTGCTGGCTGTTGAAGTGCGACAACATCTAAAGCTCTTAGCATTTTGACCTTATTAAACTTCTTAAACTTTCGACCTGCAATCCAAAGATACAAGGGTTAGCAGAAACATAAAAACAAAGCAAATAAAATGTTGCGATCTATAGAATGTGCCATTTAGTTCAATAAGCAAGGTATTTACATCATCACAATGCACCTTAAAAGTGGACCAAATGCCCTAAGTTCTGGGTTAATAATAAACCAAGCCAGGATACCTCCTGTGTTTATCTCATAAATAGTTTGCTCCTTGTCTTAATTTATCTATGAAGCCACAGCAATCTCCTTCTCTCCATTTGAAACTTACCTGGTACAAATAGCAATGATTAGAAAAGGATGGTGCTGCAATCTTCATGAGATTCTACAGGAACAGCATTGTGGATGAACTTGACTAATAATGGTTGCTTATCTCTTGAGCATTTAATATTCTGTTATTATCAATAGAACTAGGAAGGTTCAGTCTATCATTGGCCACTCCAAAGAGCATTTTGATTTTGCCTAGGCCAGAATTGTTGATGCCCGCTGTCATCAGGAGTTCCTCAAGTGGCTATTACTGAGATTTTTGGAAATTAAAGACCAGTCATCTGGCAAGCACCCCAACTGCAGAAGCTAATCTAGATTAATTCTCTTCACAGACTGAAAGCATGAAACAGCAACCAATAATCTTGGTTCAAAATACAAGGCCAACAGCCCTAGTCAACCTGAACAACCATGTCAGATGCTGCGAATTAAAACTCAGCAACATTTGAGGACCATGAGGTCTAAGCCCTTGGAGAAAATTTGTGCAGCTCCATCACACATGTAGTAAATACCCATAATTTTCTTTTATGGAAACGAAAATTACACATACGTTCCCAAACACAGCAACAGATTTATGCATGAAACAGGTCTTACAACTCTGAAGCAATGAGGGAGGAAGAAATGAAGGAAGATGTTTTAGGAAATGGATGAGTTTGCTCGCTGGCATAAGACAGCAACTAGGGAAAATATTAAAATATTAAGCAGTTGGAGTAGAAGACCCCACTGGTAGTATCAAAACTTCCCATTGAATGGGGAATATGATGAGCACTAGTTAAACTGTTGGGTACAAAATAACTGTTGGCCTGTACTTTAAGTTTACTTTGGTGGCCACTTATGTACTTTTATCTGTGATGTTGGTTGTGCTTTTTAATGGCCATTAGCCATGGTGAGATTGGTGGCCATAGAAAGTGGAATTCAATGAAATGGACTGGAATTAAACAAATAACCAGATAGTTGTGATGAGACTTAGGTTAGATGGCTGGTCAGTCTCCACGCCTCTTGGTTAGCAGCAATGTGCAGTTAAGCTAGGACTCTGAATCTTTAAAGATTGCAATCTTAACAAATCTTCCAAATAATAAACTTCAAAGCAAAGAGTGGCATCTATTTCTGGAGAAATTGTGCTGGACTAGTCTAAAGTAAGAAAAAAACCACCCCACCGTGATGTTAGATTCAAGTGGCACATGAAATAATGTAAAATAACTTGGAATAATGATCTATGGATATGTACCCATAAATATCTTTAACCTTATCAGAAGGGAGGGATGCAAATCAGTTAACCCAGATACTCTTCTACATTTCATTCTGTCACTTAAGAGACATCTTGATTTCTGGCTGACTGTTGAAACCAGACTAGGAGACCAAGGTTATGAATACTAATACCTTTATTATTACCAAAACCAAAGCTATGAATACTTTTAATATAAAGTTGCAGTAACAGAATGTAGCTAGTCTCCCTTTATCTTGGTGAGACCTAAGGAGGGTCATGACTGAGATACTTCCTCAAATTACATTTCTGCCCAGGACTCAGATTTCATTTATCTGCCTGTTACCTTGGTTGTGATTTTTCCTCCTGTTTTTTAATCATTAAAATTATTCCTTCTTCCCATTACACTAGCCCACCAAACAACCCTTTTAATTGCTAATGCTTAAATTCAGGCCGAGGCAACCAGTAGAAACACTCAAGTAGTCCTGATTAATATCAACCAGCCAACCCTGAACTTCTTTTAGTGCTTCTCACTCTCTGGCTAACCGAGGTGGCATTTTGCCAGGTATTGCAGAACACACCTTACTATCAAGCTTTAAGGTGTGAATTAATATACCAGTGAGTTCAAAATGGCCCCCAAAGCTCATTTGATTGTTGGATGGAAAAAGCTTTCTCTCTAAAGCTGATGAGAGCTCACTGCAGCTGAGCTATAAGGACAGACAGCAAACTCAGCTGCCATTTTGATGGCTCTAGAAAAATTGCAGGGCAGAAATCAAATTAATACCCACAACAAAAATGATTAAAAAGAAATATTAGCCCTTTCATATTACAGAGTTACTCTCTCAAACTTTCTTCTGAAACATGCAAGGTAGAAATATCCTCAGAAATGAGAGAGATGATATATAAAACAGAATAACAGATTTGGAAGGGACCTTGGGGGTCTTCTTGTCCAACCCCCTGCTCAAACAGGAGACCCTATACCACTTCAGACAAATGGCTGTCCGATCTTTTCTTAAAAATCTCCAGTGATGGAACACCCACAACCTCTGGAGGCAAAACCGTTCCACTGGTTGATTGTCCTCACTGTTAGAAAATTCTGAATTTGGTATATGTTGGTTTCTTTAACAGTGATGGGAAAAAAATGGAGGAAGGAGATTTATAACAGTCTTGCAAAAGAATTCATTCTAGATTTATCCCTTCTCCCCTTCAGCCCTCCGCCCATTGCCATCAGGAAGAAAGGGAAGTGAAAATAAACTGCATCAGACAATTCATCCTAAACAAACTTCTACCACTAAATGTGCATAATCTTTCCAACAGGTGAAAAAATGTGTAGCAATTTGTTACTTCTTGACAGAATACCACGATTCTGCCTGCAAGGTCACTGTGCCCCTGTAGTTTTCTAAAGCAGAGTGCTTTGTGTTCACTCCAGAAGGAGTGTACTCAGGTTGAGAGAACAAAGCAGAGCGATATATTAAGATTTCAGTGTGGAATCTGAAGTAACATCTTGTTAAAAATCTGACTTGGGAAACTATGTCAGGTCTAAGCTAGAGACGCCTCTTACATTTATATTTTTCCAGCAGACATATTTATCTACTAAAAGGTTAAATGCTTTAGATGGATATTTTATTGATAGAGCTCCTTTCTATGTCTCTATTTGCAGGAACTTTTTTATTTTTATTCTTTTGCTAATTAGTGTGATGTCCCAATTTCCAGTTGGAAAATTACCTTATACAGCGGGGGAGGGGGTGGATGGGGTGGTGGACAATGATGGCCCTTTTATGATTTGTGGACTTCAACTCCCAGAATTCCTGAGCCAGCTAAGACTACAAATCATTAAAGGGGCCATAGTTCGCCACCTCTGTTCTACAGAGAGCCCTTCACTCAGTCCTTCACTCAACTTCCCCACAGTCACATGATCAAAATTTGGGTGCTTGGCAACCAGCATATATTTACAACAGTTGCAGTGCCCTGGGATCATATACCATTTGCAACCTTTCCTAGCTGGCTTTCGACAAGCAAAGCCAATGGGGGAAGCCAGATTTGCTTAACAACTGTGTGACTCACTAAACAACTGCAATACCTGCATTACTTAAAACTGTCCTACCCCAACAGAAATTCTAGTTCCCAAATGTGGCCATAAATTTAAGTCAGTACTGAACTGGACACCTTTCACATGTCCTCAACTGCTGTATTCACCCCCCAAGCTAAGGAAGGGAGGGGGAAAATGGGTGCAAAAGGATAGGATAACAATTAGAGTACCTATTGATTAATTACAACTATTGTGCAGGAAAACTGCATAATCAGCTAGTTACATTATTGAAAGGGACCTTGGAGATCTTCTAGCCAATCCCCTGCTCGGGCAGGAAACCCTACACCATTTCTGACAAATGGTTGTTCAGACTCTTCTTTAAAACCTCCAGTATTGGAGCACCACAATTTCTGGAGGAAAGTCATTCCACTGATTAATTGTTCTGTGAGGAAATTTCTCCTTAGTTGCTTCTATCCTTGATTAGTTTCCATCCATTGCTTCTTGTCCTGCCTTCAGGTGAATTGGAGAATAGGTTGACCCCTCTTCTTTGTAGCAGCCCTTTAGATGTTGGAACCCTGTTATCATGTCAACCTAGTCCTTCTTTTCATTAAACTAAATGTTAAATAGCGGGTTCTCTGGCGCAGGAATGAAGACGCTGAACTGAGTACAGGGTAACTCATTGTTTATTTCTTGCTGGAACTGTACTGGGGAAATGCCTGCAACTAGCCGCAATATATAGTCTAGCCCAGGGGTAGGCAACCTCGGCTCTTTTATGACTCATGGACTTCAAGCATAGCTGACTCAGGAATTCTGGGAGTTGAAGTCCATGAGTCATAAAAGAGCCGAGGTTGCCTACCCCTGGTGTAGCCCCTAGGTGGCAGCCAATAGGTTTGAATCAACCATTGCCACCTGGAGATAGCCAATTGCAGCACAGGAGACTTAAAGTCTGGGTTGCTGGAGAGCCCAGTACATAACACTAAACATACCCAATTGTAGCATTCTTTATATATTTTACCCTCCAGTCCCCTAATCATCTTTGTTGCTCTTCTCTGTACTGTTTCTAGAGTCTAGAATCTCCCTGAGTGAGCTGAAGTTCATTAGATCTTTAGGGAATTTTCCAAGTTTCACAGTATCTGTACAGCTGAGTTACAGTTCATTCCACAGGAAATATCTTCAAAAATAACCCTCTGAGCCTAATTTTTGCTGCATTACTCATACACAGATCCTATCCTTGGATTCTTTCCTTTTATTTGTAAGTAAGGAGGTCACCCTTTACCTAAATTTTAGAGCGTACACAGAATTGCTTGTTCACTGAGAGAAGTAAACATATTCTTGTAACAGGAAAGTATACATAAAGGAAGTCCCATATTTAACCGGCCATACAAGAGACTTTTCAAGAGTTTATGATTCTCCTTATGTTTTGCTAATTCTCAACTCTTCCTAAAGTGTCACAGCCATGACATAATAAATATAATTAAGTAAGCTAAAAATCATGTGCAATTATGATCTGATCAGCTTTGCAAGGGAGAAGCACGCTTGTTTCATTTGTCCCTGTGATCACTAATGAAATTACGGTGACCTCACGGGCAAAGCTATTGTCTCCCAGCAGAGGTGGAACAATAGAGAACCATACTGTAAGGAAAATAGTGACAGAGTTGACCAAGGGCCAACTCTTGGAGAAGTGCAGGAATGCAATGTTTACAGTTAACAAAGAAAAATGCTTGATGCTGGTGCTGCAAATTAAATTGAAACACAAATGCCCTGTTGAAGAAAGTAGCTCCACCAGTGCCTCATACCATGATTCTGAAGGGTCTTACTGCAAGAAATGCAGGGGCAATTCAAAATTATTTTCCATCTCTGGTTTCAGTTGACGATAGACAGGTCAATGTTTACTCAAACTGTTGACCTTGCACTGAGATGTTGGGTTTGGCCTTGTAAGCCAACCAAGACTTTGCATTTGCCAGAATTGGGTTGTTGTTGTTTTTTAATATGGTGAGGTTTTGTTTCTAAACTTGTACTGCATCTTGAAATGCAACATGGTCCTTCCCTTCCAGCTCCCATGTATGGAAGGATTCCTTTCAACACCAAATAAGTTTCTGTTCCAAACTGAAAAATAATCAGAGAACATGCTCAGAAAACCTAACTGCAGCCTCCTTTTTTTCCCCCTCAGACTGATGGCGGCGCCTGGAATGGCTGCGGCTGCATTGGCTCTTGAAGGCAAATAGTTTTGGGAGGGATAGTAAGGGCTATAGGCCACAGGATCAGGAAGATTTTAATGTGTTTGAGCAACATGGTGGAACTAAGGTAATATACCACATACGACCAACAATCTTTGCTGGCCTGGCGAGTTTCTAGTTGTTTTGGAACTGTTGGTGAGACCGTTAAAAGTTGTTGGTGCTGTTTGAATTTGTTCTACCAGCAGCAAGATCTGACTGCTGGCCCAGTGATGGATTCTACTGCAAATCAGGGCTGTTTCCAGAGGAGGAAGAGGAGGAGAGGACCTGGAGCTTATGGAGCGAAGGAACTGGATGAGGCTGTCGGCAGGCCCAGAGGAAGAGAGAGAGGCTTTTGGAGGAGTTGGTGGCGGCGGCAGCAGCGTGCTCCAGGGGCGAAAAGAAGCAAGGCCTCTTTAAGGAAAGGGTGGAAGAGTCAGGATCAGAAAAAGGAAAGAGGGCGAGGTTGTCAGAATACAAGCAAATTTGAGGGCTAATCCACATGGAGCCCCATTTCCATCTGTCCTGTGTGCCATCGTTCACTCCCTAGATACTAAAATGGACAATGTGAAATTTGAGCGTGCCACGAACAAGGAGTATATATCGGAGGTGGTGACCCTTTGAGAGCTGTATGCAACGAAATTTCATTTTGATGTATGCCGATTGGTGTACATTCAAAGTGACAATAAAGTTATCATCATCAGATCTGGAGCATCCCAGTTTACTTTGCATTCATATCTACCAGGCTCTTGGTATTCAGAATCCCTGACAAGAATAACCAAGTATATGTATCTCCAGATCATCATTATGACTGGTAATAATCAAGCAAACACGTAGCTGGCTTGGCAAAGGAAGCAGAGGCCACATTCGACTGCTGGACACTCAACATTAGATGCAGGCCTGATCCAACTCAGAGCCCAATATGTGGATGGAAGCTCATGGGTTTGCTCTCCACTTTAGGAAGTGTGTTGGTTTCCTTTTTCCTTTTGGACAGTTCTACATTAATGAGGCACTCTGTGCGGGAGATGAATGGTTTCAAAACTTGATCAAATAAATGATGTATGTTCAACATGAAGACACCTAGTTCTTCCATATACTGTATACTACTGCTAACCTAGGCCTTTCTCATTCTAGGTTTATGGCCTTCCTTTTTTTTTAACCAGACACATAGAACTTTATGTTCCTTTTTATTCATTTCAGCTCATTGCTGTTAAAATGTGGGATCTCACACAGTAAAGATACAAGGAAACACATAAAGAAAGTATCTGTTAGCCTCGTAGCTTTATTGACTGAATAACAGAGTTGGAAGGGACCTTGGAAGTCTTCTAATCCAACCCCTTGCTCAGGCAGAAAACCATATACCATTTCAGACAAATGGTTGACCAGTCTCTTCTTTAAAACTTCCAGGGTTGAAGTATCCACAACTTCTGAAGGCAAACTGTTCCACTGGTTAATTGTTCTCACAATTAGGAAATTTCTTCTCCTTAGTTCTAAGTTGCTTCTCTCCTTGATTAGTTTCCATCCATTGCTTCTTGTCCTGCTTTCAGGTGCTTTGGAGAATAGCTTGACTCCCTCTTCTTTGGGACAGCCCCTGAGATATTGGAATACTGCCATCATGTCCCCCCTAATCCTTCTTTTCATTAAACTAGAAGTATCCAATTCCTGCAACTGTTTTTAATATGCCTCCAGTCCCCGATTACTTAAACTTTACACCTTCACATTCATGTTCCCCAACTCCCACTACTGTACTGGACAACTAATGTAAGGGATGTTGAAGACAGAGTGCTTGGTAGGATGGTGGCATGCATGGATAGTCCTTGTACAGTCCTTCATTTTATCTCATCACAGCAGTCTTCCACCACACATCACATCAGCTATCATTTCCTTCATTCATGATGCTGTTATGGCCAGGCTAAGAATAACTTGATGCTTTGAGGTCACTTTCACTCTTTGTTGACATGTAGAATTGTCTGAATTCAACTGACAATAGCTTGTTTGTTGTTTTGCCCATTTTTCTCTCCTTGGGATTATTCTCAGACAATTTTGCCTATCTTAAAATGGTGTCATCTTTGTTATTATAACACTGCCAAAGTTTGTCTAGATTTTTTTATAATCTTTCCCAGTTTTGTCTTATCTGCAGACTTTGTATTTGTCAGCTCAGTTCCCTCATTCAAGTCATTGATTTAAATGTTGAACAACAAAGGTCCCAGGACAGAACCCTTTGGCATTCTGCTCCACTCTGCTCTTCCAAACTGAAGAGAAGCTATTAATAAGCATCCTTTCGATATAGTCATTGAGGCAACTGGGAATCAATCTAACAGTGATGTCATCCAGCTTATATGTTACTATTTTATTAAAAATATAAGGAGGTACATTATCCCTATAGGATTTCCTTGATCTATTAAGCCAATCATTCTATCAAAGAAGGAAATAAGGTTAGCCTGTCACAATTTATTTGTGACAAGTCCATGCTGGATCTTGTTAATTGTAGCATGCCTATCCAAAAGCACACAAAGATGCTGTTTGATAATCTGTTTGAAAACTTTGTCCAGTGTGGGCATCAAGCCACAGGTCCTCTTGATTCCTCTTATGGAATATAGGGATGAAATTTGGTTTCTTCCAGACTTCTAGGATATCATCTGTTACTGGCAGTGGTTCTGTGATCATCCCTGCTGGAATGTAATTCATCTGGTCTTCAAAGTTGGATTCATTTAAATTAGCTAAGAATATTAATGTTTTGAATTTTGGTGTTGAAAAAAACAACTCCTGAGAATACTGTGGACATCAAATAAAACAAACAAATGGATCATTGAACAACCCCGAATCCTCACCAAAGTACAGATGATCAGGCTCAAATTATCCTACCCCTGACACATTATACAAAGACCTAACTCTCTGGAAAACACTGTAATCCTAGGAAAGATAGAAGAAAAGGTCGCCAGCATCAAGGTGAATTGACTTGGTTACTGTCATAATGAATGTATTGCTTTAAGACCTGAAAAAACAGGTTAGGGACAGTTATGGAGAAAATCTTTCTATGCAGTCTTCTCTCTTCTTGTCTACCCTATACTGGAGTTCCCTTATTTCTGCAATGGCATAATGATTAACAATTATCCTCTTTGACCAATTCTCTCTTGGTGAAGCTTGGAATCAGCATAGCAGATTACCTTGCCCTTCTGTTCCACTTTCTGTTAACTGAAATTGTAAGAACAAGAACTTGTTGGATCTATGACTTTTTGCATGTCTAGCAGACACCAGGATAATTCAAATCTTCCAGTAACATTCTTGCATATTTCTTTGAAAGATTCCTCATCTGGTGTAGAAGGCTTTATTTATATCTTTTGCCTGCCAATGTGACTTCCAACAAACTCCTCCAATGGCTTCACTTGTATTGAATGAATCTTTATTGTCAAAGTACAACTATGTATACATTGAGATTAGCTGAGCCTCCCTTTGTGCTCCCACCCCCCAACACACAGTGACAACAAACCCTCCATCTTACTACACCATGTGAACCAACTACACCACACACCGGCCTCCCAAGTCAATTCTGCATAAAATTCACACAAGTTATTTCTCGTTCAAAAGCCTAACAGCCCACGGATAAAAGCTGTTTTTCAGCCTGTTGGTGGAAAAAAAGAACTCTGTTTCTTTCTCTTTTTATCCTTAACTAAATACTTTCAGTACCAATGCTGAATTTCTATGCAATTATATATATTTTTTCTTTACAGTACAGTAAAAGACCTCTTTCTATTAGGTCTGCTCCTTTAAAGAAAATTGTAGTTTTCCAGTGCTGTAGACCAACCATAGTATCATCCTACCATGTTTCAGTAGCTACCACAGTACACTACATTAGCTACAACATCATATTTGCCTTTCTCAGGATCTCTAGATTTTCCTGTTTATTTCCATACTTTGTTGAATTGGTTAGAAACATCTGCGGTTCTCAGAACCACCTACCACTTACTATAATTTCCTGTGAAAATGAGTTTTCATCCTAAATCCCCATTTCTGTTTCTCCCATTATGTTCTGCTTCCCTGGCTGCTGACCTCGAATGCACATCCTCCTGGGGAAAGAGAGGGAAGCACCTGTCAAATACTTCCTTCTCAGACTTTGTAAAATGTATCCCATCTCTTTCCAGACGTCAAACAACAGAATAATAGAGTTAGAAGGGACCTCATTCTAGTCCAACCCCCTGCAAGAGATCCTATACCATTCTGACAGATGACTGTCTAGTCCAGGGGTAGGCAACCTCGGCTCTTTTATGACTCATGGACTTCAACTCCCAGAATTCTGGGAGTTGAAGTCCATGAGTCATAAAAGAGCCGAGGTTGCCTACCCCTGGTCTAGTCTCTTCTTGAGAGCTTCCAGTGATGAAGCACTCAGAACATCTGAAGGCAAATTTTTTCAGTGGTCGATTGTTCTCACTGTCAGAAAATATCTCCTTATTTCTAGGTTGAATCTCTCCTTGATCAGTTTCCACCCATTGTTCCCTGTCTAGCCTTCAGGTGCTTTGGAAAACAGGTTGACCTTTATGAAGATTGAATAGGACATTGATCTAGAACTCCAATCCTTCTGTTGTGACATGCATAGCCACTTCACTTTCAGAATCCTGTTTTCTCTTCTTGCATCATGACCCTCAAATAAAAGGAACAATGGAAAAAAAATACCTTCCTTCTTAAGACCTTTGTAATCCCCAGAAACTTTTTCAAGGTCTGTTCTAATTATGTCTTTCATCCATTCATGGATTAAGGGAGGAGTGTTAGTTTCCAAACCTTGTTTATAGGAGAAGACAGAACAGTTACAGAAGACAGTGTTTGATGAGTGAAATTTTCTTAGTAACTTTGGAAGTCATATTTTCTCTGTCGCACCTTGGAAGTCAACACTTCTCTCACAATGTTATATCAGTTCTATACATAGCTGCCTCTCCTTAGTAGAGAATCATACACCACTACAACACATGTGTTTTTCTCAGGGTGGCTGCTTGCTTGTTTGTTTTGGTCCATGAAGGTCAAAATGCCTCCTTCTACAATAGTCAATGACAAAGTTTACTTAGGTGACTTTCAATCAACCTCTAGAGGGAGACCTTCACAATGATGTCTTAGTTTCTTAGAACCAAGTACTTCTTAATCCAGGGGTCTTCAAACTTGGCCCTTTTTATAACATGTAGACTTCCGTTCCCAGAATTCCTGAGCCAGTGGTGCCTGGCTGAGGAATTCTGGGAATTGAAGTCCACAAGTCATAAAAGGGCCAAGTTTGAAGACCCCTGTCTTAATCCTTTTGCTTCTTTGGGTCATATTAATCCACATGTGTGCTTCTGCCAAAGGGTTTTGTTCTTGTTCTTAGGTATTCTTTTCACCTCCTGAAGAGCTTAGCTGTCCTGTTCAGAAACCTCTCATCTTCCCTCTTTCCTCAAGTCCTTTCACTTTCTCCTCCAATAAAGAAACAATTTTACACTTGCAGTAGGTGTAGTTTTAGTCCTGTGTAAGCAGGAAGGCTAACATCACAGTGATGCTTCACTGTCCATGTTGCTCAGAGACTGCCTTGCTTTCTCCTTTAATCAAATCTCCATGCAAATATTCCCTGTCTGCTTGCTCTGGCAGCAAGCTCCCCAAAGTTGCTTCTCTGAGTGAAGACCAGCTTAGATTGAATGACCAAGAGAAAAGAAGAGGAATAAAAGGTTTTAAAAAACTGTCTTCCCTCTCCACTTCCTTTGTCAAACTTGTGTTTGCTTTCCTTGTTTGCTTATTAAGTGAATGCATATCTGTGCAGATATGTGCAGGTGCACTAAATGTATTATTTTTTATAAAACAGGTGGAGTGTTTCTTCTGTTTTGAACAAAGGGTCATTTTCTAATTTGGCTCAGTTTCTAGAGCAATCTGCACTTATTTGTGACATATTATTTGTCTCTCCCATTCCTGGGTTTCGAGTAATAATATACCCAGCAATAGTAGCAAAACAGCAAATCTCCTTTGAAACAATGAAAGAAGAAGGAAATCATAGATTTTATTCTACTCCTAATCCTGATCTCTGGCTAGCTTTGTCTCCACCAATCAACAACTAGTATTTATTGTGAACCATTAAGATGAAGTTGCTATTCATTGAACAAAATGGCATGTATCTTTTCAAAATGTGGAGATGCTATAGGATAAAAACAAAGCACTACATTAAATCTGATTCATGTTGAAGTTGTGAGAAAGTAATCACGTAGCAGCTTACCAATATGATATTATGGCCAGCACAATGGATAGTATTCATTGGGTAACAACTCACGTAGCTCAACAATCAGCTTCTGCCAGCAGTAAATTTACCTCAGCTAATCCAATTTTATGTAGCCTGCAAAACTTAGAAACCATGAATATACTCTGAATAAAACTAGATATGACATTAATTGGATGAATTCAATTAACTGGCACAGGTTTTATTATAACTTCCAAAGGGCTATATTAGCCTGCTGTAGCAAAAAAAAAAAATCTTCTGGCCAACAACTTTATTATGATACAAGTCAGAAGAACACAATATGGTGCCTCCTGGCACCAATCAGCACACTCTTGGTCTAACACAGGGGTATCAAACTCCCGGCTGGCGGGCTGGACATGTCATCCGGAAGCCACGCCCACCCCATTGCCAGCAATGGCAAAATAGTCCCGATACGTCTCGCGATGTTACGTGACGTTGCGAGTTTGACATGTCTGGTCTAATAGAGGATCCCTGTCTTAATTATTTAATTAAAATAAATTGATGGAAAGCTAACTGCCTACAGAGCAAAATGTCTCTTGACCTCACATTGGCTCTGTTATGTATGCAGGCACCTGCATAGCAACAGCCACCAGGGGGAGTTGGTCTGAACGGTTTCGGCGGGAAACCCAGTTTCGGCGGGAAACCTAGGGCCAACCCCATTGGCTGTCCGCTTACCTGGCCGGGTATTTAAGGAGGCCAGGTAACCCTCACTCCCCAGTTCACTACCCCCCTCCAATAAAGAGCTGAACTCACACACCGGCTGGCGTCTCTTCCTTGCGTCGGACCCACTACACAATAGGCTCTGTAGGCATTTTCATAAAATAAAAAATTAAACTAGGGGAAAGAGAGCTCAATTGTGCACTTTATTTACAAATTTCGTACAAGATGCACATTTTATACATAAACCGAATACCATTTCATAGAAGAATAAAATGTTAAATACAGTGGTACCTTGATCCTCATCAGAAATTCAATCTGGAATATGTACCAAATACTGTACTAAAACTGATGGGTACCAAGAAAATCACGTGACTTTCAGCTGGAAGAAATAGTGAGTTATGAGGCAGCTGACATAGGCAAGTTTTTTTTCTCGCAAGTGGACTACCTGGAGAAAGATGAGTACTGGGACAAGATTTCGCTAGACAAACCAGACTTTCTCCCATGGAAACCAAGGTCATCGGCTGCTCCCAGGACTCTAGGCTGCGCGTTTCGTGAAAAGCCCGCCAAGTAGTTGTGTTGCGGAACATAGTAGCTTGCATAGCTTTAGGGGTGGGATTTTTCAACTTTGTATTGGGGATTGTTACGTGTCTATTCAGACTTGGTTTCACTTCTGAAGTGCCGATACTTTGTATCAATAAACATGTTCTTTGAGGAATTTGCAAGCCTTGACATTTTGAAAGTATTGGAGAAGAACTAAAGGCAATATTGGAAGAAAATATATGTCCCTTTATATTGTCCACATCACTGTTAGATTTTTTTAACAGCATGCACAAACTTGCTTACAATTAAATTTTGTCATCAAAGTGTAGAGTAAGATTTGTTAAAGAAAATCTTATTCCAGTTGAATGAGCACAAGATAGTGTCCATTTCAATACAGTATTTAGTCTTGGAAGGAGAAGACAGCAAGGTCTTCATTGCCACTTCATTTAGCAGCTCATTTTGTTTCTGCAACTTATCCAAATGTCCTCTGGTAATGATCTCCCTCCCTCCTCTCCCTCACCACTCTTTCTCCCCCCTCTCTCCCCCCCTCTCTCCTTTTCTCTCAATGCAGAGATTTGCTAAAATGTCTCCTT
This sequence comes from Vipera berus, assembly GCF_964194415.1. Lineage (NCBI taxonomy): Eukaryota > Metazoa > Chordata > Lepidosauria > Squamata > Viperidae > Vipera > Vipera berus. The sequence continues at coordinate 16,074,671 of NC_138206.1, forward strand.
CATTCATTAATAGTGTTGTGACTTGTATTAATTATGAATAGAATGTAATGAGTGGATAATGGTTTTTAAAGCCCTACATGGCATGGGTCCGGAGTACCTCGGGGACCACCTGCTGCCGGCGTCAACTTCCCTCCGCCCTGTGCATTCCCACAGAGAGGGCCTCCTCAGGGTGCCACCGGTCAGAGAATGTCGGCTGGTGGCCCCCAGGGGGAGGGCCTTCTCTGTGGGCGCCCCGGCTTTATGGAATTAGCTGCCGGTTGAGCTCCGGATGGCACCTGACCTTCGCTCCTTCCGACGCGACTTGAAGACCTACCTATTTGAACAAGCCGGCCTGGCCTGATGGGGGATGCGTTGGGGTTTTTATTGGGGATTTTTTACATTTTTCTACTGTTTTTAGTTCGGGCTCGTATTTAATTCTCTTTTTAATTTTTGTAATTTGTATTTTTATATATGCCCTGTTCACCGCCCTGAGTCCTTCGGGAGAAGGGCGGTATACAAATAAAATAAATAAAATAAAATAAATAAATGGAACTAAATGTGTGTAACTAGGCAGTTATTCCAGATCCCATTCATACAGTCTTGGATAAGGACCAAAATGTTTTCAAGGAAAAAACCCCCAAGAAAGTCCAGCTGTCTTTTGAAAAACACCTTTGGGACTAAAGGACAGAAGCTATCCACCAATATTATGGTGCTGGTGATGACCTATAAAGCCCTAAATGGCATGGGTCCAGATTATCTTAGGGAGCACCTGCTGCCAGCATCAACTTCCCATCGTCCTGTGCACTCCCATAGGGAGGGCCTCCTTAGGGTGCCGCCGGTCAGGGAATGCCGGCGGGTGATCCCCAGAGGGAGGGCATTCTCTGTGGGCGCGCCTGCCCTTTGGAATGATTTACCTGTGGAACTCTGGACTGCCCCCGACCTGCGCTCGTTTCACCAGGACCTGAAAACCTGGCTTTTCAATCTATCTGGCCTGGACTGAGGGGGTTTTTAGTTTCAAGTTTTTAACATTGTTTTATTGTTGGGCTATTAATTAATTTTGTTGTTGTTAGCTGCGAAGTCGTGTCCGACCCATCGCGACCCTATGGACAACATTCCTCCAGGCCTTTCTGTCCTCTACCATCTTCTGGAGTCCATTTAAGCTCACGCCTACTGCTTCAGTGACTCCATCCAGCCACCTCATTCTCTGTCGTCCCCTTCTTCTATTGCCCTCGATCTTTCCCAGCATTAGGCTTTTCTCCAGTGAGTCCTTCCTTCTCATTAGGTGGCCAAAGTATTTGAGTTTTAGCTTCAGGATCTGGCCTTCTAGAGAGCAGTCAGGATTGATCTCCTCTAGGACTGACCGGTTTGATCGCCTTGCAGTCCAAGGGACTTGCAGGAGTCTTCTCCAGCACCATAGTTCAAAGGCCTCAATTCTTTGGCGCTCAGCCTTTCTTATGGTCCAACTTTCACTGCCATACATTGCAACTGGGAAGACCATAGCCTTGACTATACGCACTTTTGTTGACAGGGTGATGTCTCTGCTTTTTAGTGTGCTGTCTAGATTTGTCATGGCTTTCCTCCCCAGGAGCAAGCGTCTTTTAATTTCTTGGCTACAGTCCCCATCTGCAGTGATCTTGGAGCCCAGGAAAATAAAATCTGTCACTACCTCCATTTCTTCCCCATCTATTTGCCAGGAATTGAGAGGGCCAGATGCCATGATCTTGGTTTTCTTAATGTTAAGTTTCAACCCAAGTTTTGCACTCTCCTTCTTCACCCGCAACAAGAGGCTCTTTAGTTCTTCTTCACTTTCTGCCATTAGAGTGGTATCATCTGCGTATCTTAGGTTGTTGATATTTCTTCCAGCAATCTTAATTCCAACTTTTGATTCATCTAGCCCTGCCTTTCTCATGATGTGCTCTGCATATAAGTTAAATAGGCAGGGCGACAGTATACAGCCTTGTCGGACTCCTTTCCCAATTTTGAACCAATCAGTGGTTCCATGTCCAGTTCTCTCTTTAATTCTTTTTAATTCTATTTTTATCTTAATTTTATATTGTCTTTTAAATATTGCCCTGTAAACCGCCCTGAGTCCTTCGGGAATAGGGTGGTATAGAAAACTAAATAAATAAATAAATAAATATCTTAGATATCTTCAACTATTGATAACTCTAAAGCTGCCTGTTGTGTCTGTTATCATTAGTTGGTCTTCTTTATTTTAGTTTTAATCTCATTTTTTCCCCACTGTGCTCTTTTACTTTTACTACTAAAACTTCCAAATACCTTGCATTTTCAGCTGTCAGAGTAGTCTCCTCAGTGTGCCACAGGTTATTTGTGTCTCAGCCTCCAATTTTAAAACCATGCTCATTGTCTTCTAATCTAGCTACTCTCAATAAGTATTCAGCTTCCTCTTCAAAGTGGAATGTATCAAACAGTTCTCTTGTCTTTTGCCCAGCATGATGGCTGGAATTTTTTAAATTCTGTGTATTGGCTCCACCCATCCCATAATAAAGCTGGCTTTGGGCACTTTCCAAGCTTCTCAATTATGTTCTGACACTATGTTATGTTTGTAAGCATAACAAAGATAGAATTTTTTTAAAAATACAGACCAATACATAAATAGATTTTACTGGTAGCTTGAAGTTACATCAGAAGTAAACAGCCACACAGTTGGCTTCTTTTATCTACTTTTTCCACTCTACCCACAAGTAAAAACATTACAATTCAAAACAGATATTCATCTGGGTACTGCCACTGAGTGGATTCAAAATCCACCCCGAATGTTTTATCTTGGGATTAGCTAATGGATGCTTTTCCCCAAGATATGATTAATATGTGTTATAGTGGCTAACCTTAGAATGCATTTATTTGGCTGACATCTTACCTTTGCACAAACCTCAAGGAGGCATATATAGTGCTTCCTATGTCAAACAGGAAATCAGGAAACCCAGGAAGCTCAAATGAATATAAAGATTTATTACAAGCTTAAGATCTCTACAAGAATCTCCACTAGAATTTGACTCTCTACAAGAGTCAAAGCAAACTAGTACCAGGGCAGATAAGAGTCAATGGAATTCAAGGTGGGCTGGACCTAAATCTCTTCCATGTGCACTCGAGAGTGATGGCACATTTGACTCCTCCTTCGGGCTCAGCCTGTTTATCTCCTACATCCTCTGCCTATTCTTTCCAATAACAGCAAACTTTGAGGTAAGTTGGATTAGACAGAATGACTGGCCAGAGAGTTTTCATAGCCCAGATCTCTCTATTTCTAATCCAACACATTAACCATAACACCAGACTGGAAGAATGTCAGATTGTTTGGAAAAGCTAGCATAACCACCATTGTGTAGAATAGTGGGGAAGACCCATCTATGTGGCTGCAGGAGAAGAAGTATAAGAGAGAGCCTTCTGGTTATCTAAGAGGTCAGTGAGGATAGAGAGATCAGCATTTATAGCAATGGCACTTAGACTAATATACCGCTTCATAGTGCTTTACACTTACAGCACTCTCTAGGTCAGGGGTAGGCAACCTTAGGAGTTGAAGTCCACAAGTTATAAAAGAGCCAAGGTTGCCTACCCCTGCTCTAGGTGGTTTACAAAGTCAGCCCCCTACAATCTGGGTCTTCATTTTACAGACCGCAGAAGGATGGAAGGCTGAGTCAAACTTGAGCGGCTCAGGATCAAACTCCTGGCAGTGAGAAGATTCAGCCTGCAATACTGCATTCTAATCCCTGTGCCATCACAGCTCTTCAAAAACTTCACAATTTCATTTCAAGAAGTTCATAAATGCAATCAGCTTAGGAACTGGTGACTGAACTTGCTGGTTTTTCTATTCCCTGATTTTCTTTATTTCGTGTCCCGTGCCATTTAGACTGCAAAGCTACATGCAGCCGTTATCTGCATGTGGGATTTAGGAATTTAGCAGTGGCGACAGCATACTACCTTTAAGTAGGCACAAATTCCTGACTCATAGATTATCATCTTTTAGCCAAACATACTACATGGATTATTATGGAGATAAAAGGGAGAAATACAGTATAATTATACTTTTTAAAAAAAAAATAATTATTTTTTTATTCCAAGAGATGCCCATATAATACATTCACAAAAACAATGAAAGTAGTAAAACCCATTATTCATATAACCTTGGAGACATGTTTAGCACCGCTGTAGGAAGAAATCATTGTTCTTCATTCGATAAGGGAAGTGTAATCCATTTGCTGCATTCCTACACAATGATTATCTCCAATTCTTTATAACCTTATCTCAACAAGGAAAAGCAAACATGGTATATATACACTACTTGATCACTTGGCTCTGCCTGATTGCTAGAGCAATGTTCATGGTTCGTACAGCTTTAAACATTATCTCTGGCTTGTTCCTCTCCAAATAGGTCAGAACCATAACTCTGGGTTCTTGGGTGGTGACTGTAGCTTGTTAAGGGACAAACAGAACAGGGATCCCAATTTTGGATAACGCTAAGTAAGCCACAGATAGGTCTGATTAAATATTCTGCTGGCAGAAGAAAACAAAGGGGGGGGATTGGAATACTAGCGCATTTGCTCATCTTTGATAATGTGCTGAGTACAGCTACCAAGCTTTGTTAGCCCTGGCATCATAAATAGAACAGACTGAGTTTCTGGATGAATACCATCTTGTGCAATGCAAGATTTGGGCTGGAAAAGAGCAGGTGAAAATGGAGTAGCCGTAGTTGTCTTTATAGATACAGGCAGAAACGTGGACTTTTAGCTTCCAATGGTGGATAATCCCTATCACCTTCATCCAAGTCATCGTCTTCATGCTTATAGTCTTCCACTTCGTTTCCCTTCCTACTCCCATTTAGAATACCTTTAAGCAGGGCTCCCCAATCCCCAGGCCATGGCCTGTTTGGAACAAGTGGCAGGTGAGCATACCCGGGCACACAGCTCCACTTGCATGACTGGTGAACACATGCGCTCCCGTGCAAAGCTCCATTTTCACAAGCGGCAGGTGCCCGCACCTGTCACTCCTGCAAATGAAGTTGTACATGCTCACATGCATGTTTGCCACTGGCATGGAACCATCCCCTCTTCCCCACCCCATCTTTGCCGGTCCACCAAGCTGGAAAGGTTGGGGGCTGCTGCTTTTAAGCACATATTCCCCATGAAAGATCCTGCAAGAACAGAATGATTTTTTGGGGGGGGAAACAGCTGAGCCAGCCAGAATATCACTAGAATCAAAAAGAGGCATCCAATCAGCAAGCAGGTAGGGGGGGAAAATAGAACAATGAGGATCATAGCATCAGTTGATAGGCTGACTTGTTCATGATGGAATCAAATGCTTGTGTAGATTCCCCATCTCTCATTCCATCTCTAACAATATAATCATTTATCATCCTTTCCTACGTCTCACTTCTTCCCATCTATTAGCCCATCTATTATTTCCTCTCCTATTCTCACTTTCTCTGAAGAAATCTCTGCTTTCATTCAGAACGTTGTACAAAAATGCAATTAAATCTGATAACAAGGTAACAAGGAAAACAAATCCATCTATTAACACCATTTTTTATTTGTATGCATGTAGTCCTTACAACCATTTTGGTTAGCAACCATTTGAAGTTACACCAGCACTTAAGAAAATGACTTATGATCAGTACTCACATTTACGACCGTTGCAGCAGTCTTACAGTCATGTGACCAAAATTTGGGTCCCTGACAAGTGGCATTTGTTTAACCCCTGTTCCCGCATACCGGGGGTCATAAAATTGCCACTTGCAACCTTCGCCGCTCCCTTATGACAAGCAAAGTCAATGGAACAAGCTGGATTCGCTTAATGATCACCTAATTCATTCAACCACTGCAGTGATTCACTTAATAAGCGTGGCAGAAAACGTCATAAAATTGAGCACAACTCACTTAACAAATGCCTTCCTTGCTTAGCAATGGAAATAGTGGTCCCAACCGTGGCTGTAAGTCGACCTGACATTTCCCAAACCTTTGGCTTGCAACAATAAAAAATATCAATGATAAGTAACGTAAACAGGGACATTTGATTCAACATAAAGTAACTCCAATGGAAAAGAATAATATCTTCAAACTCTCCGGCAACATCAGCCAGTGTACAGATTTATATTCAATTTACTCACTTTTTAAAAACTCTGTAAAGGTCAAAAGTCTTCATCTCGAATGGCAAAACTCTGAAATAGTCCAAGTTTCCAAGAAGAAGGTTTTATAAATAAGGCACCATGCACAAAAAAAAAAAACATTTGCAAGAGCCATGTAACATAACTCATTTGATGAGGAAGCTCAGCAAAAGTCCTAAAGGGATCAATTCAAGGTTTATATGTGTAGAAAGAAGGGAACCATTAAGTTAAAAGTAACAGCAAACTGTGATTTGAACAGCATATTAGATACCTGAAGCTCTAGCGATGGGAATGGATGCAGCACATCTCAAAATTGCCAGGTTTGGAAAACATTGGTTCAGATGTTCACATCAGAGAATATCTAAAGCAGTGTTTTTTTCAAATTTGGCAATTCTGAGATGTGTTGCTGGCTGAGAAATCCTGAAAGTCCAGAAGAGATGCAACAGCTTTAGAATATTCCTGTCAAATTATTTGTACCAACCCATTCAGGTGTTGAATCTCTTTTAGCTCTTTGAATCCAGAGGCTGCACAGCCATAACAAAATTATTAAAACCACCTCTCTGAGTTGGGCTTAAAAACCCAGAAAAGACAAGGCAACATCAAGTCAATAAATCTGGCTGTTTCAATTGAACTCAATGAGGCCCTGGACCATTTTCAACCCACCGCAATATTGCAAAAGCGGAACTGCGATTCATTCTACTGTACAATCCAGAAAAATACTCATTCTGCATCAGATCTCAGTGATCTAAAACCATTCTGTCTGGAAAATTCTGGAAGTTGAAGTTCACACATTACGTTGTTAAGGTTGAGAAACACCAATTTAAAGATCTCTATGTACTTGAGGAAACTACCTGAGTTCACCTGAGACTATTATTAGGACTCTTGAAGACAATGGTGCACTCCGGATACTGAGGAAATATTTCCCTGCACTGCCACTGATTACACGACTGGGCCGATGCAATTGCGACCTGTAAAAAGGCTTCAGAAATGGAAATATATGAGCGTAGTATTTCCATTGGTGAGGATTTTTTGCTTTGCTTCACTTCACTTCTCACCTTCTGGTTCCTGCAATAACTCCATGCTGGCCTAATCATGGAAAAGTGCCAAATTGTGGGATTCCTTGCATGCTAGGTGTGGCATGTGGGTTTTATGCTCTGACTCAGCTGGTATGAGTCAGCAGCAGAAGAAGAAAAGTGGGGGAGGGAGAATAAGCACAGGAAGGCTTTGAAGTACAGCTTGGCCAAATCTAGTAGACAGGTGTAGGGGTTTCCTCTGAGTTGCCGTTTGAGCTGTAAACAATTACAGAATAACAGAGTTGGGAAGGACCTTGGAGGTCTTCTAGTCCAACCCTCTCTCAAGCAAGAGACTCTATACCAGGGGTAGGCAACCTCAGCTCTTTTATGACTCATGGACTTCAACTCCCAGAATTCCTGAGCCAGTATGAGTCCTGCTCTTAGGTCCTTTGGAGAATAGGTTGACCCCCTCTTCTCTGTGACAGCTCCTCAAATATTGGAAGACTGCTATCATGTCACTCCTAGTCCTTCTTTTCACTAGACTTGGCATACGTAGTTCCTTCAACCATTCATTGTATGTTTTAGTCTCCAGTCCCCTAATCATCTTTGTTGCTCTTCTCAGCACTCTTTCTAAACATTTTTTCTGGTGGAGATTAGAAAAAGCCAAAGGCACATGAAATGGTGGTGCAGTGGTTAGAATGCGCTTGTTGTTGTTGTTAGCTGCGAAGTCGTGTCCGGCCCATCGTGACCCTATGGACAACATTCCTCCAGGCCTTCCTGTCCTCTACCATCTTCTGGAGTCCATTTAAGCTCACGCCTACTGCTTCAGTGACTCCATCCAGCCACCTCATTCTCTGTCGTCCCCTTCTTCTATTGCCCTCGATCTTTCCCAGCATTAGGCTCTTCTCCAGTGAGTCCTTCCTTCTCATTAGGTGGCCAAAGTATTTGAGTTTTAGCTTCAGGATCTGGCCTTCTAAAGAGCAGTCAGGATTGATCTCCTCTAGGACTGACCAGTTTGATCGCCTTGCAGTCCAAGGGACTCGCAGGAGTCTTCTCCAGCACCATAGTTCAAAGGCTTCAATTCTTTGGCGCTCAGCCTTTCTTATGGTCCAACTTTCACTGCCATACATTGCAACTGGGAAGACCATAGCCTTGACTATACGCACTTTTGTTGACAGGGTGATGTCTCTGCTTTTTAGTGTGCTGTCTAGATTTGCCATGGCTTTCCTCCCCAGGAGCAAGCGTCTTTTAATTTCTTGGCTACAGTCCCCATCTGCAGTGATCTTGGAGCCCAGGAAAATAAAATCTATTACTACCTCCATTTCTTCCCCATCTATTTGCCAGGAATTGAGAGGGCTGGATGCCATGATCTTGGTTTTCTTAATGTTAAGTTTCAACCCAGGTTTTGCACTCTCCTTCTTCACCCGCAACAAGAGGCTCTTTAGTTCTTCTTCACTTTCTGCCATTAGAGTGGTATCATAGAATGTGCTACTGCAAGCTAACTCTGCTTCCAGTCTGGAGTTCGATTCTGACAGGGGCTCGAGATTGATTCAACCATCCATCCTTCCAAATGAGGACCCAGATAGTTGGGGGCAATATGCTGACTCTGTAAACTGCTCAGAGAGTGCTATAAACTTATAAAGCACTATGGAGCAGTATATAAGTCTAAGTGCTATTGCTAGCTGGTGCTGCAGTAAGACATCAAGGCAGAATATTGTGAATATTGTGACTGTTCGAGTGGGTGACAGCCATTTCCTGAGTGAGAGAAGAGGGGCAAAGAGATTGCTGGAAGCTTTCCTGGGAACAAAGTCCAATAGAAACAGAGGAGCAGCCCAAGAAATATTCTCATTGGCCATCGTGAATGTCAGCAGTAAAGGCAGATTGGCTGGCAGTTCTCTGCTGAACTACAGGCAGAAAGGTTGGACTGAACTAACTGAAGGTTTTCTCTGAATTTTAGAATCCCAAATGCACCGAACCAACCAAGTTACTTAAAAAAAAAAGCTTGATCAATCCTGTATGTCAGGGTTCTTCAAACCTGACAACTTTTAAGACTTGTGGACTTCAACTCCCAGAATTCCTGGCTGAGGAATTCTGGGAGTTGAAGTCCACAAGTCTTAAAGTTGCCAATTTGAAGACCCCTGCTGTATGTGTTTGAAACAGGTTTGAGAAGGACTGAAAGGCTGTTCATCTAAACGCATACACAAATAGTACGTATATGATCTATACATGTGTACAGACACTCTTTACTACATAAGCAATTGGAGGACGTTCCCCTTAATCTTTTTTTGCATGTAGTTCAAATACATTTTAGAAGGAGGATGACTAATCTAGGGATGATTGAAATGCTGCAGGTCAAAAACAGGAGGCGGCTGAAATTTGATCCTCTGGCAACTCCTCTCCATTCTCACTCTCTTTTGCTGTCTCGAGGATGTGTTGGGATTACAGTTCTCTGCCTTCCCAGAAAGCGTGTCAAGGAGCTTTAATCCATGCTCACTTGACACTCTGAGAATTACAACGTGAATGCCTTTGGAAAGTGTCAGGTTGGATAAAGAGGCACAAAGCTTCAGCAGAAATAAAGTAGGAATGGAGACCAGAGCTTTGTTGCTGCTTTGAGCAAAGAAGAAAGAAAGAGAGGAAGAAAAGAAGTTTGGTCACCCTCAAGTTCCTTTTCTCTGAACGACGCAAATTTCACCCCAAATGCTCTGAATGAGGCTAATTCTCATATGCTGAAAAAGGATACTAGTATTACCTGAGAAAAGGGGGACACTGCTAAAATAAAGGTAGCTCTTTATGGGGTTCCCCTTGGAAGGTACCCATAAGCTTCAATTGATTCAAAATGTGGTGGCCTGCATTTATACAAGTGTAGATTAAAGTAAAAGTAAAGGTTCCCCCGCACATGCGTGCTAGTCGTTTCCGACTCTAGGGGCCGGTGCTCATCTCCGTTTCAAAGCCGAAGAGCCAGCGCTTGTCCGAGGACGTCTCCGTGGTCATGTGGCCGGCATGACTAGACGCCAAAGGCGCATGGAACGCTGTTACCTTCCCACCGTAGTGGTCCCTATTTTTCTACTTGCATTTTTACGTGCTTTCGAACTGCTAGGTGGGCAGAAGCTGGGACGAGTAACAGGTGCTCACTCTGTTACACGGAGCTCGGGATTTGACCTGCCAAACTGCCAACCTTCTGATCGACAAGCTCAGCGTCGTAACCCACTGAGCCACCGCGTCCGAGTCTAGATTAGCACACATCATATCTCTTGTAGGACTCTCATTGACTCTCAATTTGCTTCTGGGTCCAATTCAAGGGGTTGGTTGTCACGTTTAAAGAGCTACATGGGTTGGGGGCAGGTTATTTGAAGGGCTGTCTTTTCCCAATTATATCTAGCTGATGCAGAAGAGCAGGGAGGCAGGGCGTGTAATGAGTCCCCTCTCTTAAGGAGGTCCATCCCTATGAAACCTCATTCTTATGGAAATAAGATTGGCCCCCACCTTGCTACTGTTCTGAAAGGCCATGAATACCAGCAGGCCTGAGGACACAGTATGATATTATGGAGCCCATCAAGTGGTAGGTGTGATTGTGGTCATCGCAAGGGCGGGGGTCTATTGGGTTTTGCATTGGGTTTTTATTTCTGTAAACTGCCCGGAGTCATCATGAGTGAGTGGGTGGCCATATCAGTTTTCTTAAGAAATAACAATTGGTTATCAGGCAACAGGCTTGTTCAGACAGGAGTTTATGTGTTTGGTCAATCTGAGAGCAGGCCTTCACAAACTGCCTCCATCCCCACTGTTACACAATGCCAGACACTTAAAGAGAAAGGTTTCTCATTTGCAACCTGTAGTGTATATGCATAACATATTATTAAAAAAATAAATATCAAATGAAGTAACATTAAGAATTAATATCTATAAAGAATATTAATTATTAATAACATTGATATTGATAAAATAAACATCATTATAAAATAACAAAAACAACAATAGATTTGGTGTGTCCTATTTAGGTCCGGAATGAAGATATGTCATTTTGGAAGCATGTTTTAAAGCAGAAATTTAAATCATGATTGGCTGAGTGTAGCAAAGAGTGCTAAGGACTTTGAATAAGCAAGATAGGAATAGTATTGAATGCTTTTGAACTGTGGTGCTGGAGAAGACCATGAGAACCATGAGAATATCATGGATAGCCAAGGGAAAAAAAATGCACCGCCAAGCAAATCAATCCAGAATTCTCACTTATGGCACAAATAAAAGTAAAAGTTTGCCCTGTCCAGATGTGTCAGACTCTAGGGTCTGTGTGTGTGCTCATCTCTGTTTCTTAGCCGAGACAGCCTGCATGTCAAGGTTGAATTGCTAAGATGCCTATTAACTTCTATCACTACTCAACTTGCCATAGAAATGGGGAGGGGGAGAAAGCATGAAAAGGAAATGGGAATCTAAGAAGCCATCCACGGACCATGACAGCCAAGGTCACTAACGCAGGTGTATGACAGATAAGTGGACCATTCTCATAACAAACCAAAGAAGTATGATTGATCAATATGAACACTTGGTGGGTGAGGGTTAAGGGAAGCTATTGTTAACTAAGTAGATTTTCACGTAGGAAAACCAGAGCTGGTTTTCCTTTTCAGTTCTGAGATGTGTACTCAATAAAGTTTTATCTTTTCTGGCATTTCAAAGCCTTGAAGATTCCTTGAGTTTGAGATCACTAGTCAGACAGTTGACACAGCGTTGTCTAAAGACATTTCCATGGTCATGTGGCCAGCATGACTATACGCCGAGGGGCATGAAATGCTGTTACCTTCCCATCAAAGTGGCACTTACAGGTAGTCCTCAACTTGTGACCACAATAGAGCCCAGCATTTATGAGAAATTTTTAAGTGAGTTTTGCCCCATTTTATGACTTTTCTTGCCACATTTCTTAAGTGAATCACAGTTAGTAACACGGCTGTTAAGTGAATCTGGTTTCCCCATTGACTTTGCTTGTCAGAAGGTCACAAAAGGAGATCACATGACTCTGGGACATTGCAACTGTCATGAAAGTGAGTCAGTTGTCAAGAACCTGAATGTAAATCACATGAGTATGGGGATGCTGCAATGGTCATAAGTGTGAAAAATGGTCATAAGTCACTTTTTCCAGGGCCGTTGTAACTTTGAACGATCACTAAATGAACTGTTGTAAGTTGAGGATTACTTCAATTTATCTACTCGCATTTGCCTACTTTTGAGCTGCTAGGTTGGCAATAGCTGGGACAAGTGAGGGGAGCTCACCCCATTGCACCATGCTCAGGTCTTGAACCTGGGCTGTCAGCTCTCCAGCTGACAAGTTCAGCATCTTTAATCACTGAGCCAACACACACCCCAAGGCAGAAATACCAGGCTCAAATTATCCTACTTCAGATGTGGAAATGGAAGGAAAAAGCAGAAGATAACCAGAAGTATGATGAATGTACTCAGTTTCTGTGAAAGACCTGAAAGACCAGATTATGGACAGATAGATAATCATGGAAAAAACTTTATCTATGTGGTCACTAGGAGTCAAAAATGACTTATTGGACTTAATCCTTGTATACAATCAATGTCCTGTTTATTGCTTCCCCCCCAGGCTTTAATTTCCCATCAATATTCAAATTAACACTATTGTTTATGATTTCCAAGTATTTTATATTTAAGTGACCAAAGTTTCCCTTATCTCAATTTCTCCCTTTTTCCCTTTTCATAGCAAAGTCTAATATTCTGGTTATATATCTTAACTATTTGATTATAGTATTGCTCTGTTTTCTAAACAATTAAGATATGTATAAGCTAAAAATTATTGATAACTGTAACAAAGATATTTTATTTAGTTGATAATAATAAGAATTGTACTAGCCTAATATGAAATAGCAGATATTAATGGAAAAAGAGAGGAAATGTTTGATGTTGTAATATGAGAATTATACTAAAGACTTATGTACGTACACTATTGAACTATTGATCAAGCCAGTCATCATGCTGCTTTTTTAAATACCCAATTGTAAAATGAGAAAAACGTTAAAATATTATATAAAAATGACTTGTTGGCACATAATCAATCAGGGAGTGTTAATGGATAATTGATCCATTTTACCAGCATAAATGTATTCACAGACTATACCTTATTTGGTTAGAATTAGAAATCAACTTTATTTCTCATAACATGTATCTTTTGCGTTAACATTTCCTGTTTCCGCTGGAATATGGAAAAGTGATTTTTAAATCCCACTTGCTGAGGAACGTATTAAATAACTTATTTGAACTATTAATATTTTAAACATATTAATCTTTCCCCTACTCTGTAATTTCCTTTAATAATGATGTAAGATTACAGCCAGTTTCTTGCATTATTAGCTCATATTTTAACTCTATTGAACAGAGACTTTTAACAACTCATCAATAAAACATGTTTTATCTTATTGCACACAGTATGATTTGTGAATGTTGTAACTGAATTGCAGTTTAAATATAAATATGTATGGAAATACATTAGTAAAGAGTTTTAAATCAAGTTAGTAAAACTCCTTTTCTAATATTATATATTCCATAGCACAGTAATTATATTCACACTTAATTAACCTTTGAAATTAAATATTAGTCTCATGGGTTAGATGGAAAACATTTATCTCTTGGAGAAGCTATATATTTTTCTATCACATCTTCAGACCAAATTACAGACAGAAGACTGATTTTAAGATCAACCATTTGAGATTTACTGTATTTGAATATGATGCTACCACAAATATAATCCAACAGGCAAAGTGGAAAGAACAAAGTGACGGACTAGTCAGGTATCATGCTGCTAGTTTGTGTCTGAGTGAGAATTGACTTTCACACCAAAATTCACAATTTCTATGGATTTATAGACATGTAAACATACAGTTTGCAGTCCTGAATTATTATTATTTTTTGCCCTTTTAATATTTTGGAGGGGATAAAGAGGAAATTGCAAATTCTGCAAAGATAAAAATTAGTTAAATTAAAATGCCAGGTTTTTTTTCCTTTCAAATCCCTCCAAATTCCAGAAATTCAAACAAGGACTCAAAAATTTCATTCTGCCTGTTCCATTGACATCACAGCCTCACTGGCTATGTGCCCTGAAGTCCCCATACTGAAAATCCTAGTAAGATGCCAAGGCTGATGAAATGTGCTAAAACAGCATTGGGATTTTTGTGTGTTTGTGTGTGTGTTTCCATGTGTGTGTGTGTTTTCAAATCAACGTTGACTCCTGGCAACAGCCTGGACAAGTCCCTGCAGTTTTCTTGGCAAGGTTTTTCAGAAGTGGTTGCCGATTACTTTCTTCCTAGAGCTCAGAAGAATTGACTCAAGGTACCCCAAGCTTTTCTTTCATGCCTAAGGCCTGGTTTCTAGCCTACAGGTCATCCTTGACTTATGACTTACAACCACAACTGAGTCCAAAGTTTCTGTTGCTAAGTGAGACAGTTGTTAAGTTTTTAGCTCTGACCCATTTTACAACCTTTCTTGGCACAATAGCTAGATGAATCACTGCAGCTCTTAAGTTAATAACACAGTTGTTAAGTGAATCTGGCTTCCGCATTGACTTGGTTTGTCAGAAGGTAACAAAAAGGGGAATCGCATGACTCTGGGATACTGTGACTGTCATAAATATGAACCAGTCGCCAAGTGTCCAAATTTTGATCACATGACCATGGGGAGGCTCCAACAGTCATAAGGGTGAACAAAGGTCATACGTCATTTTTTCCAGTGCTGTCCTAACTTTGAATGGCCACTAAACGAATCATTGCAAGTTGAGGACTACCTTTAGTGCCTTAACCCAGAGGTAGGCAACCTTGGCTCTTTTATGACTCGTGGAGCATGGCTGGCTCAGGAATTCTGGGAGTTGACGTCCACGAGTCATAAAAGAGCCAAGGTTGCCTACCCCTGCTAACCAATACACCAAACTAGCCTCACCGTATAGCACCGCACCATTTAGCAGCTTAATAATTATTTTAAAAGGCAGAGAAATAACATTCCAACATTCTGTAAAACAAAGTTTTACACTTTGGATATTCATGGTTTGGGCATCCGTGAGATAGATAGATAGATAGATAGATAGATAGATAGATAGATAGATAGATAGATAGATAGATAGATAGATAGATAGATAGATAGAAAGATAGATAGATAGATAGATAGATAGATAGATAGATAGATAGATAGATAGATAGATAGATAGATAGATAGATAGACAGAACTATCATTGAAATGAACTATATCTTAGTATTACAACCAAAACAGGCCAATATAAATAATGATTTAATGTAAATAAAAATTAATTTAATTGGTTGTATGCAAGCATAATGCTCTCAGTCCAATAAGCTAAAGCTTAGCAGGCCAAGAATGAGAAATGTGCTTTACTTTCATTGTTTTCCTATATCCCTGTTAGGTTTCAATGGGTATGTTGGTGGAAATGTTTTTCTTCTTTTATACAGCACCTTGGAAACAGGGAACCTTTGTGAGAAGATGGTCTTTTCTCATGGTTGTTTTTTTTTCATAGCAATAGTCAATAGCGCTTAGACTTATATACCGCTTCACAGTGCTTTACAGCCCTCTCTAAGCAGTTTACAGAGTCAGCCTATTGCCCCCAATAATCTAGCTCCTCATTTTACTGATCTCAGAAGGATGGAAGGCTGAGTCAACCTTGAGCTGGTCAGGATCGAACTGTTGGCAGTGGGCAAAGTTATCCTGCAATACTACATTCTAACCACTGCAGCACCACAGCTACTTGATATGAGTAGATATGAGTTTTATCAGTTTTCCTTCTTTAAAAATCAGACACTGTTCAGCGTGAAAATATTGTTATGCTCCATGTGAATTCCACCAACAGCAAGTCAATCAATACTTTTGGAATGTCTATAAGGTCTATAGATATCTGGTCATGTTTTTTCCCCCTCTGTGGTCTATCTCTACTCTCTAGGATATTAGTCACAGATTTAATCATTTATTTTCTAAAACACTTAGTCTTTCTTCTGGAGACTAATGATATGGGGGGAAAGTAGGGTTCTCTTTCATATGCTGTTTTAAAACAGAATTATACTCATACTGTAACTGAGATCAAAGTTAATCATTTTAACTACTAAAAGAAAGCATATTTACAACCCCCAAAACATGGCAGGAATACAAATCTTAGTTCAAACTAATCAGACAAATATCTGAACCAAATATAATAAAATCAGTAAAATCAGGTCCTGACATTATTCAGTCAAATAATGTTCATTAAAACTTGTCTTTACCTTTCAATGTTCAATGACTTAAGTCTGACATGCTTGCAGCATGTTATGTTAATTGTTAACAAAAAGGACAATGTTACTGCTATTCATAGCATCAAATGGAAGATATATAAGTACGTACCCAGAGATCTTACAATCTAAAATTCAAACCATAATTAAATGAAGAATAAATGAGAACGGATGAGTATAAACAAAGGAAGAATTTGTAATTATTTCATTTGGGTGTGCTTTGTTCAGTTACTAAAATTAATAGAAGATAATATAGAACACCTTACACAAATTCATTTTGAAGAACATTAAATTTGGAGATTGGAGTTTTGGTTTGCTTGTTATTGCACTTTATGTATTGTTCTTCCATGATGTCCTATTGACTAGTGCTAATGATGATGATATTGACGATAAGTGTTATATTGAAGTTTTTGTTGTTCCATTTTAAAGCCAAAAGATAGCTTATGACTGATCTGTCATATACATTTATTAAATACAAGCAGTAATAAGGAAGTTCATTTAATTGAGATAAGTGGATGAACGTAGAAGATTAAGAAAGGATTAAGAACTAATGAACTCATAATTTAAATGCATTACGTCATTAAACTATGCTCTTGTAATCATCTCTGCCTTTTTACTTTCTTAAAAAAAATATCACTGGAGAAAAGCCAAGAAAGGGTTAGAATTGTTACTGTTATTTTGATAAAATAATTTTAATTTTTTGAAGAAACAAAAAAATGGCTCCACAATTGATTTTCTTCCATACTCTGGAAGTTGAAAAAAAAAGAATTTCTGTTGATTTTTCATATACAATTTATATGTGTGTTTGTATGCGTGTGTACACACACACACACACACACACGTGCCTGTTGAGGAACAGTCAAAGGAGATGCAGTGTGAAGTCGTGGTGGTCAATTTGCAGCACAGAAAGAAGTAAGAGTGTGATTTTTGATCTTCCTACTCTTGTTTCTAGTCTTGAAGAGTGTATTGGAAAGTTATTGTGATCATGCAGTTACATGGGTCACTTGATCACTCCAGAAACAGCTGACTATAGAATATAAGAATACAGCTTCACCTACTGTATCTACAAGCAAACCATTCTTTTTTAAAAAAATCTCTCTGTGTTTGTGTGTGTGAAGACAGAGAAAGAGAGAGAGAGAGAGAGAGAGAGAGAGAGAGAGAGAGAGAGAGAGAGAGAGAGAGAGAGAGAGAGAGAGAGAGAGAGAGAGAGAGGAGAGATGTTAGTCTCTTTGGCCATATATTAAAGAAAATTCCAGACTTACAAAGAGATTATGGCTTAATAAGAAGCTGACAGAACATACAAAGATCCAGGTCTATAGAGCCTGCGTCCTGAGCACACTCTTGTACTGCAGTGAGTCTTGGACCCTTTACACACGGTAGGAGAGAAAGTTAAACACCTTTCATATGCGCTGTCTCCAATGTATTCTTGGCATCACCTAGCATGACAAAGTTCCAAATAGCGCAGTCCTGGAATGTGCTGGAATTTCTAGCCTGTATACACTATTGAAACAGCGACGTCTACACTGACTTGGGCATGTCGTGATAATGGCTGATGGCCGGATTCCGAAAGATCTCCTGTATGGAGAATTAGTGCAGGGAAAGCGCCTCAGAGGGAGACCAGAGTTGTGATATAAGGATATCTGCAAGAGGGATCTAAAGGCCTTGGACATTAACAGCTGGGAAACCTTGACCTCTGATCGCTCAGCTTGGAGGCTAAAGACGCAGCATGGCCTTCTCCAATTCGAAGAGACACTTGTGCGGCAGGCTGAGGCAAAGAGGCAGTTCCAGAACCAGCGAAATCTGGGGGCTGGACAGGGGACAGACTGTATCTGCCCTCAGTGTGGAAGGGACTGCCACTCTCAAATTGGCCTTTTCAGCCACACCAGATGCTGCTTTAGGGCCTCTTACCAGAGCAAGATACCATAGTCTCCCGAGACTGAAGGATGCCAATGATGATGATCTTACCTCTCAACTTTAAATTTGTCTAGAAAATCTTACTCTTCCTGTCCTTGTTTAATTTTCTATCCAAAAACAAGGAAGTAAAACAAGACATTGCTTATTTCAATATAGAGAGCCCTTGACTTAAAACCATTCAAAGTTACAACGGCACTGAAAAAAGTGACTTATGACCCGTTTTCACACTTACGACCGTTGTGGCATCCCCATGATCATGTGATCAAAATTCAGGATCAAAATTAACAACTATGGCAAGAAAGATCATAAATGGGGCAAAATTCACTTAAGATATGTCTCACTTAGCAAGAGAAAATTTGGACTTAATAATTGTGATCATGTCAAGGAATACCTGCATGCAGAAATTGAATGATCACTCCCAAACAATTTCAGTTCAAGAAAAATCTCAGCCAGGTTATATCAGACAGAGAAAATGTTGCTGTTTTCAGCTTTAAAAATCATTAAAAGAAACCCTGCTTTTATTGAGGTGCAGAGAGAGTTTCCACCTTTAAATTTCTGGGAGTCTACCTCTGTGAAGATCTGACCTGGAAAGTTAACACAACTCAGGTGGCTAGAAAGGCCCAACAGAGGCTTCACTTTCTTAGGGTCTTGTGAAAGAACAGGGTAGAACAACGGCTAATGACTGTCTTTTACCGGTCTACTATAGAGAGCGTCCTCTCGTATGGTATTGTGGTTTGGTATGCTGGTCTGACAGCCGCGGGAAGGAAAGTATTACAGAGGGTAGTGAGCACAGCACAAGACATTGTGGGCTGTTCCCTGACACCACTGGATGACATCGCCAGGGCTCGTTGCCTTGGAAGAGTGAGGAAGATTCTCAGGGATGACTCACACCCTGGACGGCATCTCTTTACTCTCCTACCATCCGGTAGGAGATATAGGAGTATAGCCAGCCGTACCAACAGGCTGAAAAATAGCTTTTATCCGTGGGCTGTTAGGCTTTTAAATGGGACATAATCTTATGCAGAATTGACTTGGGAGGCCGGTGTGTGGTGTAGTTGGTTCACATAGTGTGGTGGGATGGAGGGTTTGTTGTCACTGTGTGTTGGGGGGAGAGAGCACGGGGGGAGGCTCAGCTAATCTCAATGTACACATGTTGTACTTTGACAATAAAGGTTTATTATTATATTATTATAATTAGGATTTAATCCACAAAATGGACAGCTCAGCTTTCAAGCTAGCAAATCAGACTGATTCATTTACTTACTTGGAGGCTGAGGCATATGCCTTAGAAGACAGTTTGTGTAATTGTAAAACATAATATTTTAGAAGCAAGTTGATCCAGAGATTGTAAGAAAGCGGCACGACTGTTATTTTAAACAGAGGCCAGCAATTCCAAACACTACTAAAAAAGAAGCCAGGTTTTGATAAATACATAATAAAACAATTCAAGAGACAGTCAACAACTTCAATCCCTAGTAACGATGTTTAAAATCTGCTCCAGATTTTGTAATATGTTAGCCTTCAAGTTTTAATGGAAAAGACTATCTATAACCCAAAAGCCATTATGAAGGAAATCCAGTCTCTTGTGTCCAATATCCAAATCAACCTTGCAAGTGCAAATTTACAGTTTGGGAAGTAAGCACTTTGGCCTTCCATTTCAACCCACTGTACAGTGCCAGAATTGAAATTAGAACACCACACAAAATACAATTTCTATTTAGAGACATCTCCTCAATATTTCATCAATAGGTCACATTCATAGATAACTTTTAGAGTTAGGAACTTTCCTTGCAGTCAACAGGAACCTGCCTCTTCTCTTTGATTCGAGATCCTAAAGTCTGGAATTATAGAGAACAAACTATGGTAGTCTTCTATGTGACCACTATTCAGATGAAGATGGCTACCATAACTCTCCGCTTAATCTTCTCTTCTCTTCTCAAAACATATCTAGTACCTCACACACACCCCTTTTGAAGGATCCAATTCTCAGTTTCCTGACCATCCTTATCACTTTTATTTCCAATTGGTCAGAATCTTTCTTGAAGTTTGGGATCCATAACTAGACACAATATCCACAATATTCTGCAGAAGAGAGTAGCCATCTCTACATTAGATCTTAATATTCAGGTAACTTTGATGAGATTAAACAATGTATGCTACATCATTCAGAGCTCTGAATTGGGCATGGAACTAATTGCCATCTGGTACAGAAATATAGTCTGTATCTGACTTGCTTTCCCAACCGTGTGTTTTGCACCAAATGAAGTTTACAAACTACCTGCAAAAGAAAAGTTCTACTTTACTCGTTGTTCTTGTTTTTCCCCTCTGTATGAGAACACTATATAGCAGGGGTAGGCAACCTCGGCACTTTTATGACTCATGGACTTCAACTCCATGAGTCATAAAAGAGCTGAGGTTGCCTACCCCTGCTATATACATTGCCAAAGCAAATGTTAATCTTATCAGACAATAGAATGGTTCTAACTGTGACCAAAATAATAAAAAGTAGCAATTTGAAGATGTATATAGTCCTGCTCAGCAGCTTCCAGGTTAGTTTTATTCATGATTCTAGTTTCTCTTTGAGAACCACATGCCTTCCTATAATATAAATTATAAACTATAAACTATAAATTCAAGGCCACAAGGGGACAAAGAAGAAAATGGATGCAAAAGTCCACGTTATAATCACTGCTGCCACAGTACTGCCTTGAAACAGATCTTTTCTCTAAACTCTGTTTCTGGGATAGACAAAGCCATAAATTGACAGGACATCCCAAAGGTTTTTTTTTCAGGAGGCAACTGGACTTTCTTGTTCTTCTTTGAAGAAGTTTCGCTTTTCATCCAAGAAGCTTCTTCAGCTCTGACTGGCTGAAGAAGCTTCTTGGATGAGAAACAAAACATCTTCAAAGAAAAAAAAGGAAGTCCAGTTGCCTCCTGAAAAAGCAACTTTGGGACAATCATGACCTGGATGACTGAGAATCTCCACAGACAAATTGGCAGGGCCTAACTTTTGGGGACAGTGACCTGTGGGATTTTTTAAATTTTAATTTCAGTTGTTAAACTTGTTCACTGGGAAATCACACAATGCTTTTGTTGGCAAGCTTCAGCAGTTTCTACAGAGCCCATAAAAAAAAAGAAACTCAGAAATAACTTTGTGCCCACAAATTGATCAAGCCGTGAGATATGCAAATAGCAGATCAAGAAAGATGCCTCTGATATGAAAAATGAATACAGATAGTCCTCAACGTACGACCACAATGGAGCCCAAAAGTTCTGTTGCTAAGTGAAACATTTGTTAAGTGAGTTTTGCCCAATTTTACGATTTTTCGTGCTACAGTTGGTAAATCAGTAACATGGTTGTTAAGTGAACCTGGCTTCCCCATTGATTTTGCTTGTCAGAAGGTCACAAAAGGGGATCACATGACCCCTGGACATTGCAACCATAATAAATGTGAGCCAGTTGCTAAGCATCTGAATTTTGATCATGTGACTGTGGGGATGCTGCAATGGTTGTAAGTGTAAAAATGGTCCTAAGCCCCTTTTTTCGGTGATGTCGTAACTTTGAACAGTCACTAAATGAACTGTTGTTAAGTCAAGGACTATCTGTACCAGGTTTTATTTTCTGAGAACTTATTCTTCTGCAGCAAAAACAAGATCATCTATGAACAAGTAAGTGTCCGGAAGACCTGCAGTATTATTTAAAAATGTAAAAAGGACTTGGAAGGAAAAATATTCCAAAGTCTAATGAGAACTGAGCATGCTTAATAGGCTTAGTAGGCATAATCTGTTTGGAGAGGGGATGAGAACCAACAGCAGAGAATGGATTTTTTGCAAGATGGCCGCCAGCACTTGAACAGAGGCCTCTAACAGAGCAGGAAAGTAGCATATGAATCCAGCAAATAAACAGCTGCATTTATTATAGACTCAATTTGTTTATAATGGCTATCATTCCGATGTATAATGCTTCTTCTTTTACATTGGAAACGCAACAACTTCTAATTTAATTGAAATTAAATTTGATTTATAAAATGGATTAAACGCTTTCTTTAGCTAAGCCTTTGTTGTTGTTGTTAGCTGCGAAGTCGTGTCCGACTCATCGCGACCCTATGGACAACATTCCTCCAGGCCTTCCTGTCTTCTACCATCTTCTGGAGTCCATTTAAGCTCATGCCTACTGCTTCAGTGACTCCATCCAGCCACCTCATTCTCTGTTGTCCCCTTCTTCTCTTGCCCTCGATCTTTCCCAGCATTAGGCTCTTCTCCAGTGAGTCCTTCCTTCTCATTAGGTGGCCAAAGTATTTGAGTTTTAGCTTCAGGATCTGGCCTTCTAAAGAGCAGTCAGGATTGATCTCCTCTAGGACTGACCGGTTTGATCGCCTTGCAGTCCAAGGGACTCGCAGGAATCTTCTCCAGCACCAGAGTTCAAAGGCCTCAATTCTTTGGCGCTCAGCCTTTCTTATGGTCCAACTTTCACTGCCATACATTGCAACTGGGAAGACCATAGCCTTGACTATACGCACTTTTGTTGACAGGGTGATGTCTCTGCTTTTTAGTGTGCTGTCTAGATTTGCCATGGCTTTCCTTCCCAGGAGCAAGCGTCTTTTAATTTCTTGGCTACAGTCCCCATCTGCAGTGATCTTGGAGCCCAGGAAAACAAAATCTGTCACTACCTCCATTTCCTCCTCATCTATTTGCCAGGAATTGAGAGGGCCAGATGCCATGATCTTGGTTTTCTTAATGTTAAGTTTCAACCCAAGTTTTGCACTCTCCTTCTTCACCCGCAACAAGAGGCTCTTTAGTTCTTCTTCACTTTCTGCCATTAGAGTGGTATCATCTGCGTATCTTAGGTTGTTGATATTTCTTCCAGCAATCTTAATTCCAACTTTTGATTCATCTAGCCCTGCCTTTCTCATGATGTGCTCTGCATATAAGTTAAATAGGCAGGGCGACAGTATACAGCCTTGCCGGACTCCTTTCCCAATTTTGAACCAATCAGTGGTTCCATGTCCAGTTCTCACTGTTGCTTCTTGACCCGCATATAGGTTTCTCAAGAGACAAATAAGATGGTCTGGTACTCCCATCTCTTTAAGAACTTGCCACAGTTTGTTATGATCCACACAATCAAAGGCTTTAGCATAGTCAATGAAGCAGAAAGCTAAGCCTACCCACCCACATAAATCTTGGGTTTATAACACAGACAAGCACATAAACTGAATATATTTTTGAGACCTGAGTCTTTAATTAGTTATGTGGATGCTAACATAGTCTCAGAAATTAAGTTCCAGCAGAAGAACTTGATCAATATGTCATCTTTCACTTTTGCATGCCAGTTTTTGCTGACTGTAATGCAGTATATAATGGGGTCACTGCATGTTACGGGAACGTGGGCATCTGAAGCAGGGCAGGTGGGAGGGGAAAAAGTAACACGTGGATAATGAAGTCATCGCCCAAATATTGTGCATAATACACTTGCATTCCATGACATGCTTGGGAGCTGCCCAGAGTTGGTTGTGGGTGGCTATATAAATGTAATATGCAAAGAAACAAACAAATTAATTAATTAATATTATGCAAGTACAGTTTTTGCATGATATTGTCCCAATCTATTATACATGCCACTGGGAGGGACTTTTAGACAAAGCAAAAGGTATTGCAGCCTGTAGTCCTTGATTTACAACCACGACTGAACCCAAAATTTCTGTTGTTAAGCGAAACATTTCATTAAGTGAGTTTTAACCCATTTTATGACTTTTCTTGCCAGGGTTGTTAAGTGAAACTGCAGTTGTTAAGTTAGTCACATAGTTGTTAAGTGAATCTGGCTTCCCCATTGACTTTGCGCGCCAGAAGGCTACAAAAGGGGATTATTGCATGATCCCGGCATGCTGCAACGGTCATAAACACGAGTCAGTTGCCAAGTGTCTGAATTCTGATCACGTGATCGTGGGGATACTGCAATGGTGGTAAGTGTGAAAAACAGTCATAAGTCACTTTTTTCAGGGCTGTTGTAACTTTGGTCATTAAATGAAATGTTGTAAGTTGAGGACTACCTGTATCCCACAAGATTCAAGTAAATCCCAAGAACCAAGAGTTAAGAGACAACAGGCTGAGAGCTAAAGGGTTCTTCTAGCCAAGGATAGGCAACCTTGGCTCTTTTATGACTCGTGGACTTCAGCTCCCAGAATTGCTGAGCCAGCCATGCTGAGGAGAAAGGGAGACGTTTCCAAGCTGAGCCATGCTGGCTCAGGAATTCTGGTAGTTGAAGTCCACAAGCCATAAAAGAGCCAAGGTTGCCTACCCCTGCCCAAGTATCCTGATCCGGTTAATTGGTGCCTTCGGTTCAGAAAATATTTGTGAGGGTCTTACTCCCATGAATCCAAGGTTTCCAAGTGCCTACCTCCAAGTATCATGCCAGCTTGACAGCACTTTCTCAAGCGACACGCAGGGCAGTTTTTCCGACGAATCTTATCCACAATGCAGTCATTCCTCCCTGCACATAGATAATTATGTTGACCTGCCAGAAAGAAAGGGGAAAAAATGCAATGCAATGAAGTTATCTGAAGCACAGCTTTAAGAGATGCTCAGAATTGCAGTATCATCCACCCAAGAGAACAACTTCCCCATCCCATCCATTTGAAGAGGAAATAAGCCACATATATGCATACTTTGCTCTCCCACCAAATCAATGAGATTCAAAGAAAGCTAATGCAAGCTTTCTCAGGGCATGGCTTGTAATACAGAAAAGATGCCATAATGGCTGTAATAGAAGTAAAGGTAAAGGCAAAGTGTCCTGACAGGTTTTACTCCGTTAATTGTCGCTGACTTTAAGGGGGCGGCGCTCATCTCCGTTTCTTAAGCCATTGAGCAGGCACTGTCCCAAAAACGATTCTGTGATCATGGGGCCAGCATGACATCACACTGCAGGACAGAGCGTACAGTGAAATATGGAACATTGTTACCTTCTGACTGAAGTGGTACCTATTTATCTACTCGCATTTTTACATGCTTTTTCATTACTAGGTTGGGCAAGTCATGGGAGCTCACTCCATCACACGGTGCTAGGACTCGAACTGTGAAAGCCTAACCTTCTCCTACATATATTAAGCCACTAAGCCACCACGCCTCCTTGGCTGTAATATATACAGAGGAGTAAATCCCGTTGACCCATCTCTGCTGGCCTTTAGAAAGGCACTAAAAATGTGGTTCTTTCCTTGGATATTGGGACCAAATTGGCTGGAGTTTGCACCTCGATGGATGCACTATAAATTTGGGTTCCTAGCTGTTTATTAAATTTAGCAGTTGTTTTTAACACTGCTGTTTACTTGTGGGCTGACTTTATGCTGCCCCAAGTGACAATTGCTCCATCTGGGCAAAGAAAAGACAAATGGCAGTAATGTAGTTCTGCTGCTTTGCCATCAAAACAGCCAGCGTGAAATGAAAATAGAAAAGGGAGACGTTAAGCAACTTAGCTTCCGAAACCTCTCAAAAGTTCACCACTTCTTATACCCTATGGCAGGGGTAGGCAACCTTGGCTCTTTTATGACTTGTGGACTTCAGCTCCCAGAATTCCTGACCCAGCTGTGCTGGCTCAGGAATTCTGGGAGTTGAAGTCCACGAGTCATAAAAGAGCCAAGGTTGCCTACCCCTGCCCTATGGTGTTTCAGTCAAAGCACCGTCCCCTAATTCAGCCAAGATTCCAAACAGAATAAAAGGACACCAGACCTAATCAGGAAAGATGCAGAAATATTTTAATATTTTACTGGAATATTATTCTGCACACCAGACTGTAATTAAGAAAAAAGCAATAATGCCCATTTTAAAATTCAGCCTGAAATCAATGTAACTCAATTTCATTTTCATCCTTGCAAAACCTTTTGCAGATGTAAAAGATGAACAGCCTATAAAATGGCCTTCAGCCAGAATGATTGACTGTAATGGCTTCAAAAATTGCAGAGCGTATTTATTCTGGCAAAATAACAAGTATTAAGATCATTTGTTATTTAATCTCTCTTTGACTATTCCTTCCTTATTACAGTTAATTAAATGTATCTTGGAAGTAACTTCATTATCTACCAGGGTAGGTTTGTGTTTTATTGGGAAGTTTAATGGAAGATATGCTTGAATACTTGGAGGCTAAGTGCATAGCCTCTTAGCAGTCACATTTTGCTGGGGGGGGGTTTTCCTTGCTTTGGGTCATATTAAATAGGAACAAACCAATCTGTTCCTACTTAACATGACTCAACAGATGGAAGTCCTAGCATCTTATGGACTTTTAACAATGAGAGGGTCACCGTGACATCACAAGTGAGTTATTATGATCAGTTAGTTGTTATTGGTGAACTGTTTGGTCATAGACATGCATTTCAAATGTATATTTTATAACAGATCTTTTGCTCAAAAAAAAATATATGCCCAAGCACACAGTTTATACTTTTGAATACAATGCCTTATTAGATGCAGGAAAATACAGTTTTTCACCTTTGAGTTGTCAATATTTTAAAGCTTAACTATGGAATTAGGAAATCTAGCTTCAACTTTCCATTCACAGTGAAGTGCATTTAGGATTTTTCAACAATGGGTCAAGCATCAAGCTTTACAGAATAACAGAGTTGGAAGGGACCTTAGAGGTCTTCTAGTCCAACCCCTTGCTCAAGCAGGAGACCAGGCAGAAATAAAGCCTACCTTCCTAATGCCACAATCATAACCTCTGTCATCTCTAGGCAGAATGTAATTGGCTAGAGTTGTAGACCTCCAGCTTGGAAAAAGACAATAATAACAAATACTATGATTAATGAGGTTGCCTCTCAAACTAACCTGAGTTCTCTGGTCATTATAATATTTCAAAAGCACCACCATTCAGTTCTGGAAGGGCTGTTTATAGTCAACATCTGAAACCTCATATTACTTTGACCTTTGTAAACCCATGAATTAAACTCAACCAGTTTCAACAGCCTATGATATACAAAAGAATAAACTTCTAGTAGCACCATTCAGCTAGGCTTGTTTATAAATAACCTCCAGCAGATTATTTACATCTATGTTCATTGGAAGCTTTCCTAATTAAGCAAGTGAAAAACAAGCATGCATTCTGCATCTCACTTCCTTCACCAACCCAAATCAAGCAACAGCCTATCCCACAATATGTTGCTCTGTAGGTGTTGTGCCTTTGAGTCAGTGTTGACTCCTGGTGACTGCTTGGATTAGTCCCTGCAGTCTTCTAGAATTTTCAGAAATTATTTGCTATTGCCTTCTTCTTCCTAGAGCTAAGAGTGAGTGACTAATCCCAGTAACTATTCCAAACCCAGTTGGTTTTGTCACAGCCGGGACTACAAATGACAGACTCCTGATTTCTAGCCTGGTACCTTAAGCACTACACCAGACTGGATCTCAAGATGTTACTAGAGTCTACCAATTCAGACTCCAAATGGGGTATCAAATGTTTCCCTCAGAGGACTGTATGTGGAGGCAAATTGAAATCTGCAACATGGCAAGCTCTGCCTCTTCTATATGTACATGAAGTGATGAAACATATAGAAAACACTCAATGCTGACAGATACAGTAAACAAAATGAGAAAGTCTTGGACTTTGACACCATGACTGTCACTGTGTAGGTTTTGACACACACATACACACCATGGATACCACTGGTTTTCCTGCATTGTGAGATGATAGATGATAGGTGATAGATGGATAGATGGATAGATAGATAGATAGATAGATAGATAGATAGATAGATAGATAGATAGATAGATAGACAGATAGATAGACAGATAGAAAGAAAGAAAGATAAAGAGACAGAGACAGAAATAGAGAGATACCCAAAATTGGGGCCTTTCAGATGCTGAACCATCATCGAATCAACAATGAAGGATAAATCTATTAATAACTACAATACTAATGTTCTGTTTATAATCTTTGCACTGGCATCTGCTTCACCATTGTGGAAGCAATTGAAGCCAGCACAGTTTTTACTCCACTGACTGAAACATTTAATCAAGATTCAGATTGATTTTACTTAAACTTAAATTGACCCACTTGATTAGAACTCTGTTTTTTTCACTCATACATTCATTCTAAACATGTGGTCATTTGTTACTATTTACTTGGTCTCAGCAGATGTTTCATGGAACAACTTGAATGGATTTTGGTCAAACTTATAGTCATTATCTCAAGCTAAATATTTGTGTTTACTGAATGCTGAAGTTAGGAAATGTTACCATTTGTTTGACCTTTGCATGAAAATTCCTGTGCGTCTCTGAAGAATAAAATATAAAACTATTAAAGAGAAAAATATGCTAGATGCTTGCCTAACCCCAAACTTGGAGAATGATACTGAAGTGGCACAAGGCCACTTAATATCAGCCATATATTTAACGCAATTTTTTTGGCCAAATTCTAAGTGTTTTTGTATAGTACTTTTTCTGATTTACAATTTTTTCAATCTTTTTTCTATATAGCAAGAAAATAATCTAAGTGCGAATAAAAAAATCAAGAGAAGGACAAGGTCATCTCATAACATGTTTGGCACTGTAACTAGGTAATTTATTCAGTGTGTAAATTTAGGAAGACTAGACTGACTAGGTTAAATAAACCGACAATCTGATTCTGTTGCCCAATTTATGTGTCACCATTACAAGCCACCATTTCAGATCCTGTTTTATTGCTTTAAGTACTTTTGGAACAAGTGATTAAATCATCATTTCAATTTCTCTAGTAAGGATCACAGCTGGTGTCAAAACAAGCTCCTAGATGCTCTGCCTAATGAAAAGAACAGAAGAGTCATTTTTGCATAGTGAGGTTAGTGACATATAAATTTAAGAAGTAAGTACCATGGGGCTTCCTCTATAGAAGAGAAAGGTGTTCTTTGGAATCAACTAAGTGAAAAAGACTAAAGGAGAATGTTATTTATGTAATTTTATTTTATTAATTTATAGGCCATTTCAGCCCATCAATTCTAAAATATATATGTAAGAGTAACAGTCAAATTTAATATACCATACAATTACAAAAAAAGTTTTTATTTTGGCAAGAAATCAAGTACCGTATTATGAATCACAACTGACATAGTGAGCTGATTATGGAGATGAGTGGCATCTGGTAACCTAGGTGCAATATGCAGACAAGCACCCTCTATAATCTTGTCCACACAACACAACAGATTGCAACCATTTGGGTAGGGAAGGTCGGACTGCTCCCCGACCTTTGCTCATTTTGCCGGGACCTGAAAACTTGGCTCTTCGAGCTGCTGGGCCCAGACTGAGGGGTTTTTAATTTTAATTGGGTTTTAGATTTACTTTTGGGGCTTGAATTTAATTAATTGTTTTAATTGATTTTAATTTTTGTATTTCATGGTTTTAACTGCCCTGTAAACCGCCCTGAGTCCTACGGGAATAGGGCGGTATACAAATTCAATCAATCAATCAATCAATCAATCAATCAATCAATAAGAGCCTTGTCAAAGTGTAATGATTTAACAGCTAAACAGCTTATGTAAAGATGTAATGTGGATGATGCAATAATAGTAATGACTCAGCAGGTGTGTGTATTCCTTTAAGAGTCTGAGTATAAAAGGGAGTCTTTCTCATCCATTTGACTGCTGTAATTGCTGTATATTGGAGTTTGCTGTTTCACCATGTGTATGTATTTTGTTTCTAGTGTTTATTTGTAGATAGTGTGAGATAAGCCACCATTTAATTACAAACCACTGTTTACTGTATTTACTCCTGGGTTACCTCAGTGCAATAAGACTGCATGCTCTGACAAGCCTTTTCCAGAATTCTCACTTATGGCACAAAAGCTGTGGCTTAAATGATTGATTGTGGCTTACATTTCTTGACTGATTGTTCCTTTACTGTTGATGGTTGACTCTAAAAATTTCAAAATTTTCATTGCCTGTTCCAAAACTGGTGGGTTGTATCTGTTTGATCTTCTTAATATTTAATTTTAATCCCATTTTTTCACTTTTGTCCTTAACTTTCATTACTAGAGCTCACAGAGCCCTAGCATTTTTAACTATCAGAGTACTGGTATGAACATAGCAGAAGTTATTGAAGTTTCTTAAAAACTTCAATAAGTCCACTTAAAAAGCATACTCATCTTGTTCCAATCTAGCTTCTTTCTGCTAAGCTTGTAAGCCGCCCTGAGTCTTCGGAGAAGGGCAGGATATAAATGTAATAAAAATAAATAAATAAATAAATAAAATAATAATAGATTGAATAGTAAATAAAATGAATAAATAAGTTGGGAACTCCCAAATCAAGATGGCAGTGCTTTTTTACAATAGCAGAAAAGGAAAAATTCCAAAGTGAAGCTTGTTTTACTCTCCATAAAGATAAATTAATGCATACACATAAAACACTCATCTGACCAAAGTGAACTACAACCATAATACACAGAAGCAGAAGTAAACACAGCTGAACAAAATGAAATAATACTTGTATCACTTGAGTAAGCAGAGTGCCAGTGATATCTCCTAATCAAATTAACTAAGCAGAATAAGAGATCATTAATCACTGTTCACATGGCAGATTTATTCCACATGTAGATGGTTGTTGGAACATGAAATTCATTTCTTAATAGCAGAAAGGCCATAAATCCAGCCTATTAACAAGTATTGTCCAATATTCCATTAGAATCTCATGAATTATTTTGTTGATCGTGATTAGATGATGACGATGATAATAATGAGGAGGACGATGACAACATCAATTTATTTCACTAAAGCCTAAACAGTTTGGAACCTAAGCCTTTTCCCCAAACTTGAGGAATTGGCCAAGACTGTAAGATTCAGTTTTAGAGACAATGTTTGTGACTACATACATTATTAGACAATAAAGACAGGGACTGTGGTTGCTGGTCCCAAATTTACAGAATGCCTTCCTAGGAAGATTCTTCTACTTGGATGGTGTTTCACATAAGCCTTGACTAATTTATTTCAAGCTGTTCTAAACTTAATTTATCTGAGTGCTTTGGTTGGTTTTCAACAATGTATTTATTTGAATACTCGATTTTCAAATGTTTTAATTAGAGTAGAAACGTCTTTGTCACCATTTGAACATTTTAGTGTGAACTTGTGTATGACTGTTTTGATAAATTTTATGACACTGTCCTAGATTACGTAAACTATCTTACAAGATGCATACAAATACAGACATACAAACATAGAGATAGAAAGCCAGTCTGGTCTGGTTAAGGCAGAGGTCCCCAACATTTTGGGCCTCAGGGACTGGTTCTGTGGAGAGAGGTTTTTCCGTGAACTGGAGGTTTTGTGG
Organism: Vipera berus; assembly: GCF_964194415.1. Classification (NCBI taxonomy): domain Eukaryota; kingdom Metazoa; phylum Chordata; class Lepidosauria; order Squamata; family Viperidae; genus Vipera; species Vipera berus. The sequence goes on from NC_138206.1 coordinate 16,106,227, forward strand.
TTTTGTGAGCTGCCTGAATCCTGTGGATGGGGCTTTGCTCGTTGTGCAGACCAGTTGCTGGCATGCTGCAGCCCAGTAGTGGTCCACAGACCTGGGGTTGGGGACCCCTGGGTTAAGGCATTGGGCTAGAAATCAAGAAATGTTGAGTTCTGGTGAAATGATGAAAGCCAGCTGATTGACTTTGGGCCAGTCATTCTCTCTCAGTCCAAAGCACCTCACTGGGTTGTTGCGGTTGTGTGGAAAATAAGGAGTATAAAGTATATTTGTCACATACTTGTCAAATAATAAAGGCTAAATAAAAAATACAAAAGATGCAAGTACATCCTTTCATATAATCAGTTGGCCCTACCTGGTGGGCCTCTTCCACACTAAGAGCAGGTTAGAATTACATCTAAAGCAGGATCTGTTCTACATTAACAGGGCATCTTGTAGCTTTAACAAGACAAGTTGATTGGATGCAATTCATTCTTTCACCTGCTGGGATATCTGTTGTCACAACTGTCTGCTTCATTTTAAGTGCCCTGCCTAGTAAGCTTCAATGTCATTTGAGCCCTGGTGGCTTATGGTTAAAATGTAGTGTGGCAGGCTAACTCTACCCACAGCCTGGAGTTTGATCCTGATGGCGCTTGAGACTGACTCAGCCTTCCATCTGTCTAAGGTTGGTAAAATGAAGACCCAGATTGTTGAGGGCTGACATTGTAAATCTCTCAAGAGAGTGTTGTAAAGCTCTATGGACCAGTATATAAGTCTAAGTGCTTTTGCAATTGCTATTTGATAGCATGAGCTTGAGGTTCAAGCACTAAAGAGAGAAGCTATATTATTTTTTTTTAAAAAAAACCTTGATGTCACACCTCTCCAAGCCCAGTAATAAATCTTACAAACTGTTCCTAATGATGATCTAATCAATAACATAGTGAGCCTTCAAACTAGTGGTGCCAGGTTCCCACACTAATCTGAAGGAGATAATCTGTGCCAACTTTGATCTGGAAAAAATGTTTAGGTAACACCCAGAAGAGTTTTGCTGAAGCCAGAAAGGATAAGCTGTGGCTAAGAGGCTCAGTTCTCTGACTCAGGGCACACTGGATTCCTGAGGCGTATACATTCATTTCAAAGAAAATGTAGTCATGAAAACAGACCCATAAAGAGTCAGCAAAAAAAACCCCACAGAGGATGTCATTTTAACATGGAAAGACATAAAACTAGCAGTTCTTGCAAGGAGCCTCCAACATTCCTGAGAGGAAGCTGTTGTGTAAAGAGGAATGGGATTCCTCCAAGTTCTACAGGTAAAGCTAATGTTAAGCTGAAAGGGGTGCCAAGTTCCGTGATTCACAAATCACAATAGGCTGTCCAGAGTTTGCTTAGATTTTGGCTTCTTATGTTCTATAAACCTACACGCTGTGGTTTGAGACAATAGCTTATAGTTTATTTTGTTGAGCAAACTCGATCTGCTACAATTGATTTAGTAACTAACACTAAGGTGTTTTTCTGTGGTCGCTACGTGTATTTTTTTCCTCTTTTCATCTGGCCTTTTGAAAATATAGAATAGAATACACAGTAGCAGAGTTGGAAGGGACATTGGAGATCTGACTTATACCTTATATCAGGGATCCCCATCCCCCGGGCTGTGGACTGGCACCAGTCAGGGACATGGCAGAAACCAGGCCGCGCAAACAAGCAAAGCCCCATCCACGGGATGCAGGCAGCACATGAAACCACGCCCCCCCACCGGTCCATGCAAAAACCTGTCTCCACAGAACCAGTCCCTGGTGCCCAAAAGGTTGGGGGGGGGTCACTGCCTTATACCATTCCAGACAAGTGGCTGTTTAATCTTTTTTTTAAAAAAAACAACCAAATGTTGGAGTAAGCCATTCCACTGATTAATTATTCTCACTGTCAGGAAATTTCTCCTTAGTTCTAGGTTGGATCGCTCCTCGATAAGATTCCGTCCATTAGTTTTTGTACTTTTATATATTATACTTATGATTTGTTTTTTTTTAATGTTTATATGATTTAACTTTTCTGCCACTGTAAGATTCTACAATTGGAGAGGCATATTAATTAACGAAATAAATCAACTAACCATAATCAGACAAACATAGAAACCAGAGTGATCAAGGGATCCTTTTTTTTCTCCTCCCTCTCAATATTCTCAGACTAAAAGTAGAAACGTGAGCTTCCATCAAGTCATTTTAGAATATATTTCAATTGCTATTTCAGGTCATTTAGTTTAATATTATAGGATTAAAGTACTTTTTCCCCAGAGATGGAGTCAGACAAAGCTTTGTATTAATTAAAAAAAATCCTACTCTTATCCATAAGGGGCTGTATCTGAAAATGACCTGGAAGCTAGACTTCGTGCAGAATGCAGAGTAATAGAGCTAATAGGCCTGACTTATTACATTAATATAATATCCATTCAGTTTCCATCCTGGTGGCCAGCAGACCTCCAAATTCTAATCAAAGTTCTCACTTTCACCTATAAAGTTTTATAAGGCTTGACTCCAAGAAGCCTTAAAGACCATATAATTCACATTGTGTGTATGCAATTAGGAGATATAAAATAGTTGCAAGGTCAGTCTGAGCTCTAAACTATCAGCCTTCCATAAGGAAATTATGTTTGAATGCTTTTCCAAAAGGCAACTAGACTTTCTTGGGTTTTTCCTTGAAAAACGGAAGAGCTTCTTGGATGAGAAGCAAAACATTTTCAAGGAAAAACCCAAGGAAGTCCAGTTGCCTTTTGGAAAAGCACGTTTGGGACAACCATGACCCAGATGACTGAGAATCTTCATAGACGCACTTCATTTTCAGATAGTTTTCTAGAGGATGAATTGTAATGCACTGCTGGCATGTGTAGAGACTGCCAAGACAAGCTCTTATGTACAAAAATGGCAACAAAATCCAAGCATTCAGGTCCATGTCAGACAACTAAGAAAGACAGACCAGCTCCTCCTACTGTACAAGCAATGTTGTTCAAAGGATCTCAGAGGACTTTATTCAAGCAACAGAATAACAGAGTTGGAAAGGACCTTGAGGTCTTCTAGTCCAACCCCCTGCTCAGGCAGGAAACCCTGTATCATTTCAGACAAATAGTTCTTCTTAAAAACTTCCAGTGTTGGAGCATCCACAACTGCTGGAGGCAAGCCATTCCACGAGTTACTTGCTCTCACTGTCAGGAATTTTCTCCTAATTTCTAGGTTGCTTCTCTCCTTGATTAGTTTCCATCCATTGCTTCTTGTCCTGCCTTCAGGTGCTTTGCAGAATAGGTTGACCCCCTCTTCTTTGTGGCAGCCAATTAGATATTGGAACATTGCTATCATGTCATCCCTAGTTCTTCTTTTCATTAAATTAGATATACCCATATTCTCCAACTGTTCTTCATATGCTTTAGCCTCCAGTCCCCTAATCATCTTCGTTGCTCTTCTTTGCACTCTTAGAGCTAGAAGCTCAAAAAGCAAGTAAAAAAATGCAATCAGAATTAATCAACAGAAAGCTACTTCAACAATATTGTATAGACATTGTCATTATTTCACCAATTTATTAAACTGGACTTCACTTTGTATACAGAGTCACTTTTAAAATTTTATTCTTGGTTACCAATAAACCTTACATACCACACCTATCTTAAAATAGGAGACACAATAAGTAGAGTTTGATATTGAGATGAATGAGATACTATTAAGTCACGAGTACTTTGCTTCAGTAGTAGAAGGCAGCAATGAGACAGATGGACCAGTTAACACAGATAATAAACTTGTTTGTCCAGCAGTCGGGACAGAATCTGCCACAACCACTAAGTCTTGGATTATCATGAACCAAGATGCAGCAGTGCTTCTGCTCCATCAGCAGCTGTTCTATACCAAGCACTGGTGTCTCTGCTGAACAAATAGTCTAGGAAGCTGGGAATCGCAAAGAATTGGGGATCAACCCATTCTCCAAATCACCTGAAGGCAGGACAAGAAGCAATGGATGGAAACTAATCAAGAAGAAAAGCAACTTAGAACTAAGGAGAAATTTCCTGACAGCGAGAACAATTACCCAATGGAACAACTTGCCTCCAGAAGTTGAGAGTGCTCCAACACTGGAGGTTTTTAAGAACAGATTGAACAGCCATTTGTTTGAAATGGTATATGGTCTCCTGCCTGAGCAGGGGATTGGATTAGAAGACCTCCAAGGTCCCTTCCAACTCTGTTCTTCTGTTAAGAATCTGTTAATGATAAGGAAGTATTCTGCACTAAAATGCTGTATTTATCTCCTTGGATCTAATCAGACTCATGAAAGAAAGACAAGGTGTAGTCCGAGGAGTATCTATTAGAACAGTGAAACCAAAGTTAAAATAGTGCATAGTCTACTGATATTATTTAGCTTCACCACTTTCCATTTTGAGAAGACAAATAATCTCCCTATCATCATCTCCTCTGTAGCAATGTGTTAATCTCATTTATTTGTTTGTTCATTCTGATTACTGGCACTCTTGTCCATTTCCACTACTTTATGCTTTTCATCTCACCCTCTTACCCTAACAATTGTGTTTTGACTCAAGAATTAACAGCAGGATTGATAGAGCATGTTTCTTTGGGAAAGGCACAATTTATCCATTATTGCATGACATTTACTAAAACCAAAATACTACTGTTAAATAAATTGAATACTTGCAATTAAGGCAATCCTACCTGCTTTTTATCTATGCGGCACAAAAATGACACCAGGGGAAAGCTGCTTAAACGGTGGTGTACAATTAATGCTGCTGTAGCCCTCAGTTAATTGGGCCACAAATCAAAAGGTGGCCTTGAGGAACAAAGGCAAAATTAGCTCCACCTTCACTATCAATCAGGTCCAGTCAAAAGATGCACAGAACAGAGTTATTTGTATGCTATCGATATGAAAATAACGGGAGTGATCTCAGGGCATGCTAAAAACAGTTTTTGCCCAACTGGTATCTTTGAAATGTGTTGGGGAAAAAAACATCTTCAAAAATTCACCACCAGCTTGACCAATGGATAAAATTCTGGGAGTTTCTAGAGAGCTCCAGTTTGGCCAAGAGTGTGCTAAATCATGACTTGCACAAGAAATAAGTCAGAGCCACTTGAAACATGTCTGATCACTCATCCAAATAATGAAAGAATAATGAACCCATCACCCCTGCACTTTTAATTAACTGTATTTTATCAAGTCAACCTGTCAGAACCCAGTTACTGGGAGTGGGGGTTGATTTCTTTATTCTATGTTCCTGTGGGTTCTGCCATACTCCTGGAGGGGGGGGGAAGATATGGGTGCAACAATGTATCCACTCCATTTTGCTATGACTGCTACAATGTATCCTCTCTGCTTTTCTCTCTCTGCCTGCTCTTTGATCTCTTTCCCTTGGTGCCAGCCTGGGCTGAGAATGGAATGTCCTTCCGGCCATCTGCCTTATCTCTAGCTACGGAAGAAGAGGCGCGAAGACCTAACAGCCTAACAACCTTGGGAATGGCGTCTTATCAACCCCATTCCCACAGCGGGTTCACACGTGGAGATTGGCTCATTTGAATTGACCGGATGGACTATTGGGGTGGGGTTTGCCAGTTACTCTTTTAACCTATTGGTTCTCATGGGGAAACTCTCAGATCCTGCCTTCTATGCCTGCTGCCAACTCCTCCTAATAAAAGTTTCTTTTGGAATGAAGCTGTTCCAGGATTTATTTATTTAGCGTATGGCTGGTCACACACAGAATTAAAAGCACTTCATATTTACAAGTTAGAACAGTTAAAACAATTTTTTAAAAAAAAGAAACAATTATAAAACCTAAGAGGAAAACAGAAATAACATTTCAGAGTTTAATGTCGAGTTTGGAGATCCAGTCAGTAGCTGCCATTGTTACGTAGAGGAAGTCCTTAAAATCTCCTGGGTATCTTCTATTAGTGCATTCCCTCACTATATGTTGGATAGTCTGTCGGGGAGCCCCACAATCACATTGTGCTGAAGGTGTCTTTCCCCATTTATACAGAGAATCAGCACACACCCTATGAGTCGTTCTAATTCAATTGTATGTCACCCATATGTGTCAGGGTAGATTAAATCCTGGAGGTATACTAATAGGATTAATATGCTCAGAAATATCTTGGGAGGTATAGCTATTCCATGCTTCCATCCACTTTTGTATAGTGCTGTGATGTTCGGCTAGCAGCTTAAGCGCTGTGAGGAGTGGTGGATTTCTTGACTTTAATCGACATCTTAAGAGATCAGAGGTATAGGCATGAATGGGTAGAGAGGAGTTTAGCAGGATCTTACTATACTCCCGAATGAGAGCTTCTTGTCGTCGTAAGTGCGGGGGAAGTATGTGGCTAAGAACTGGTAGCCAGTAAATAGGTGTAGATTTTATGCACCCAGTAATTATTCTCATCATATGGTTGAGTTGAACATCAACAAGTCTTGTATGTGAGCTGTTTATCCATACAGGTGCGCAGTATTCTGCTACAGAGTAGCAAAGCCCAAGGGCTGCACATCAAAGAGTTGGAGCTGAAGCTCCCCAAGTTGTTCCACATAGTTTTTGCAGAATGTTGTTTCTGCTGTTAACCTTGGCAGCCATATTCTGAATATGTTTTTTAAAAGACAGGGTCCTGTCTAAGGTGACCCCCAGATATTTTGGAGTTGCCTCATATGGGAGCAATTTGTTATTTAGGTATACATTGAGTTCTCTTTTTGCCAGTTTATTATTAAGGTGGAAACATGATGTGACTGTCTTACTTACGCTTGGGATTAACCTCCATTGGTGGAAGTATGTGCTCAGAGTTGTAAGGTCGGCTGTAAGTACACTTTCTGTAACTTCGATGTCCTTGTGGCTATATGCTAATGCCAAGTCATCAGTGTAAGAGAACTTTGTTGATAGCGTGGGTGGTATATCAGAAATATATAAGTTGAATAAGGATGGGGCCAATACAGAGCCCTGAGGGAGTCCATTATTCAGATGTCTTTGCTTACTAATTTTATCGCCCATGATGACTTGAAAGGTCCTTGCTGAGAGCATGTTATTTATTAGGCGGCCCATGGTACTACAAGGGACAGCGTGGAGGAATTTGCTTAATAGACCATCCCTCCACACCGTATCGTATGCTGCTGTGAGATCCACAAATACAACAGATGTTTTCAATTTATTCTGATAGCTGCTTTCAATGTGGCTAGTAAGACTAAGGACTTGATCGGCACAGCTCCGATAAGATCTAAACCCAGCCTGTTCAATCGGTATTTGTTCGTTAATTTTCTGTCCAATTCTGTTAAGTGTCAACCTTTCAAGTAGTTTATAACAAACACTTAAGAGAGCAATGGGGCGATAGTTTCTGCTTTCTTGAGAAGAGGGATCGAGGCAGGTCCTCACGCAACCAACGCAATCAACCGTGGTTATCTTGATGAAATTTTATTGAAAACAATCAATTTTGCAGCTTTCAAAACTGGTAAGCCTAGTTTTTTGGTTTAAAAAAACACACAGTAATTTTGCAGTTAATTAAAGTATTTGTTTATTATCCCACTTTTATTGTGTGTTTTTTACAAGTAACTCAAGGCGGCAAACATAATACCTAATATACGCACCTTCCTCCTCCTATTTTCTCTACAACAGCAACACTGAGGTTAGTTGGGCTAGAACAGGGGTCTTCAAACTTGGCCCTTTTATGACTTGTGGACTTCAACTCCCAGAATTCCTCAGCCAGCTTTGCTGGCTGAGGAATTCTGGGAGTTGAAGTCCACAAGTCATAAAAGGGCCAAGTTTGAAGACCCCTGGGCTAGAAGAGAGTGACTGGCCCAGGGGCAAATCCTCCTAACTTTGTCTCTTGATCACGCTGTTGATGGGGAAGAGGGAAACTAAGTCTGAAGCTCATTTCAAACATATCAAGACAAGTACTCAGTAATATTATGGTATGACTACTTCCATCAGGACAACAGAAAAATTTGTGGCATCTTAAAAAAGGGACTACAACATGTGCATTTATGACCTAAAATTTGAAAGTATTTAAAAGCACAGAAGCACATTTACTTAGAAAGACTCATAGTTCAGATAGTCCTCGACGTACGAACACAACTGTGCCCAACATTTCTAAAGCTAAGCAAAACAGTGGTTAAGTGAATTTTGCTCCGTATTACAATCTGTCTTGCCATGGTTAAGTGAAAACCCTGCAGGTGCTAGTAACGTGATTGTTAAGTGAATCTGGCTTCCCCTTGGCTTGTAAGTAGGTCGCAAAAGCTGACCCCATGATCCTGGGATACTGCAAACCATCATAAATGTGAACCAGTTGCCAAGCATCCCAATTTTGGTCATGTGACCATGAGATGCTGCAACAATCGTAAAAGAGAAAAACGGTCATCTTTTTTCAGTGCCATTGTAATTGTGGACTACCTCTATTCAAGAAAGCAATTTCCCACATAAACAAAGTCCCCAGCGTTGCAATTTCAACTTTTCATTCAGACTGCTTCTCTTTAGCATCAAACAGCAACCTGTGCATTTTTAAGGTGCTCTTGTAAACAGATGACATTTTCATTTGCAAATCAAATCCACAGTTTTCATCACAGTCCTTCTGAAGTAAGGAGGGTTTCCCCCCCCCCACACACACACAACACTCATACAGTAAGCTGTGTTGATTCCCACTGAAATGATGGAATGCAAAATGTAACCCTGGCCACACAAATCTGTTTAGGTAGAAGTTCTAACAATCCAGACTGAGCCACAGAGGAAGAATGCTTGCTTCTGTTCCCTGTTTAGGAAAACCCAAATAATAAATTATCCAAATCTTACAGCAGTTTGAGGAGCACAGTTCTTGTAAATTTTAAATTGATAGCTGGAGAAGGGATATACTTTTTTTAGACAGGAGTTCAAATAACCTTGAGCAAAATCTTCCATTATGTCTAAAACAGATGAAACTGTGCTATAGACAGTGGAACAAATGGGACTACTCTGGGTTTTTTCCTTGCAGCAAGATCTTTCATATCATTTGCTGCACAGTTCTTGTCTGTGAATGAACCTTTGACCTTCTGCCTGCTATATACTGTATGTGCCATTACTGCAGTCCAGACCAATTCTTTCACAGTCATCGGTGGAAGGAAGATATGCTAGCCAGCTGCCGAATGGATATTTGTACACATTGGAAAACTGCACTCAACTGCGTGTCAAATAAAATTTACGAGTGGGCAAAGCCAGTTTTTCTGAAGCAAGAATTTCCCCCCCCCCTACATTTTCAGACGGTATATTCATGCATTAAGGCAGACATTTTCTTAAAAGAAACTTTTCTTCTGTGTATTACAAAAAGAAAGATAAATATTTTCTAAAGCGATTTTTTAAAAAATAATTATATAATTAATTAAAAAAATTAAGCACTGCCTGTCCCGTAGAGCACAGGTTTAGCCTCTCCTAAAGTTAATTTTTTATTATAATTATATAGTTAAATAATTAAGCACTGCCTCTCCTGCATAGTACATGTTTAGTCTCTCAAGTTATTGTTATAAATAAATAATTAAACATTGCCTCTTCAAAATAATAATTAATAATAATAATAATAATAATAATAATAATAATAATAATAATAATAATAATAATTTTATTTATATACCGCCCTTCTCCCGAAGGACTCAGGGCGGTGAACAGGGCAAACATATAAAAATACAGAAATACAAAAGTTAAAAAAGAATTAAACACAATGCCCAAGCTAAAACAGTAAATACATATATTAAAAACAACAGTAAAAACCCAACCCATCCCCCATCAGGCCAAGCCGGCTTGTTCGAATAAATATACTAGATGTTAATTGCAAATGTTCTCTTTAATCAAAGATACTGCACTTGAATGTAGCCTAAAGAGATTCTTTGAAGTTTTGAGTGGAAGCAACAAAGAAATCTTGTTCTTAACCTTACTGCATACAGTATAATAGCAATGGCACTTAGACTTATATGCCACTTCACAGTCCTTTACAGCCTCTCTAGGCAATTTTACAGAGTCAGCAGATTGCCCCCAACAATCTGGGTTCTCATTTTATCAACCTCGTAAGGATAGAAGGCTGAGTCAACCTTGAGCCAGTCAAGATTGAACTCCTGGCAGTTGGCAGAATAGCTGAAGTGCTATTGGCGTTGATTTGATTGATTGACTGTTTGATTGATTATTCACCATCATGTTGGTATCAACTCTTCATGATAGCATAGATAGCTTGGTTGTTTTCTTGCAAACATTGCATACCCAAACTAGGCAACATCACCAGTGCACTGACTATTAGTTTGGGTAATGAAACATCTGCAAAAAAAAAACAATAACAACCAAGCTCAGAGAGCACCAAGGACCCCTCACGTCAACATTGAGCTACAAATATTCTCCTCTATCAATAGTTTTATTTCTTGGTGATCTGCTCGATTTGGTCCTTCAGGTCTTCCAAACGTCCATCCCTTGCCAGTTTAATTTGAGTCCACCCAATTTGCTGCTGATTGTCCAATTCTTCTCTTTTCTTCCACTCTTGCCATACTAGAGCCATCTCCAAAGACCTCACATATTATATCCAAAATAAGATAATTTGAGTCTGGTTATTTGTGCCTCAAGTGAGAACTCTTGATTGGGGTTTTTTTGATGATCCATTTGTTTATTTTCTTGATTATCCATGATATTATCAGGAATCTTCCCCAATACCAAAGTTCAAAAGTGTCAATATTCTTTGCTTCCACAGAGTGTCATAAGGAATACCCATTGCTTGCTTACCTTTAAGTAAGTACCTTTAAGTACAGACATATCATAGCATCTAAATATTTTTTCAAAGCCATCATGACTGTTGTACCAAGTGCTTAGTTATGGCATATTTTCTGACTCCTTATTCTTTTATTGATGATAGCTGATCCTAAAAAGTGGAAGGTATCTACCACATTCATATTTCATTGTCAGTTCCAAAACTGGCTATTGAGCCTGTTGTCATTAGTTTGGACTTCTTTATATTTAATTTTGATCCTATTTATTTGCTTCTTGATTGGTATAACTAGTTTGCATTTTCAGCTATTAATAGAATAGAATAGAATAGAATAGAATAGAATAGAATAGAATAGAATAGAATAGAATAGAATAGAATAGTTTCTTTACACAATGCAAGTTATTGATACTTCTTCCTCCAATTTTAAAACCATGTTCATCTTCTTCCGATCCAGCTTTCCTTAATATATATTCATCATATAGGTTGTATAAAAAAGGGGAGACTATACAACCTTGTCTCATTCCTTTGCCAACCTGGAACCAGTCTCTTCCATCATGTTCTGTTTCTGCTCTGGCGTCTTGATTTATTTATAGATTTTACATGAGGACAATGAAATAACTTAAGATTCCCAAATACATTCCCAAGTAGAATGTGATTCTAAGTACATTCCACAGTTTGACATAATTATAATACAATTAAAGGCATTTCTATAATTAATGAAGCACACAGTGACTTCTTTCTATTATTCTTTGGCTTTTTCAATTATTCAATTAACAATTATACCTCATGTTCCTTGGCATTTTCTAAACCAAACTTGAATGTCTGTTGTCTGAGTCCAAATCTGTGTTGGATGATACTAAATCTTATTTAGCTAGTGTATGAAACAAAGGATACTACATGGTAGTTGACACATTCTGTTAACTCTCCTTTTTGGATATTAAAATATTGATTGACCTCCAATCTTTTGGCTGTTGTGTTGGGTCTCCAAATTTACAGGAATAGCTAAGCTAGAATATTTACTCATTCTTCTGTTGCTGGCCATATTTCAGTGAACTTTCCATCAGCTTCTGCAGCTGACTGCCAATTTAACTTCATCTTCTAATAGTAGAGGTTCTTGTAGGTAGGGAAAATCTTCCAAAGTATCTTGGATGTTGACATCTCTACTGTACAGTATTTCAGTGTACTTCTTCCATCTTTAATATTTTTTGAATCAGCTGTTTGTCTATTGACTTCCTTTAGGTTGAGGTTGGAATCTTCTTCTAATTTCAGAGATCTTTTGGAACACTTCCTTTTGCTCCATATCTCTTTCTTCAAAGTCTTCACAAATGCTGTTGTAACACTTCTACTTGTATCTTCTAAGAACTCTCTGAAATACTTTGTTAAGTTCCTCTCTGAGACGTTTAGCCTTCTTGGCTGTAACCTCTCTACTTGGTCATCTCCATGGTAGGTTCTGCCATCCATTTCTTCTGTTTCTTCATCTTAGGAAATCTGCTTTCACATTCATCCTTAATGACTTCTTTGGCTTCTGGTTCTCTAGCAATGAGATTTGGGACTTCAAATCCATTTCTGATGTTCTGCTTGAACACGATGGGTATATGCCCAAGGTCATATTATAGAAACAACCTCCTCCCCCTCTCTCTCCCTCTTCATCCACATAAGCAATTTGTCATCTGTCCTACGATCAGCACCTATGTCTGTGGTGCTGTACCTGAGATCCTTTACCTCCTTTTAGAAATACACACCCACCAAGACACATAAATACATACATACATATATATCCAGACATACATACTATCTCTTGCTGAAATGCTGTTGGCATAACACATTACCACCAACAAGAGCATCAACCAATATCAGTTTTAAAATTAACACAACCAGAAGGGAAAAAAAGTACCTTCCATTGCTCTTTTGAAGAAGACTTTGCAGCTTCCACAAGTGAGGACACCATAGTGGCACCCAGAAGCTTCATCACCACAGATAAGGCAGATCTTCTGGGGCAAAGGTTCAAACCCATACTGAGGGCTCTGACCCGCTTCGCCATCAGACCTAAACCAAATAGACAAAAATAAGAAACCGAAAGTTAAGAGGGAAGCAGCAGCAAATCTTACTCTACAAAGGACACTCAAATCCTGCGGGGTTTAGAAAAACCAGAATATGTACTGTACTTGATAAATAAGAGAGGTTTTTTTTTCAAAAGAGCTATGAATACAAGTCAACCATCTTAGATTGCAGGACAGGCTTAATAGCTCTTGTGCAGGGGCCTGTCTCTTGTAAATGCTCACCTGTGTCCATCCGTGTCACCTAAGGCAGGATTTTTCAACCAGTGATTTGGGTACCACCTGTGGTACATTGGCACCTGGCAGGTGGTACGCGACCATCCTAGAAAAGTGGTAGTGGGGGAGGGGAATGAGCTGAACCGGTGGCAGCACCACACAAACCTGAGCGAGAGACGGCTGGAGCTGCAGGGCTGTCAGGGCTCAGCGGAAGCGCCAGGATCAGCACCAGGCTCCTGCTGGAGCTCGGCGCTCATCCTGGCGCTTCCGCTGATCCCAAAAGAAGTGCCGATCAGCTGGAATGCTGCTGCATTCCAGGGTTCTTGTGATTTACATTCAGATGCTTGGCAACTGATTCATATTTATGATGGTCACAGTGTCTCAGGGTCATGTGAAGTGACCAAAACCTGCTGCAACCACCCAGCAGAGGGGGGGGGAATAAAAACCAAACACCCCCACCCCCACCCCACCCCCGCTGCCAATCCTCAACAGAAATGCTCACAACAATGAAAACCTCAGACAGGAGGAAGAGTGCTGCCATACTTCATTTTTTTCCTTTTTTTTTTTGGTCATCACGTTTTTGACACTTTGCTAGGCGACTGGTGGTACTCTGATGTTGCCATATCCTAAAAGTGGTACAATGGGTGAAAAGGTTGAAAAGCCCTGACCTAAGGGGTGGGAGATCCAGCTATAGGCAAATTAAAGCCTTGCCCTCCCCCAAATAAATAAATCAATAAATGACAGAATAAACACTACTAGCATTAGAACTGTCTGGACATTTTTGTGAGGGCATGCTTGAACATCCAAGAATTCGGTTCAAAATTTCCCCACTTGCATTTCATGAAAATGTCACCTTTTATTAAGAAGGGGACTCCTACAACAAAACTCAGAAGCACACCCTCCTCTCATGGAAGGAAGTCTCCAGCTCAGGGGCTCCAATGGGGAAGTCAAGAGCAAAATGACTCAGTTGAGCAAAAGAATATTCCATCCCTACAGATTTACTCAGTCTTGTCTCCCAGTTCCTGGGTTCACTGTCAATAAACAGGCCTGAAAAAAACAGCTTAGGTTCAGATCCTCCCTCGGGACCATCTCTTTGCAAACTAGGATAAAAATACAATTGAATAAATCAACTCCAATGTCCATCTTTAATATGCATTTTTTTTAAAAAAAACACCTCATTCGAATATTCTACCTGCTAGCATCATAAGAGCAATATTCCTTTAAAACAAAAAGATGAAAATGTGCAAAATGCATTTTAAAACCTAACTTAAGATCCAGCTGGAGGAAGAAAACTAACATGAGAGTGAAGTGGGGCTGAGCTCACAGTAAATTATCTGCAGCAACTTCTGGAGTGTTATTTATTTCCCAGGATTCAGTCACCTCTTCAGCACTGGGAAATAAATCACTTCTTTCCATTGCTGGCACCAATTGCAGAGGAAGAGAGAATTATTGGATGAGAGGAAGGTCCCTATTTTGGAAAAAAAAGAAATGAGGCAAGGAGGCTTTCCTCTGGTCTTTAGCAACAGGCAATCGAATTGGATCATCCAGAGGCTAAACCAAAACTGTTTAAGGGAAGCTAAGCAGAGCCAGTCCTGGTTAGTTCTTGGATGGGAGACATCGGATAATTTAAAGATTGAAGGTGAAGTCAACAATCTTCTCAAAAGAAATGCAAACCACTTCCACGTTATTGCCATAAAAATTGCATGGACAAAGCCACGAAGAGCTCAAACACAGCTCAAGGGAGTTTTTAGCAAAAAAATAAAGCTGGTTTAACTTTGCATCCAGCATACTTCCATTCAGTCTCCAATATCCAGATCAGGATAAGTGCACAGCCCACTCAGTTCAGCTGGTATAAAAATGCCACTTGATGTTCCTTTATCAATCATCAAAAGAGTGTATTAGCAAAAGTAGAAAAGGCAGGGGAAAGCAAAGGAAAAAAAAGTCAAGAATTTATAGCTCATCCATCCGTTTATCCATCTATTGATCTAGACTGAAAGACATATAACTTTCCAGTACCACTGGAAACAATACTGTGGGTAATTAACATGGACAATTCCAGAGGAAGTGTCCTTTGGTTTTCCACCTTTTAACCCTTTCAAGTACATAACAGCAGCAGAATCAGCATGGAAAGCAGGACACCAGGTGATCCCTCCTCCAAATTGCACCATTAAATAAAAAATTGGGTGGGTGGGTGGGAGGGAATGATATAGCTCAGGGGTCCTCAAACTTGGTCCTTTCATGACGTGTGGACTTCAACTCCCAGAATTCCTCAGTCAGGTACACTGGCTGAGGAATTCTAGGAGTTGAAGTCCACACATCATAAAAGGGCCAAGTTTGAAGACCCCTGATGTAACTAATACAGTAGGTAAAGGTTCCCCCGCACATACGTGCTAGTCGTTTCCAACTCTAGGGGCCGGTGCTCATCTCCGTTTCAAAGCCGAAGAGCCAGCGCTTGTCTGAGGATGTCTCCATGGTCATGTGGCTGGCATGACTAGACGCCAAAGGTGCATGGAACGCTGTTACCTTCCCACCATAGTAGTCCCTATTTTTCTACTTGCATTTTTACGTGCTTTTGAACTGCTAGGTTGGCAGAAGCTGGGATGAGTAACAGGCGCTCACTCTATTACGTGGCACTCGGGATTCGACCCACCAAACTGCCAACCGTCTGATCGACAAGCTCAGCGTCCTAACCCACTGAGCCACTGCATCCCTATGTAACTAATACTTGGCAGCAAAAAAAAAATCCTGCTTAGAGAGGAATGAGGAGCCTTACTGAGAGAAAAGTGATTTAGAAGGATTAAAATGTAAGAATATAGGTACAACCATTCATTTAGCAACCATTCAAAGTTACAACAGCACTAAAAAACGGTGATTTGCAATCAGTTCTCATACCTCACAGTATCCCCATGGTCTACAATCATAATTTGGGGGCTTGGCAACCAGCCTGTATTTATGAATGACTGCAGAATCCTGGGGTCATGTGATCACCACTTGTGACCTTCCCAGACTTCTGACAAGCAAAATCAATGGCTGGATTCACTTAACAACCCAAACGATTCACTTAATAACTGCAGTGATTTGTTTAATAATATATTTGTGTGGTAAAAATGGTTATAAAACCAGGTGTGAGTCACTTAACATTTGCCTTGCTTAATAACAGAAATTCTGATCTCAACTGTGGTCACAAATCCAGGACTACCTACATGGTCCTCAAGCAAGCATGACAGACAGCCTTTAGTTGTCTACACCCAACCAACAAAGTGAAGTTTCTATGCTGAGAACAAGCAAAGATCTACCTTGTTTTCACTTCATCTCCCTACACCCCACCCCCACCCCCACCCCAAAGACACACATATAAGGAGGAGAATCAAGCATTATGTACCACTTCTAAACTGAATTTAGTCTTAAGAATATCTTAATTAAAGTAAAACTGGGATGAAATATTTGCCATTTTTCAAAAGCACTTCACCCATGAAAAGACTCCTGCTGGTTTAATTTTTAATTCTCCAGATTTTGTTTGTTTGTTTGTTTGTTTGTTTGTTTGTTCATGTTTCCTGTTCTGCCTCTTACCAGGCTTCAAATCTTTAAAAAGCCCAATGGAAGAAATTCTTTCCTGTTTTTCCTGTGATGGATGCAGAGAAAGCCAGAAAAGCTGTAACCATTCAGGAGACAATTGCATAAGGAAAAACAGGAGTTTCATCCATATCACTTGGCCAATGTATAAGGAAGTACAAGATCACTATACCCCCTCCGTTCACAAGACCTTCACCACCATTCCCTTCTCCTTTGAAAGATCTTCTTACAAAAGCAAATTCAAATCCATCAAGTTTAACACGAATAGTGCAGGGAGACTGCAAGAGGAACATAACTGCTCTAACTGAAACACCATGCATTGAGGTTGCCTTGGTTCAAACCTTGGTTTATCATACTATCAAAAGCTGTGGAAATGCACGAAAGGCTGTGGCTCCCTTAGAAATGAAATTACACGCAAGCCTGTGACGTATTTTCTAATCCTCAGCTGTACATGGGAACAGCACTATGATTCTGCCTTCCAAGTATTTCAACAGAAAAGTAAAATTTAAAGAAAATTGAAGATGGATTTCACATCTCCTTAAAAACTGTTTTTTTTCTCCTCCCGAAAAAATGGTACAAAGAAGTACAACTCCAATAAGTAGTAGTTGTAGTAGTAGGTCTGTCCCTTCTTTAATAGCCTACCCTACGGCTGCGTACTTTTCTCTTAAGTGATAAAAGATACTAGGTACTTTTTTTATTGGAAAAGCTTGTTTTCTTGAAACTACATGAATGTATGTTTCAAAATGAAGATTTTAGGGCTGTGGCGGGCGAACCTATGGCACGTGTGCCACAGGTGGCATGCAGAGCCCTCTCTGTGGGCACACGTGCCATCACCCCAGTCCTAGGCCTTCAGCTGGGTTTTATAAAACCTTTTCGCTTTAGGCCTCTGCCGCTGTGTGCAAAAAAAACCCAAAGGTTCAATCAATCAATTTCAACTTCTCTCGGGGGAAAAAAAGATCTCGCAAAGTTGGAATTGATTTATTGAACTTTTTAATTCCCACCCAGTCTGCCGTTACCACTGCAGTCACACCCACCCAATGGGTCACGCCTACCCAATTGGCCACACCTACCCAATTGGCCATGCCCACCCGCCACCCGACGATACCTAAGTGGGTTTTGGGTTGCAGTTTGGGCACTCGGTCTCTAAAAGGTTCGGCATCACTGTTTTAGGGTATCATTTAGGAGTTATCAGAGGAAATTTATCCATGATGGCTGGGCCTTTGAAGATATTTTCCTAACCAAAGCTGCTGCATAAAATATCAAAAATTTTCTTCTGTATATTTTTTTTCCAAATATTCTTATGATGATAACTTTATTGTCACTTTGAATGTACACCAATCGGCATACATCAAAATGAAATTTCGTTGCATACAGCTCTCAAAGGGTCACCACCTCCGATATACAGTATACTCCTTGTTCGTGGCCCGCTCAAATTTCACATTGTTCATTTTAGTCTCTAGGGAGTGAACGATGGCAATCAGGACAGATGGAAATGGGGCTCCATGTGGATTAGCCCTCAAATTCACTTGTATTCTGACAACCTCGCCTTCTTTCCTTTTTCTGATCCTGACTCTTCCACCCTTTCCTTAAAGAGGCCTTGCTTCTTTTCGCCCCTGGAGCACGCTGCTGCCGCCGCCACCAACTCCTCCAAAAGCCTCTCTCTCTTCCTCTGGGCCTGCCGACAGCCTCATCCAGTTCCTTCACTCCATAAGCTCCAGGTCCTCTCCTCCTCTGCCTCCTCTGGAAACAGCCCTGATTTGCAATACAATCCATCACTGGGCCAGCAGTCAGATCTTGCTGCTGGTAGAAAAAATTCAAACAGCGCCAACGACTTTTAACGGTCTCACCAACAGTTCCAAAACAACTAGAAACTCGCCAGGCCAGCAAAGATTGTTGGTCGTATGTCGTACTGTATGTTACCTTAGTTCCACCATGTTGCTCAAACACATTAAAATCTTCCTGATCATGTGGCCTATAGCCCTTACTATCCCTCCCAAAACTATTCGCCTTCAAGAGCCAATGCAGCCGCAGCCATTCCAGGCGCCGCCATCTGAGCTGATTCACCCATCAACATCAAACCTCACCTTGATGGCTTTGTTTTATGCGAAACAAAAACCGCCACATGATTCCACATCTAAAATGTTTCCATCAACACATCCAGTAGCTGGAATAAGTTTCACCTCTGAATTGATGTCACACCAGATAAATCTAGTAAATCTATGTCACTTACTTCCAAAGCAGAAATTTCAGTTCCCTATCAGTATGGCTAGTTCTGTGCATCTATCAGATTTTAACCAGGAGGAAGACCTACTTGAAAATCTGGTGCATAGTTATCAGTCTTGAACAGAGGCTACAGTTGCTTATACTGTATATTATAAAAAATGATCACCAGTGTCATAAAAACTCTGCAAACTGTCAGGGAGCTACATTTATTTTTAAGTATGGTTTAGGAGAAGCAGCTTGTATTTCTTTCGTAAGACAGAGTTATCTGTATGCCAGCTGTTCATTTTTTTTCAGCATTGTTAGTATTATAGAAGCTTGACTGATAATAAGTAAAAACAAACTTTGACACTTAACATCAATGAATATAATGAGATTTCTTAATAGAAAATTTGTAAGGAAGAATGGAATAGGGAAAAGGATTTGCACATTTATCCTTTAGTACAGGGGTCTTCAAACTTGGCCCTTTTATGACTTGTGGACTTCAACTCCCAAGATTCCTCAGCCAGGCACGCATGCCTGGGTGAGGGATTCTGGGAGCTGAAGTCCACAAGTCATAAAAGGGCCAAGTTTGAAGACCCCTGCTTTAATATATATCAAAACTGCTCTTTTTGCAGAGTGACATTTGGTTGTCTCTTACCTAGTCTATTTTATTCTCACAACAACCTTTTTAATTATATTATATTTTAATTTTGGGTCACAGAGAAAAAGACTATGTGAAAAATAGGAAACGTCCATGCAAATTTAATTTATCCCAATGCTAGTCCAAAAGTCAAATTATAATGGCTATCAATTTTAAAATCTGCTGTTGAACAAAACTTTCAACAAGTATCAATAAGCAAGACCAAAAGTTTTTTTTAAAAAAAGAGGAAATCACATAACAAACAGCTGTAACTGACATTCCAATGCTGAAAATGGAAATGGCTTTGACCATGAATTATAGCCATTAGCCAAAGCGCATTTAATCATTAACAGCCACAGTCTACTTTTGTTCATTCAAAAACAAGTCCTACCATGGAGCCACAGCCTTAAGCAACTAAAATGAACAACCAGATAACCATTATTATCCATAAAAGATCTCTTGAAGTCCTATCCCAGACTTCTTAACATAGAATAACAGAGTTGGAAGGGACCTTGGAGGTCATCTAGTCCAACCTCCTGCTCAAGCAGAAGACCCTATACCAGGGGTCAGCAACCTGAAACAGTGAAAGAGCCACTCAGAACCGGTTCCCTCACAAAAGGAAAAACTGGGAGCCGCAAAAAATGTGTGCGCATGCGCATACATGCGCGCATGTGCAGAACAGGGTTTGACTGAAGAGTGGAGCCAAGGCGAGATATGCACCTACCCTGCATATTTGAATTGATTGGTTGAACTTTTTTAGTTCCACTTTTTTTTTTTGGACTGCACATGGCAGAGGACTGGGAGCCGCAGGAGACGGCTGAAAGAGCCGCATGCGGCTCCGGAGCCGCGGGTTGCAGACCTGTGCCCTATACCAATTCCAGACAAGTGGCTGTCCAGTCTCTTCTTGCAAGCCTCCTGTGCTGGAGCATCCGCAATTTTTGAAAGCAAACCATTTCACTAGTTACGGGGTCTTCAAACTTGGCCCTTTTATGACTTGTGGACTTCAACTCCCAGAATTTCTCAGCATGCTGGCTGAGGAATTCTGAGAGTTGAAGTCCACAAGTCATAAAAGGGCCAAGTTTGAAAACCCCTGCATTAGTTAATTGTTCTCATTAGGAAGTTTCTCCTTAGTTCTAGGTTGCTTCTCTCCTTGATTTGTTTCCCTCCATTGGTTCTTGTCTTGCCTTCTGGTGCTTTGGAAAACAAGGCGACCCCCCCACTCATCTTTGTGGCAGCCCCTTTCTTCCTTCTGAAGCTCTCCAGATAAGCTAGGACTAAATATTTGAGAATTCAGAGAAAAATGGAAAAAAGGCCACTTGGAATATACTTAAGTGGTAAAAACCAAAGGGCATGTTATGATCCATACTTTAATAATGGTTCATAGCTGTCAACTACTGTAGTCCTGTCAACTACTGTAGTCCTGCAGCTTTAATATTTCACCAACCTTCTCCAACCTGGTATCTTTCAAGCGGTGCCAGCTGACAACTTCTCTAACTTCCCAGAACGAGGAAGATGGGACTTGTAGTCCAACAATAATGGAAAGCCATGTAAGGAGCATTAATTGGGAGATAAGACATTCTATCTAGTAAAATTGCAACAGTCTAACAGGAGGATGCACTACGGACACAGCAGATGGCAGCATTGAGCAGATCCTGTCTGGTTTTCTAGGGAACTAAAGTAGTGGTTAAGATGTTGAACTAGAAACCATGTGATTCTGAGTTCTAGTCCCACCTTAGGCATGAAAGCCAGCTGAGAGACTTTAGGCCAGTCCCTCTCTCTCAGCCCAGCCCACCTCACAGGGTTGTTGTCATGGGGAAAATAGGAAGAAATATCAGGTATGTTTGCCCCTCTTGAGTTACTTGTAAAGTAATGAAGCTGGGATGCAAATCTAATGAACAGAATAAATAAATGAACTAAGCCTGGTCAGATCTTGTTAGTCTAAGCACAGAGCATCACTAAGAAAGGATGAACGCTGGGCTGGGAAGTTGCTAAACCTCTAGAAGGCAGTGTAATTTTTGCCAAGGACACCCTGTGGATATGACCATCAAAAGTCAAGTTGACCAGGATGAAAAACTAGCCACTGTTTTTTTGTTTTGTTTTTTTTAAAAAAGCTATTTTTAAACTATTCTGATGTTGAAGTGTCGCAATGTGTGCGCACACAGACATGCAGTGGTGAAAGGGCTGGACTCTTTTTCTTAGCTTTGTTTACAGATTGACCAGATTTTTTTCAAACTGTCTCTTCACACATCCCAGAGACAAGATTCGTCGATCTGTTTTTTTTCTGATTAATAATGATATGTACCCTTAAGTCATTTTCAACTCTTAGCGGCTAGATCCATATTCTTTCTAGACTGACTTAGCCACTAGACTTGGAAACAGACAAGAGGCAGGGGAGTGAACGGATCCAGATCCAAGATTAACTTGCCTTCTGAAGTTGTGGGTGCTCCAACACCCGAGGCTTTTAAGAAGGGAACTGGACAAACATTTGTCGAAAATGGTATAGGGTCACCAGCTTGAGCAGTGGGGTGGACTAGAAGACCTCCAAGGCCCCTTCCAACTCGGTTATTCTGTTAATTATAGGCGTGGGGGAGCCTCATTATTACCTTTCCCACCTACTGCTAACACATCGAAATAAAAGAAGTTTCCACCGGGGGTTTTAAATGTGCCTCCTGGGGCAGGTGGCTTCCGAAGGGCAGAATGACCCCCCCCCCTCTAAATATTATTTATTTACGGTTCGCCACAACTTGACAGGTGCCGGCCATACTGACAGGCCATCTTCGGAAAAGCAGGGCAGTACAACACTACAATTCACGGAAGCCTCTTCGAGCCAGGGTGGGTGAAGGACCCCCCCCCCCCCGCTTACCTTAGGTAGCCCAGGTAAGGCGAGTAGAACGGTTGCTGGCCGTGAAAGGCGAGCGGCTGGTAGAGGGCTTGAGGCGGGGCGCCCGAGGTAGAGGGCAAAGCGAGAGCCTCCCTCTGCGCTATGGAGCTGGCGGAGGCTTTGTAAGGCGCTAGTCCGTAAGAGCCCGGGAGGGCGCCGACAGTTGCCGCCGCCACCTCCGCCTTGTAGAGAACGCACTCCAGGGTCGACGAGGGGGGCGCGGTAGCGGCGGCGGCGGCTTCCTGCGCGCTCATGCTACTCTTGGGCAGCGAAGCGGCGGCGTTCGGCGGAGCGTAGTCCGGGCAGGGCGCCGCGGCGGCCGGCAAGGTGCCCAAGTGCGCCCCGCCGTCGCTACTGTTTTTGGCCACGGCCGCCGCGAGGCTCTCCTCTTTGATCTTGAAGCTGGGCTGAAAGTCCCCGCCGGAGCCCAGGAGGTAAAGCGGCGCTGGGGGTGGGGGCGGCGGGGGCGGCAGCGGCGGCGGGAGCCCCTCTCGGGGCGGATAGATGAAGCTGGCGAAGTCCTGGAGGTTGCACGGGGCGGGCGAGGAAGCGGCGCTTGGGTGCCCGCAGAAGGGGCTCCAGTCCTGGGACTCCTCCACGTCCAGCAGCTGCCGCGTCCGGGCGGCTAAGTAGGCCGGGTTGAGAGGCAGGATGGGCACGTTGAGGAAGTCGGAGCAGCTGGAGGGGGCGGCCAAGGGGGAGCGTCCCGCGGCTGAAGTTGGCGGGAGCTTGCAAGAGGGGGAAGAGGAGGAGGAGGAGGAGGAGGAGGCGGCCGCTACCGCGTGGCCAGCCCCGGGGACCAGATCTCCCTCGGCCGAACCCGGAGGCTGCTGCTGCGCTCCTTTAGGCAGCGTCGAGGCTGCGGGGACTGGGGCCCTGCCCCTCGGGCTCTTAAAAGGAGCTCCCTCCGCATCCTTAGCCGCCTTCCAAAGGGAAGGAGAGGCGGTGGCCGCGGGAGAAAGAGGCGGAGGCGGCAGGGAAGCGGCGTCTGCCGGCGCGCCCTCTTCTTTGCCGTCGAGGGAGCGCCGGTCGGGGAGCCCAGCGGTCAAGTCGGGGATTTCCGAGCCGAAGAAAGGCGACCACGCCACCGAGGGGCTGTCCGAGTGCCTGGAAGCCGAAGTCAGAAAGGTATCAAGGACCCGGTCCAGGGCGTCTTTGCCCGACGGCAACCCGGAACTTTCCTGGACCAAGGAGGAGCCAGGTAGCTGTTCTTGCTCCTCGAGACAAGCGTTTTCTTCCTCTTCCTGGTCTTCCTCCTCCTCCTCCTCCTCGTCGTCGTCGTCGTCCTCGTCTTCGCTGCTTCTGGCATACAGAAGCCCGTCCAGAGTCAGATCGATCGCCTCGACCCTCTCCCTTCCAGCGAAAGGATCCCGATCGGATGGGTGAGGAGGTACTAGGAGGACTGACCCATCCTGGGTGGAAGAGGTGGAGGCAGCAGAGGGATCCCTGGTCCCTCCCTTGGTTTTCATCTTCCCTGGCACACCCCTAAAGTTTCGCGAAGGTGGCGGACCGCACACCTGAGTAAGCGTAGCCGCGGACCTGAAGTTCGACGCGACGGGAGCTGCGCAGCCTCTGCACCACTTCGAAATCCTTCGGTTCGTCACATCCTCAGAACCAACGGGGGCTCCGTATGTGTGTGTGCGGCGCTGGAGAGGAGGGCAGCCTCGTTGCTCAGCTATTCCACTCGGATCGTGTTTCACGTGGAAGAAAGTTGCTGGACTAGAAAGGCTTCAAGCGTGTTTGGCTCGCCACCGCCACTCCATGCTGGGCTGGCGTTGCCCGCTCCCAGAGTCAGCCGGTCCCGGGTGCAGAGAGTCCCGCGGACAATTCGGAAGGAGGCTTCGGGGCCGCCACCTGTTCTGCTTCCCCAGGGGAAAAAAAAGGAAAAGAAAAAAAAAACAACCAAAAACCACCTGCGCGGCAACCCAGCGCCCAACTCGACGGCGTTGGCTTATGTCGCAAACTTTCTCCTCCTAAGGGGTTGAGCACCGCCAGTCCCTCCGGCAGCGGCCGATTTTCTTACTGGAAACGGAAGAGACGCTTCCCCCGGCCCAGGTCGGCCAACCCTCAGCCTCAGGCGGCTCCCCGAGCTCGGCGCCCTGTCCAGGATGAGCGCCGGACGGAATGATAAGGCGAGAAGAGTAACGCGGTGGGAAAGTCCAGCTAACCTGCCTGCCTGAAATCCGGAACGCGCGCTCCGTGCTGCCCCCTGGCGGCCAACGTCTGCTCCCGGCAGAACTTGGCAAACGCGGCTGCCCGGGCGCCCCGTCGGCTCCTCCTTATTTTCTCTTGATTCCTCCGCCGCCGCCTCTAATCGCTAGCCACGTCTCCCCTTCTTTGCATCTTCTTCTTCTTTTTTTTTCTTTTTTTCCCCCAGATTTGGGAGAGGGAGGAAGAGGGACACGGGCTGCAACTTTAGCAAAGTCAGAAAAAGCGAAGGGATGGATAATTCAAAGGTGCAAATCTGTAGGTAGCAAAGGGGCGGGTAGTCACAACCCACGGCTAACCTTGTGGGCGAAACTGGCTGCTGCTCTGGCTTCTTCTGAGATGGAGGGATAGGGACCCATCCCTACCAGCAGATAGATTAAGCAATCCCGGCAGAATGTGGTGGGGGTGGGGTGGGGTGGAGGGTGGTTAATCCCCTTGAACTGCCCACTGTTCCCCCAGGCACAGTGCTGAGAAAGGCCAAGAGGATCTACAGCAGTGCATCATCAACCTTGCTCACACCTGACACAATGCGTTACTTTTTTTTTTTAGCTGTGTCCCCATAATAGAGCCGCCTTCTTATCTCCAGCTTTAAACCTAAAGCGGTAGGCATGACCACAACTGAGCCCAAAATTTATTAAGTTATTAAGTGAGACATTTGTTAAGTGTTTTACGACCTTTCTTGCCACCCTTGTTAAGTGAGTCATCTGCAGTGGCGTAGCGTGGGTTGTCAGCACCCGGGGCAAGGCAAGTAATTTGCGCCCCCTAACCCGTGGATTTTAGCACTCGAGTCTGCCGCAGGGAGCCCCGCATCCTGGGGGTCTGCCGCACCCCCCACCCACGCCTCCCCCGGGAAAAGGGGGAAGGTCCGGCATCCCCTCCCTCACGTGCGGCAGAAGCGCCGGGACCCGAGGCCGTGCCAGGAGGCGGGCGGCGCAGCGGAGCCTCCGCTTCGGAGCTGGCGGGGGGGGGCGGCTGGGGGCGCCGCCGTCCCTTTCTTACCTCTGATGCCTGGAAGAGAGCGGGACCCGCCAGCGCAGCTGCCCGTCTCGCTCAGGCATGCTCCGCGGCTGGCCGGGGCTTCCGCTGGGGGCGCATCCGGGCGCGGGGAGCAAGGGAGGGGGCCGGCACGACGCCCCGTGAGCTTGGCAGCCCTTGGCCGGAGCTGCGGCTGAGCCTGGAGCCACACCAGCCCGCACCTGCTGCCCCGGGAGAGCTCGGCTCGCTCCTCTGACCCCCCTCCCGCCACCGCTGCCCCCTCAGCCACGTGCACCGGGCCGCCACCGCAGGGGCCGCTCTAGCGCGGAGAGGGGGAGGCCGGTCCCCGTTCGGCCCGCCAGCCCCGGGAGAGCCCCGCGCGAGCGCCTCGCCAGCCGCTGAACTCTGGCTTTTGAGCAGGAGCGACCTTGCCCTGCTTGCCCTTGCCCGGCGCCGGGAGCAGCCGCCGCCGACCGCCCCGCTTTTCGCAAGCCCCGCTACGCCGCTGCCACCTGCCACGGGGTGAGGGAGTCGGGGCCGCACTGGCGGGCGCTTCTCTGGCAGTGGGGCATGCTGGTGCCCTGCACTGCGCTCCGTCTGCGGGGGCCGCCCTGGGAAAGGTGGAAGTGCAGCTGTGGTCTGGGATGGCTCCGAGCCCTGTCTGGCCGGCTTTGTGCCTCCGTCCCCCAAGAGTAGCTGGTTGTGAGTTGCTGCTTCCCCGAGTGCGCCTCAGCCCCGGATCCCCCCGCGGGACTCCAGCCACGCGAAGGGCGCTTCGGCGGGTCTTCCATCCCTCCCGAGTGCGAGCGCGCCCCCCCAGATGTTGCGCCCGGTGCGGCCGGCCCCCCCTGCACCCCCCACGCTACGCCACTGGTCATCTGCAGTTGTCAAGTTAGTAACACGGTTGTTAAGTGAATCTGGCTTCCCCATTGCCTTTGCATGTCAGAAGGTTGAAAAGGGGATCATGCAAGCCCAGGACACTGCGGTGGTCATAAATAGGAGTTGTTAAATAGTGGGCTCTGGACCGCATGGCCACGGTGGACGACTCAGGACACCAGGGTTCAGCATTCCAACACTTTATTGATGTAGCACAGACTGGACGAACAAAGGGGCAACTGCCCCACTTATATACCTAGCCAGGTATATTCTGGAACCAATCCCATTATCTGGATTTCCCGCCAAAGATTACCCTGCCAATCCGGACAGGGCACCCTGCCACCTGGTGGTGTCAGTGGCTTATGTCTGTGTAACATCCCCTATATACATAACAGGAGTCAGTTGTCTTAACGCCTGAATTTTGATCACCCTGGGGAATGCTGCAATGGCCATAAGTGTGAAAAAGGGGTCATAAGTCACTTTTTACGGTGCCGTTGTAACTTTGAACAATCACTAAACGAACTGCTGTAAGTCAGGGACTACCTGTATTTCTCAAAGTCCTGGCAACTTTAAGAGGTGTGGACTTCAACTCTCAAAAACCACGGTGCTGGAGCTTATTGTGGTATTTTCCGTGGACAGCCTCAAGGTGTAGAAAAACTCCTGGGATGTGCTTGAGAACAGGGGCAAATAGAGGCAGGACAGTAACCACCACAACCCAGCAGCAAATTTCATGCCAGGGTAGTTATCTGCAGACAGGAATATATGTGAAGAGTATCTCAACTTGGACAAAGAAGATAACTTTACTTACTGGGGTGCTGTTAAAGGCTGGGCTACCAAATATTAATCCCAAGGTCCATTTTGCCTATTTTGTGGGCTGTTGGGGCTGCCGGAGTCGGCCCCCGTTGCCAGGCCTTGGCAGTGCTAAGCCCAAGTGATGTGAATTGTTCCCTACTTCACTTCACTCTTCCTCTGTATATCACTGGTGCAACTGACAGGTCATAGACGTGCAAAGCTGGACAGAAATCCCTCAGTGATCCTTGCCGTTTGCAAACGGTCCATCCAGCTCTTTCTGAACGTGGCCGTCCCATTCTAAACCTGGGTCTACAAGTACAAGCAGTCCTCAATTCACAACCACAGTTAGGAGGTGGTCAAGTGAGTTTTGTCCAATTTTGCAACCTTTTTTTCTGCCTCAGTTGTTAAATGAATTACTGCAGTTGTTTCAAGTGACTCTTAACAGTTGTTAAGTGAATCTGTCTTCCCCCATTGACTTTGCTTGTGGGAAGCCAGCTGGGAAGGTCACAAATGGGGGCCACATGACCCCAGGACAATGCACCTGTCATACCTACATGCCATTTGCCAAGTGCCCAGATTTTGATTCATTTGGCCATGGGGATGCTGCGGTGGTCATATGGGTGAAACCAGTGAGAGGGCACTTTTTTCAATACCGTTGTAATTTCAGTCACTAAGCAAAATAGCTGTAAGTTGAGGGCTACCTGAAGCTCAACTACCCAGGTTTCAGGTGCATGGGAGGGGTGTAAAATGAAGTGGAAGAGAATTCTTCTATGCTGTCCACCAGGTCTCCTGGTGTCTCACTGTCCATCTCCATGTCTCGTCAGCCAGGCTATTTTTGTTGTTGTTGTTAGCTGCAAAGTCGTGTCCAACCCATCGCAACCTCATGGACAACGTTCCTCCAGGGCTTCCTGTTCTCTACCATCTTCTGGAGTCCATTTAAGCTCACGCCTACTGCTTCAGTGACTCCATCCAGCCACCTCATTCTCTGTCGTCCCGTTCTTCTATTGCCCTCAATCTTTTCCCAGCATTAGGCTCTTCTCCAGTGAGTCATTCCTTCTCATTAGGTGGCCAAAGTATTTGAGTTTTAGCTTCAGGATCTGGCCTTCTAAAGAGCAGTCAGGGTTGATTTCCTCTAGGACTGACCGGTTTGATCGCCTTGTAGTCCAAGGGACTCGCAGGAGTCTTCTCCAGCACCATAGTTCAAAGGCCTCAATTCTTTGGCGCTCAGCCTTTCTTAGGGTCCAACTTTCACTGCCATAGATTGCAACTGGAAAGACCATAGCCTTGACGGCCAAATTCTGCTCGTGGGCCATCAGCATTCCCATTGCATTCCCTGGGAGAGACCCGGTTGGACTAGTTTTCCAGCTCTACTAGAGACGATGAAGCAGCAGCGGAATGGGTGGAGGAATTACCTGCAAGGGAGTTGAGTAAGTCCTCTGAGATAGAGCAGATCAAGAAATTGATACTTCAGGAATGCTATATTACTGGTAGTCCTCAATTTGTGACTGGAATTGGGGCTGGAATTTCGGTCATGAGTTGCAATGGTCATAGGTTGAGGCAAACACATGAATGGACCCAATTTTATAACTATTTTTATAGTGGTTGTTAAGTGAGTCGCATGGTCATAGGTCCAAATCATGTGGTTGTTAAGCAAATTATGCTTACTTTTAATCCCTCATTCTCTGTCGTCCGCTTCTTCTGTTGCCCTCAATCTTTCCCAGCATTAGGCTCTTCTCCAGTGAGTCCTTCCTTCTCATTAGGTGGCCAAAGTATTTGAGTTTTAGCTTCAGGATCTGGCCTTCTAAAGAGCAGTGAGGATTGATCTCCTCTAGGACTGACCGGTTTGATCACCTTGCAGTCCAAGGGACTCGCAGGAGTCTTCTCCAGCACCAGAGTTCAAAGGCCTCAAATCTTTGGCGCTCAGCTATTTTTAGATCCAGACTATTGCTAGACTCAAATTCAGAGACAGCCCGCCTGACAGTTCACAGAGAAAGAGAGCAGTTGGAACCTGTCACTCAAGCGATGCATCATTCCAGACATCAAGCAAGCCTTGCCAGGTCCACCCTACTTCATAATAATGAAGCAATTGGTGGGACTTTTTTCCCCCTTCCTTTGCCATTGCCAGCAGTGCTGTTGAAGATAAGGAAAACAAAATTAGGAGACTACCAGTTACTTTTGTAACTTTCCCTATTTTACATTACTTTGCAGTCTGGCTACACTGCAGCATGGCATGCAGGAGGCTGTTTTTTTATTATTATTAGATGTCCTAAAGTTGCTTTATTGGTGCACAAGAACTAAAGTTTTTTTGCTTTTTTTAACTGCTCTAAATTCTCTCTTCTGCCTTCTTGCTTTTCTGGGACCTTCTGCTCTGCTTTCCAACAGGGATTGTTGGAGAAAGACTGCAGAACTGACTTTGGTCAAATGTAGAGTATTTTCTGCCCCACTGTCATCTCTGAGATTTTGTAACTAGTAAGGTTAGTTACAAAAGTTTGGGGCTCCAAATCAACAATGCCATTAAATACATTTTGGCGTGGCTCTACTAACTGGTTGAGTAGCACCTGTTTCACACAGATCTTCTCCACATTTTCAACAATGTTATTTGATACATGTAGAATGGCCTATGTTTATAGTGTAAATAAGAGCTTTCCAAATAGCAGGTGTATTTTTGACTTTGGGGGTGGTATTGTTAAGTAAAGTGGAATAGCTCTTTTCAAGGTATGCTTGATTGCCCAGGGATCCACCCTAGGCTTCTTCATGTGAGAAGAAGTCCAGTTGCTGTTTTAGCTGCACAAGTGTTCACAATAAGCCTTGTTTCCCTGCATGTACCAACAGCTGTGATGTCAAGCACAAAAATCAGGAAACCCAGGCAGTTCAGATGAATGTAAGGATTTATTGCCAGCTGAAGCTCTGTACAAGAATCTGAACTTGTTGTTGTTGTTAGTGGTGAAGTCATGTCCGACCCATCGCAACCCTATGGACAACGTTCCTCCAGGCCTTCCTGTCCTCTACCATCTTCTGGAGTCCATTTAAGCTCACACCTACTGCTTCAGTGACTCCATCCAGCCACCTCATTCTCTGTCGTCCCCTTCTTCTCTTGCCCTCAACCTTTCCCAGCATTAGGCTCTTCTCCAGTGAGTCCTTCCTTCTCATTAGGTGGCCAAAGTATTTGAGTTTTAGCTTCAGGATCTGGCCTTCTAAGGAGCAGTCAGGGTTGATCTCCTCTAGGACTGACCGGTTTGATCACCTTGCAGTCCAAGGGACTCGCAGGAGTCTTCTCCAGCACCACAGTTCAAAGGTAAAAAAAAAAAATAAGGTGGTAAGAGTCAATGGAATTCAAGGTGGGCTGGACTTTGATCTCTTGTGGGTGCAAAGGGATTCAAAACTGATGATGTGTTTGACCCCTCGCTCAGCCTGGTCATCTCCTATATGTAACATCATTCACTGCCTCAGTCCCTGCCTTCCCAGGCTCTCAACTAGTACAGGTAGTCCTTGACTTACGATGACCACAACTGAGCCCCAAAATTCTGTTGCCAAGTAAAAGAGTTGCTAAGTGAATTTTGCCCCATTTTACAATCTTTCTTGACACAGATGTTAAGTGAATCACTGCAGTTGTTAGGTTAGCACCACGGTTGCCAAGTGAATCTGGCTTCCCCCCCCCTTGGCTTTGCTTGTCAGAAGGCTGCAAAAGGGGTTCAAATCTCTGGGACACTGCAACCGTCATAAATATGAGTCAGTTGCCAAGCATCTGAATTTTGATCCCGTGACCAGGGGGAAGCTGCAACGGTTGTACGTGTGAACAATGATCATAAGTCGCTTTTTCCAGTGCCTTTGTAACTTGAACTAAACGAACTGTTGTAAATCGAAGACCACCTGCATAGCAAATAGCTTTTTTCAAAGAGAGGATCATTTCTACTTGGAAAATTTTTAATTTTTAATTTTAATTTTAATCCCATTTATATCCCGCCCTTCTCCGAAGACTCAGGGCGGCTTACAATGTAAAGCACAAATCAATGTGCTTAGCAATAGCCTTCATTCTATGTATATGCCTGCCTATTAGAGCTTTCACCCCCCCACCCCCACAAGCAGCATTATTACAAAGTCAGCTTATTGCCCCCAACAATCTGGGTCCTCATTTTATGGGGTGGTTGTTGAAATCTATCCATCTTAAAAGTTGCCAAGTTTGAGAAGGCCTGATTTGGAGTCTTCAGGGATATAGAGAGATTGTAAATCAAACTTTCCCAACCTGTCATACATGAATTCTGAGAACTGGAATACATATGAGAAGCATAAACAGGAAAGGATGCTGTAAATCTTTAAGAGCAAATGGCCCTATTAAAAAAAACAAACTCAAATCCCCCCCCCCGAATTTGGTTTTCTTGATCTCATACTAATGGCGCTATTCATAATTTTTAAATTACTCTTTTCATCTTTTAAATTTCAGAGGATATCTGTTTCTTGTCCCCCTTATTAAGCTTTTAATGTGGGCAGAACTGATTCTGTTTAACATTTTTATTTGTTTACTTAGGATTTATTAAGATGGATGTTTGCTCTGTTTCTGGTTAAGCTTACATTTGTATTATTAAGCATTGTGGAAATGCACTCATAAATATGTGTGCATACATATTAGAATGTGTATGTTTCAATAGAATACATGTGCATTACAGTACTTACACATGCACATTAGAATATGTGTACGTGCAACTTCATACCCCATATTTACCTCATAAACCCACAACTAAATTCACATGTGTTAGAATGACACAACATTTTGCCAGGGCGTTTTCTCTTCTAAAACACTCCTGATGAGATTGTTGAGGCAACATATTCAGGCAACATATTCAATAATCTTTAGTTCCCAGCATTCTTCCATTCCACTTTAGAAGAGAATTTATCTTTTTTTTTCTTAATCAAAAATCTAATTTTAGAAGCATTCCCTCAATCATTATTTCTTTACATATATCGTTTCAGCGTGGCATGCAGTTTTTATGCCCACTGTCTAGTAAGATGGAAGGGTTGGCATGCTCTCATGTTTCGTCTGCCATGGTAGCAAAATTCTGTCGGGTTCTTATCGAGCCAAGCTTCAGTTTAAAAATATATTTCTATGCAATTGGTCTGCGAGAGTGGCCACAAAATGCACGTGTTCTGTGTCATTTAACAGTTTGCAGACGATGACATCTGTGGGTCAAAAAAGTAAAAGACGGCAATCAGAACTTCCTGGTTCAAATCCCAATTCTTTTTACATGCATCAGTGGAGATTAAAAGTGCCCTGTCCTTTATCATTTGCTTGTGACCACCATCTAAGTTTTGTAGAACCCCTGGACATCCCCACTTGCAGCTACCTATGTCCACCCCGTCTCTGATATTCAACTGCAAACTATCCAGTATCAATTTTTCACCTATTTTCATGAGAAAGCCACTGTGCTAGTGCTTCTGCGGGTATATTAATGATATGTTAAAACAGGGCTTTTTCACCCAGTGGTATGGGTACCATCTGTGGTACATTGGCACCTGGCAGGTGGTACGTGACCATCCTAGAAAAGTGGTAGTGGGGGAAGCGAATGAGCTGAACCGGTGGCAGCACCACACAAACCTGAGCGAGAGACGGCTGGAGCTGCAGGGCTGTCAGGGCTCAGTGGAAGTGCCAGGATCAGCTCCAGGCTCCAACTGGAGTTGGGGCTGATCCTGGCGCTTCTGCTGAGCCCAGAAGAAGCGTCGATCAGCTGGAATGTTGCAGCATCTCCAGGGTCTTGTGATTTGCATTCAGATGCTTGGCAACTGATTCATATTTATGACAGTCACAGTGTTCCAGGGTCATGTGAAGTGACCAAAACCTGCTCCAACCACCCAGCAGAGGGGGGGGGGAATAAAAACCAAACACCTCCCCACCCCACCCCAGTTGCCAATCTTCAACAGAAATGCTCACAACAATGAAAACCTCAGACAGGAGGAAGAGTGCCGCCATACTTCATCACTTTTTTTCTTTTTTGGGGGGAGGGGGGTCATCAAGTTTTTGACACCTTGCTAGGCGACTGGTGGTACTCAGATGCTGCCATATCCTAAAAGTGGTACAATGGGTAAAAAGGTTGAAAAGCCCTGCGTTAAAATACAAAGATCCACAAGTCATGTTCTGCCCTTAATGACATCATTCTCTCCCAGTCTCCTGCTGATTAGAAAAAAAAATAGGAAACATGTCCCCTCCCCCCACTCCCCAACCAACTTTGGGCTATGTCTGCATTAAAGATTTCTTAAATTCTGGCAATTTGTGGTAAGGTCTAGAGGTGGGTTGCCATCAAGATGAAGCAGGAGAAAGTTGTTTCTTCTTCTTCTTCTTCTTCTTCTTCTTCTTCTTCTTCTTCTTCTTCTTCTCCTCCTCCTCCTCCTCCTCCTCCTCCTCTTCCTCCTCTTCTCCCCCCCTTCTCCTCCTCCTCCTCCTCTCCTCCTCCTCCTCCTCCTCCTCCTCCTCCTCCTCCTCCTCCTCCTCCTCTTCTTTGAACCAGAAGCAATTTAAAGAATAACAAAAGAGGAATTTCTGCTTCTATCATCCCAAAGGTGCTTTCACAAAAGGCTAGTGGTCTTTCTTGGGTTGTTTTTTTCCTTGAAAACATTTCGCTCCTTATCCAAGAAGCTTCTTCAGTTCAAGGGGAAAAAAACCAAGAAAGTCCAGTTGTCTTTTGGAAAAGCACCTTTGGGATAACCATAGACATTGGGAATCTCCATAGACATTTTGCTTTTGTCAGAAATATGAATCATTTACCTGAATTGAGCAAGGTTAGAACCTTGGTGGAGCAGTGGGCTAATGCCTCCTTAAGTAACACAAGCTGCCTGCAATTAGTGCAGGTTCGAGTCTCACCAGGCTCAAGGTTGACTCAGCCTTCCATCCTTCCGAGGTAGGTAAAATGAGGACCCAGATTGTTGGGGGCAATAAGCTGACTTTGTAATAATGCCGCTTGGGGGGGGGAAGCCCTAATAAGCAGGCATATACATAGAATGAAGGCTATTGCTAAGCACATTGATTTGTGCTTTAGATTGTAAGCCGCCCTGAGTCTTCGGAGAAGGGCGGGATATAAATGGGATTTTTAAAAAAGGGTTCATTTTCTTTGGGCATTAGGAACGTGATTAAAAATACTTTTGATGTTCATCTGGTTGAAGGCAAATTAGCCAGGTAAATTAGCATATAGAAGTCTTACCAATGAAACTAAATCCTGGAAAAATCAGGGTAGACAAAAGTATTTTTTAATACAGTGCATTGTGTAATTTGCCTTGGAATTTGCTACCAGGAGATGTGGAATTTGCTACCAACTTGGCTGGCTTCAAAATAAGGGCCGGACCTATTCATGGATGTCATGGGGATCATTGGCTTTTAGCCTTATTGGGGAAGTAATAACCAGTACCCAGAGTAATGATGAGTTTGTCTTCTTGAACTGTAATATGTCTTCTTTTAGAAATAACAGAGAAAAGCAAGCAAAATTGGGCGAAGCAAATGGAAATTGATTTTTTTATAACTCACATTCTTAAAATTGATTAAAAATAATAATGAAAGGTCACATGGGCTACTAGAAGAAACCCAAGCTCTGCAGTACATAACCTGATTAGAAGAACAAGCTAATATTGGCAATGAAAAGAAATAAAATTAAAATTGGTTTGATCACAATAATACTGTGTAGGAAAGCTGGCAAATTAAACACCAATAGGTATGAAGGGGGAAAAAAACATTCAGGGATGGAGCATATGATGTATATTTGCACAAGCAGAAGAGTTTGTAGAAACTTTTGCAAATGTAGAATTGCTTTCAGCACTGATGTTCCAATCCAACTACAGAGAAACATGCACTTTATAAGCACAAGCCTTAAAAAATGAATCCCAAGTAAGATGATCAATTATGCATATAATCGCTGTTGCTAGAGTGCAGCCAGCAGCAGGAGATCCAAGGCCTCAAATACAATTTCTAAATGCCTGGGAAAAAATATTTGATATACTTTTCTCATCTGTAGATTGCAAGCCTATGATTTCCCATCTAAGTTATATCTTTATGTCTTTATCTCATTGGATTACCTCTAATCATTCCTCCCAAGAGCAACAGAGATAGGAGACTATTAACAGATGGAAAGGAGTAGCTACTTTAAGTGTCAAACTGAGATCTGAACCCAGGACCAAGGTACTGCTCGCCTTTCTCATCTCTCAACCCCACCTCACTTCCACTGTGGATATCACACTACGTTTCAGCTTGATAGTTGCAGAGAAGAGCAACTAAGATGAAGAAAGATCTGGAGACTAAAACATATGAAGAACAGTTGCAGGATTTGGGTATGGCTAGTGAAGAGAAAAGAAGGACTAAGGGTGACATGATAGCAGTATTCCAGTATTTGAGGAGCTGCCACAAAGAAGAGGGGGTCAACCTATTCTTAAAAGCTCCAGAAGGCAAGACAAGAAACAATGAATGGAAAATAATCAAGGAGAGAAGCAACCTGGAATTAAGGAGAAACCTCCTAACAGCGAGAACAATTAACCAGTGGGACTGCTTGCCTTCATCCATCACTGGAGGCTTTTAAGAAGAGACTGGGCTTGTCTGAAATAGTATGGGGGTGTGTGTCCTGCTCGAGCAGGGGGTTGGGCCAGAAGACCTCCAAGGTCCCTTTCGACTCTATTATTTCGTGTTCTGATACCTTTCTAAAAATGGAAATTATTGGGTAGCTGTGGGTAGAATGATAGATAATCTGCTTCCAGGGAGTGGTGAGTAGAAGAGGGCACATGTGGGAAAAACTAATGCTTCTCCCACTTTAGCAACTCCTAAAGGGTCCACTCTCCAGATAAGATATTGAGTCCTCTTGAGCAGATCTTGGTAGCTTTTCAAACAGTATATTCATGCAATAAGTGTTT
Source organism: Vipera berus (assembly GCF_964194415.1). NCBI lineage: Eukaryota > Metazoa > Chordata > Lepidosauria > Squamata > Viperidae > Vipera > Vipera berus. Next base: position 16,142,209 of record NC_138206.1, read on the forward strand.
GTTGGTGCAGCTTATAAGGTATTAATCATTATAATGCCTCTGGCTATTTCTCCAACAAAGTTTACTGAGCAGGTTAATTATTAAGATATAATTAAGTATTCTTCCTCCTCTACATGCATGCAGAACAGATCTGTAATGTAACGATAGTCTATGAGTCTAGTAGAGTTGGCTTAATGGTAGGATTGGCCCTGAGGACAAGGGAATTGAAGAGTACCACCCTCCCCAGTTTTATATAGATTTTTACACTTAATGAAATCAGCAGTGCTATCCATGCATATCAGTCGTTGTGCTTCTTCTACATTTTTCAGAATTCATGTAATTTTCCTAGAGGCGTGATTTATGTGACAAAGAGATCAACATGACCTCTTCCCATTCTGAGCAAAATCCAGAAATCTCCCGAAAGAGGCTTTTTGGTGGCATAGAAAAAGAACATTGCAGGGTTTTTAAACAGTGCCCTGATGTAGTTAAAACAGACAAACAAGTAAAAGCTTACAGCAGAAAAGCAAACAGGGAAAAGATGACTTCATTTGATAATAACAGTGATAGCAGAATGTTGGGAAGTTGGCATCACAGTTTTGGAAACTCAAATCCCAGAGATATGCATTAGACAAGAAGCAAACAAGTGGGGAACAAGGACTGACTTAGGGGGCCCTATCCTGCATGCCACTCCCACCAACCTATTTAGGCCTGCAGACCAGTAATGGGCATGAACGAGACTTGATAGGTTTCAGGAATCTTTATATTTGTTTTCGTAGATTTTCACGGGTATAGGTATGTAGGTCTTGGCGTATTAGGGTCTTTTCCCGTGTAAGATTGAGTGTGTCTTGGCACATTTCGACGCGGTCCCACTCGTCATCTTCAGGCTGGTGTCTTCGGCTTCGTGCTTGTGCGAGCAAAGCACTATATATATTCAGGAATTTAAATCAGTATTTATTCATTCATTCATTCATTCATTCATTCATTTATTTTCTGTCTTGATTTTTATTTTTTTACAAATAACTCAAGGTGGCAAACTTATCGGAACACACCTCCTCTTTTCCATTTCTTTAAGCAAACTAATAGTCAGAAAAAGTATATATTGGATAAAGTTCAACAATAATGTTTTTCCTCTTCTTTAATACAATTATCATGGCCATCATCCTTATTATTAATCTTCTGTTTTCTATGTGTTGTCATGGAAATGTCATTGACTGATTATGTGCCATAGCAATAGTAATACCATATACCGCTATTATATATACCACTTCATAGTGCTTTACAGCCCATTCTAAGCAGTTTACAGGTTCAACATATTGCCCCCAACAATCTGGGTCCTCTTTTTACTGATCTCAGAAGGATGGGAGGCTGAGTCAACCTTGAGCCGATCAGGATCGAACTCTTGGCACTTGGCAGAATTAGCCTGCAATACTGCATTCTAACCACTGGGCCACCACAAATTATTGTTGACTCTTAGTGACCACATACATGAATCTTCTCTAGGATGATCTGTCCCTAACTTGATCCTTCAATTTTTCCAATGGTGCACCAACTGCAAATGAAAGTAGGTACATTCATCTTCTTGCTGGTTGTCCTCTTCTCTTTCCACATTTTTCCAGCATTGTAGAATTGTTAAGGAAACATAAAGTGTCCAAAATAATTTGAATCTCCTCCTTTCTGTAAAGGGATTAAAAGTAAGCATAATTTGCTTAACAGCCACATGATTTGGACCTATGACCATGCAATTCACTTAACAACCACTATAAAAATAGTTGTAAAATTGGGTCCATTCATGTGTTTGCCTCAACCTATGACCATTGCAACTCATGACTGAAATTCCAGCCCCAATTCCAGTCACAAATTGAGGACTACCAGTAATATAGCATTCCTGAAGTATCAATTTCTTGATCTGCTCTATCTCAGAGGACTTACTCAACTCCCTTGCAGGTAATTCCTCCACCCATTCCGCTGCTGCTTCATTGTCTCTAGTAGAGCTGGAAAACTAGTCCAACCGGATCTCTCCCAGGGAATGCAATGGGAATGATGATGGCCCACGAGCAGAATTTAGCCGTCAAGGCTATGGTCTTTCCAGTTGCAATATATGGCAGTGAAAGTTGGACCATAAGAAAGGCTGAGCGCCAAAGAATTGAGGCCTTTGAACTATGCTGCTGGAGAAGACTCCTACAAATCCCTTGGACTGCAAGGCGATCAAACCTGTCGGTCCTAGAGGAAATCAACCCTGACTGCTCTTTAGAAGGCCAGATCCTGAAGCTAAAACTCAAATACTTTGGCCACCTAATGAGAAGGAATGACTCACTGGAGAAGAGCCTAATGCTGGGAAAGATTGAGGGCAATAGAAGAATGGGATGACAGAGAATGAGGTGGCTGGATGGAATCACTGAAGCAGTAGGCGTGAGCTTAAATGGACTCCAGAAGATGGTAGAGGATAGGAAGGCCTGGAGGAACGTTGTCCATAGGGTCGCGATGGGTCGGACATGACTTCGCAGCTAACAACAACATCAACAAATGTCATTCTCAATTTGCAATGAGAAATTTGCAATTGAATTCACTTCTACTGCAGCCATATTTTTTTCTGTAAGGCAAATATGGTGGTCTCTAATAAATAATCCACTGTAAGTTCTGAATTTGTACTTGCCTAACCTGAGAAACTGAACAGGGAACAGAAAGATTTTTCCTGGCAGTGCTTGAAGTAACGAAACTGAAAAAGAATTGAGAGGATTCTGCAGCTGTAACTTGCAATACTTACAACATGTGTGTGTTCTTGCCAAAAAAATCTTGGCAACTCTAGCAAGTACAAACGTATAGTGGTCCTTGAAGAAAAAGTAAAAGTATCAGAACAGCAAGTGGTATACTTCAGCTCTTTCAAGAGGGTGACAGTTTCCCAAATCAAACAACAACAAAAAGAATCATCCATGACAAAGACAGTCAAAGAAAAGAGCAAAGCCAGTGAACAAGAGTATATGATAGCAAGCAAGATAGTATAGTTAGTCCTCATTTAACAACCCCAATTGGGACCAACACCTCTATTGCTAAATTCACTCTAAGTGAGACCTCATGTGATCATGATAGACTTGCAGTCTCAATTCTGCCATGGTTGTTAAGCAAATCACCCACTGTTGTCAGTGAGCTGCAATCTCATGACTGTGAGACAATGTAATGATCACAAATGCCCACTGGTAGTGATTCTGGAGAAGCTGGAATGGTTATAAGGGTGAGGACTGCTCATAAATTTACTTTTTCAGCACTGTCATAACTTTGAAGGGTTCCTCAACAAGGCAGTCATTAAGTAAGGTGCTATATGCATCACTAGAAATGAGAGATTTCAAAATCCTGAGGAAAAAGCAGAGAAAGAAAAAGAGAGGGAAAACATGTAAAATAGAAGGATGATGTAACCTGAAAGTCAGAGGAACAAAAAATTGGTTTTGAATCTATACTACAAGGAACCAAAACAATGTTTTCTTTTACTTGTCAGATGTGTCATCAGCCATGAGAATGATCAAGTATATGACAGAACAATGGCCATGGCTTATCAAGTCTACTGAGAATTATCCTTTCCTCTTCAATTGTATGAGGACAAATGATAATTCAGCTCCAATTGTATCACCATGGGCTTCAACAATCTAGGAAGGAAGCTCAAGACATTAGAGGCTCAGCCATGGGCATGGTAGAGGTCCATGGAAGAGGACTATGGAAAAGGTCTTCAAAGGGAAAGAAGAATCCAGCAAGTGAATAGTGCGGAACAGAGAGATTTGGTTTCTGGGACTGTGGGTTTCAGTTATCTAGAGCAAAGTTCCCTAACCTTTTGGGCACCAGGGACTGGTTCCATGGAGAGAGGTTTTTCCACAGACCGGAGACTGTGTGGTCTTGTGTGCTGCCTGCATCTCGCAGGTGTGGCTTTGCTTGTTTCTGCAGACCAGTTGCTGGCATGCCACGGCCCGGTACTGGTCCACGACCTGGAGGTTGGGGACCCCTGATCTTGAGTATAGAGTGCTGTTGCAACTCACAAGGACCAGTAAAAATATGTTTAGCCAAAGCATGGTGACTTTGGTGAGAAGGACTTTCGATTGAAACAATTGAAGGATGAGAAGAAAACCTGAAGTAATTACCTCAGATAAAGGTTTGGACAATGTAAAGGAGATGGGAAAATTGCTTCAGTTGAAGTAACTCAACTGAATCAAGTATTAGAAAAACACTGGCTCATAATGCTCATCGTATTTGGTTTTATACACTAATGTTCAGAGTACGGGGAAAGAGCCTTGGTGGAGCAGTGGGCTAATGCCTCCTTAAGTAACACCAGCTGCCTGCAATTAGTGCAGGTTCAAGTCCCACCAGGCTCAAGGTTGACTCAGCCTTCCATCCTTCCCAGGTAGGTAAAATGAGGACCCAGATTGTTGGGGGCAATAAGCTGACTTTGTAATAATGCCGCTTGGGGGGGGGGGCGAAAGCCCTAATAAGCAGGTATATACATAGAATGAAGGCTATTGCTAAGCACATTGTGCTTTAGATTGTAAGCCGCCCTGAGTCTTCGGAGAAGGGCGGGATATAAATGGGATTAAAAAAAATAAAGAAGATGAGCTTGAACGTTTTAGAACAAGAAAGCAAATATACGATAAAACATGTACAGAGATCTAGTGAGGAGAGTTTCCTCACTGGAATATAGCAATTTTAAGGATGCAGTTTCTTGAAAAGAAAAGTAATAACAAGGGAGGAGAAGCACACAGTAAGTTATGAGTATCATTGCCATCAAACCAAAGGAATGAATTTGATGGTATTGTAGAGAGAGCGGGGTTACTGGGCGGGGGAAGGGGGGGAAAGAAATAAAAGTGATACGGTTGTTGCAGAATACAATACAGATACAATATAGAATACAGATGGTTGACTGAGTGAAAGAAAAAGTCCACCCCTGTACCATCTGTGCTCTTAGTTTAAACCTTTAGTTAATTATTATTAACCTTAATTTCAATGCCTTTAATATTTATGCCTTTATGTTATTGTCAGTCACTAAGAGTCACTTGGGGCTGTGAAACAATCAGCATATAAATTTAATAAATAAAATAAATAATCAGCACCTTGACTTGCATCTGGAAATTAATTATAAGCCAGAACAGTTCATGCAGCAGTGTTGTTATGTGAGTTAATTACAGAGCACTCAAAACTGTGCCCACCACTGCATTCTGGACCAGTTGCAGCTCCCAGAGGTCCTTCAAGGACAGTCCCATGTAGAGCAGATTGCACTAATCCAAACAAGAAGTACTCAAGGCATTAGGAAATAGGAGTATTACATTTATGGATGAAGAACTCAAGCATGGCCAAAGGAGACCAGTCATAATTAAAATAAGCTTGGAAGAACTAAAAAAGAGAGGAAGAGTTGGAAACATTGGGGATGTTAAGCCCGAAGAAGAGAAGATTGCCGGACAACATAGTATCTGTCTTCAAGAATCTTCAGGACTGTCATGCAGGAGATGGATCAGAATTGTTTAGTCTCACCCATCTATTCCGAAAAACAGATAAGAAATCATTGGTTTGAATTACAAGGAAAGAGAGTTCATAACAGAAAGAACTAGGGCTATTTAGGGCTTTAGATCTAAATCTGAAAAGGCAATTGGGAGAGACTAGGACCTGTTAGTGCTTCCTTGAGAGAGAGCTTCTTAAAAGAGTTGCTGACAGACACAGCCTGTGAACCCAGGTGCTTTCCAAAGCATTTTTTTCAATCTTCCAACTGGAAGTATCACATATTCCTAATAGTTCACTCAACAACCTCCTAACAGTAAAAGCAGTATGACAGTGGAACCAATCACTCAAATATGTGGTACGTCCCCATTCATTGGACATGTTCAAGTGGAGACTGGACAGCCACTTTAGGGGGGGGGAAGTGTTAATTGGAATTCCTGCAGGAGACAAACGGTTGAAATCAATGGGCAAAGTGTCTCCTTCAAATTGTCCCAAAGATGCTATTTAGGAGGCAACTGAACTTTCTTGTTTTTCCTCTAAAGACATTTCGCTTCTCATTCAAAAAGCTTCTTCAGAGCTGAAGGAGCTTCCCTGGATGAGAAGCGAAACACCTTCAAAGAAAAACAAGAAAGTCCATTTGTCTCATGAAAAACCATCTTTGGGACAACTATGACCTAGAAGACTGAGAATCTCCATAGACATCCCCTTCATGAAGATTATTCCAAGCTGAGTTTATTTTTATTGCTTCCACACCAGTGGTCGGATTCAAATATGTGAACAACCGGTTCTCTGTGTGGATGCAGCTTCCAGAAATCCATCCTGGGCCTGGGCAACAAAAAATTAGCTACCGGTTCTGCCGAAGTGGTGCGAACTGGCTGAATCCCACCACTATTCCACACCTATAGACAGAATCTGGCCAGACTAAGCAACTGTTAAGCAACTGCCCCCTCTATCTCTGACACAAAATATCTGGACTCAGTTATCTCCTATTCTTCTGGAACACGCCCCGTCCCTCCTGGAAATCCATGGCGTTACATTCCATCTCACCTAATCATATATACTTGCATATAAGCCCATTTGTGGAAAAGCTACCTGCTCAAAGATTGCATTAAAATATGCCACCCACAGATAAGCTGACCCACATTCTTTGTTGTATTTTGGTTAAAAATTTGAGGGCCATCTTATCCAGACATGGGTATCTGCAAGTATATATTAGGAATACGTGTACTTTTAAAAAGTATTACCATATATACTTGTGGATAAGCCCATCCGCAGATACCTTAAACCTGATTTTAGGTGCATTTTGGCACCTAATATTCTTGATTATATATATGATAAATCATCCTCCAGGGATAATAAGGCCATGGGATTTTTGAATATGCTCTTGCCTCACGAATGAGAAAAAAATTGAAATTCAAGTACAACATTATTTCTTTTATATTCCAGTTGAGATTATCTTTGAATTTCATTTTTTTTGTTTATTACTAGAACACCTCAAGTTCTCCAGAGGAGACAGCTTGAGTTAGAAGTACAGAATAAATCATATTTTCCACTTCTTTATAGAGAAATGGTCATTATACCAAAGGACACTGACATTACTGAAATTATTTTTTTCTTTATTATATTAGTGAAATTTCATAGTTAGAAATGATAATGCAATCATGTAGATAGCTTATCTAGAAATATAAAAACAAATGAAACAGCATTTATAGTCTAGATTAAATCATATGTTTAAGATCTGCAATGATTGCATATTAATCCTGTAAGGCTCTTTTTATTTATAATTTTAGTTTCTTTTTTATCAGAGTTATGGAAATGATCAAATGGGAGATTTTGTTTTACCACAAAAGCTCAGAAAAGATGACCTGGTTAAAAGAAAACTGCTTTTTTTTTTGTTTTGTCTGTATCTGCCCTTCTCATTTGAACAAACAAAAAAATCTCCTGGCAAATCAGTGCTGAAATTGAGAGAGATTTAACTGTGCATGTCACACTTCATTTGCAGATCTAATTAGATTATTTTAGGGGCTTCACCTTTCCTATTTGTTCAGGAAAAAGCCACCTTTGCTTATCCTCGCAAATATATGTTCTGCAAAGCAGAAAGCCTCAAAGCAAGAAAGGAAAGGAAGAAAAACATATGAATTGATTAACCATGGCAACAGCAAGACAGTGGTTATTTTTTTGGCCAAGAGCTAGAAATAAATTCTAGACGTAACTATAATGTTATCCAAGGACCCAGATTGTTGGGGGCAATTAAGCTGACTTTGTAATAATGCCGCTTGAGGGGGGGGCGAAAGCCCTAATAAGCAGGCATATACATAGAATGAAGGCTACTGCTAAGCTTGTAAGCCGCCCTGAGTCTTCGGAGAAGGGCGGGATATAAATGGAATTAAAAAAAAAAAGTCAACTTATTTTGGAACACAGGCACACACAACATTCTCTAGATTCACGTAGTTGGTGATTCTCGTCTGTTCCTTGAACCCTGGACTCTGGCAATTGAATGCTTCCACCTAAGGGCCAAATTAAACATAACCTATGTATTTCTTCAGCTGAGTGTTTGGCTTTGCCTCAGGGGGCATTGATGGAGAGTGCCCTCGGGAACAAAAATGGGTGTAGTGTGGGAGAAGGTCCTTTTCCCTTTCAAAATTACACCTTGAGAAAAGATCTCTGTGAGCTGATCCAACAGGACCAGTGGTGGGATTCAGCACTGAACCAGTAGCTAATTTTTTGTTGCCCAGGCCCAGAATAGATTTCCGGAAGCGGCATCCACACACAGAGAACCGGTTGTTCACATATTTGAATCCCACCATTGAACAGGACTACAGATCCCCCTTGACTCACGAACACAAATGGGCCCCAAACTTTCCATTGCTAAGCAAGACAGTTGTTAAGTGAGATTTGCTCCATCTTAGGACCTTTCTTGCCACAGTATTTGAGTGAACCAGGCTGTCCTTAAGTGAATCTGGCTTCCCCCGTTGGCTTTGCTTGTTGGAAACCAGTTGAGAAGGTTCAACAACCAGTGATCACATGAGCCCAGGACAATGAAGCTGTCATAGGTGCATGCCATTAGCACCAAGATTAATACCAGACCCACAGTGAAGAAATAAACAATATCCTATTTAAGGAATTACCAACTCAGATAAACAAGATAGCAATAAACAATAACTTCATACCCAGACCACTCCCACCAACACTGAAAGGGCAGGCCGCTATAGGCAGTCCTTGACTTACAGCCTTTCATTTAGTGACCATTGGAAGTGACAATGGCACTTTTAAAAAAAAGTGACTTGTGACCATTTTTCACACTTCTGGCCATTGCAGCATCCCCATGGTCATGTGATCAAAATTTGGGCACCTGGCAAGTGGCATGACAATAGCACTCTCCCAGGATTGTGTGATCGCCATTTGTAACCTTCCCAGTTAGCTACCAAGAAGCAAAGTCAATGGGGGGGGGAGCCAGATTCACTTAATGACTGCAGGATGCATTCAATAACTGCAGTGATTTGCTTAACAACTTTGGCAAAAAAGAAAGTCATAAAATGTGGCAAACCTCAACAGCTGCCTTGCTTAGCAATGAAAAGTTTGGGCTCATTTATGGTTGTAAGATGAAGACTACCTATAGTGTATAAAAAGAGAGCAATGCCCACTTCCTCCATAAACCTTTTTCAAGAGGCAACTGGACTTTCTTGTTTGTTTGTTGAAGACATTTCGCTTCTAATCCAAGAAGCTTCTTCAGCTCTGACTGAGTGATGGGGAATGGAAGGATTTTTTTTCATTCTTTTCTCATTTAAAGTCCTTCTGTTCTCCAGTCAGAGCTGAAGAAGCTTCTTGGATGAAAAGCAAAACTCTTCAAAAAAAACAAAAACAAAGTCCAGTTGTCTCTTGAAAAAGCACCTTTGGGACAACCATGACCTGGATGATAATAAGCAGGCATATACATAGAATGAAGGCTATTGCTAAGCACATTGATTTGTGCTTTAAATTGTAAGCCGCCCTGAGTCTTCGGAGAAGGGTGGGATATAAGTGGGATTAAAATAAAAAATAAATATAAAAAAATAAATGCAGATTCATATGTTGTCCTTTTGTCCTTTGCATTAATTATCTGTCTCTTTTTGAGGATCTCCTCAAGTTTAACCATGATTTTCTTAGCTTCTTCCTAGACTGAATTTTTTCGTTATGGTTCAATAAAAGATAAAGTACAAAAAGAACAGAAAAATTGGGGGGATATGGAAAAGGAAGTTTTTTTTAAAAAAAAAAAAGCCAAGTCAGAAGTGTATGGTGAAATAAAAAGAAGACAAAAGAAGGAAAGCGGGGGAAAATAATAATTCCCAACTTTTTTTGGCACAGATACAGATATAGATCTTTCTCTAAAATCAGCAGTAATGCATAGTATTTCTTTAATCATAAACAGTGCTAACTTCAAATCCCAAAATTAAATTTTCATTTCTTAGTTTCTAGCAAGAAGTCCCACAGTGGTTTCCAAGTAGAAACAAAGTTAGCCAAAGTCTTTACTTTAATTAAAATAGTCATGTTTTCTTGGCCTTCTTCACAAGAGCCTTGGTGGAGCAGTGGGCTAATGCCTCCTTAAGTAACACCAGCTGCCTGCAATTAGTGCAGGTTCGAGTCCCACCAGGCTCAAGGTTGACTCAGCCTTCCATCCTTCCGAGGTAGGTAAAATGAGGACCCAGATTGTTGGGGGCAATTAAGCTGACTTTGTAATAATGCCACTTGGGGGGGGACGAAAGCCCTAATAAGCAGGCATATACATAGAATGAAGGCTATTGTTAAGCACATTGGTTTGTGCTTAAATTGTAAGCCGCCCTGAGTCTTCGGAGAAGGGCAAGATATAAATGGGATTAAAATAAAAATAAATAAATAAACTTCTCCATTCATTCACTCATCCTTCATATGTCCTTTCAATATTTTATATGATAAATTCATCATCAAATATTCCCATCACACTATTCACTCACTTTTGTTTTCAATCCACTTTAATTCAAAACCCCTTTATCCTTAACCCTATCTCTTTTTGATTTACCACACACCTTCCCACTGGCTTCATAAAGGATAGAGGTCAAGATACACATGTATGTATTTAAATTGATTTGTGCTAATTAAGTAAATTATATTATTTTAATTAAAAAAAATCCTATAATAATAGTATCATGATTCTTAAAGATACATCGTGTGGCATATCATAGGCTACCTGTCCCACAGGACCTATTTATGTATTTTATTTACAATTAAAGATAATTAAAAGGAAAGTGGACAACCTGTAAAGCAGGGGTGTCAAACTCAATTTCATTGAGGGCCGCATCAGCATTGCGGTTGCCCTCAAGGGGCCGGGTGGGTTTGGCCAGGGTAGGCGTGGCCTACTGGGTGGGTGTGGCTAGAGTGCATATGGCCTACTGGGTGGGCATGGTCAGATCTACATCGTTCGCATCAAGGGTGCCTATGGGGGCCTGGGCAGGAGTGGGACAGATCTGAGGGTCTCTGGCAGAAGGAGGGTCTCTGGGCCAGGGCCAAGGCAGTGGGGGCCATTACCTCACTGTTTCCAGGATGGCTCCGCGGGCTGCATGAAACTACTTTGCAGGCCGAATCTGGCTCCCGGGCCTTGTGTTTGACATGTCTGCTGTAAAGCAAAACATCAGCTTGTGAGATCCATTTTTGTAATGCCTTCTGGTGAGCAAACATTTGTATTTGGTTACACTTTCCATGGCAGGATAATTCATTGGCCTATGCTATGGGAACCTCTTTGGAAGATCAATAACAGATTCTCAAATTTGTAAGTGGGATGACTGACTGAGAAAGTCTGCTACTGAAATTTGGTTTGTCTGTATTTTATTCCCTTTTATTACATACTGCACACCCACACATAAAATAATAATGCAGTGGGGATCTTAATACTAAAGTAATTAGTTTCAAACTGAAGCAGTTATCACATAAACATGATTTTGATATGATATGCCACTGTCATAATTTTATGCTTTCAATATTAACATCAAATGCTATTAATACCGATAGAATTTTTACTTCTCTATTATTTTCAATAGTTTATGTTCTCTAATTAATACAACGTTAGAGTAGTTAAAAATGCTGTCAGCTGGAAAACTGACAGCCCAGGTTCAAGACTTGAGCACCAAAATATGGGGTGAGCGCCCGTTACTTGCCCCAGGTCGTTGCCCACCTAGCAGCTTGAAAGCATGCAAATGTGAGTAGATGAATAGGTACCACTTTGGTAGAACGGTAACAGTGTTTCGTGTGCTTCAGTGTAGAGTCATGCTGGTCACGTGAATATGGAAGTGTCTTCGGACAACAAACAGAGATGAGCATCGCCCTTTAGAGTTGGGCACAACTGGACAGGAGAAACTTTTATCTTTATCTTTAATTTATAATCACCTTATATAAATATTATTGCATTGAAATTTGCATTAAGATAATGCATTAAGATTTATAACATTACAGTAAAAGAGAAAAAAGACTGCTACTCCTGCAATATAGCAGCAATAGTTTTTACTTCAATATTCTCCATGTACCTTACAACTTTGCTTCTTGATGCTTCTCCTTAAAAGCTGCTATTATTGTGAATTTGTACAGAAGGGAAAATAAAAACAGTCTTTGCTTACGTTATCCCAGCCATTTTACAATTTAGGGAGTATCTTTTATTTTCTTGGAAATCTTTATTGATAAAAACTTCATTTGTTGAGTGGAAGGAAATCTTTCAGGGATGTATTTAAACAAGGGTTGTGTCCAATGAAATGTGTCATCAGTTATGGGGAGCAAAAGTAACAAAAATAAAAACATGTATGTTCCCATGATCTAAAGTAACCTATTTTCCTCTTTAAAAGAAGGATATTTCACATTTACGTCCCAACTAGCAGTAGATTTTTCCATCTGGCTCCTGTTTCATTTATGGGCTTGTTTTGCATACAAAATCATGGAGAATGTCAGCCTGACTTTAGGAACAGTGTACATTATTTAACTTGGGCTGCCAGAGATAGAAAACCTTGCAAATGTTTGAGAGGCACAGTTTTGATGTTCTTTTGGCAGGTGTAAAAATTCTGACCATTTGAATGTTTGTATATCACCAGAATTATGGGCTTCTCAGTTTAGTAGTGAGGCCTTGCCTTCTGCCTATATCATGATCAGTGAAGCTAAAAATTGCCTTGTTGTTGTTAGCTGCGAAGTCGTGTCCGACTCATCGTGACCCTATGGACAATGTTCCTCCAGGCCCTCCTGTCCTCTACCATCTTCTGGAGTCCATTTAAGCTCACGCCTACTGCTTCAGTGACTGCATCCAGCCACCTCATTCTCTGTCGTCCCCTTCTTCTCTTGCCCTCAACCTTTCCCAGCATTAGGCTCTTCTCCAGTGAGTCCTTCCTTCTCATTAGGTGGCCAAAGTATTTGAGTTTCAGCTTCAGGATCTGACCTTCTAAAGAGCAGTCAGGGTTGATCTCCTCTAGGACTGACCAGTTTGATCGCCTTGCAGTCCAAGGGACTCGCAGGAGTCTTCTCCAGCAGCATAGTTCAAAAGCCTCAATTCTTTGGCGCTCAGCCTTTCTTATGGTCCAGCTTTCACTGCCATACATTGCAACTGGGAAGACCATAGCCTTGACTATACGCACTTTTGTTGACAGGGTGATGTCTCTGCTTTTTAGTGTGCTGTCTAGATTTGCCATTGCTTTCCTCCCCAGGAGCAAGCATCTTTTAATTTCTTGGATACAGTCCCCATCTGCAGTGATCTTGGAGCCCAGGAAAATAAAATCTGTCACTACCTCCATTTCTTCCCCATCTATTTGCCAGGAATTGAGAGGGCCAGATGCCATGATCTTGGTTTTCTTAATGTTAAGTTTCAACCCAACTTTTGCACTCTCCTTCACCCGCAACAAGAGGCTCTTTAGTTCTTCTTCAAAAAATTGCCTACTCAGGTTCAATTTGCTAGCCATTTGCTAATGTTATCATAACATTCTTTTTACCAACATTATTCTCTACCAGTAAGATCTTTGGAAAAGAGATGTCATTTTGACTCTGGTATGAGTATCTAGGTGTAAATAAAAAAAAATCATACAGGATGCAGAGTTTGGCTTTTCTTATTTGAAAGATGCCCCACAAGATCTGGTGACAGCTGTGCAACCACAGAAAGATCCAAGAGTCTTATGCCTAACAAAAGGGATCAAGGGCTATTCATTGTCTCTCAACCTAAGTATCTCAAAAGGATGTTGTTATGGGAAAACAACACAGAAGGAGCACTACGCATACCACCCTGAGCTCTTGCACCAAAAGTGGGATTAAACAAACAAACAAACCAAATCATATAAAAACATTGGATTGCATTGGGTCTCACTGCAATGATGAACACCAGCCAAATAAGGAAAAGCAACAACATCAGCCTGGCAACCAAATGTAGGTTAGTCTGGTCTATTATGTTCCTTGTAGCTACCTATGGTTGTGAAAGTTGACCTTAAAAAGGCAAGACAGAAAGTAGATCAACTTGTTTGAGCTGTGGTGCTGGAGAAGGCTTCTGTGTATTCTTGGCCAACAAAGGTGACTAACAAGCAAGTACTGGAGCACACAACGCCAGACATAACACTGGAATGAAAAATTAAAAAAAAACAAAACCCTGTATCTCACTTATTTTGGCCATGTCATGCGGGAGAATTCAATGGAGAAAGCCATTATGTTTGGAAGAGTTAGCAGTGGAAGGAAACCAAGCCGTCAGAACACAATGTTTGGACACCATTAAAGCTGACACCAGTCACAGCATAGAACAACTCAAAGAAGCAGTGCAAGATCAGAAGAAGTGGAGAGACCTGTCCCATAGAATTGCCAAGAGTTGGACATGACTGAATGGATAACATTATCATCACCACCACCACCATCATCATCATCATCAATCAATCAACCAGATCTGTTAATCACTTGATAATTTGCACTGTTTAACTTGAATAAGAACAGTTCCTCATTAGAGATCTTTAGCACAACTCTATCCTTCCTGTATCATTACAATGTCTTCATACTATAGCAATATGCAGTCCAGGGTTGAAATCAGTGGTGGGATTCAGCCAGTTCCCACCGGTTTGGGAGAACTGGTACCTAAATTTACCTGAATTTGGAGAACCAGCTGGCTTCTGAAAGTCCAGTCTAGGCTTGGGACGCCTCCCAGGCCTAGAACGGTCCAACAGAAGTGCATGGATACCACTTCCAGAAGTCTGTTCTAGGCATTGGAGGCCCGGAGAAGGCCTCCCAGACCTAGAATGGGCCAATGGAAGTGCATGATGCCACTTCCGTAAGTCCATTCTAGACATCAGAGGCCCAGGCCTGCATCAGATAATAGAATCGGCTGTTCAGGTATTTGAATCCCACCACTGGTTGAAATGGGTGGTCCTTGGTGCTTTCTGAGCTTGGTTGTTACCTAATTTGGTTAATGAAAGATGTTCAACAAAACAACCAAGCTCAGACAGCATTAAGAACATCTCAATACATAGTCCTAACTCTTGTTGAGGGCATGGCTAATTACCACAATGCACTGTCATCACTGATGGGGGAAAATATTTTATTTTTTTATTTTTTTATTTTTATTGAATTTATATACTGCCCTTTCCCGAAGGACTCAGGGCAGTTTACAGGGTACTTAAAACATTGATACAAAAATTAAAAACAATTAAAAAGAATTAAATTTAATCCCTGAAAAAAATATAAAATCCCCAATTAAAAACTCTCAGTCTGGGCCGGAAAGCTCGAAGAGCCAGATCTTCAGGTCCCGGTGAAATGAACGAAGGTCGGGGGCGGTCCTAAGCTCTGCAAGCAGCTGGTTCCAGAGGGCAGGCGCACCCACAGAGAAGGCCCTCCCCCTGGGTGTTACCCGCCAGCAATTTTTAACCGGCGGCACCCTGAGAAGGCCCTCCCTGTGGGAGCTTACTGGATGAAGGGAGCTTGATGCCGGCAGCAGGTGTTCCCTCAGATATCCCGGACCCAAGCCATTTAGGGCTTTATAGGTCATCACCAGCACCTTGAATCTCACCCGGAGGGCAACCGGAAGCCAATGCAGCTCATGGAGTAGAGGTGTTACATGGGAGTGTCGGGAAACCCCCATCACAACTCGCGCGGCCACATTCTGCACCAGCTGAAGCCTCCGAGTGGTCCTCAAGGGCAGTCCCATGTAGAGAGCATTGCAGTAGTCTAAACAGGAGGTCATGAGCGCATGAGTGACTGTGCGTAGGGCATCTCGGTCCAGGTAGGGTTGCAACTGGCGCTCCAGGTGAACCTGGGCAAAAGCCCCCCTGGTCACGGCTCCTATGTGATCTTCAAAATTGAGCTGTGAATCCAGGAGGATGCCCAAGTTGCACCCTATCAACGGGGGGTAACACCTCACCCCCCATCGTTAAAGATGGAATAGTCTGGTTAACCCGAGATGCCGATATGCACAGCCACTCAGTCTTGGCAGGATTGAGACGAAGCCTGTTTCTCTCCATCCAGACCCGGACCACCTCCAGGCAATGGGACATCACGGCGAGGGCATCACTGGGTTGGTTCGGGGTAGAGAGAAAAAGTTGGGTATCATCAGCATACTGATGATACCCCACCCCAAAACCCCGAATGATCTCACCCAGCGGCTTCATATAGATGTTGAACAGGAGGGGAGAGAGAACCGACCCCTGAGGGACTCCACAAACGAGAGGCCTCAGGGTGGATCTCTGCCCTCCCATCAACACCGACTGCGAGCGGCCCAGGAGATAGGAGGAGAACCACCGCAAAACAGTGCCTCCCACTCCCAACCCCCTGAGACGCCGCAGTAGGATACCATGGTCGATGGTATCAAAAGCCGCTGAGAGATCTAATAGGACTAGGACAGAGGAACAGCCCCTGTCCCAAGCCCGCCAGAGATCATTCACCAGTGCGACCAATGCCGTCTCCGTGCTGTGCCTGGGCCTGAAACCCGATTGGTACGGGTCCAGATAATCAGTTTCCTCCAGGAACAGAGGAAGCTGATGCGCCACCACACTCTCAACAACCTTCGCCAAAAAGCGAAGGTTGGAGACCGGACGATAGTTATTTAAAACAGCTGGGTCCAGGGCAGGCTTCTTGAGGAGGGGTCTCACCACCGCCTCCTTCAAGGCAGCGGGGAAGATACCCTCCTTCAAGGAAGCAGTTATTACTGCCTGGAACCAGCCTCGTGTCTCCTCCTGGGCCGCATAAACCAGCCAGGAGGGGCACAGGTCCAACAAACAGGTGGTGGAGCTCAGCCTCCTCATCATCCTGTCCACATCATCAGGGGAAACAGGATCGAACTCAGTCCAGATAACATGCTCAAGACCATCCGATTCCTCCACATCAGACTCTGCCCAGTCAGAGTCCAAACCGGCCCGGATCTGAGCGATTTTGTCCGTCAGATGATGACTAAACTCCTTGGCCCGTCCCTGTAAGGGATCCTCCCTCACCTCCTGGTTAAGAAGGGAGCGAGTCACCCTAAACAGGGCGGCCGGGCGATTATCTGCGGACGCGATGAGGGCAGCGAAGTAATTAGCCTTTGCCGTCCTCATTGCCGCAAGATAAGACCTTATAAAGATTCTTAACTGTAATCGGTCAGATTCGGATCGGCTGGACCTCCAACAGCTCTCTAGACCCCATCTCCTATGCTTCATCTCCCGGAGCTCCACAGAAAACCATGGAGCCCACCGGGATCTGCGCCGGGTCAGGGGTCGCAAGGGTACAACATGGTCGAGCGCCTCAGTGGCAGCCCTTTCCCAGGCATCCACCAAGGCGTCGGCCGGGCTGTGAGTGAGGGGGGTAGGTATAGACCCAAGCGCCGTCTGGAACCGTTCTGGATCCATTAGGCACCTGGGGCGGAACCATCTGGTCGGTTCCGCAGCCCAGCAGTGGGGGGTGGCATAACGGAAGACCAACCTCAGGAGGTGATGATCGGACCATGACAGGGGGACAATAGTTGGCGAGCCCCCTCCCAGATCATCAAGCCACTGCCCAGATAAGAAAACTAGGTCAAGAGTGTGTCCCCACCATGAGTCGGACCCTGAATTACTTGGGTCAGGTCCATGGCCGTCATGGAGGCCAAGAACTGCCGAGCTAACTTAGATGACCCTCCCAGAGAAGGCAGGTTAAAGTCGCCCAGAACTATAAGTCTGGGAAACTCAACCGACAACCCTGAGAGGGCATTGAGAAGCTAGGGCAGGGCCGTTGCCACACAGCTGGGCGCCAGGTATGTTAGCAACAAGCCCAACTGAGCTCCAGGGCCACACCTCAGGAGGAGGGACTCACTCCCGCCTATCTGTACAACAGTGGACTCCCGCGGACATAAGGTCTCCCGTATAACTACCGCCACCCCACCGCCCCTGCCCTAAGCCCTCAGCTGATGCAAAACACAGAAAC
Source organism: Vipera berus (assembly GCF_964194415.1). Lineage (NCBI taxonomy): Eukaryota > Metazoa > Chordata > Lepidosauria > Squamata > Viperidae > Vipera > Vipera berus. Next base: position 16,160,038 of record NC_138206.1, read on the forward strand.
CTGGAGGGCAAAGCTCAGTCAGAGGGACACCTCCCTCTGAGCCCAACCAGGTTTCTCTAATACATGCCAGATCCGCGCGTTCCTCCTCGTTCAAATCGTGGACGAGGGGAGCCTTGTTCACCATGGATCTGGCATTAAAGTACACCAGCCTGAGCTCAGGGACCTGATCCCCCTCACCCCCGGATAAATGGGTACCAACCGGAGGGTCGGAGCACGCCACCGCTTGAAGACAGCAGGGGCGTGATCCCAGATGTCGATATGGCCCTCTGTGTGACCGCCTGCTGCCATTCCCAACCGTCGTGGGGATTTGAAACCCCACCCCAATGCCAGGAAAACCAGAAGACCCCCAACCCCAACCCCATACCGCCGGGAACCATCTCAGGCCCAGACTGATAACCGGTTGAGGAAGCACATCCTAATTCCCTCCCAACCCTACCATTCCTCTCCCTCCCTAACCCTTTAAAACAACCGGCTAAAAAACATTCTAGGGGCCTCTTAATGCATTTCCACCAGAGGCCCCTATCCATGCCCAGCCACCTCTCGGGGTCCCAAAAATTGGGCCCATCATTAAGGGAATTACAGGAAAAGGCGGCAGGTCGTACCCAGGAGGGAGGAGCCCCCCTAAGGGCGTACAGGTCAACACTAGAGTAACGCAGACGAGCCATATAGTACAAAAGATATCCACATAGGGCAGTTGTAAACAAGTGGGTAGTCAGATGGTATTAAGTTAATATCAAGATGACGTTGATATTGAGTCCGGAAGTACCTCAAGTCCCCCAGTCTGGCTCCGCTCTCACCCGAGCCAGTAACCAGGCAGAAAGAAACCCCAACCGCCCTCTCACTACAGCTGAGGCATCAAGCCTGGGGTGGACAAAGTACAACTACCGGGGTAAACCTACCCCAACTGGTCTCTCACACCAGAGGGGTGGTTGATTTTGAATATACCTATGGGCTTATGACTAGCTAATGGTAGATATTTCCAAATTTTCACTGGAACCTCAATGCAAGGAGAAAAGAGGAAATGTCCGTATCGTATGTGATCTATCTAATCCTGATCCTCAAGCTTTAAGTGACTAGAAACAAGTTCCTATTTTCATTTGATGGCGTGGGACTTTTCTTCCCAGTCAGGAAAATTTAGGTTCTGCAACAGAATTGCCTAATTAGCCTTATGACAATGAAGGCAAATTAACCAGCAGCACATTGCTTAATTTAATATATTGCACGAGGCCATTATGTGTTTAGTCATCACTTATTCAATGAAGCACAATTGACTGGGCTCATACTACATGCTAAGCCATAGAGGTCAATATGTGAACACATCGCTACATTGTTTATGAAGCTGCCTTAATGACACATTGGTCTTCAGCTTCCAGAATGACTAGCCAGGCTAGGGTCTTAAAAAAACCTTCCAATTTTTGATAGTTAGGGAACCAGAATAAGATTTTTGGCACCCCATCTTGTATTAAGGAAACCTGCTTGTCTAACCTTGATTTAACTGTGCTCTGTACATAAGCAGTGACCTCACATGGATCACGCAATGTCTGAATCATTGGAGCAAAAAGTACCACTTGTGACCTTTCCATTAATGCTGCTTTGAAAGTGCAGCATTGTGTTCCAAGGGAAAATTGCTTATGTTTTCCCCTGCATTAATACTACATATCCATGTATTGAATAAAAATATGAACTGACCCCTTAGATATTTCAAATCCCAAACTCCAACTCAAGGGAATTGTGTGCAACCTATACTGAACTGGAATAACTGATTTCTGCAGAATTGTCTTCCAAATTAGCATACTTATGATGCTAAGAACCAATTACAAATGTGTGTGCAATCCCATTCCACAGAGGAAATGTTATTTCTCCGTTGGACACTGAACATTAGGCTGTAAAAAACCTTGAAAAGATTTGTGGGAGAGAAAAGAAAGGTGATTGCAAGGTATTGGAAGCTGTAATTGCAGGTAGTAATAAAACTGAAGCAATAGCAGCAAATGGACATGTTAACCTAAAATGATAGTTAATGATAGAATCAGGGCTGAAATGGCCCTCTGTATCCAATCCCCAAATCAACACGGGAAGGCTAGAACTACACAACCCAATCTGAGACCATCCATACTCAGAGTGAAGATTTCCAGTGATGAAGGCCTTCAAGTAGATGATTCCACTGACAAACTATCATTATAGTTTAGAGTGGCTGTGCATACCGGCATCTCGGGTTGTCCATTCTATTCCATCTTTATCTATAGTCGGTGAGGTGTTACCCCCTGTAGATAGGGCTCGCAACTTGGGTGTCCTCCTTGATTCACAGCTCAATTTTGAAGATCATATAGGAGCTGTGACTAGGGGGGCTTTTGCCCAGGTTCACCTGGTGCGCCAGTTGCAGCCCTACTTGGACCGAGATGCCCTACGCACAGTCACTCATGCGCTCGTGACCTCTCGGATAGACTACTGCAACGCTCTCTACATGGGGCTGCCCTTGAATACCACTCGGAGGCTCCAGCTGGTGCAGAATCGGCCGCGCAATTTGTGATGGGGGTCTCCCAATACTCCCATGTAACACCTCTGCTCCGTGAGCTGCATTGGCTTCCAGTTGTCTTCCGGGTGAGATTCAAGGTGCTGGTGATGACCTATAAAGCCCTAAATGGCATGGGTCCGGGTTATTTACGGGAGTACCTTTTGCCGGCGTTAACTTCCCATCGTCCTGTGCGCTCCCACAGGGGGAGAGCATTCTCTGTGGGTGTACCTGCCCTCTGGAATCAGCTTCCTGTTGAGCTCCGGATGGCTCCCGACCTTCGCTCTTTTCGCCGCGACCTGAAGACTTGGCTATTTGAACTTGCCGGCCTGGACTGAGGGACTGGGAGTTTAGATCTTAAATTTTAAAAATTTAAAATTTTAGAATGTGTTTTATTGTTTAGGGCTATTTGGTTCAATTTCATTTTAACTTTTGTATATTATGTGTTGTTCATAGTGTTTTAATTGCCCTGTACACCGCCCCGAGTCCCTTGGGAGAGGGGCGGTATATAAATCCAAATAATAAATAAATAAATAAATTATTGCTAACCAATTGTTCCTGCTTTCGAGTGAAATATACCATCCTATACTATAATGTATTTAGGTTACAAGATAACCTAAGATAAGGTTATATTTAGATTATAAGATAACCTAAGATAAGATAACCTTTATTGTCATTTTTTTTACTCTGGGCACAACGGCACACATCAAAAATGAAATTTAGTTGCCCATTCTCAAAGTGAAATACATACATGACACACACCTAAACATACTATATACAACATAGGTACAGACCCACACCCCTACATATACATAACAATCAAACATTAAATATTGTCCATCTTGAATCTATAACAGAAGGAAGAAGCCTGAGAGTTCACAAGGTTAATGCTGTATGGAATGAAACTATGGCTGAATCTGGATGTTCTGCTACGGATACCATGAAGTCTCCTCCCAGAAGGTAACAATTTGATCTAGATTTGCAATTTGCGGACATTAGATGTAACTTTGCTCTTTCTGTATATTAATTCAATTATATTGTTGTAATAGACTTCCATATAGATAAAATAAAATCAATTTAATCTGGCTGAGGATTGTAGCAGCTATGAACGAACATAGCTGAATGATACCAGATTTAAAAAGCTGCCATTAGCACGGAGAATGCATAAAGGTTTATTTGCTTGTCTGCTTATTATTGATGAAAATGTATACGGCTTCAATTCAATTAAAATAATTGAAATACAACTTGTTAGCAGCTTGAGCTCATAAGACTCAAACTCTCTTGAATATTTAATTCTAATTTTCAGATCGCTTGTATTTACTTACTTACTTAGTCATTTTCTACAAGGTGTCTATACTGTCAACTCAATCCCTCTCTGGGCTTTATAATTATTCCCCTTGCCACACTGTTTGTTCATCATCTAAAAGCAGCAGAACAGCATTGTCTTACCCAAAATGGATTGAAAATTGTCTTAGTTACATTAATTATAATTAGTTAGATCCACTGTGATCTGTCAGATTAGGTTCATCACGATCCACCTTATGTTTCATTAATCTTGGTGAATTTACCCAAAATATGACTGGATCAGCATCCAACCTGTAGCCTATAATATGGTTGAATACCATCCATCCTGCCCTACCTGCCCCCCAGCAGTTGGGATTCCTTTACATTTTACCCAGTTGGACTTCCCCCAACAACTGTCTGAAGGTTTCGAGCAATCCAGAAAGGCAGAATTAACCCAGAAAGAAAAACCCACATGTCTTTGTGCAAAAATGCAACATCCTAGGATTATCAGCGCCTTCCTTCTCCTCTTAAACAAATATGGCAGCATTATATGAGAATGCAGAAGTTTGCTGGCTGAACTGGAACACGGTTGGAATATAATAGGAAACACAATGCTTGTGTTCCCCATGGCTTGCTTTTCCCTGGTTAACGTAGTCATGATTTGCTTAACCCCATTTTGAAGGTTTGTGCTAATCATAAGCAAGCCATTTGATCCAAGTTTCTTTTCTCCATTTTTCCTTGAGATTGATGATAAGTAAATATGGTGACATTATTAGCATCAGGTTGAATATAGCATTCAAAAGAGGTACTTCAGTTTTCAGGAACATGGTATGCAAAGCAAAACTTCAGAAGAACAGAGTTGGAAGGGACCTTGGAGGTCTTCTAGTCCAACCCCCTGCTCAGGCAGGAATCCCTATACCATTTCAAACAAATGGTTGTCCAATCTCTTTTTGAAAACCTTCAGTGTTAGAGCTCCTACAACTTCTGGAGGAAAGGCATTCCACTGATGTTTAATTCAAGCAACTGGTTTTTTTTTTGCAAGGCTAACAGGAGGGTTTATTTGACTGTCAATGTATCCATGTACACTCAGAGACAACACTTTACACAACAATGCAGGGCGATGGCTGTTTGTATACATAGGCAAGAGCAGCTGGGGAGAGCTTTCAAAGCAGTTGTGTAAGCTTTGTGAAAGCATTACTGTCTCGAGAATTTGAAGAGATACTTACTTGTGTCACTGCATATTGTGAAACACTTTTGAATGTTTTGCACAACAGCATAATATCTATAACATAGAATGTTTTTAGCTAATACCCCCCTGAGGACAATTTTGGGTGGACGCATTGTTCTGTGTCCTCTTTCAAAATTATTTCATGAAGACTCCTTATTTTATGGTCATATTTGGCTATATAGCAACACTTTTACATTATTTCTGAATAAGAATTATGGTCAAGTTCAGTGTAGCTCTTTGACCCCTTAGAGATCATTAAAAGAAGATTTGTTCTTGTACTTGGGAGAATAAGTTCATTCATTTCAGGCTTTTTTTTAGGGAGAAATACTATTTTCTAGGTATAGGGATGTAGAATGCAAAAAATGGACATGAAAGGGGTTTAACATATCAGAAAAATATAGAATGTAAATATGAAAACATTGGGAACATTGTGTTAGGATGCAGAAACATAAGGCATTGGCAAATGACACTAAACAGGCCCCCAAATGTGAAGTAATATTTTGGCAGGTCATATCCTCTATTATAGTAATGCATAATATATGATCTCCAGATGTTGCTGGACTAGACCACTTATTACCCCTTGTTGTTGGTCATCCTTGACAGGGATGTTGAAAATTAGGGTTGGCAACATCTAGAGTTCATGCATTGTCCATTTTCATTCTATAATTGTCATAAAAAGTATATTTTGACATTTCAGACATTCTATGGTTAGTATCACTGAGTCATCCTTGACTGACTTCAGAACCACTAGGGCAGGATCACTAGGCCAGTGGAACTGGAGGGCTTGTAAGCTAGACTGGAACTTTTAAAAAATGTTCTGGGAAAACATAATTTTCCTATGATCACCCAGAAAACAGTGTGGATGTCTCCGTAAAATGGACTCAAGGGAGACTTGAATTTACAAGGAAACAGGTGCTCAAAAAGTATTTATGAGCCCCAAGGAACGTTCAGCCTCAGTGCCAGTTCTCATATTCGCTGTGATTAGCTATTTTCTTGAATAGAAATAATGATATTTCAGACAATCGTACTATATCATCCTGCGGAAAACAGAATACTTCTGAATTCCTAAGTCAAGGCAGATGCCTCGACTCTGTGGCATGGGAGCACGGTGGCTCATGAGGTTGGAACACTGGGCTGCTGATCAGCAGGCCCATGTTCAAGACCTGCTGATGCCACAGGATGGGGTGAGCTCCCGTTCCACGCTCCAGCTCCTGCTGAACCTGCAGTTTGAAAGCGGGCAACCGCAAGTAGATCAATTAAGTACCACTTTGGTGGGCAACTTCACAGGGACCCCCCAAATGGGCATCCCTTTTTGCAGGGAAGCACCAATGCTTCCAAACCGAGGAAAAGAAAAAAGAAAAAAAACGTGCATTCTAGAGGTCTGGGATTAACCATATTCCTTCTTCTAAGGTGGTGAACATCACCACACCAACCATGAAAGGAAAACTTCCCATGAGTTGCCATTGATACTATCCCATCAGTCTCGATTACTTTCTTTCTCCAATGCTGGCCAATCCTAATTTTGGAAACCTTCAAATCAAAGGATTATGGGGCTGAACAAGGGACAAAGTGAAAAGAGCTTCAGGATACCGGCTACTGAAGAAAAAGGAAATTATACCGGGCAGACTAGCCATTTGAGAAAACCTTTTTCCATTGTGAGGCCCAGGAACAGGAATGTTGTGTGCAGAAAAGAAAAAGGAAAGAAAGGTGTATCTTTGGTAATCAAATGCTGGTGAGGCTTTGGAGTTTTGCAAAGCGTTTTATCATTGGAGTGTTCCACCTTCTTTTTAGGAGCACTATGTTATAGTATTAATCCATCTTATTTATTTGGTCAATTTATATAAATGAACAATTAAAATAAATACTATAAAATAAGATTTAATAACATATACTGTAAGAAAACAAAATAAGCTTTTGCTTATTTTGGCCAAAGAAGAATAACAAAAATTATAAATATTCCAATATTTGAAGGGCTGCCACCAGGAAGATGGGGGTCAATTTATTCTCCAAAGTGCCTGAAGACAGGACAAGAAGCAATGGTTCGAAGCTCATGAAAGAGATCCAACATGGAACTAAGGAGAAATTTCCTGACAGTGAAAATAGTTAATGGAATAACTTGCCTTTCAGAGTTATTGATGCTCCATCACTGGAGATTTTCAAGAAAAGTTTAGACAACTACTTCTCTGGGATGGAATAAGGACACCTGCCTTGGGCAGGGGGTTGAACTAGAAGACCTCCAAGGTCACTTCCAGCCCTATGATTCTATTATTCTATCTTTTGTGTAGTGAGTTCTTCGCGCAGGAGAGAAGACGAGGCAAGTGAGTGTAACAAAGCTCATGGTTTATTGCTTGCAGGATCTGAACTGAATTGAACTGGGCTGCAGCTTGCAGCAATTTATAGCCTGGCTCCTAGGCAGCAGCCAATAGATGTAAAGTAACCCATTGCCGACTAGGGGCGCCCAATAGCAGCACTGGAGACCTGGAGTCTGGGTTGCTGGAGAGCTGTTAGCTGCTCCAGCTAACCACGTGGTGTTACACTTGAGCCCAATACATAACACTATCACTGAGATAAATACTGCCTCTTCCTTTGAGGGAGAGTTTTACAGATACACCTGACTCAATATCTGATGTTTCAAATAGATATTCAAAGTCTTATGAAGGGTAAGCAGAATTTGGAACATCCAATTCCTATTAATTAATTAACACACAAGGACCAGTGAATATTGTGATTCAAGTTTACGTCATCAAAGCAGTGTTTCTCAGCCTCAGCTACTTTAAGATGTGCGGACCTCAATCCCAGGATTCTCCAGCCAATATGCTGCCTGGCTTTTACTTATATTGCCCAAAAGAACAGTACTCAACTATGTTTTGAAACAGGGGAATAACTGCTGAGAGATAAACATTGCAATCTCTTTCTCAGATGAGTTGGAACAAGTAAGGCATTTTTCTGCCAGTTGCACAGGAAGGTAGCAGTGAAACATTTTTAGTAATAGACAGTTATTGTGTTGAATACTACACCAGTATTCAATGGCAGGCAGTAAAATGTATTAAAGGATTATAGCTAGGTCAGAAACATCATGGTTATGTCAAATTCTGGAAATATGAATCTTTCTTGTATTCTGCAATAGCATTGATATTGTATTATACACACATACATGGACAAACATACTGTATATATGTATGTACAATATATATGCACATGTATGTATGTATGTATGCTTGTATGTTGTATGTAGGATAGGATATTCCTCTATCCTGTCATGCTAGACTTCCTATTGTTGTAAGCTTGTCAGGTGCAAGCAACCAATCACACTTGAATGCACACTTGAAGTTTTATTGTTAGTCACCTATGTTACAAGAATCTCCCTGGACTGACTACATTCCCTTGAGCAGGGGTCCCCAACCCCTGGTCCATGGACCAGTACCGGGACACAACATGCCAGCAACCAGTCTGCACAAACAAGCAAAGCCCATCCATGAGATGCAGGCAGCACACAAAACCACGTTTTTCTATGGAAAAACCTCTCTCCATGGAACTGGTCCTGCTGCCCAAAAGGTTGGGGTCCTCTGCCCTTGAGAATAATCAGATAAGACTTCAGGGATTGTGGGGGAGGTTATGGCTGTGCTAATTTTTGCAATGAAAATACTTTAAACTCAATCTCCTCTTAAAACCTCCATCTACTCTAACTGAACATTCCACTACAAAATGACCATGAAGGATAGAACAATCAAAAAGGAGTATATCACTTGCATAATCAATCACCCTCAAATCAACCTTACTTGACCAAAATGAGAGGGATTGACCAACTGTGAGCTCCATGATTAAATCCAGATATGAACATGGGTCTCTCCACAGTTCTTCCATGCAACAACATGGGCGGAGAGAAGATGATTGGCCCAGTCACCCAGTGGGGCTGAACATAAATTTGAGCCTGGGACACTCTGATCCCAATCCATACCGACCTGATCCCTTCAAATCACAGTCCAATTCCTTCAAAGCAAAAACAACTCTGTCCAGAAGAAATTATCAGGAGTGACGTTGGTGGATCCCCCAATATTTATTGATGACAAACAATTTGATTTCAGAAGGATTTAATTTAGTTTAATTTCAGCTCAGAGCTCCAGCCAGTTCAGACTCTCAATATCATGTTCAGTTCAGCACAGAATAGCAATGCTATTTAGGGATTTGAAATTTGACTGGCATGGTTCTAAATAATCCATTCATTTACGATCATTGGTAATTACCCATATCTTGATGACCACATTGCAAATCTCCGTTTGCTTGTTGTTTTTTTTAAATTTCCAAATAAGAAAAAAAGAAATTCAGAAATCTATCAAATCTTTTACAAATAACGTGAGCTAAAACAGACTTATATCTCTTCGTTAATCCCTATCTCCTCCATTTTGAAAGTGATTTGGGAGTGTTACTAGCAACCAGAACAGTAGCTGCCTTATTTCCCCATAGAAATTCTTCAGAATAAGCGAGATATTATAATATTGTTTCCTTCTGAGAGATGGGCCTGAAAATTTAAATTGTGGTAACAAGAAGTAAGCCAGCCTGCATTTCCTGGTGGTGCTTATTCCCCAATCCTTCCTCTCATAGCTCCTGGACAAACAAACACCCTGGGACTGGACTGCCACACACACAAGCGCGTTCAGGACCCTTAAGAACATGCTAGCCGGGGATGCAACGGTCACTCACTTCAGGGAGGACCAGCCCATCTGCCTAGCATGTGATGCATCCCCTTATGGGATAGGGGCAGTCCTCAGCCACTTAAGGGAGGACGGCTCGCAGGCTCCCATAGCATACTATTCCCGGACCCTGTCAGCGGTGGAGAGAAACTACGCGCAGATAGATAAGGAGGCGCTGGCAGTGGTCGCGGGGGTAAAAAAGTTCCACGACTACCTGTACGGGAGGGAGTTCCTCATTTACACGGATCACAAGCCCCTGCTGGGATTATTCACCACGGAGAAGCAAACGCCACAGATCCTTTCACCAAGGATGCTCCGTTGGTCCATTTTTCTTTCAGCATACTCCTGTAAGCTAATCCATAGACCAGGAAAGGAAATGGGACACGCCGACGGACTCAGCAGACTTCCCCTAAGGGAGGCTGGACCGGATCCTGCTCCTGCTAATCAGATATTAGCAATACAGGAGCTGGCTGAGTGCCCATTAGACACTAGCGACATAGCAGCCAAAACTCCCAGGGATAAGATCCTTAGCAGAATTCAGTCCTGGGTTAGCAGCGGGTGGCAGGACAAGTCACCGGGACCTGAGCTCACAGCATTTTTTACGCAGCGGCACGAGCTCTCAACCCATAAAGGCTGCCTGCTGTGGGGGTGCAGGGTCATCATCCCCACAAAACTTAGGGAGAAAGTCCTTCAGTCCCTTCACGAGGGTCACCCGGGAGTGGTAAGGATGAAGGCTCTGGCCAGGAGTTACCTGTGGTGGCCTGGGTTGGATAAAGAGATAGAGGGGTTGGTAGCAGGATGTTACACATGCCAAAGGTCTCGCCCAGAGCAGGCACACGCTCCAGTCCACAAGTGGGAACAAACTCACACCCCCTGGTCCAGGGTCCAGGGTCCATATAGATTATGCGGGGCCATTTCAGGGACACACCTTCTTAGTCATCGTGGATAGTCACTCCAAGTGGTTAGAGGTGGTACCTGTGTCCAACATGACATCAGCGGGCACAATACAGGCACTAAGGGGAGTGTTTGCCACACATGGGCTACCAGATGTAGTAGTATCTGATAACGGAGCGCAATTTACCTCCTCGGATTTCCAAGTGTTCCTGAGGACCTTGGGGATTAGGCATGCCACTTCAGCGCCCTTTCACCCTGCCAGTAACGGGTTGGCAGAGAGGTTCGTGCGGACTACCAAGGATGCACTCAAATGAATAGTACAAGGGGACTGGAAACAGAGACTGGCCACATTCCTCCTCCATCAACATGCAACACCCTGCACAGCCACAGGAAAGAGCCCAGCGGAGCTCAGGTGGGGCAGACGCCTCATAACTACGTTAGACAGACTCCACCCAGACAGAGTATCAGCAGACACAGAACCCCCAACCCTCAAAACCAATTTCAACATAGGGGAGAAGATCTGGGCCAGAAATTACAGCACAGGCCATCCAGGGGTGCCAGGTGAAGTGGTGGAATGGATAGGCCCCCTCTCCTACAGAGTAAGGGTGGAGGGGGGACTCCTGTGGAGGAGACACTTAGATCAACTAAGGAAGAGAGCCCCTGAGAGGACGGGTGGATAATCAATGGAAACAGCAAGGGAGGAGGCAGAACAAACACAAACACACACACAGCCACAGTCACCCAGAAGAACAGCAGGAAGGGTTTTGGGGCATCCATCTGTCTGGCAGGGAGCTGACAAGGAAAGTAGGCAAGAGCCTGAGGGCAGCAGGTCAAAAAGAGCCAATACAGAAACACATGCACACACACAAATCAGACCAACACAACCAGACCAAGGAACAGGAAGCAGAACTGAAACCACTACAGAGCCAAGCCTAAGAAGATCAAACAGGGCACACAGAGCCCCCAGCTACCTCAGTGATTATGTTCACTCTTAATCCTGGGGGGAGGAAGAATCTGAAGGGTTAAATGTAAAAATTGTAAATAAGCTGTATATAGTTAAGAAGGAACGACAGAGGATCATCCTCACTATGGGGGAAGGGGTGCAGTGTATGCCTCCCAGCATACACAAAGGGACAGCACAGCAGGAGGCTGATGGTGCAGATCAGCAGAGGGGTTGGACAGCTCCGGGCGATAACTGCTCACTCAGGATAAGCCTAATGACTTAAGCTGTTGACAGCCCCAGGCATGGTCAGCCTGGTGGGAAGCCAGGATTTACACCCATTGTCACCTGCACTAGCAGGAAGCCCAGGTTTGAACTGATTGGATGCCATCCACCTGGGCAGGTACAAATAGACGCCAGGCTTCCCTGTTTCCCCAGTTCGTTCTGTTCAGAATAAACTCATCTTTACCCCAGCTCTGTGTCCGTCTCTATGTGAAGCACGCGACTTTACAACCCCCCCCCCCCGTCTTCTTTGTGACAGTCCAATTTGAGGGGGTCAACCTATTCTCTAAAGCACCTGAGGGCAGGGCAAGAAATAACGGATGGAAATTTATCAAGGAGAGATCCAACCTAGAAATAAGGGGAAACAATCCTGTGAGGAAAATTAATCAGTGGAATAGCTTGTCTCCAGAAGTTGTGGGTGCTTCCTCAATAGAGATTTTTTTAGGAAAAGATTAGACAGCCATTTGTCTGGAATGGCATAAGTTCTCCTGCTTGATTAAGGGGTGGTACTAGAAGACCTCCAAGGTCCCTTCCAATTTTGTTGTCTCTATTCTATTAAATGACTAAGCATGGCGTACTTAGTTGATCAACAACTGAGCAGTCTCTCACAGTGGAAGCCTCTACAAGAGTTCAAATGAACTACCGGTATTTCAAAAAGCAGAACTAGAACTACTGTACCAATGTAGTGGCCAGATACTGAAATATGACAGGTAAAAAATAAATTTGGAAGTATTTGTGTGGAAGAGGGTCAGAAAAATGAAGTCTATAGCTGCAATCTTGCAAATGAAACTCCATCCGGTTTTCTGCATGGGTCACACATGCAATGCATATTAAAAAGGGGCAGGGCTTTGGTCAATTGGTCAATTGACGGAATTGCTACCCTAGAGCATTGACAGGCTTCCAAATAGCACATCTTCTTATACTTACATTCTCATGGGAAATGTCCAAATTTTAAGCATCTGCTGAGAACAAAGACCTCGTAATAGAGCTGCTTCCGGAGATTAGTGAAATATTTGTTAAGGCCTACAACAACCAGGCCATGCATCATTCTTGCTTTTCTCAAGGAACAAAACACTTCAAATATTGTTGTTGTTGTTAGCTGCGAAGTCGTGTCCGACCCATCGCGACCCTATGGACAACATTCCTCCAGGCCTTTCTGTCCTCTACCATCTTCTGGAGTCCATTTAAGCTCACGCCTACTGCTTCAGTGACTCCATCCAGCCACCTCATTCTCTGTCGTCCCCTTCTTCTATTGCCCTCGATCTTTCCCAGCATTAGGCTTTTCTCCAGTGAGTCCTTCCTTCTCATTAGGTGGCCAAAGTATTTGAGTTTTAGCTTCAGGATCTGGCCTTCTAAAGAGCAGTCAGGATTGATCTCCTCTAGGACTGACCGGTTTGATCGCCTTGCAGTCCAAGGGACTCGCAGGAGTCTTCTCCAGCACCATAGTTCAAAGGCCTCAATTCTTTGGCGCTCAGCCTTTCTTATGGTCCAACTTTCACTGCCATACATTGCAACTGGGAAGACCATAGCCTTGACTATACGCACTTTTGTTGACAGGGTGATGTCTCTGCTTTTTAGTGTGCTGTCTAGATTTGTCATGGCTTTCCTCCCCAGGAGCAAGCGTCTTTTAATTTCTTGGCTACAGTCCCCATCTGCAGTGATCTTGGAGCCCAGGAAAATAAAATCTGTCACTACCTCCATTTCTTCCCCATCTATTTGCCAGGAATTGAGAGGGCCAGATGCCATGATCTTGGTTTTCTTAATGTTAAGTTTCAACCCAAGTTTTGCACTCTCCTTCTTCACCCGCAACAAGAGGCTCTTTAGTTCTTCTTCACTTTCTGCCATTAGAGTGGTATCATCTGCGTATCTTAGGTTGTTGATATTTCTTCCGGCAATCTTAATTCCAACTTTTGATTCATCTAGCCCTGCCTTTCTCATGATGTGCTCTGCATATAAGTTAAATAGGCAGGGCGACAGTATACAGCCTTGCCGGACTCCTTTCCCAATTTTGAACCAATCAGTGGTTCCGTGTCCAGTTCTCACTGTTGCTTCTTGGCCCGCATATAGGTTTCTCAAGAGACTTCAAATATACACCAAGTAATTTTCTTGTGAAAGACTTCATTTCTTCTAAAGCTTTCTCTTTTTTTAACCTGGTTGCTCATAGGTACTTAGGGGGGAAAAACCCATTCTGTGGTTGTCTCCAACATCATCACATTTTTAAAATGGATTAATGTCACTGTGGCTCCAGCCTCTTGACATCAGCTACAACTGTCTGTCAGGTCAGCATCTTGAATGCTTTCTTTTAATTGATACCTTTCAACCTTTATATGCCAATCTTAAAACTCACTGGAAGAGTTCTTTGGGTTTTATATTTTAAAAAGAGAAACCATTTTTCTATCAGATGGGTCTTGCTTACTGCTAATGTCAAGAAAATGAAGAAACAAATTTAGCCTCAGGCATTACGCTGTAGTTATGCTGACACCCAAAGTGCAATGTGTCCCAGGAAAGAAAACTGGAAAACAATTCAGCACAGTCAGGAACCTTTTTTTGTGCAAAGAATCCAGAATGGGGAGGGTGGTGACTGTTGAATTTGGGAAATTATGGGATAAGAATTGCCAGGTTTTTACTTAACAAGATGCTCCAAGATAAATATGGAGATCTTGTGTTCTAGACAGGGTTGTCTTGCAATGGGAAAAATGACATTATAGGAAGAATGATGAAATGTCTTGGACATTCCTTATCATTTCCTTCTTGCAATATTTGACTTTACTATGGGTCATATTAACCATGTTAGTTCTTATGTAAGGTCTAATCTATTTTTTTCTGATATACTCTTGATTTGGTTTTGGTTTTATTACTGGTTTGTCACACAGTCAGCCAGATGTTTAGACTGGGTTTAGTAAGTCTGTCCACCAACTGAGTCCTTCCCAAGGATCTGATATAAGCAAATGTTATTTGATGGTGTTAAAGGAATTGTCACTGTTCCAAGTAAAGCGGTTTTTTGCAATTGACTGATGGTGATTTTGTTAATGCTGATAGTGTTTAACTAATGCTCCAGATGTTTTGGAATTGCACCCAAGAGGCATATCACTATTGGTACTATCTTTGCTTTCTTTAGTTAATAACACATCTTTATTTTTTTGTTTTCAGACATTTGCAACAGATAAACACCTTTTAGTCCACTAGTCCTGCAGTTGCTGACCCTGGTTGCTCAGCCAACAGTCCTGAGTCCTGTAGCCTATTTGTCACCAGACATCCAGGAACTTCAACGTCTACTGCAGTTGACCCTTATTGACCTGGGTGATGACTGATCCAGTATGGATTTCTGTAAATTAGAACTCATTATATTGTTTTTGGGTCCTCTGATGAGACTTGTCTGGTATGTTTGAATCTCTGGCATAGTTTTCATTTTCTGTGAACGTATCTAATACACCGTCCTCCTCCTATTTTTCCACACAAAAACAACCCTGTGAGTTGAATAGAGCTGAAATAAAATGACTGTCTCAGGGTCACCCAGACAACTTTCATGCCTAAGCTGGGACTAGAACTCACAGTCTCCTGGTTTCTAGACTGGTCCCTTAACCAGTAGGCCAAATTGGCTCAATGTTTTAAAAATGGGTTCTTTTCGTATATTTATAATGATCTATGTTATTTTCAAATGATCCTGCTATGATCCAGCATAAAATAATTTTTCAATGCTTATAGTCAGTTACATGGCCCACAATTGGCCATTACCACTTTATGAAATGATAGCGGTAGGCAAGGCAATGTAATTCTGTAGCATACTTTGAGCGTTACTGCTTGAACAAGGAGGTGATTTATTTATTTATTGCTTTGTGATGTTTGCTAAATTGTCATATGAACATGCAACAAAATGTTCTACAGATGGTCACGATGGAGCGTGGTGACCAATTGACCAGATCACAATCTCTGGTATTATCTTGGCATTCTATAGCCGGTTCCAGACAACGCTGGGGGCAATTGTGCAAAATACATGATTGATGCACGAAAAGAGTAAGTGACAACACTTATTTAAGCTATTGGGTAATCTGGGAAAAGCCTATTAGATAGTTATTTTTAAAACATGCTGGAATACAAACACATACACATACACAATTACCATGGAGAAATTAAAAAAATGAAAGAAGGGCATCAGTGCATAATCCTGGCACAATAGCGTACTGTTTTCTCAGTCTAAAGTTACGATTATGGTCACATAGTGGGACATCTAATCTCAGTTTTTCCACATTCCTCCAGGCTACTTCAGAAACTACAATATAAGAATGGGCCAAAGGGTCAGGGTTGGGCAGAGATTGAGGATCTGAAGGATCTAAATCTACTCTGTACTCCAGGATACATTCAAACCTAAATGTGAAAATAGGGGGAAATATATAGATCTAAACAAGAGAGCATCACAGTGGCCTAGAGGTGAAGATGGTCACCTCCCACTCAGAAGGTTGAGAGTTCAATCCCAGGTAATGACAGAGGTATCTCTATCAGGATGCAAAAAGAAAATATCTGCAGTGACCTCTGCATAGGTGTCAAGAAGGGCATCCAGCCAGTAAATGCTCATCTCCATTCAGTCACCACAACTCCACCCAAAATAAAGGAATTACAGGATCATAAAAAGAAAAAAGGGGAAAAAAAGGAGATCTGGACAAGAAGTGCCGTCTCCAGATGCGGTATCTACTATCTTTTCTCACAGAAATGTAAAAGAAGAAAAATGTTAGAATTATTATATTCCCTAAGGTACTCCGGGGTCCGGAGTACCTTAGGGAACACCTGCTGCCGGCATCAACTTCCCTCCGCCCTGTGCGTTCCCACAGAGAGGGCCTCCTCAGGGTGCCACCGGTCAGAGAATGTCGATTGGTGGCCCCCAGGGGGAGATCCTTCTCTGTGGGCGCCCCGGTACTATGGAATCAGTTACCGGTTGAGCTCCGGATGGCGCCCGATCTTCGCTCCTTTCGCCGCGATCTAAAAACATACTTGTTCGAACAAGCTGGCCTGGCCTGATGGGGGATTGGTGGGGTTTTTACTGTATTTTATTGGGGTTTTACTATGTATTAATTGTTTTTTAGTGGGCATGTATTTAATTATTTTTTAACTTTTGTAATTCTGTCTTTTTATTCTTGCCCTGTTCACCGCCCTGAGTCCTTCGGGAGAAGGGCGGTATAGAAATATTAATAAATTAAATTAAATTAAATTAAAATTAAAATTAAAATTTAGATGGGACCTGGACTCAATTCAATCCATTACTCAATATAGATCTCCCATATATGCCACTTTGTTCTCCACCAGGGAAGGAAAAATCACCAGTCAGCCATATAGTTGCTTAGATGAGATATTTTAGCAAAAGGAATTGTGACTGGAAATGCTTGTAGTGGGTTCACTCTAATTGTTGGAACCAGATAAAGAATGGGAAGAATGAAGATCTATCTAAATAAAATATGTGGAAGTGCCCAGTGAAGCAAAGTGCACAGGATGCTTCTAATGCCACCTTCTTTGCTTTGAAAACTTGTTCAGCCCTTGAACCTAGGACAGTGTTTCTCAAACTTGGCATTTTTTAAAGAGGTGTGGACTTCAACTGCCAGAATTTCCCAACTTGCATGCTGGCAGAGGATCTCTAGGAGCTGAAGTCCACACGTCTTAAAGTTGTCAAGGAAGTAATAGTGAGCACAGTACTGGGGGAGTAGGAAAGACTTGGGAAAAACCTGGAAAAAGTAAGAGATTTTTTTTTTTTTTTAAAAAAAAGGAGAGCAAGCCATAAGGATAAGAAAAGCGGTTAACTGCTGGTTGAAGAACTGTGAATGGACTTGAGATGTTTGGGATTTGCTAGTCAATCAATGTATCTATTGCAGCTTTGTTTTACAGTATGGATTTCTTTCCTTCCTCTGATTTTGGAAGAAAAAAGGGACCTAGAGACTCAAGGGGCTTTTGGAATAATTTGTATCTATTTACTTGGACTGGTGTGTTCCGTAGTGGTTTCAGAGGCCACATTAACTTGTATAATGTGTAATTAATTTTATTTATTTTAATTCCATTTATATCCCGCCCTTCTCCGAAGACTCAGGGCGGCTTACAAGCTTAGCAGTAGCCTTCATTCTATGTATGCCTGCTTATTAGGGCTTTCACACACACCCCAAGCGGCATTATTACAAAGTCAGCTTAATTGCCCCCAACAATCTGGGTCCTCATTTTACCTACCTTGGAAGGATGGAAGGCTGAGTCAACCTTGAGCCTGGTGGGATGCGAACCTGCACTAATTGCAGGCAGCTGGTGTTACTTAAGGAGGCATTAGCCCACTGCTCCACCAAGGCTTTTAACTATGGAGCTTTATGAGAAAGCATTGCTTGTACATCAGCAGCAAACAGTTGGCAAAAACCGGGTGCTTTTTTGCATATCTTGTCTTATGTATTTATCTCCTCACAGAGATAATGGGAAGGTGATGTTTTGCGAAACTTTTGCTGCTGCTGTAGTTTCTTGTTGTCACAGCTGACGAAAAAACCAGAGCTGATTGCAGTCTTTATGGAATAGCTTTTGGCATAGCTTAATAAGCATGACTAAATGTATAACTCGGGCCAAATTAGTTGATGTAGCAACTCATTCTCTTTGGAAAACAGTTTGCATTTTCATGTTCAATCTCTTTCAGCATGGATAAAAGCACATTTCAAACAATTCATCTGCATCTGCCCACCTGTTAAATATGGTGCATTTTGTTATGTTACCTTTTTCTTAGTGTCAGGTGCAAAGCCTTAATAGTCAGCCCATTTAGTCAGGAGCAAATGATAATTTTGCAAGAAAATGCAGCCACATTCTGTTCCTCTGCATTTATTATTTAAACTTCACTTTCATTAAGGCAAAGGAAGAGAAACCTTGTCATAAAAATTCTCAGTTTCCTCTGACCTCAACTTCCTGTGGAATTTATACTGAGTCTCTAACGGACATTCCTGAGATACAAGATTTATAGGATTTTCATTCCAAAAAACAACAAATTGGAAAAATCACTCATTACATCCTTATACATTTTTTCATGACAGCTGCAGTAACTACCAAGATATCATACAGTATAAAGAAGGAAGGGCACAATCTCCATTGTGCTGTTGAAGAGAATATAGGCAAATGGCCAAAATAATTTCTGCAGCCTAATTTCTGCACCCACATTTAAGATAGAGGTTTGAATTCCTTTATTGGTGAGGTGAAAGACCAAAATTATGCAAACACAGAATTGGTACAATCAACTGTCAGATAGGTGAATGAAAAACTGATTGACAAGGTATTAGTGGCCCAGTTCAGTTACAACTTTGTTCTGAAGATGTTAGCAGCACAACTAGCAAAAGATGCATGCATACGTATTCATTGCCTTGGAAGTCATTCCGTCAGTCTGATATTACTCATTTAATATCTATATTTTAACTCTTATTCGCAAGGTACATCTGGTGATGCACTAACATCATTTGGAGTGAAGGATGTTTTTATTTTATTTTTTTATTTTCAGGAAGGTTTAGGGAGACATTTGAAGCTGCAAAATTGGCCTGTTGAGCTGTGCAGAAGCTTAATGCACTATTTTGAGCACTTTGGGAAAGCAACTGTCTGAGCATATGCTGGCACTTTTTCCTAATGTAATTTGCTAATAATAATAATAATAATAACAATAATAATAATAATAATAATAATAATAATAATAATAATAATAATAATAATAATAATAATAATAATAATAATAATAATAATAATAATAATAATAATAATAATAATATAAAGTTGCAAGGGACCTTGGAGGTCATCTAGTCCAACCCCCTGCTCAGGCAGGAAACCCTATACCATTTCAGGCAAATGGCTGTCCAGTCTCTTCTTAAAAACCTCCAGTGTTGGAGCATTCACCACCTCTGGAGGCAGGTTGTTCCACTGGTTAATTGTTCTAACTGTCAGGAAGTTTCTCCACAGTAGGAGCTAGAGGACACCTACATCACTACATCACTCACGCATATCTTAGCCCATAATCTATGCCACTGCTTTCCAACAGTGGCAATTTCCAGGTGTGTAGACTCTTAAGGGAAATCCACCCTGACTGTCCTTTGGAAGGACAGATACTGAAGCTGAGAATCAAATATTTTGGCCAACTAATGAGAAGAGAGGACTCATTGGAAAAGACCCTGATGTTGGAAAAGATGGAAGGCAAAAGGAGAAGGGGACAGCAGATGATGAGATGATTAAATATGTCATCGATGCAATGAACATGAATTTGGGCAAGCTCCGGGAGACAGTGGAAGACAGGGGTTCTGGCATGCTATGGTCCATGGGGGTCAGAAAGAATTAGACGTGACTTAGCAACTGAACAACAGCAAGACTCCAAAACCCAGAAATCCCTAGGCAGCATTGCCACTGGTGAGAATTCTGGGAGTTGAAGGCCACATGCTTTGAACTTCTTACAGTTGAGAAACATTGCTCTATGCCAGGGGTCTTCAAACTTGGCCCTTTTATGACTTGTGGACTTCAACTGGCACGCTGGCTGAGGAATTCTGGGAGTTGAAGTCCACAAGTCATAAAAGGGCCAAGTTTGAAGATCCCTGCTCTATGCAATCCTTTCTGAAAGCCTGCATTATTTCAGAGTTTAAAGAGAACAATTCCAAATAAAAATCACCAGAATTAAATTTTATGGCATCAAGACAGGGATAATGTGATACTTCTTGCAATCTTTTTTTTTTAGCTCTAGGCTAATAAGACAGTATTCTGTTTTGGCCCTTATAATATATGTTTCCATTTCTGCTAGGGATTAAAAGTGCATCTCAGCCACACATAAGAGAGAGTTCTTTTAAAAAATATATAAAAAAATAGTGGTAGCAATTGTGTTGTTTCAAAATATGTTTAGTTTTGTTTGAACATGAACAGACAACACCCTGGGGACTGAGCAAAAGAAGAAAACAATCTTTCTAGAAAATAAGAACTACGTGAATGTCTGCATCAGCCATGGCAACTATTTTGTGTTTAGGAAAAACCATAAAGGTTGTCTGAATTTCTGAAGAGGAAACAAAACTGCAGTTTGAACATGGTGGTTTCTTCTAAATTTCTGAGCATGACTTTCAATGCCTGGAATTCTGGTTGTTGCTCACATAAGGATGATGTGTCAAATGGTAGCTTGCTTTTTTCCCGTTACCTAAAACAATACAGTAATAGCAGTTTTCCTAAGATTAATGTCCCCATTTGGGTCAGATTCCTGTTCCCATCATTTTTAGCCAGCTTCACAGTTGGGTCTTTTAACCTAAGACTGCATTAAATCATTCACACTCCATTTCTGAATTTCAGATGCAGCAAAATAATATTAAAAAAATTATATTGGCCACAGCCTCTTGGTAAGTTTTCCCAATATATCTGGTTGCTGACCTAGAAAGTCTCTGTCAAACCATTCTTGCATTCTTCTCAGTCTTTATCCCAATGCTGTTTTTATCTTACATTGACATTGTAACTCTCCTAATTTTTATTATACAACACTGTATGTGAATGATTAGCTCCAGGTAGCATTTTCTACTGACTCACCTCCACCTATCTATAATCTGTACCCTTCCTAAAAAAAATTCCATGGATCAAAATTTCCAGGAAGACTATCTAAAAGACGGTCAGAATAAACTGGTGTATTTTCATACCTGCCCATCTTGATGTGCTGGGTGTGTTTATTCAATATTTGTTTGTTCTGGCATCATTTAATTCTAACATGTCACATTGTTCCTTTACTGCAGACATTAACTCTTCTGTATGTTTGGTATGTCTGCCTTGGAGTTAAATGAAAGAACTAGTGTAATTAACATATTTATTAAAAAATAAGGATAATGGTTTTTTTCTTTGTTCAGATGTTGGAGAGACCATTTCCAGAGGTACCTACAGGATGTAGTTAAAAGTGTAATGTGCTTCATAAATAGGCACAGCTTCAATCACACCATTGTGGCTGCTGTACTGCATGGACACTTCTGAACTACAGTATTATATGGGAATCCATAAAAATAATAATAATTCTGCAAGAGCACATATATTCTATGACTTGAAGGCTGTGCCAATCTTTGCAAGCACATCAGTGACTTCACATCAAAATCAGGTGAGTTCTGGATGCATTGGTGGTGGTGCAGTGGTTAGAATGCAGTACTGCAGGCAACTTCTGCTGACTGGCGGCTGTCAGCAGTTCAGCAGTTCGATTCTCATCAGCTCAAGCTTGACTCAGCCTTCCATCCTTCCGAGGTCGGTAAAATGAGG
This sequence comes from Vipera berus, assembly GCF_964194415.1. Taxonomy (NCBI): domain Eukaryota; kingdom Metazoa; phylum Chordata; class Lepidosauria; order Squamata; family Viperidae; genus Vipera; species Vipera berus. The sequence continues at coordinate 16,182,108 of NC_138206.1, forward strand.
AATCAGATTGTTGGGGGCAATAGGCTGACTCTGTAAACCACTTAGAGAGGGCTGTAAAGTAACTGTGAAGTGGCATATAAGTCTAAGTGCTATTGCTATTTTGTAGACAGCAGAGTATTTTTAAGGATAAAACAAATTTTGATCTGTAAACTCCCTTAAAGGTAGTATACACAAAAAGCAGAAACAAGGGGCCACAAAACTGATGTTGGTGGTCTGCATTTTTATTCCACCCCATTTTAATGTATATGTGTTTTATTCATTTATTTATAGAGACTTATATGCCTGCCTATCTTGTATAGAGCCCTGAGTGGCTTACTGCACCATAAATAAAATGGGAAAAAATAAGATTGTACACCATGTCAACAGCCCTCTACACTTTGTGGTGCTCCAAATAATAATGTTTCTATAGACAGCTATATCCCATATCTGCTGGACCTTCATTAATACTTTAACTCCTTCAGAACCTATCCTTTCCCCTCCTCCATATTCATTATTCTCTATAGTAGATAATTTTGTAAAGTGTTCTTGAGTGCACAATGACTTCAAACAAGCTCAAACAATGCACTAATTGATCCACCTATATAGTCTTGTTTTCCTGTGCAAATTATGCATGCTTAGCTATCATTGTACCTAATAGTAAAAAGGATTAGGGTAAGGGTTAAATCTAAATGGAAGCAAAACATCTAGAATGAATATTGGCATTAGGGATAGGCAAGTATTGTTGTAGGCCAATCTTCCTGTCCGTATTTGGTGTCAATATTTCCAAACATAAAATATATCTTATTTTTCCTTCTTACCACAATGTTTGATTATTAGGATTATAGTTAAAACAAACCCTGTCTTCACATTGGTCTCGGATGTTCTATTTTTATTCAAGGTCCAAATATAAAGGATTAAACTCTGCACACAACAATCAACCTAGTTCTGGATTTTGAAATAAATGAAGGAAAAGCTCAGAATTAAAGACTGAAGTTGATAGGTCTTTTATAACAGTATTCTGCAAAGTTTGTTTCATTGCCACAAATATTGAAAAATAGGGGGCATGATGGCTGGGTGATTAAAGATGCTGAGCTTGTGAGTTGAAAAGCAGACAGCCCAGGTTCAAGACCCAAGTGCCATGCGACAGGGTGAGCTCCCATTACTTGCCCCTCTAGCAGTTCGAAATCATGCAAATGAGAGTAGATAAATAGGTACTAATTCAATGGGAAAGTTACAGCGTTCCATGCGCTTTGGCCAGTGGTGGGATTCAGCCAGTTTGCACCACTTCAGCAGAACTGGTAGCTAAATTTTTGTTGCCCAGGCCCAGAATGAACTTCCGGAAGTGGCATCCACACAGAGAACTGGTTGTTCACATATTTGAATCCCACCACTGGCTTTGGTGTATAGTCATGTTGGCCACATGACCACAGAATTCTCTTCAGAGAACACTGGCTCCCTAAGCTAAGAAATGGAAATGAGCACTGCTCCTTATAGTTGGACACAACTGGACAGAGGAAACCTTTACCTTTATAGAAAAATACTGCTGCATTAAGAAACCTGTTGTGATTCAGGGTCAGCCTGTGGGTTCGGCAGTTGGGTCGGACGACTCAGAGGAGGAGGAGGGGGGTGTTGAAGAGCTTGATGATGATGGCCTTGAGGCTCTGCAGAGCCCTCAGCCAGGCCCCTCCCACCTGGTCACGACGGAGACCCAGCTGTGTGAGCCTGACAGCGTGGATGAAGATGACCCACAGCTGGCCCTGTTCAAGGATGCCCGACGCAGGAGGCAGTCAATCAGGAGTAAACAGAGGAAGGCAATGGGGCACCTCGGAAGGAGGCAGAGAGAAGCCACGCCCTGAACTGTATAAAAGGGGAATGTGTGGGAGGGCTGGTTTGCTGAAGGCAACCGCTTGAATAGTCCTGTTTCATAGCTCCTGTTTCATGGTTGGTGTCTGTTTTATGTTAATAAATTTGGCATGCTTTATTCCAGCCTCTTGCCGTTTGTAAAGGGGTTGTCCCTGCTTTTTCTGCAGGGCCGGTAGCAGGCTGGTACAGAACAAAACCATTTCCACACTGTTTCCATTTTTTAAAAAATATATATCAGCAAACCAAAATTGCAGCAAATATGTATTCCAGCCGAAGCATCAGTGATTCACCAAGATTATGCCTCCGCTCATTCAAATGGGGCTTGGGGAGATGCCAACTTGTTAGGCTAATCAAGAGATTGAATAAACAGGAGTGTTTGTTTATCCAAGGTTAGGATGACATAGGTGCCCAGGCACAAATGTCATCCTTTCAGCAGTGCCAAAAATCCCTGCAACTTTTTTGAAAAGTACACACTGGGAGGTGTGTGAAAGGGGACAAACAGCCATAACCATCATTCAAAGGTGTATATATATTTATATGTATATAGGTGTTTATAAGATGTATACATGGCACATAATCAATGTTAGTTAAATGCACACTTGGAAATAATTATTATTATTTGAAATAGAAACGCCATCTACTGTATGTTCTCAGTATAAGAAGTCAGTATGTAGTTGTCATCACAGACTCAGTCTCTTGGGCAAACCTAAATTCTGGATGAGAAATTTCAGTGCTGTCCTTGGAATTCTGTAGCTGCCATACGAGAACTTGGAGTAGAAAAACAGCATGCAATTATTTTGTCTCTGAGCGTTTTGGTTTCTTTGTTTATAAGTAGCTCTTGACTTACAACCATTTGTTTAGTGACCACGTGAAGTTACCACGGCACCGAAAAGAGAGACTTACGACTCTTTTTTCACACTTATGACCGTTGCAATATCCCCACAGTCATGTGATCAAAATTTGGATGCTTGGCAAGTTGTAGTTCATATTTATGATGGTTGCAATGTCCTGGGGACACATGACCATCTCTGCAACCTTCGGACAAGCAAAGTCAATGGGGAAGGCAGATTCACTTAACAATCGTGTTACTAACTCAACAACTGCAGTGATTTACCTGACAGCTGTGGCAAGAAAGGTCATGAAGTGGGGCAAAACTCACTTAACAACTGTCTCAGCAAAAGAAATTTCGGGCTCAGTTGCGGTTATATTTATATTTATTTGATTTGATTTATAAGTTATAAGTTGAGGACCACCTATAAATTATTGATTGAAGGCACCCCTTTAGCATACATACATCATGATATACTTACAATCACCAGTAGTATATAAACAAGCACAAAATCCGACATTGATCATTTGACCCTCTGCTATCTGACTTTATTAATAAGATTTTGCAACAGATTAGCCTTACAATCCAATTTTATTGCCTGCTAGTCTCAATACCTACTCACAGGCACTTCCAATAATCAGACTGAGTAATTAAATACCTTATTAAATACCAGATCTTTCTTAAATGCATTCAAAGATATGTGAGACTAGAGTAGAAAATGAAGAGAAATTCATAATTCTGGGTCCACTTCCTGAAACAGATGTAAACAGGATGGAGCAACATGGAAAGATGCCCATTGTGTTCCACAAACAGGATCATGCCAAAAGAGGAGCTGGATGAGGCAATGGGAAATGTATAATTGCAGGGACATAAACACCAGCACCAAAAGCTTAAGTTGGTCTCTAGACCTACAAAGGAGATGTTATAAGGTACAATAGGAGAAAGATAAATGGGGAAAGAAACAAGGGAGGTCCAGAATAACACCAACTGCAGGTTTTTTTGGGACCAGTTTCAATGGATAAAGGGAAGACAAGAGCCTTGGTGGAGCAGTGGGCTAATGCCTCCTTAAGTAACACCAGCTGCCTGCAACTAGTGCAGGTTCACATCCCACCAGGCTCAAGGTTGACTCAGCCTTCCATCCTTCCGAGGTAGGTAAAATGAGGAACCAGATTGTTGGGGGCAATAAGCTGACTTTGTAATAATGCCGCTTGGGGGGGGGGAAAGCCCTAATAAGCAGGCATATACATAGAATGAAGGCTATTGCTAAGCTTGTAAGCCGCCCTGAGTCTTCGGAGAAGGGCGGGATATAAATGGAATTAAAATAAATAAATAAATAAAATAAATAAATACCTGCTCATAGACTGTTGTAGTGGTCTATGGGGACTGAACTAATAAATGCAAAGTGACAATAGATAGGAACTGCCCCATTCTAAGGCTAACCAATGAATAAAAATAACGTATCTTCATAGTCGCTACGATCAAAAGCTGAAGACAGAGTGCTACATTCAACAAGACTCCTCAGGTTCCTGCCCACTGACACCAGAGGCAGCTCACTGTCCAGAAGGAGAAGGGGAGAGCTAATAGAAAGGAACAATTTGAGTGAAATATCAAGATCTCAATCTTATCCATATTCAGTTTTAGTTGATGTGCAGTCATCCATGACTGTCTAAAAGGCACCCTGGTAAAGCGAACAATACATTTTCATTTATCTCAGGGGGGAAAAAGTATCAACCTGGGTCTCACTGGCATAAATGTAGTATTTAAAACCAAATAGTAAAATCAGGTAATCAAGAGGAAAGATTTACAAAGAAAAAAAAAGATCTACAAAAAAGCCTTGAGAGACAGCCACTGAAAGGTGATATGCCAGTAAACAAACTGATTCTAAAGTAACTGAAAAAGAGTTATGCCAGAGAGATTATTGAAACCAGAGTAAATCATTGCCTTTGATGTCCAGGGACTGTGGCCTCTTCAACAGGATTTGGTGGTCAAGAGTGTCAACTTTTGCAGACAGATACAGCAGCATTAATGAGAAGAAGTGCTGGTGCTTAGTCTGCAGAATGCGTTCCGTACTTGAGGAAGTGCCATCTCAATAGAATGATCTTCCTAAATCCTGACTGACATGGATCAGCAGGATCATTGATGGTTAGACAAACAGCAAATTATGAGAAGGCAAATTTTCAAGAATTTTGGATAAGAAGGGAAGCAGTGAAACGTGGCTCAAGAGTAGTAACTGCAAGAGAGTTCTAGTAGACCAGGGGTCTTCAAACTTGGCCCTTTTATGATTTGTGGACTTCAATTCCCAGAATTCCTCAGCCAGCATGCCTGGCTGAGGAATTCTGGGAGTTGAAGTCCACAAGTCATAAAAGGGCCAAGTTTGAAGACCCCTGTAGTAGACGATTACTTAAATATGAGCCACCAGTGTGCTGCAGCCACCAAAAAAGCCAACGAAATCCTAGGCTGTGTAGAAAGAAAATCTTAATCAGGGTCCAGTCCAAGCCGAGAATAAACAATATGGAGACTGCTTTAGAAAGAATGTTGTAGTTTATTGAAGAGGAGAGCCAGACAGAAAGATGGCTCTGGGAAAAACTGACCACATGAAGCAGAGTCATGGGCTTTTATACCTTCTGGGGCTCTTGAGGTTGTTTCCTGTTCCTGTTTGAAGCTTTGCGCTTCCTGTGTCGTGTACTTTGACCTGACTCTGAGTGTGCCCCTTTGGCATTGGGGGACTAATCCTATTATGTCCTGTCGTAGAGTTTGGGTGGGGTATGTAGATTTTAAGTGTCTTTGTCTTCCTAATCTCTTCAATTTCTAGCTGGAAGGCTCCAAGCTTCCTGAATGGATTATTGAATTTGCATTTCTAAAAGTTGGTCTCTGTCTAGGGAGCTGGTTTATGTCTTTTTTACGATCTTCTCCATTATTCCTTTGGGGAAATATAATCTGCTTTTTTTAATATTTCTCAAAATATTTCTTTCTCTTGGGGGTGGGGGAGGCTGAGTTCCCACATCTGCATCAACAGAAGGATAGAATCAAGATCACGTGAAGTGTTAGTACCACTTTATGAGGCCTTGGTAAGGCTACACTTGGAGTACTGCATCCAGTTTTGGTCACAATAATATAAAAAAGATGTTGGGACTCTGGAAAGGTTGCAAAGAACAACAATTAAAATGTTTAGAAGGCTGGAGGCTAAAACATAAGAATGGTTGCAGGAATTGGGTATGCCTAGTCTAGTGAAAAGACAGATTAGGGGTGACTTGATAGCAGTGTTCCAATGTTTGAGAGGCTGCCACAAAGAAGAGGAAGTCACCTTATTTTCTGAAGCATCATGTAGTGTATGCGACTAAAGCATACACAGGCTGTCAGCACAGCAGGAGGCGTGGGGCTGGACAGCTCAAGGCTATAACCGCATTTGGCGGGAAAGCCTGGTTTGAATGAGTTTGACAGGGCTATGGCCAGCTCTGGCGGGAAGCCAGGGTTTAAATCTATTGGCCACCTGCACTGGCAGGAAGCCCAGGTTTGAATCCATTGGTTGGTATTCACCTGGGCAGGTATAAAGGTACGCCAGGTAACCCCCTTTCCCCAGCTTCATTCCTGACCATCAATAAAGAAGTCTCTTCACCCAGCTGAGTGTCCGTCTCTGTGTGCGACCACGCTACGTTACACATCAGAAGGCAAAACAAGAAACAGTGGATGAAAACTAATCAAAGAGAGAAGAAGCAATCTAGAACTAAGGAGAAATGTCCTGATAGTGAGAACAAACAACCAGTGGAACAGTTTGCCTTCAGGGGTTGTGGGTGCTCTTAAGAAGGCTTTTAAGAAGAGACTGGACATCCATTTGTCTGAAATGGTATAGGGTCTCCTGCTTGAGCAGGGGGTTGGACTAGAAGACCTTCCAACTCTGATGATGAATAGTAGTGAATGAAAATGAACAAGAAATGATTTATTCAGAAATGGTTCAACATTTCAACATTTCTGGACAACTGTCTAGCATTAAAGAACAGTCCACAAGGCAGGTCACACAAGGTGTGTGAGGAAGTAGGGAAGATCAAAACTAAGAGGGAAAAAGATCAAAATAGCAAGTATTAAAAGTATGTAGCAAATAATAGGGTCACCTTGGCAACTAAGTTCTTGAAAACCCTGGGGAAAAACCAAAGGCAAATGTTGCAAAACAAAAACAAAGGGATCCGGGGGATAAACAGTGGCGGAAAACCCTCCAGATCGTTGAAATTCTGAGATGGAAAGAAAGGTCAGCCTCCTCAGGTGTTATGCCAATGATTCAATCCTCTCCCAGGAAGTCAATGACATAACATCTGAGGATGCTGACCTTTCTTTCCATCTCAGAATTGTCAACAATGAGTAACTATTATGAAGAGCTTCTTCCAGAAACAGGGTTGAGAAAAAGTAGCAGATTGAAGGAAAAATGTGCTTTTACTCATTCAGAAGATAAATAATGATCAGAAAGCAGGGAAGATAATGGGAAAGTCCTTGCTTCTCCAAGATGTTTCTTCCATTTATATTCCATTCACTGAGCATTTGACTTTGTTTCCTGAACCTCTCTGGAGAAGAGAGATATGGAGGATGAGAATTAACAACCTTTCATACTGGTGTACCAGTAATGTTCACAACCCTCTATATCAGGGCTAGGCAACCTTGGCTCTTTTATGACTCATGGACTTCAACTCCCAGCATAGCTGGCTCAGGAATTCTGGGTGTTGAAGTCCACAAGTCATAAAAGAGCCAAGGTTGCCTACCCTTGCTCTATATAGATGATTTTAAAAAGCTCTACCATGTTGCCCACTGAGTAATTACAGGTACAAACTTTAGACCACAACTGAGCCCAAAATTTCTGTTTCTAAGACATTTGTTAAGTGAATTTTGCCCCTTTTTATGACCTTTCTTGCCACCATTAAGTGAATCGCTGCAGCTATTAATAACACAGTTGTTAAGTGAATCTGGCTGTCCCATTGACTTTGCTTATCAGAAGGTCACAAAAAGTGATCACATGACCCCGGGACTCTGTAACCATCATAAATGTGAGTTAGTTGCCAAGCCTCTGAATTTTGACCACGTGACCATGGGGATGCTGCAATGGTCATAAGTCACTTTATTCAGTGCTGTTGTAACTTTGAAAATTCCCCTCCGGTTGCAGAAGAGCTGGAAGCAAATTCATTTATAGTAAATTAATTTGCTTCCAGCTCTTCTGCAACCGGAGGGGAATTTTCAGCCAAGTCCTCGGTTTGTGGAAAGGTCTTGAATCATAATTCCCACTGAGGGGGAGTCAGATAAAGGAAGAGGGAACATAAAAATGGTGCAAAATAATGACAGTAACCTGATGGAGTTACAGAAATTAATGTTGGCTGAGTCCCTTTAATCATCACACTTGGGCCAATACTTGACCTGCCATAGGAACAGAGAAGAGAAGAAAAGTTAGTCACTCTCAAAAATTTTTTAAAAAACTTGCTACAATGCTAGTAAGGTGTCATAGTTATTAAAATCAGACTGTAGAGTACTCACAGTCAGATATGCTATCTGACCAATTCAGAAAGAATGCAAATGCATTATTAGCCCAAGGCTGCCTGTAAACTCATTTTAAGTTCCACTTTGGATTTTTAAATTCAACTCCACAAATGTCAGGAAGCCCTGAATTCCTAGCCAGAGTTCAGTCAAAGTCTTTCCCCTTCTGAGAAGAATTATAGACCATATTTCTTTCAAGCCCTCTAGCCATATGATGGCATTTAAAACCGTCAACCTCTAGAGCTGCTGAAGCAATGTTTTCTGCATTCCTAAATCATATATCTACAATGACAGCTGCGTTAGAATTAAAATCATGAATATAATTAATCCGTGCATCGACCTCATGGACAAGTAACTAACAAGCAGCAAACAACAAGTAATAAGTGAGTAACAAACAAGCAGCAGCCAAAAAAAGCTAATACAGTCCTTGGTTGTATAAAGAGAGGCATAGAATCAAATTCAAATGAAGTATTAGTACCAACCAATAAAGCCTTAGTAAGGTCACACTGGAATACTGCATCCAGTTTTGGTGACCACAATATACAAAAAAGATGTTGAGACTTTGGGAAAAGTGCAAAGAAGAGCAATTAAGATAATTAAAGGCCTGGAAACTAAAACATATAAAGAACGGTTGCAGGAATTGCGTATGTCCAGTCTAGAGAAAAGAAGCACTAGGGGTGACATGACAGCAGTATTTCAGTATTTGAGGGGCTGCCACAAAGAAAAGAGAGTCAACTTATTTTCCAAAGCACCAGAGGGCAGGACAAAAGCAATGGATGGAAACTAATCAAGGAGAGAAGCAACCTGGAAAAGGAGAAACTTTCTAACAGTGAGACAATAAATCAGTGGAACAGCTTGGTGTCAGAAAGTGTTTCTTCACTGGAGGTTTTTAGCTCTATTCTGACTGACTGGTCTTTAAAAGCGTTCCAAACAAGTCATGTAATCAGAGTAACTTACTAGAACTCACAGTAGGAAAAATAGAAAATGATGGGATCTTGGACAACAGAGCAAAATTTGGCAAGATGTGATAGGGGTAGAAATAAGGAATGAAGGGGAAGAGAGAGGGTTAGGGTTAGTGGTCCCTATTTTCCTACTTGCATTTTTACGTGCTTTCGAACTGCTAGGTTGGCAGAAGCTGGGACGAGTAACGGGCGCTCACTCTGTTATGCGGCACTCGGGATTTGACACACCAAACTGCTGACCTTCTGACTGACAAGCTCAGCATCCTAACCCACTGAGCCACCGCGTCCCTTAAAATAGTAGCAAGTCTCAATCCTAATATTTAGCAGTTGTGGTCAAAGAGGATTCAGGAGGCAGCAGAAAAGGATCTGGTGACCATATCCGGCTCAGAAACCACCATCTCTGAGAATCCAGCCAATTATTCAGTAAACCATAAGTTCAAAAACATGGGAAAATGTACAGGGTGTGAACTAATGTTTCTAAGATGTCGTAGTATTATTGTTTATATCACTTCTGCATTCTGTATTTCTTAAGAAAAAGAGATATAAAATGCATTAAAAGATAGCAAGCCATCATGTTAGTTATATACGGCTAGGCAGGACTTCTTCTAATGGATTGAGTGTGCTAGCTATTCATTGCTGTCATCTTTCTATGTCCGTTCTGCCAATCATCTTTGTTCAGCGATCCTTTCATATTATGAAAGAGGCAAGAACATTTATCTCTCTCTGCCTACTTGCTCCATAACTATGACAATCAATGAGAGGCACGGACAAGCTAGGTACGTATTTGCAATCTCTCTGTGAGCCTCCCGTTTTATGTTTAAATATTTAAATGCCGACACTCATTTCTGCATGTGGCTGTCTCCAGCACTGCCTTGATCTTCAGCAATTCAAGTTGCGCTAGCTGTACAGTACATGACAAACAGCCCTTTCTCATTTTTTCTGGGCCTTGAGAATTCATCCTTGCTGCCTCATTTGCTGACCTTGTTGCTGCCAGTAGCAATGATTGGCCCAACTGTGATGACATTTATGTTTCAAGAGCGTAGCTTCCTGATTGTCGTATTTAAACTGATAACTTCAGGGTTACCCTGGCAAACACACCCACATGGTGTGTTTTTTTTTTTAAAAAAACCCACACAATATTTTAATGAACTGCTGCAGTATTTGAACTTATCTTTGCTCTTTGTTAGAGCACTTCAACCAGGACATGCCTGGAAATGCAGCAGAATCTTTTCCCATATATACACTGAAGGGTGCGGGGTCATGTAAGCCAGGCTTCCTAACCTGGTAAGCTGGGATAAGCTTTAATGCTGTTTGTTTAGCTTTGGCTTTATGTATTGTGCAAAGCCAACCCTTGCAAGTTTCTGAGAGAATACCGGTATTCCTCGACTTACGATGACAATTGAGCCCAGAATTTAGGTTGCCAAGTGAAAAAATTGTTATGTGAGTTTTGCAACTTTTCTTGCCACATTTGTTCAGTGAATCACTGCAGTTGTTAAATTAGTAACACGGGTTGTTAAGCGAAACTGGCTTTCCCACTGGCTTTGCTTGTCAGAAGGTTGCAAATGATGATCATGTGACCCCAGGACACTGCAACCATCATAAATGTGAGTCAGTTGTCAAGCATCCAAATGTAAATCACGTGATCATAGGGATGCTGCAACAGTCATAAGTATGAAAACATGGTCATACAGTACGTCACCTTGTTGAGTGGCCTTTGTAACTTTGAAGAGTAAATGAACTGTTAGAAGTCGAGGAGAACCGGGTACTGTGGAAACATTTTAAAAAATAAAATAAAATAACAGTTATTCAACGTAGCAATTTAGATCATATCTTTTTCTGTATATTCAAGACAAACCTCCTTCAATATGTTCATATTTTTATAGCAACATTCCAGAAGGGGTTCACTGCAGTATGGTTCTAGATTTTTCATCTTCCTAGGTTAAATTATAACCTGGGTAATTTTTGCTGATCTCCTGTTGAGGCGCTAACATACTAGTAAAACCTATTTGGCTTTTTAAAAATCAGCCAAGAATGTTCAAATGCTGCCACCTAGCTGGGCAAAGTAATATTAATTTCTTGGCATAAAAAAGGAATAGGAATAGGAATAGAATAGAGCTGGAAGGGACCTTGGAGGTCTTCTAGTCCAGCCCCCTGCTCAAGCAGGAGAACTTATACCATCTCAGACAAGGATCTGTCCAGTCTCTTCTTAAAAACCTCCTGTGATGGAGTGCCCATGATTTCTGAAGGCAAGCTGTTCCATTGATTAATTGTCTTCACTGTCAGGAAGTTTCTTCTTAATTCCAAGTTGCTTCTCTCTTTGTTCAGTTTCCAACCATTGTTTCTCGTCCTGCCCTCTGTTGCTTTGGTGAATAACGTGACCCCCTCTTCTTTGCGGCAGCCTGTCAAGTACTGAAACACTGCCATCATGTCTCCCCTATTTCTTCTTTTCTTTAGACCAGCCAAACCCAAGTTCCGCAGCTGTTCTTCTTATGTTTTGGTCTCCAGGCCTTTGTTCATCTTAGTTGCTCTTCTCTGAATTTTTTTCCAAACTCTCAACATCTTTTTTTGTGATGTGGTGACCAAAACTGGATGCAGTATTCCAGGTGTGGTCTTACTAGGGTTTTATAAAGCGGTACTAATACTTCGCGTGATCTTGATTCTAGAAGAGTAACTTACTCTCTTACGCTTCTTTATAACAGTGTTTTTTCAACCCCAGGAACTTTTAAGATAGGTGGACTACCACAGAATTCCCCCAGTTCACCCATCTTAAAGTTGCTGAGGTTGAGAAATAATCCTCTACAGAATATATCTATTCTGTGAATAGTCTTTCTCGATTCAGTGGGTCATATTCCCAGATATAATAAATCTCTGAACTTTAAGGACTAGTGTTTCTGTCAAGGTATGTAAAATCATATGTTCGACTAAGCAGTGTTTGGTTCAACCACAAGTTGTTGTATAAACTATAATTGCTAAGTTCACATAATATATGAAATAATATATGTCATATATTATGCATCATATAACATTATACAGGTAGTCCTCGGCTTACAACAGTTCATTTACTATCATTAAAAGTTACAGTGGCACTGAAAAAAGTGACTTATGACCATTTTTCACACTTATGGCCATTGCAGCATCTCCCAAGGTCACGTGATCAACATTCACTGACTCATTTAGGACGGTTGCAATGTCTCAGGGTCACATGATTCCCTTTTGTGACCTTCTGGCACGCAAAGTCAATGGGGAAGCCAGATTCACTTAACAACCGTGTTACTAATTTAACAACTGCAGTAATTCACTTAACAACTGTGGCAAGAAAGATCATAAAATGGGGCAAAACTCACTAAACAAATATCTCACTTACCAACAGGAAGTTTGGGCTCAATTGTGGTTATAAGAAGAGGACTAAAGGTATGTGTGTCTGCACTCTGTGTGTGTGTGTGTGTGTGTGTGTGTGTGTGTGTGTATTATAATACATTATGACATATAACAAAATATGCTAAGCCAAAATAAATCAAATCATATTGTTAGTTTGTTGAATGAATCCAGAATCTTGCAAAATAAGCTTTAGGTTACAAAAACCTACAATATTAGACATTTGGGAGCTTTAAGATTTTCTAGCACCGTTACGTCTATATTTAAACAGAAAATGCTGCCATTTTAATTTAAGTGATGCCAGGAATGGGTACATAATATAGGCCAATGGGTCAAAGATGTGTTTTTTTATGTGTGTCACCTGCAAGATAGAAGTACCTAGCTGAGATGTGTTGATTTTAAACAGGAACAAGTCTAGTTAGTACTCGAATAGATAATCAAATTAAGGTGGGAAATAGAAAAACTATCCTGAATGAAGACAACAGTGAAACAATTGCATGTTGTTGTTAAGGAAACTATCACTTTGTATTCATTAAATCATTGGAAGAAGAATAAGACTTGGGGAAGGCACACACACAAATACATAAACACAGTCATGCACACCATGAATGAGTTTTAATAGTTTGAAGGCTAATGCTACATTTACAATAATCCTGTACCACAACATTTTATGTGATCACTCAACACTGAATGCAGGTATGTCTTTACCTAATGTCTATTTTGTGACAGAGACAAGAGTTCCCTTTTCAACAACAATTTACTTGTATGCTCTTAAACATAATTTGGAAACTTTTAAAAAGTGTTCTTTATTCAGTTTGTTCCTATTTTTTCTGTATTACTTTAATTCATATTATTCCAAATTAAACTGATGAGTGGTCCAGTGGCTTAGAGTTGAAGATGCTCATCTTCCACTTGGAAGGTTGAGAGTTCAAGCCTAGGCAGCAATAGATGTTTCTCTGTCAAGGTGCAAAGAGAAAATATCTGCTGTGAACTCCACATAGGTGCCAGGAAGGGCATCCAGCCAGTAAATGCTCAGCTCTATTCAGTTGCCCTGACTCCACCCCAAATAAAGGGACTGAAAGGGTTGTAAAATAAAAATTAAAAATCCAAATTATCTTAACATGTAATATTTTAAATAAAATCAGATATCCTTTCTCTAAATTTCCTAAAAACCAAGACAGTTGAAGTTTTGCAAAATAATTTATGTTCCTGTTGGCCCAGTGAAAGGATCCTGTGCTTCTACTACAGTACATATTATTGTTATTCTAAGAAAGTCTACGTCATGCATGCCTGAGAAAACAAAGGAAACATCAAGGATTTTGTCTCATGATGCTAATTAAAAGTTGAAAGAGAGGGATACACTTACATGGTTTATCCATAAAAAAAAATGCAGATGTTTTCCTGTGAAGGGTAATGTGATGCAAATGCACCTGATTTTATTAATAAGTTATTCATTGGAGCAATAAACTTTTAGGACATGCTGTTCCATATTTTTCCTTTTGAAATCACCATTCATGGGCCAGCTGTTTGTTTTATAAATTAATACATAGAAATAAAATTATGAGCTTTTGCTGTTGGAAATGTTGCCAGTGTTATGGAGGGATATTGTTATTCTAAAGAGCAAATTGTTGATGTAAAATGAACTCTTTTTGTTAGACTCCTTCAGAAATTCAGACGAGCTAAAACTCAGTGGCTTGGTTTTTCAACTTTTTGAGACAAGGAAGATATAACAAATGTCATATCAACCCTAAAAGAGACTTGGCACAGTTTAAAATACAAAGATGACCTGCTGCCACACAACCAAGAATGTAAAATGCCCAGAAAATGGTACGCTGACTTTGCATCACTTTTTATCATTGACTTCCTTAAGTGGTTCCAGCTTCCAATCGATTGCAACCATAATATGCATTTCCCCAGATTTATTTTTTTTTTGCTGCTGCTGCTTATGTAATTTATTGCTGTAAGGGATGAAAGGTTGAGAAAACTTCCCATGAGGCCCAAGATAGTTTGCTGTCTGGGAAAGTCACCGTCCCTTCACCCCATGGATTTCCATATACAGAAGTCAACCAAGCTGGCCTTTGCATTTTGACTGATGAGGAAATGAGTGCTCAAAAAAATTCAAAAAACGTTTGATTTTCTACTTTATCCTCAGACTTGGATTAATCAGGGATTAATGTAGCACTCTGTAGCACTCCAGAGGTTGCTTAACTACAACTGGCACTCAGCCAGGTCACAGGTAAAGGTTTAAAGTTAAGCAAACTAAATTCTAGATAAATGTCTATAGAGATTCTGAGTCATCCAGGTCATGGTTGTCCCAAAAGGCAACTGGACTTTGTTTTTCGTTGAAGATGTTTCACTTCTCATCCAAGAAGCTTCTTCAGTTCTGACTGAATGGTGGAGGATGGAACGATTTATATTCCTTGCAGTCATCTGGTCGTTAGTACTCTTTTTTAGAGTCATTGAGGCCACTTGAAGGTTTATCTGTGTCCTCGAGTTCACCGGAATAGTGCAAATTGGTGTGGAACCTTTTCAGAACTGCTGAAAGGACTGTGTGAAATTTCAGCAATTAAACATGGGTGCACGAAGTGAGACAGGCTAGAGAAATAGATTATCTTGAGATTTTGACTTTGTAAGTCTTATCCCTTTCGTTGCAGTTAGTGAAGGAGTCAAACAGCCTATGGACATTTAGAAAATCAAAGGAGATGCTTCTTCCCTTCAAGGGTGGGGGAGCACTTCTACCCAACCAAAGAGGAAGGAACAAAGATGATTTTGAAAATCTATCTTTGTCAACAAGACACATCAGATCATTCATTTTTCTTTTGGCCAGTTTAATAGCAGGGATTGAAAAGTGTGTGTGTGTGTGTGTGTATGCGTGTGACAGAGAGAGAGAGAGAGAGAGAGAGAGAGAGAGAGAGAGAGAGAGAGAGAGAGAGAGAGAGAGAGAGAGAGAGAGAGAGAGAGAGAGAGAGAGAGAGAGAGAGAGAGAGAGAGAGAGAGAGAGAGAGAGAGAGAGCGCATGTGCAAGTCTATGCCAGGGGTGGGGAACTTTATGACTTGTGGACTTCAACTCCCAGAATTCCTGGCTCAAGAATTCTGGGAGTTGAAGTCCACAAGTCACAAAGGAACCATAGTTCTCCACCTCTGATCTATGTGATGAGTTAAATAAAATGAAATATTAGGACTTCTGCAGAGAAGCTGCTGCTCCATTATCATCTTAATTCCACCCCATGTTACAAGTTTAAATAATTACATTTGGGGGGGGAGTTAATTTGATTGAAATATTTAAATATTTAGAATTTCTGACTCTGCAGCGGGAACATAAGGTCCAAATTGTGATAAAATACCCAGCATCCCTAACAAGCATGGACAGTAGAAAGGAATGCTGAGAATTGTAGCTGAGCTACATTTTGACTACCAGTATCAAAGATTTCTCGGTTTCTTATCTTTGGAGTATTCTATGTTCTAGAACCGTGGTGTCGAACCTATGGCACGCGTGCGACAGGTGGCACGCACAGCCCTCTCTGTGGGCACGCACACCATCACCCCACTCCTAGGCCTTCAGCTGGGTTTTATAAAACCTTTTCACTTTAGGCCTCTACCACTGTGTGCAAAAACAAAAAAAAAGGTTCAATCAATCAATTAATTTCAACTTCTCATGGGGAAAAAAAAAGATCTTGCAAAGTTGGAATTGATTTTTTGAACTATTTAGTCCCACCCAGTCTGCCATTACCACCGCAGCCACAGCCACCCAATGGGCCACGTCCACCCAATGGACCACACCCACCCAATGGGCCATGCCCACCCGGCACCCAATGATAAATAAATGGGTTTTGGGTTGCAGTTTGGGCACTCAGTTTCTAAAAGGTTCGCCATCACTGTTCTAGAATAATATAACATGTTTTTCAGTTGTAATTCCCCTATTGCAAAATGACTTTACATTTCTAGACTTATTCTCCATTCTTTGGCACTATTTCAAAAAAAAAATTCAAGGTCAAACAAACACTTTCTCTATGTTGATCCAGAGAAACTGACGAGGCGACTCACAGCCTGCTACTACTAAAAGCACCTTTATCTGGAAATAAATGGTCATATTTCTGAAGCATTTGGAGTTACAGTAAGTCATGGCTCGTGTACCAACAGAAGAGAATATTTGTAGCTCAGGGTTGAATTGTGGGGTCCTCGGTGCTCTCTGAGCCTAGTGGTTTTCTTTGAAGACATTTCATTACCATGTTTGCTTACATCATCAGTGCTGGTGCCTAGTTTGGTAATGACACCTCTGCAAGAAAACAACCAAGCTCAGAAAGCACCAAGGTCCCCACAGTAACTCACGCTGTGTTCCATTGGATGGTAAATGTTATGTCATTCATCAACCCAATGTTGGGCTTTTCTTGTCTGTGTAAAATTAGCCCTTCTAGACTTCCGAAAGTGCAACCATCCTTGCCATAATCAAGTCCATCCACTCTGCTCTGGTTATTTTTTCTTTCCTTCTATCTTTCCCAGCATTATAGACCTCTCAAGAGAGCTAGGTCCTCATATAATGTATCCACAATATGGTAATTTGAGGCTGTTTATTTCTTCATGGAACAAAAACGCTGGATTGATTTGTTCTATGATCATTAGTTTGTTTCCTTGACTATCCATGGTATTCTCAGGAATCTTGCCCAGCACCAAAATACTAAAGCAGCAGTACTTTTTATATCATTATATTTTATGTTACCTGTGGTTTTTTCCCCAAAGTTCATGAATTTCCCTTAGTTCTCCCAATGCTCTGTGCTTCTGAATTTCTCCATCCATATGACTTTCCTCAACTAATTCTATCAGCAATCTTGACTCTTGTTGCTTGGCCTTTTCTAAAACCAGCTTGAACATTGTTAAATTAGATATTTAATATAGTGACAGATCTAGAGATTAAAATTTCCCATAGCCAGAAAATGATATTAGAGATAATGCTGCCAGACTTTCCAGAGAATCATCTGTATCTTATTTCTGAGTTTTACAGACAAATTTTATGAAACCAATAAAGGATTCATTTTGTTCATGGTGACCATTAATCTCTGCTTAAACATTAGGGAAAGCAATCCCTCAAGAAAAACATTCCCCCTGAGAATGGTGAGGATGACACCTGTGAGCAATAATTTTCTTGTGCAATAACAATTAAATGAAAATTCAAATTCATGAAAGAATGTTCCCTGATGATGCAAACAAGCTTCTGACTACAATTTGTGCAGCCTGATACTTGAGGAAATGGTAAACAACATAGTCAAACAGCTGCGTCTTCCACATCTTAGCACTCTGTCTTCGTACTTGACAGGGCTAGCTCAAGCCTAACTGATGTCTTAAGCACAGCCCAGCAGGGGTAGTCCTCAACAGAAGTGAAACTCTCACACTATGAGATGGTAACAAATGTGAATGTCAGACCAATCTTTCAAACCTTAGTCACTCACTACGCAAAACATCTTTTTTAACGATGCAGCTACATGGTCGATACTGGTAGGAATGATTACCAAAAATTCGTCTAAAGTCAAACGTGGCAGTGAACGATTTAATGGCATGATAGCTGGGTAAGGAACTCTGCGGTGCTCCCTTCCCTTGGTGCCCTAAGCTAAGCTTATTTTGCTTAATGGTTAATCCAGGGCTGACTAAATTGCCAGGATGAGGACTTATCCCATGAAGGATGTCCTGTGCAAGAGGGTGGGAAAACCTTTGTGGTCACTGCCCTCCACAGAAATGTTTGCCCAATATAAATCACAGACACCCACACTGCAAGCTAGGAGAATCCAAGTGGCCATGCTAACAGGACATTGTTGGTGTCTTGTTGAAACTTTCTCATTATGTATGATAGAAAAATAATACAACATGAACTTGGAGAGCAAAGTGGACATTACCAACAAATTCGGAGTGTTTCGGTATGGTTAGAAAGGCACTGATTTTTCTAGCACTTTTTTCCCCCATGTATTTTACCAGGAAACATAGAAAGGGCAGGCTAGAAAAGTCAGTACACTCCTAACTATACCCAAAAACTCCGAATTTGTCCATTTTGCTCTATGAGATCATGATGTTGTTGTTGTTAGCTGCGAAGTCGTGTCCGACCCATCGCGACCCTATGGACAACATTCCTCCAGGCCTTCCTGTCTTCTACCATCTTCTGGAGTCCATTTAAGCTCACGCCTACTGCTTCAGTGACTCCATCCAGCCACCTCATTCTCTGTCGTCCCCTTCTTCTATTGCCCTCAACCTTTCCCAGCATTAGGCTCTTCTCCAGTGAGTCCTTCCTTCTCATTAGGTGGCCAAAGTATTTGAGTTTTAGCTTCAGAATCTGGCCTTCTAAAGAGCAGTCGAGATTGATCTCCTCTAGGACTGACCGGTTTGATCGCCTTGCAGTCCAAGGGACTCGCAGGAGTCTTCTCCAGCACCATAGTTCAAAGGCCTCAATTCTTTGGTGCTCAGCCTTTCTTATGGTCCAACTTTCACTGCCATACATTGCAACTGGGAAGCCATAGCCTTGACTATACGCACTTTTGTTGACAGGGTGATGTCTCTGCTTTTTAGTGTGCTGTCTAGATTTGCCATGACTTTCCTCCCCAGGAGCAAGCGTCTTTTAATTTCTTGGCTACAGTCCCCATCTGCAGTGATCTTGGAGCCCAGGAAAATAAAATCTGTCACTACCTCCATTTCTTCCCCATCTATTTGCCAGGAATTGAGAGGGCCAGATGCCATGATCTTGGTTTTCTTAATGTTTAGTTTCAACCCAAGTTTTGCACTCTCCTTCTTCACCCGCAACAAGAGGCTCTTTAGTTCTTCTTCACTTTCTGCCATTAGAGTGGTATCATCTGCATATCTTAGGTTGTTGATGTTTCTTCCGGCAATCTTAATTCCAACTTTTGATTCATCTAGCCCTGCCTTTCTCATGATGTGCTCTGCATATAAGTTAAATAGGCAGGGCGACAGTATACAGCCTTGCCGGACTCCTTTCCCAATTTTGAACCAATCAGTGGTTCCATGTCCAGTTCTCACTGTTGCTTCTTGACCCGCATATAGGTTTCTCAAGAGACAAATAAGATGGTCTGGTACTCCCATCTCTTTAAGAACTTGCCACAGTTTGTTATGATCCACACAATCAAAGGCTTTAGCATAGTCAATGAAGCAGAAGTAGATGTTTTTCTGGAACTCCCTAGCTTTCTCCATGATCCAGCGTATGTTGGCAATTTGATCTCTAGTTCCTCTGCCTCTTCGAAATCCTGCCTGTACTTCTGGTAGTTCTCGATCCACATACTGCTGAAGTCTAGCTTGTAGTATTTTAAGCATGACTTTAGTAGCATGAGAAATGAGTGCAATGGTGCGATAGTTTGAACATTCTTTGGCACTGCCTTTCTTTGGAATTGGAATGTAAACTGATCTTTTCCAATCCTGTGGCCACTGTTGAGTTTTCCAAATTTGCTGGCAAATTGAGTGTAGCACTTTTACTGCATCGTCTTTTAAGATTTTGAATAGCTCAGCTGGAATACTGTCATGATGACCTAACCCTAACCCTAAGTGGAATTTTCTTCCAGTGGGATTTTCCCATGTAGTTTACCAGGAAACATAGATAGGGCAGCCTAGAAAAGTCAGTGCTGTCCTAACCATACCTAAGCACTCTGAATTTGTTGGCGATGTCCATTTTGCTGTGCGAGTTCATGGTGACCTAACCCTAACCCTACATGGAATTTTCCTTTATGGGATTTTCCCATGTATTTTACCAGGAAACATAGATAGGGCAGCCTAGAAAAGTCAGTGTCCCACTAAGCATACCCAATCACTCTGAATTTGTTGGCAATGTCCATTTTCCTCTGTGAGTTCATGGTGACCTAAACCTAACTCTAAGTGGAATTTTCCTCCAATGGGATTTTCCAGTGTATTTTACCAGAAAACATAGATAGGGGAGCCTACAAAAGTCAGTGCCCTCCTAAGCATACCGAAGCACTCCAAATTTCTTGGTGATGTCCATTTTGCTCTATCAGTTCATGGTGATCTAACCTTAGCCCTAAGTGGAATTTTCCTCCAGTGGGATTTTCCCATGTATTTTGCCAGGAAACATAGATAGGGCAGTCTAGAAAAGTCAGTACACTCCTAACCATACCCAAGCACACTGAATTTGTTGACGATGTCCATTTTGCTGTCCAAGTTCATGGTGATGTAACCCTAACCCTAAGTGGAATTTTTCTCCAATGGGATTTTCCAGTGTATTTTACCAGGAAACATAAGCTGTTTAAATTATTATCCTGACAAAAAAACCAACAAAGATGATAAAGGGTCTGGATGTCAGATCATATGATGAATGATTGAGGGAGCTAGGTATGTCTAAACTATTGAAGAGAAGACTTAGAGGGGACATTATAAGTGTTTCCCAATACTTGAGGGGCTGTCACAAAGAAGAAGGGACTAACTAATTCTCCAAAACACCTGAAGGCTGGACAAGAAATAATGGATGTAATTTTGTTAAAGAGAGATCCAACCTAGAAGTAGGGAGAAATAGGGAGAAGTAGGGATAATGAGAATAATGGAATAGTTTGCCTCCAAGAGTTGGGTGCTCCATCACTGATGGTTTTCAAAAATAGACTAGACAACCATTTGACCAAGATGGTATAAGGCCTCCTGCTTTGAGCAGGGGGTTGGACTAGAAAACCTCTGAGGTCCCTTCCATCTCTATGATTCTATGTTTTATAGTTTTTTCAACTTCTTCTATAGCAATAACCATATACCACAAGCTATTGGAGAGCAGTGATACAAGTGGCCAAAACCTTTCTGGTCAAACCTGTGAACTTTCCAGAGCAGAAGTCTTGCTCATGCCAGAAACCTGGCCACACAAACAAGCGAAGCCCCATCCACGGGATGCAGGCAACACATAAAACCATGTTCTTCCCCCCCCCACCTCCATGGAACCTGTCCCTGGTATTGGTCGCTCTGGTGAATGATCTCTGGAGGGCTCGGGACAGGGGATATTCCTCTGTGCTAGTCCTATTAGACCTCTCAGCGGCTTTCGATACCATCGACCATGGTATCCTGCTGCGGCGTCTCAGGGGATTGGGAGTGGGAGGCACGGTTCTTCAGTGGTTCTCCTCCTATCTCCTGGGACGTTCACAGTTGGTGTTGGCAGGGGGACAGAGGTCGACCTCGAGGCCTCTCGCTTGTGGAGTTCCTCAGGGGTCGGTCCTCTCGCCTCTCCTGTTCAACATCTATATGAAGCCGCTGGGTGAGATCATTTGTGGCTTTGGAGTTGGGTATCATCAGTATGCGGATGATACCCAGCTTTTCATTTTGACCCCAAACCACCCCAGTGATGCCCTCGACGTGATGTCCCGTTGCCTGGAGGCGGTTTGGGTCTGGATGGGGAGAAACAGGCTTCGACTCAACCCTGACAAGACTGAGTGGCTGTGCGTACCGGCATCTCGGGATATTCAGAATATTCCATCTCTTTCTATGGGAGGTGAGTTATTACCCCCCGTAGATAGGGCTCGCAACTTGGGAGTCCTCCTAGATTCACAGCTTTCTTTAGAAGACCATATAGTAAATGTGACTAGGGGGGCCTTCGCCCAGGTTCGCCTGGTGCACCAGTTGCGGCCCTATCTAGACCGGGATGCCTTGCGTACGGTCACTCATGCGCTCATGACCTCTCGTTTGGACTACTGCAATGCTCTCTACATGGGGCTGCCCTTGAGGACCACTCGGAGGCTCCAACTGGTACAGAATGCAGCCGCGAGAGTTGTGTTGGGAGTCTCCCGATACTCCCATGTTACACCCCTGCTCCGCGAGCTGCATTGGCTCCCAGTTGTCTTCCGGGTGAGATTCAAGGTGCTGGTAATGACCTACAAAGCCCTTCATGGCATGGGTCCGGAATACCTCAGGGAGCACCTGTGGCCGGCATCACCTTCCCTCCGCCCAGTGTGCTCCCACAGAGAGGGCCTCCTCAGGGTGCCACCAGTCAAAGAATGTTCTCTGTGGGCGCACCGGATTTATGGAACCATCTTCCGGTTGAGCTCTGGATGGCGCCCGACCTTCGCTCCTTCCGGCGCGATCTAAAGACCTACCTGTTCGAACAAGCCGGCCTGGCCTGATGGGTGATGGGTTTGGGTTTTATTGCTTTTTATGTATTTTAACTTATTGTTATAGTTTTTGGGCATCTTGTTTAATCTCTTTTAACTTTTGTATTCTTGTTTTTTAACATGTATTGCCCTGTTCACCGCCCTGAGTCCTTCGGGAGAAGGGCGGTATACAAATAAAATTATTATTATTATTATTATTATTATTATTATTATTATTATTATTATTATTATTATTATTATTATTATTATTATTATCATCATCCAAAAGGTTGGGGAGGGGGCACTGTCCTAGAATGCTGGACTTGGTGGATCTTGGCTTCTTGCTACCAGAATGTTTTTTATCAGTTTTATCTACTTGTATTTTTTTTTTTAAAAAGTTTATTCTGGAAAACAACCAAGCTCAGAGAGCACAAAGGCCTCTACAATTCAACCCTGAACTACATATATTCTCTCCTTTTAGAATCACAGTTTGTTTATGTCTGTTTGAGAAGCCAAAGATGTAATAGATAACTATGCTGGACAGCTATTTTATGTTTCTGCAGCAGTAACTATATCTCATATTTGGATTGAAGGAAATGTTTTATCAGAGATTTTCATCTTGATGATTTATTATCTTGTGAACAAGATATATCTCCAAATATGCATTCAAGTCTTAACTAACAAAACACATCTTCTTTCCCAAGTTCCAGGATCTTTTCTTAGAAGTCAGCAGTACATTTTCATCATCTTTCCTGAAGTTGGATAACTCACACTTCTGAAGCAAAGAGGTTTGGCAAATACATGAATAAATAGCGATTTTTCAAAATAAAGCAAAGCTCCCAAAAATATACAGGAAAAACAAAGACAGAAATGAGACTTTGCACCGGGTCTGACTAGAGAATGAATCATTGGACATAATAATATGTGAGAAAAATTATATTCTTGTTCAGATACTTTGCAACTGACTATTAAAAGGGTATGAATTGAGAAAGAAAGAAATGGTGTATATAACTTCTGTTGCAACTGAAAGGATAGAATTGGAAGTTGAAGGTTGCAGTGCTCCCGGCAAATATTCCAGAAAGCTTTGGATCATTCAGAGTTTACTCTTTAACATCATAAAAATCTATAGAGGGTTTTTCTTCAGAATCTAACTCCTGGTTTCTAGCATTTGTTTTTTCCTAACTCAAGTTGTTTAACAGGAAAAAAAAAGTGCCAGCAAAATGACTCTGACTTTCCTGGGTAAAACATTTTATAGTTTCTTGTACGTGACCCCCCACAGATGCATGATTTTACTAGACTGGAGAAACTTACTCCATATGAACCTAATACTATCTTTTATCTTTATAGTTATGATGCAGTGGTTTTTATGCATTCATCTTTTTTATATATTAGGTTTTTTTGGGGGGGAATCAAAAGTGAAAAGGGCCAGGAAAGAAAATGTTTCACCAGCATTCAGTTCAGTGACTCACAGAGACTTACCAAATTGGAAGAGCATGAAGCTGAAGGCCAAGGTATTAAATCTAATGTTCACCACTACCCAAATCCTTTCTTGCAAACATGGTGTCATCTGGATACCATCTGTAGGTTTCCAATACTGTAGGTTTTTAAGAAGAGACTGGATAGTCACTTGTCTGAGATGATATAGGTTCTCCTGCTTGAGCAGGGGGCTGGACTAGAAGACCTCCAAGGTCCCTTCCAGCTCTATTCTATTTTAATGTGCTTGCATGGGGAAGTATTGAATAACGTCATCACTGCATCCATATCAGCATGTCAACATTTTGGCCTTGCAACATTTGCTGCAGACAAGCAGGTTGTCAAGCTTTATAACACTGAATATTAGTTGCAGGTGTGATTCATCTTCTCAGATTAATAGACATATTATATACAAAAAAAATATCTACCTGATGAACCACTTTGTCATGCTAAGACAAGCCCATCCTACTCCCTACTTTTGAAGGGAGATTGGACAGCCATTTGTCTGGAATGGTGTGTCGTCTCCTGCTTGGGCAGTGGCTTGGACTAGAGCTCCAGGTACCCTTCCAACTTTGTTATTCTGTTATTCTGCTATTCTTTCTATGATCACATGTATCAAGCCCATCAAGCCCAAATATACGTAGTCCGGAATTTTAAAGGATCTGGGCAGGGGGTTGGACAAGAAGACTTCCAAGGTCCCTTCCAAGTCTATTATTCTATTATTCAGCAGGGAAGGCCTACTTCAGATCCCATTGGTCAAAGAACTCCAAATGTGGGGATCCAGAAGTGCCTTCTCTGCTGCAGTGCCTGCCCTTTGGAATATTTTACCTTCTAAGGTAAGATCTGCCAACACCTCTCTATCCTTCTATACCCCCACCTTTCTGTAATGCATCAGTATAATAACCAAAAATATGGATGGGTGGAGACCAAAGACAAAGGGGGGTGGGGAGGTGGAGTCCACAAGAGCCTGAAGATATGGCTCTGCCAGCTGGCCTACCAAATGGGGGAGTTCCACACTGGAGGCGGCTGCTAGATTGATGGCACACTCCACCTCTTTGCTCTCCACCCATCCACCTTTTTGCTTATCGTATCCAGGGCTTTTTTTCTCATAGAACGCTCAGAACGGAGTTCCGGCACCTTTTTCGGATGGAACCTTGTAGGGTAGGCAAGGCGGGTTGTATGACATGTGTGAGTTCCGGCACCTTTTTCTTTTACAAAAAAAGCACTGATCGTATCAATGATATAGTATACTCATTGTGTTACTTTGTCATTGTTTATTTTATTGTTCTACTTCTGTTCTTTTTAAGCCGCTTAGAGTAGCCCCATGGTGGGATAGGTGGAAAATAAATTCATCAAATAAAAATAATATTTTTTAAAAAAAGATATATCAAGCACCTGCACCAATATTCTTCTCTATGTTCTCACTTTTACGGAAATGGATTGGTAGCTTTAACGGTTGCTTTGCAAACAAATGGTATAACACACCTGCTTTTTGTGATTTTGCTGCTGAAGATTAATCCGTTGCAAAGACCTTCCAGGGTCATAATTTTGTTTTGTTTTACAGAAAGCATCTTGCCTTTCTGACCATAACAACCCAAGGCCAGCCACTTAAATAAAAATAGAAATATACATTCTAATTTTAAAACAATAGAAATTATTATCTTATACTAGTGGCTGTGCTGCTTCGGTCTTCTTTTGAGGAAGGGGAGTTCTAAAGCTCCCTTTATTGCTGTTCAGCCAATGCACATTTTTTTCATATTTAGAATAATGTTTAGAATTTTTCATTGTCAGATAGGAGAAATGTTGCTTTTCCTAGACTGAAAAAAATTACCACCTTTATTAATTAACAGCAGGGCTTGTAGAATCAAAACAAGTATGAGTTGGAAGATATCTTTTGAATCACACAGTCCAGCTCCTATTCATTGCAGGAATCCATTAAACTATCCTCCACAGCTGGTCACCCAGCCTTATTTGAAAAATTCTAAAGGCAGGAATCCATCATCTGAGGACACTTTTCCATTGCTTAACATCTCTGACTGTCATAGAATGCATCCTGATCTTCAGCCTGAATCTTCAGCCCAGGGATTGTTGTTCTATTTTCAGTTTAGAGAATATCCTTTGTTTATGACATCCTTTTCAATATTTACAGAGCTCTCCAAAATGCTAAAAAGAAAACGAGAAATATAAGAAGCGGAAGGATCCCTGAAGAATACAAGGCCTCCTCCAAAAACCAGAATCAGAAAAGCTAAAGCTTAGAATAACTCGAAACTTGTGAGAGGCATCAAAAATTAACCAAAAAGGATTCTTTGGATATGTTAGAAATAAAAGGAAAGCTAAAGAATTGCCAGGAAAAGTAGAGAAGCAGTGATGAGTGATGGAGAGAAGGTAAGAACTTCTCATCTCCTGATACAACATCTCTCAGAAGAGAAATAGAATTCAAGCTGATCGTGATTATGCCACTGGGAAGATGGGAGGAACTCCGGTTTAGAATAGTAAAGGAGAGAACGTACTTAATGGAAACAAATTCATGTCTCCAGGACCAAACAAATTACATCATAAGATACTGAAGAAACTACCAGAGGTGATCGTAAAAACACTGCCAGTAATCCATTATTACTTTATTGTTATATTTATGATCTCAATTGTAAGCTGCAGAGTCACTGTGCAGAGTGAGATGGGTGGCATATAAATTTTATAAATGAAGTAAAAGCTATAAGAGAAAATAAAAATAATAAGGAATAGTATATAGGGAAAAAAAGGAAATAGAAAAGGAAAAGAAACAAAATGAAAAGAAAGATCATAAAAAAGTGGTTTCCAATCTCTTTGATAGTAGTTAGAGATAAATTTTTACTTTGCCCTTTCTAAGGTTGAGAGAAATTATAGTTTCTGTCTTTCCATAAGCTACTCTTTCTATTGTTCCTCGCCACATGTTCATTTTTCTCTTTTCTCAGCAAAAACTCTGTAAGTCACTATAGATAGTCCTCGATTTACGAGCACAATTGAACCCAAAATTTCCGTTTGCTAAGCAAAACATTTGTTAAGGGAATTTGCCCCATTTTTTGACATTTCTTGCCAGTGTTGTTAAGTGAATCGCTTTGGTGGTTAAGTCAGTCATATGGTTGTTAAGTGAATCTGGCTCCTCAGTGATCACATGACCCCGGGACACTGGAACCAATAATAATAATAATAATAATAATAATAATAATAATAATAATAATAATAATAATAATAATAATAATAATAATAATAATAATAATAATAATAATTTATTTATTTTTATTTATTTTATTGGATTAATATACCGCCCTTTCCCGAAGGACTCAGGGCGGTTTACAGGGTACTTAAAAACCGTGATACAAAAATTAAAAACAATTAAAAACAATTAAATTTAATCCCTGAGAATAAAACCCCAATTAAAAACTAAAAACTCTCAGCCTGGGCCAGGGAGCTCGAAGAGCCAGGTCTTCAGGACCCGGCGAAATGAACGAAGGTCGGGGGCAGTCCTAAGTTCCACGGGCAGCTGGTTCCAGATGGCAGGTGCACCCATGGAGAAGGCCCTCCCCCTGGGTGTTATCCGCCGGCAGTCTTTAACCGGCGGCACCCTGAGAAGGCCCTCCCTGTGAGAGTGCACTGGACGAAGGGAACTTGATGCCGGTAGCAGGTGTTCCCTCAGATATCCCGGACCCAAGCCATTCAGGGCTTTATAGGTCATCACCAGCACCTTGAATCTCACCCAGAGGGCAACCGGAAGCCAATGCAGCTCGCGGAGTAGAGGTGTTACATGGGAGTGTCGGGAAACCCCCCCATTAATAATAATAATAATACATAATACATAATACATAGTAATACATATAATAATAATACATCTTACATTTTAAGGAGATACCTAGTTGATACCTAGGATGCTGGCAGCAACCTGTGTCAATCATTAGTGCCAGTCAATTTGAGTATTCAGTTGACTGAGTTTCATGTTTTATGAATAGAAGTTTTTAATAATAATAATAATAATAATAATAATAATAATAATAATAATACATAATAATACATAATACATAATAATACATATAATAATAATACATCTTACATTTTAAGGAGATACCTAGTTGATACCTAGGATGCTGGCAGCAACCTGTGTCAATCATTAGTGCCAGTCAATTTGAGTATTCAGTTGACTGAGTTTCATGTTTTATGAATAGAAGTTTTTAATAATAATAATAATAATAATAATAATAATAATAATAATAATAATAATACATAATAATACATAATACATAATAATACATATAATAATAATACATCTTACATTTTAAGGAGATACCTAGTTGATACCTAGGATGCTGGCAGCAACCTGTGTCAATCATTAGTGCCAGTCAATTTGAGTATTCAGTTGACTGAGTTTCATGTTTTATGAATAGAATTTTTTAATAATAATAATAATAATAATAATAATAATAATAATAATAATAATAATAATAATAATAATAATAATAATAATAATAATAATAATAATAATAATAATAATTGGAAGGGACCATGGAGGTCATTTAATACAGCCCCCTGCTCAGGCAGGAAACCCTATGAGTCAGTTGCCAAGCATCTGAGTTTTGATCACATGACCATGGGAATGCTGCAATGGTCATTAGTGTGAAAAACAGTCACTTTTTTCAGTCCCATTGTAACTCTGAACAGTCACTAAATGAACTTTGTAAGTCGAGGACTAGCTATAGAGATACTATACAAGCACTGGTGTGCTAACAAACATAACTGCCTCTGCCCGTTCTGTTGTCTCTGCCATGCCATGCCCTGAACTGTTCTCAACCATCTGGCAAAATCCCTAAAAGTTCAACCATTGGCTCTCACTGGCTCCAACACAGCACTATATACAAAGTTGTTGGTCTAAATGAATTCCGAGAACTTTGCATGATACTTTCATTCCCAATGCTTTTATCTACTCCTCCATCTGTCCACGGAGGTCCCTTCCAACTCTTTTATTCTGTTCTGATTATCTAAAGGAATAGTACTTGGTTTCTAAATCTTCTATATGCCTAATAAACAATCTGATAAATAAACTTCAATCGTTTACACAATTTTGTTTTGCCTTGATGAGTTATAATGACTTGAAAGAACATGACACAAACCACAGCCCTAACCAAGTCTTTCGACATACTGGCTACAGTACTGGCTTCTTGTCAATGTTATCTGGGAGGAGTTCGATCCTGTGACTCCTGAAGACGTGGACAGGATCATGGGGAAGCTGAGCTCCACCACGTCTTTATCCCTCCTGGCTGGTTTATGCGGCCCGGGATGGGACACGAGGCTGGCTCCAGGCAGTGATAACTGCTTCTTTGAGTGAGGGTAGTTTTCCCGCCGCCTTGAAGAAGGCGGTGGTGAGACCCCTCCTCAAGAAGCCTGCCTTGGACCCAGCAATATTAAACAACTTTCGTCCGGTCTCCAACCTTCGCTTTCTTGCGAAGGTTGTTGAGAGCGTGGTGGCGCATCAGCTCCCTTTGTTCTTGGAGGAAGCTGATTATCTGGACCCGTACCAATCGGGTTTCAGGCCCGGGTACAGCACGGAGACGGCATTGGTCGCGCTGGTGAATGATCTCTGGCAGGCTCGGGACAGGGGTTGTTCCTCTGTCCTAGTCCTATTAGACCTCTCAGCGGCTTTCGATACCATCGACCATGGTATCCTGCTGCGGCGTCTCAGGGGGTTGGGAGTGGGAGGCACAGTTTTTCAGTGGTTCTCCTCCTACCTTCTGGGACGTTCGCAGTCGGTGTTGGCAGGGGGGCAGAGGTCAACCTTGAGGCCTCTCATTTGTGGAGTTCCCCAGGGATCGGTCCTCTCGCCTCTCCTGTTCAACATCTATATGAAGCCTCTGGGTGAGATCATTCGTGGTTTTGGAGTTGGGTATCATCAGTATGTTGATCATACCCAGCTTTTCATTTCTACCCCAAACCACCCCAGTGATGCCCTCGACGTGATGTCCCGTTGCCTGGAGGCGGTCCGGGTCTGGATGGGGAGGAACAGGCTTCGGCTCAACCCTGACAAGACTGAGTGGCTGTTCGTGCCGGCATCCCGGGAAATTCAGATTATTCCATCTCTTGCTATGGGGGGTGAGCTATTGCCCCCCCATAGATAGGGCGCGCAACTTGGGGGTCCTCCTAGACTCACAGCTCTCTCTAGAAGATCATATAGGAGCTGTGACTAGGTTCGCCTGGTGCGCTAGTTGAGGCCCTATCTGAACCGGGATGCCTTGCGTACAGTCACTCATGCGCTCGTGACCTCTCGTTTGGACTACTGTAATGCTCTCTACATGGGGCTGTCCTTGAAGACCACTCGGAGGCTCCAACTGGTGCAGAATGCAGCCGCGCGAGTTGTGTTGGGAGTCTCCCGATACTCCCATGTTACACCTTTGCTCCGCGAGCTGCATTGGCTGCCGGTTGCCCTCCGGGTGAGATTCAAGGTGCTGGTAATGACCTACAAAGCCCTACATGGCATGGGTCCGGATTACCTACAGCAGCACCTGCTGCCGGCGTCAACTTCCCTCCGTCCAGTGCGCTCCCACAGAGAGGTCCTCCTCAGGGTGCCTCCGATCAGAGAATTTATTGCCCTGTACACCGCCCTGAGTCCTTCGGGAGATGGGCGGTATAAAAATTTAATAAATAAATAAATAAATACAGTCCATAATGGAGTGTGTGTGTGTGGGGGGGAAATGATCAGCCTTAAAAGTCTAATGGATACAACTGAATAATTAAAGATTCTCTTTCCTATGTTTTAAAATAGAAAAAAAACATTTAAATTTCATTGTATAAAATGAAAATTCAGGTATATTACTTCAAAACAACAACATTTATCTCTTAACTTATAAACTCATGGCTTAATCAAAACAAAATCATATTAAGAGTTTACTTTGAACAAATCAAAGAGGTACTTCTTTGTTCTTTAATCAGAGTCCTGCTCACTATCCTTGAAATCTCAACGCTCTGATCAGTTGGACCAATAATATTTACTTCATTTATCCCTGCAGACCTCTAAATGTGGCGCCTGACAAAGAAAGGAAAAAAGGCATGGCATAATTTGGGCAAATGTTCAGCAGGAACCAGCCTTGCAGGCAAAAGAAGTCACATGTTGACCGTGGTGGGATTCAAATATGTGAACAACCGGTTCTCTGTGTGGATGCTGCTTCCAGAAGTCCATTCTGGGCCTGGGCAACAAAATTAGCTACTGGTTCTGCCGAACTGGTGCGAACTGGCTGAATCCCACCATTGAATGTAGACCTAGCTTGGAATCACTGTACAAATGGAAAAGCCCTAGGTCCCACCTCCCC
This sequence comes from Vipera berus, assembly GCF_964194415.1. NCBI lineage: Eukaryota > Metazoa > Chordata > Lepidosauria > Squamata > Viperidae > Vipera > Vipera berus. Next base: position 16,213,486 of record NC_138206.1, read on the forward strand.
ACAAGTTCCTTGGTATATTATTGAATTATTCCCTTAATCAAACAGGAAACCCTATAGAGTTTGAGACAAGTGGCTGTCCAGTCTCTTCTTACAAACCTCCGGTGATGAAACGCCCACAACTTCTGAAGGCAATCTGTTCCACTGGTTAATTGTTCTCACTGCTAGGAAGTTTCTCCTTAATTCCAGGTTGCTTCTATCTTTGATCAGTTTCTATCCATTGCTTCTTGTCCTGCTTTCAGGTGCTTTGGAGAAGAGCTTGACCCCCTCTTCTTTGTGGCAACCCTTCCAATACTGGAATACTTCTATCATGTCACCCTTAGTCCTTCTTTTCTCTAGACTAGCCAATGCTAGTTCCTGCATTTGTTCTTCATATGTTTTCAGTTCCTCTAATCTCTACTGATATGTTTTGTCCCTCAGACCTTGCCCCATTTTTGTTGCCCATCTCTGGATCAATATCCTTTTGTAAGTGTGATCTTTTCAGATCTGAATATGGTATGGGGTCTGACTAAAGACCTATATAGCAGGATTACCTGGCCACACTCTTTTCTCATTTTTATAGTCATATGAGCAGACTGTTGTGTAGTGGGTTTCTTGGAAGCAGGAGGTGAGACGAGAGGGTTCAAACAGGAACATTACTTTATTGTAGTAACAGGAACAGAACTGAATCAGAGGCTTCTGTGCAGCTACTTATATGGTTGGCCACTAGGCGGCAGCCAATAGGTTTGAAGGAACTTATTCCCACCCCAGAGCCAACCAATGATCGTCCTGGAGACTGCGTGTCTGGGCAGCCAGCGACTGTTACACAGTCACCCTACTTAAGCAATCTCAAGCAGCATTCAAAGACAAGTGAAAACAGTTCAAGTAAAAGGCCCAATAGATTACACATACCTTTCCTTTTGTTGTTCTGTCTAACACTCTACCTCTAATACTGTAGCCTACCAAAGGATTCTTTTTCCCCAAGCGCATGATTTTACATTTAGAAACATTGAATGGCAGTCTCCATATTTTTTGACCAATTTTCCAGCAAGGCCAAATCATTTTCCATGTTAGAAATATCCCCAGGAATGTCAACTCTATTGCACACCTAAGTTTCATCAGCAAACAGGCAAGCCTTACCTAGCAATCCTTCTGTTATATCCTTCCAAGCCAGAGAGATTATATCAGTCAAAAGGAAAGCAATTAAAGATAAGATCACGAAATTTCAAAAAAGTCCATTTGCATTTTTAAAACTTTCTGAACTGGAAAGTGGTGAATTTCTAAATGATATCAACCCATTTCACTTCAGCTTCTTGTTTTGAAATTGTATTTGTTATGCAGTCAATCTTCAGGCGATCCCTAAGTAACCAACATATTCATTCTTTGATGGTTATCACCCAACAGAAGCAGAATACACAGCAGCCAAGAGACATATTACATATTATAGGTTAAAAAGTATTGTCCTCATATATTGTTTTGGATATATATTCCCACAAATTAAAAATCTAAAAACTAGAAAATATTTAGTAAACCTTATATAAAATATGTTTAAATATCTTTCATTTAAGAAAAGAAATGGAATACAACAGTTATAAATTACCTTTTTTTCTTCAAAATGGGAACAAATAGAGCCTAATTTAATACAGTACCTGTCTTAGGACGGGGCACACAAATATATTACATGTCATAAACCCCAGTTAACATATGAACCTCACAATATAATTAATATTCTTCACTCTAGTTTAAAAAAAAGTATCTGTATAAAGGTAGTCCTTGATTTACAACAGTTTGTAATTGTGACTGTTCAAAGCTACAATGGCGCTGAAAAAAGTGACTTATGATCGTTTTTAATATGATTGTCGCAATATCTCCACAGCCATTGGTCAGCTGATCAAAATTTGGATGCTTGACAACTGACATGTATTTATGACAGTTGCACTGTCCCAGGGTCATGTGATTACTATTTGTAATTGTTGTGTACATAGTTATGGGAGTGGTTTCCCTTCAGCGGGAAACCTTAGTGCAATCATTGGCTGTTACTTCCCGGCGGGAGATTCTGAGCTGGGGATTGGTTATGTTTGAATGGAACCTAGTATTTAAGGTAGGGTTCAACGGCTGCAAGCCAGTTGACCCATGTGAGTTCTAATAAACGTTCCTTGGTTGACATCGCTGTCTCCGCTCGTCATTCCGGACATAACAGTGGCGACGAAGGTGGGATCTGACGGCAGAACAGTGAAAGAACCGCGGAAAGCCGAAAGAGCGAAAAGCGGGAAATTTGAATCACAGTCAACCATGCAGCAAGCAACTGAACCAACAGAATGGCGCAAGTCGGTTCCCTGAAGGAGTTTGACCCTAACTACCCTGAAGATTGGGAGGAATATGTCGGACAAGTCGAGGGGTACATGCTGGTCAACGGGATCACGGAGGACAGGAAGAAGGCGGCGGTGCTACTGACCATCAGTGGCACTCCGGTTTACCGGGTGGCCGTCGGCCTGTGCCAACCCCTGCCGGTCTCCAGCGTATCGTACGCTGACCTGCTGGCTAAGCTGAAGGTCCATTTCACCCCTAAACGGTCGGAACTGTTCTGGCGGAGGATATTTGAAAAGCGGAACCAACGGCCGGGCGAATCAATACAACAATTTGTGGCGGCAGTCCGAGAAGCAGCCCTGCGCTGTAAATACGACAATCTCGAGATTCGCATCCGGGACCGAGTGGTTTTGGGGCTGCGAGATGAACACTTGCAAAACTGAATCATCTCTAAACCCACTGGCAACCTCCAAGAAGTCTTAGACGAGCTACTCACGTACGAGTCTACAGGCAGACGCGACCCCCCCTACAACAGCATGGCAGCCTCAGCCGAAATTAACCTGGAGAGCCATGTGGACGGTGGGGAGGTGGACTACCAGTGGGAAGCCGAGATTGCCGAGGTAGCCAGAAGGTTCAGGAAGATGGCGCCGAGACCACTACGAGCCGAAGGCCCAGACCAGAACCGAAGACAACAACCGCCAGCGCTACAACGACCCCTGAGGGACAACACAGCCAGACCTCGCAACCCAGAGACCCGGTGCGGAAGCTGCGGCGGGAATCACCAACGATCGACATGCCGATTCCGAAACGCCAAATGCCGAGGGTGCGGTAAAACGGGCCACATCCAGGCCATCTGCAGAAGCCGACCGCGTGACAACAGACTCCATGAGCTCGACGCTTGGGCCTCAGGTGAGGTAACCCCCAAACGGAGTGGCAGAGAGACCCATAGGCCTAAGGCACGCACTTCCAACCCGGGGGCTGGGGCGGGGGTCAACCACGTGGGAATCCCTAGACAAAAACACACCCCTAGAATCAACCACATTATGAGGCCTAAATTAAGAATCGGAGTCCAACTACAAGGCGTCCCTTGCAAGATGGAAGTGGACTCCGGGGCCTCAGTATCTATAATTTCTAGGGACACCCTTAAATACATAGAAACCAGAAGCGGCCAGAAAATTCCCCTTAAACCCACCAAATTGCAATTAGCCGACTTCCAAAAGTCACCCATAGAACTAGTGGGAGAGGCTACCATCAAAGTTAAATATAAGGGATTTAGTGGAGCATTAACTATTTTAGTCACTGAGGGCCAGAGAACTAGCCTTGTAGGTGTTCTGTACCAGCCTGCTACCGGCCTTGCAGAAAGGCAACCCCTGTACAAACGGCAGAGGCTGGAAAACGTCTGAGGCTGGAAAACGTCTGCCAAGTTTAATACACAAACAAACAACAGAACATGAAACAAAATACCGGAGCTTTGATCCTCAAACGGAGCGGTTGCTTTCAGCAACCAGCCCTTCCCCAAACACTCCCTTTATTTAGAGTTCAGGGCGTGGCCTCCCTGTGCCTCCTTCCGAGGAGTCCCACAGCCTTTCTCTGCTTGCTCCTACTAGACTGCCTCCTGCGTCGGGCGTCCTTGAACAGGGCCAGCTGTGGGTCCTCTTCATCCGCACTGTCGGGCTCGCGCAGCTGAGTCTCCACCAAGTAAGAGGGGCCTGGCTGGGGGCTCTGCGAAGCCTCCAAGCCATCATCAGCAAGTTCGTCTTCAACACCCTCCTCCTCCCCCTCGTCTGAGTCATCCGAGACATCCGACCCGGCTGCCGAACCCACAGGCTGACCCTGAATCACAACACTATCCCGCACCGCAGGGCCCTTCCGCCGGAGCTGCCGATCCGGATGCGGTCGGGATGGGAATTGTTCATGAAAAGCAGTCACCAACGCAGGGGCATGAACGGCGGTCGCGTCTTCCCAGGTGAAGTCCTCTGGCCCGTAACCTTTCCACTCGATCAGGTACTGGAAACGACCTTTCAGCCAACGGGAATCCCTGATGCTGGCGACCTCGTACTCGGGGGTGCTGCCTCCATCACGAGGTCCTGATGGGGGAGGTTCCGCTTGGCGGAGTGGACAAGCCGGTTGCTCGGGGACCAACAGAGACCGATGAAAGACTGGGTGCACGCGCAGGGAACGTGGCAGAGTTAAGCGATAGGCGACCGGATTGATGACAGCCTCGACTGGGAACGGTCCTAAATATCGGTGATCTAACTTCCTCACCGGCCGTGTGGACGGTAGGTTCCTGGTGGACAGCCAGACCCGATCCCCCACCGATAGTGGAGGCGTATCCCGTCTTGACCGATCAGCAAACCTTTTGTAATCGGCCTTGGCCTTCTCCAATTGCCGTCGCACCAATCGATGGATCGCCTGTAACTCTGCCATGAAGTCGTTCGCTGCCGGCTCCGGTGAGTCCACGGGAGAAAGGGGGAAAAACCGGGGGTGATAACCCACATTGGCCAAGAATGGTGTCATCTGTGTGGAGGTGTGCTGCGAGTTGTTAAAGGCAAACTCAGCTATGGCCAGATAGTCCACCCAATTGTTCTGCTGCAGATTGATGTAGCAGCGCAGATACTGTTCCAGGATACCGATGACCTTCTCGGTTCCCCCGTCAGTTTGAGGATGATGCACGGACAAGAGGCAAACCTTGATATCCAACGCATGCATCAACTCCTGCCAGAAGCGGGCTGTAAACTGGGCCCCCCTATCGGAGACGACTCTGTCGGGGAGGCCGTGCAGCCGAAACACCTGTTGAATGAACATACGACTAGTGGCGCGGGCTGACGGTAAGCCGCGACAGGGGATGAAGTGCGCCATCTTGGTCAGCATGTCCACCACCACAAACACTGTCGTGAAACCAGAGGATGGGGGTAAATCCGTCAGAAAGTCCATGGACACAGCCCCCCAGGGTCTTTTGGGTGTTGGCAAGGGCTGCAGTAATCCAGGCGGGGCCCCTGTCGCTGACTTGGCCTGCCTGCATGGGATGCAGGAGGTGACATAGGACTGGACGTCGTGTCGAACTCGGGGCCACCAGAAGGTACGGGAGACCAGGTTCAGGGTCTTGAACAGGCCAAAATGCCCCGCTGCCGGGTTATCGTGACACTGGCTGAGGATGAGTCCCCTGAGTGGCCCTCCCGGAACATAGAGCCGGTCACGATAATACAAGAGTCCATCCGTGACCGTCCAAGGCGAATCTGGCCCCACCTCCTCCTTCCGCTGAGCCACCCACGCCTCCTGCTGCTGTGCCTCCCGGATCCGAGCCCGTATATCAACCGGCTCCCGTACCGCAGCAAAAGACTCGACGGGGATCACTGTCCTGGGCAGAAGCTTGTCTTCCACTCGGGTATATTCGGGCTTTCTGGACAGAGCATCCGCTCTTTGATTGTGCCCGCTTGGTATGTACCGAACCCGGAAGTCAAACCTTGCAAAGAAAAGAGACCACCGGATCTGGCGTTGGTTCAAATTCCGAGCGGTCTGCAGGCTTTCCAGATTCTTATGGTCCGTCCGGACCTCGATTTGATGCCGCGCCCCCTCCAAATGATGCCTCCAGGCCTCGAACGCCGCTTTGATGGCCAGCAGCTCCTTCTCCCAGATGGTATAGTTGCACTCCGAAGGGTTCAGTTTTCGGGAATGATACGCGCAAGGGAAAAGGGTACCGCTGGGCGTCGTTGCCTGGAGTAACACTGCCCCAATGGCAATGTCGGAGGCGTCCGCCTCCACGACAAACGGCCGTTGCGGGTCAGGATGCTTCAAGATGGGCTCCTTCATGAAGGCTTCCTTCAAAGCCTGGAACGCCTGTTGTTCTGGTGCGTTCCACTGGAACCGAGTCTTCTTCTGCAGGAGCCGGGTGAGGGGGGCTGTCAAGGCAGCAAAGCCAGGGATGAAAGTTCGGTAATAGTTGGCAAATCCAAGAAGTCGCTGAACATCCTTCACGCGACGCGGGGGTTGCCAACTCTGCAAAGACTCAACCTTACTCAGCTCCATGGCGATGCCCTCAGGAGAAATGCGGTGACCCAGGAAATCGATGGTCACCCGGTAGAACTGGCACTTCTCCAACTTGGCGAACAGCCGATGTTCTCGGAGTCGCTGCAGGACCTGACAGAGATGCTGATGATGCACTTCACGTGACGGGGAGTAGATCAGGATGTCGTCCAAGTAGATCACGACAAACTGGTCCAACAAATCCCGGAAGATGTCGTTCATGAAATGCTGAAACACAGCGGGGGCGTTGGTCAGGCCAAACGGCATCACCGTGTACTCAAAATGTCCATAGCGAGTACCAAACGCCGTCTTCCACTCATCACCCGGCCGAACCCTGACGAGGTTGTAAGCTCCACGCAGGTCCAGTTTCGTGAAGATCTTAGCCTCCCGGAGTCGGTCCAAGAGCTCGGGGATGAGGGGCAGCGGGTAACGGTTGCGCACCGTGATGGCGTTGAGTTTCCGGTAGTCGCAGCAAAGCCGTAATTCGCCCGACTTCTTTTTGACGAAGAGCACGGGTGCAGACACTGGTGAGGACGAGGGCCGGATGAAACCGCGAGCCAAATTCTTCTCCAGAAAGTCCCGCAATGCAGCCAACTCGGGCTCCGACATGGAGTACAAACGCCCCACTGGGAGAGGCGCATCAGGGACTAAATCAATGGAGCAGTCATAGGGCCTGTGCGGGGGTAATTGATCCGCCTCTGACTCGCTGAACACATCAGCAAAGTCGGACAGTTCGGGAGGCAAGGAAACCCCTGGGGAACCCTCCACCTGGCCGGCACAGATATGGCGGGAGTGGTCCACGCACTGCAAGCTTGGGAAGGTGACCAAGTTCTGTGACCAATAGATCTGTGGGTCATGCGCCCGGAGCCACGCCAGTCCCAAGACCACGGGAAAGTGCAGATCTGAGGTGATATAGAACTGGATGGCCTCCACATGGGAACTGATGGCCATACATACTGGTTGCGTGGCGGCCGTAATAGGCCCAGACAGGAGCACTCGACCATCGATAGTCTCCACTAACATGGGCGGATCCACCGGGCACTGGGGAAGAGCCCATTTGGCCACAAATGCTGAGTCCATAAAGTTTGTGGTGGCCCCAGAGTCAATTAAGGCATGGACTGGAATCCCCTCTGGCTTGCCAGGAAGGAGCAGACGTGCCTCCAAAATCAAATGCCGTGGAGGTTCACAGGCACCATCGGAAAGGCGTCGCTCGGTGTTGTTGTTGTGGGACGCCCGATCTCTCACACCGTCTAGATCGGGCTCGGGGCGTTTCCCGACAGCAAAGTAGGGGACTTTCTCAGGGCAGGCTTGGTCACTGATGCCCGCTGACGTTTCTTTGGGCAAAAAGCAGCCAAATGTCCAGGGTCCCCACAGTAAAAACACAACCCCCCCGATCGTCGTCTGTTCATTTCAGTCACCGATAGACGAGACCTGGCGGCACCCAGCTCCATTGGCTCCTCCCTTTGAACTGGGGGCTCACGCACAACAGGGGCGGCAGGGGTCTGTGGGGTGGCATGGCGACTCTTTCGCTGCTGCAACCGAGCATCGATCTGCAGGCAGAGATGGATCAGCCCATTCAGGTCTGAGGGAATATCCACACGGGCCAGCTCATCCAACATCTCCTCCGACAATCCATCCTGGAAGGCATCCACGAGCGCAGCCTCATTCCAGGCGGAATCCTGGCTAAGCAGCCGAAAATCGCTGATATAGCCCTGTAGGGGGCGTTGACCCTGCCTCAGAGCTTTCAGGCGTCGAGTGGCAGTCTGCGTCTTAATAGGGTCCTCGTACATCAGACGCATATGGTCACAAAACCCCACAAAGTTGTCCAACAATGGGCTAGGTTGAGCCAGCAGAGGCGTGCCCCAACGAGCTGCATCACCCGAAAGAAGGCTTAACACAAACCCCACCTTATCCCGGTCAGTGGGGAAATCAGCTGCTCTCACGCTGATAAAGAGCTGGCATTGTCCCAGGAAAACAGTTCTGGAGTACCTGTAAATTTATCCGGCATTGCAACTTGGCATTTTCTCCTGGGTGGGGGTGCAGCATGAACCTGAGCTTGCAGTTGAGCCACCTGAGCTGCCAGCAAAGTGAGTTGCTGGGTGAGCTGAGCATTCTCGGCACGTAGCTGCTCCATAATAGTAGTAAGGGGTGGGAGGCTGAAAGCAAACTGTTCTGTACCAGCCTGCTACCGGCCTTGCAGAAAGGCAACCCCTGTACAAACGGCAGAGGCTGGAAAACGTCTGAGGCTGGAAAACGTCTGCCAAGTTTAATACACAAACAAACAACAGAACATGAAACAAAATACCGGAGCTTTGATCCTCAAACGGAGCGGTTGCTTTCAGCAACCAGCCCTTCCCCAAACACTCCCTTTATTTAGAGTTCAGGGCGTGGCCTCCCTGTGCCTCCTTCCGAGGAGTCCCACAGCCTTTCTCTGCTTGCTCCTACTAGACTGCCTCCTGCGTCGGGCGTCCTTGAACAGGGCCAGCTGTGGGTCCTCTTCATCCGCACTGTCGGGCTCGCGCAGCTGAGTCTCCACCAAGTAAGAGGGGCCTGGCTGGGGGCTCTGCGAAGCCTCCAAGCCATCATCAGCAAGTTCGTCTTCAACACCCTCCTCCTCCCCCTCGTCTGAGTCATCCGAGACATCCGACCCGGCTGCCGAACCCACAGGCTGACCCTGAATCACAACAGTAGGCCTTAATTGGTTCTCGGCCCTAGGCATCTGGGTGGGGGGAATTAACACCATTCAGAATAAAACCCTAAAATCCGTCTGCGATAATTTCGCAGACGTATTCGACGGGTCGTTAGGGAGGTACAAGGGACCCCCCCCATTAATTTTAATTTAGACCCCGAAGTCAGGCCCATTAGGCTTAAGGCCCGGAGGGTGCCTTTCGCCCTAAAACAGAAGATCGAGGCCGAACTAGATAAGCTAGTAGGCCAGGGCGTCTTAGAACCGGTAGAAGGGGGCCTGTGGGAGACACCGATCGTCACACCCCTGAAACCAAACGGGGATGTGAGGATCTGTGCCGACTATAAGGCCACCCTGAACCTCGCAATGAAAAAGCATGCTTACCCGGTCCCGACGGTGAAGCAGGTCCTCGCGACGATCCAGGACGGTGCCATTTTCGCCAAGCTCGACTTGGCGCAGGCGTATTTGCAACTTACTGTGTCTAAGGAAGCCGCCGAGGCTCAAACGATAGTTACCCACAAGGGGGCGTTCCGCGTTCACAGACTTCAGTTCGGGATAGCTGCAGCTCCAGGCATCTTCCAGGAGGTGATGGAGAGAACCTTGAAGGGCATTCCAGGTGTATGCCCTTACTTTGACAATGTCCTCATCGCTGGAAAAACTGAGGACATCCTAGCTGAGAGGCTAGAACAGGTACTGGGGAAGTTCAGGGAGGCAGGATTGAAATTAAAAAAGGATAAGTGTTGCATAGGGGTAAAATCAACAGAATTCTTGGGGTTTAGAATTGATGCCCTAGGCATCCACCCTACAGAAGGAAAAATTAGGGCGATAAGATTAGCCCCTGAACCCAAGAACAAGGAGGAATTACAAGCTTTCCTTGGCTTAATTAACTTCTATCACACATTCCTGCCTCACAAAGCAGCTATTGCTGAACCCCTCCATAGACTTTTAGATAGGAAGACCCCCTGGCAGTGGCAACAAAAACACAGGAATAGTTTCCAAACTTTCAAGGACATACTGTCAAGCAATTCCACAGTTACTCACTTTATAGAAAACAAACCTATATTCTTAGCTTGTGATGCTTCCCCTTATGGAGTGGGAGCAGTTATTAGCCACATGGACGAGCAGGGTCAACAGAGGCCTATAGCATACTACTCCAGGACTTTAACAAAGGCGGAACGGAATTATGCACAGATTGACAGGGAAGCATTGGCCATAGTGGCAGGCGTAAAAAAGTTCCACGATTATCTGTATGGTAGGGACTTTACCATTTACACTGACCACAAACCCCTGCTAGGGCTATTTACTACCGATAGACAGACTCCACAAATAATGTCCCCCAGAATGCTAAGATGGTCAATTTTCCTTTCCGCTTACACATTCTCAATCAAACACAGGCCGGGCAAGGAGATGGGGCATGCTGACGCCCTTAGCAGGTTACCTCTAGAGGATACAGGTACAGACCCCGCACCTGTGGGACAAATCATGTCCCTGCAAGAACTCTCTGAGTGCCCTATAACTGCCAGGGACATTGCAGCAGCCACCAGAAAAGACCCCATACTCAGCAGAATAGCAGCATGGGTACAAGGCGGGTGGCCTAGCAAAAGCCCTGACCCTAAGTTCACACCGTATGTTAGAAGGAAGGACGAACTATCATCACATGTTGGATGTCTGTTGTGGGGCAACAGGGTTGTCATACCAGAGAGGCATAGAAACACAGTGATAGGGGAATTACACGACGGGCACCCTGGAATTGTGCGTATGAAGGCTCTAGCCAGAAGCCACGTATGGTGGCCAGGGTTAGACACAGCCATAGAGGACAAAGTAGCAGGGTGCTACCAGTGTCAGCGTTCCCGACCAGAGCAAGCACACACAACAGTACACAAATGGGAAGAGGCCAGGAACCCGTGGTCTAGGATCCATATTGACTTCGCTGGCCCATTCCAGGGCCTCACATTCCTTGTAGTAGTGGATAGCTACTCCCGGTGGTTGGAGGTCGTGCCTGTTAAGTCCATGACGTCAGCCAAGACCATACAGGTCTTACGGGGACTCTTTGCCACTCATGGGTTACCTGATGTAATTGTTTCTGACAATGGGCCACAATACACATCTAATGAATTTCAGGACTTCCTCAAGGCCAACTGGATTAGACACGCGACTTCAGCACCCTTCCACCCCTCCTCCAACGGCTTGGCAGAACGGAACGTCAGAACAACCAAGGACGCCCTCAGACGAATAATCCACGGCGACTGGCATCAGAGACTGGCTCAATTCCTGCTGGCCCAACACACCACACCGTGTGTGGCCACAGGAAAGAGTCCTGCTGAAATGAGGTGGGGCAGGCGATTGATAACGAAATTGGACAGATTACACCCTGACAGACTACCTGCTGATCACCACCCAGTTACCCCAGCCAGGTCTTTGAACGTTGGGGACATGGTGTGGGCCAGGAATTATGGACAAGGGGACAAATGGGCACAAGGGGTCGTGATCGATAAAACCGGTCCCCTATCTTATTTAATTGAGGGGGAAGGGAATCAGCTGATTAGGAGACATATCGATCAGTTAAGGAAAAGGGCCCCTGAAGGTGTTCAAGCCAACAAAGAGGGAAAACACTACAACTGACTCTACACCTTCCCAAGCCAGGGGTAACAGAACACCAGGGGGGAAAGGGTGGAGAATACATTTCAGGGCAATTGAAGCAACTCCCCAGAATTGTAACGCAAGAATAGAAATAGCGCCCCCTGACAGCCCACCAGGGTCATCCAGTCAATCCAATGTACCCCAACAACAGCAATCGCAACAACAGCCCAATATGGAGACACCACCGGGGCCGTCCACACACACAACAGGGTCAGAGGAGGTAGTCAACAACGGAACTGAAGGAACCCCAGCAGTTAGTTTGGCCAGCCGATATCCTGTCAGGCAACATAAACCCCCTAGCTACCTGAAGGACTATGTCAAATAGTAAATTTCATCCAGGGGGGAAGGGGTGTTGTGTACATAGTTATGGGAGTGGTTTCCCTTCGGCGGGAAACCTTAGTGCAATCATTGGCTGTTACTTCCCGGCGGGAGATTCTGAGCCGGGGATTGGTTATGTTTGAATGGAACCTAGTATTTAAGGTAGGGTTCAACGGCTGCAAGCCAGTTGACCCATGTGAGTTCTAATAAACGTTCCTTGGTTGACATCGCTGTCTCCGCTCGTCATTCCGGACATAACAGTAATTTTCCCAGCTGGATTCCAACAAGCAAAGTCATTGGGGGAAGCCAGATTCACTTAATAGCTATATGATTCATTTAATAACTGAAATGATTTGCTTAATAACTGTGGCTAAAAGATCCTAAAATGGAGCATAGCTCAGTTAACAACTATTTTGTTTAGCAATGAAAATCTTGCTCTGCATTGTGGTCCTAAGTCAAGGATTACCTGTACAAAGAATGAACCTCTGGTAAACCATGAGATAAGAAAGAAAAGTTTCTCGAGCCACTGTAGTGTGCAAATTAAATTTCTAACGGCTGTTAGAATCCTCTTAACTATGTCACTTGCTCTCATTGCTTCTGAAACATAGAATGTGCTTGAAATTGTTAACCAGATAAATTGCAATCAAGCCACTTACGGTTTTGAAAGCTGCAAATGGTTCTTGCTTTCCAATGAGGGGAAACATAAGTTTGCATTTCAGCAAGCATTGCAAACTGGTTATAGTTGCTAAAGTATTAGAATTCAACAGATAGTAATCTACGTATGTGGCTAGAAGTTCAAGGTTGCTGTCAGGTCCCCAAATCCTTATTGTCTCCCTTCCATCTATATATTCCTTTGCTTTGCTTTGGGGCCTGCCATTTAGCTGGGGGGAGGGGGGATGTTTGCTTTCACTTCGGATAACTTTCGGTTTCTGCTCTCCTTCTTCCACCTCTATCCACTTGAGAAAAAAATGTGTCTTCCTTATCAGGGAGACAGTTACAGAGAAACGAAAGTTTCTCAAGCTTCCTCCTTTCGTTATATATTCAAGATGGGCAGTATTTAATATTTCTTTGTTATTTTTATTTATTTATTTTATTTTAATTCCATTTATATCCCGCCCTTCTCCGAAGACTCAGGGCGGCTTACAAACTTAGCAGTAGCCTTCATTCTATGTATATGCCTGCTTATTAGGGCTTTCACACACACACACCCAAGTGGCATTATTACAAAGTCAGCTTAATTGCCCCCAACAATCTGGGTGTATATGTAGGGGTGTGGGACTATACATATGTTGTTGTGCTGGACCAATATATGTTCAGTTGCTCTATTTTATATCTACTTTAGGAATTAAGAACTGTGTTAGTGTATTCAGCATTTACAGGGTTAATACCAGTAGCAATGTATGTAAGAGCATGTAGCATTTACAGGGCTAAACATTATTTCCTCAAAAGATGCCTTATGGGAATTGTAATCTAACTGTTTAGTGAGTACCATGCTTGCTTAGTTAAGTGGGTGGAGTTTTAAGTTTTAGGGTAGGACTTCCTGCCTTTGTCTTTTGTACTATCTCTCTGGAATGAACCCTGGCATGGCTGGGGATCTCGCTCCATCTTCATCATGTAGTTTTGCACCGGATGGAAAGATCATCATTTTTTCACCTAATGAGAGGGACTTCAAATTACAATCTTGCATTCCGAATGGACCAGTGCTGTAACTGTGAGTTATTGACATTGGAAGCATGAAATAATAAAGTAGTTTGTTTATTCCATTTCATTTGAGTTTATTCTGGCTGTTTCAAGAGGGATCAGCATTCACATCTTTATTTGAAACAGAACAGTGAAAAAATGATAATCTTTCCATCCTGTGCAAAGCTACATGAGTATGTTTAGGTGTGTGTTATGTATGTTTCACTTTAAATTTCATTTTTGATGTGTGTCGTTGTGCCCACAGTAAAAAATGACAATAAAGGTTATCTTATCTTATCTTATATGATCCCCAGACACTGCAACTGTCTTAAATACATGCTAGTTGCTAAACGTCTGAATTTTGATCACATGACCATGGGCATGCTGCAGCATTCATAAGGGGATGGTGGTGGTCATAGGTCACTTTTTTCAGTGCTGTGGTAACTTCGAAAGGTCACTAAACTAATGGCTTTAAAGTCAAGGACCGCTTCTATCTAATTTCTTCCCAACTGTTCTTCAGGATGCATCTCTGAGTCCCAATGGTGATTGGAAACAGGTAGCAGAATGGTTTTTAAATAGATTCTTTGCCTACCCTGCAACGTTTCATTTTCATAACTAATTCAAACATTCAGTGGCAATACACTAGAACACCTTTTAATGGTATGTGGCAATGATCTCAGGAGATGGGGAAAAGAGATACAGTCCAGGGAAAGATCAAATAAGAGAAGGAGCAGCCCACAGCTGCAAAACTGGCAGAGAAAGAAACGTAGGAAGAAAAGAATCTTCCTAACTTACGAAGCGGTAAAAGAGATAGTACCGTATTTCCCCGAAAGTAAGGCCTACCCCGAAAATAAGCCCTAGCTTGATTTTGGGGGGTGGGCCTAATATAAGCCCTACCACAAAAATAAGTCCTAGTTTTGGGGCAAGACACACATTTAAAAAACAAGCTGTGGTGGGGTGGGGTGGAGGAGCTGCCCTCCGCCCCCCCCCCCCCCGCGCCTGCTTACCTGGCAACCAGGCCTCACCTCACTGGCCCACTTCTTCTGCAGTGTCTTCTGCAGCCAGGCCTGCATTTCTCAGTCACAGGCCTTTCCAGAAGACTTCTGCAGCCGATAACCAAGCAATGGATTCAGTCCATCGCTCTGTTCTGCAAGGCCTCTGCAGCCGAGGCCCGAGCTATGGATTGAATCCATTACTCAATATTCGGCTGCAGAGGCCTTCTGGAAAGGCCTCTGACTGCGAAATGCAGGCTGAAATGCAGCTGCAGAATGAAGCTGTTCCTTCGGCCGCAGAAGAAGTGGACCGGCTGGGTGGGACTATCAGTGCCGGCACTGCCATTGCTAAGCAAGGCAGTGGTTAAGTGAGTTTTGCACCGTTTTATGACTTTTCTTTACCACAGTTATCAAGTGAATCGCTGCTGTGGTTAATTTAGTAACATGGTTGTTAAGTGAATCTGGTTTCCCCAGCGACTTTGCTTATCAGAAGGTCGCAAAAGGGGATGACACAACTGCAACCGTTCTAAATACATGTCAGTTGCCAAGTGTCCAAATTTTAATCGCATGACCCACAGGGATCCTGCAATGGTCCTTAGTGTGAAAAACAGTTGTAACTCACTTTTGTCAGTCCCATTGTAACTTTGAATGGTCATTAAACAAACTGTTGTAAGTCAAGGACTACCTGTATTGGGAGGAACAGTGGTGGCACAATGGTTAGAATGCAGGCTAAGTCTGTTCACTGCCAGGAGGAATGTGATGTGATTTTCCACTAAAAACCTAATAGTATCAAATTTAGAATGTATAAACATTTTTAGTTTCACTGGAGATTGCAGTATAAAACCAATCATAGGAAAGAGAATATTATGTGGTGCAGAAGATAGGAAAGATACTCACCTTCATCCTCTGCAGTTAAAAATGGATTTTACGGGGTCCTACACGTCAGCTGAACAATATATCAAAAGACTCACATTTTATGGCACATTATAATTTTATCACTCTTCCAAAATTGAGCTATATAAAAACACCAACCCGATACTTGGGAAACAATCTGGGTCAGAAATGTAAACTTTACACAGGCACAAAATTTAAGAGAGAATTTTTATAAGATGTTTTATAGATGGCATTTAGATCCTAAGAAATTGGCATCTATGTATCCAAATTATCAGCCTAAATGCTGGAGGTGTGGTTGTGATGATGCAACGTATATGGTGGACTTGTAAAAAAGTAAAAGCTTTTGGGATTAAAATTTGGTGGAATATGCAGAAGATATTTAAGAAAAAGATAAAGTTTTCTCCACAATTATTTTTGCTGGGTATTACTATAGACTGTACTGCTATAGAAACTAAATTGATGCTGAATTTAATAATGGCAGCAAGACTTTTGGTAGCGCAATATTGGAAGAAGGAGGATTTGCCTACTATAGAAGAATGGACTTTAAAAGTTTAGAACCTGGCAGAAATGGCAAAAATTTCAGCATATTTGAAAAATCATTCGCAACAAAGATATATTTTGGAATGGAGAAGATGGATTGATTATATCCAGAATAAATATGGGACTAAAAAGTTTCATTTAGCATTTGAATAAGTATTAGATTTATAAGATTTGTTATTATTTAGTTATTTTTAAGGAGAGTTAAAGTGCGATAGGATTTAAAGTGTTATAGTTAGTTAGCATATTATAGTTTAAGATTGTTAGGGTTAATACCCTGTATTATGCTCTGGGAAGTCAGGGGGGGAGGGAGAGGGAGGGGAAACTGGGTGGGGGTGGGGGAGGGATGGGTTTTTATGTTTAAAATGTATCTGTAAAACTGTTTAATAAAAAAACACCAACTCTAAAATATCAGCTGTTTCATCTTAGGCTCAAAGTAGATCAATCAGATCATGTTACCTATGTTTTAAAATCTGTCTCTAGGCAGTTTTTCAAACAGGTTTGAAACATACTCCTATTTGTTTGCAAAATTCTTGCACTGTATCATATTAGGGAAAATGTGGATTACATTGAGGGAAATAAATGTTAGGGAAACTCTAATTCGAACCCAGGATACAAGTATTCTTCTGACACAGGGGTCTTCAAACTTGGCCCTTTCATGACTTGTGGACTTCAACTTCCAGAATTCATCAGCCAGAGTGCCTGGCTGAGGAATTCTGGGAGTTGAAGTCCACAAGTCATAAAAGGGCCAAGTTTGAAGACCCCTGTTCTAACAGGTTAGTTAGGGCGGGTCCTTCCTAAGTTTCTTTCTCTGGCTGTTAAATGCCTGAAGGCTCCTCCCTCTCTTACCTGATTTTTCCCTAGGCAGCATATTTTTCCCTCATCCCCCAATGTCATCCACATATTCCATTAAAATGTGTCCTTTCAAGTTCTTCATCCAAGTCATTCATTACAATATAGAAAAACTGCCCATAATATATCCCTGTGGGACTTCTCTCAAGTAAATCAGCCAAAGTTTGCCCAAATACTGTAAACCTCTTTGCATATGTAAAGGGACTTGTTTGACATGGGGAGAAATGCACGAAGTCACATCCCATTTTGCATTTGTAAAATATATAAAATATGCTTATGAAAAATCTCAATTACCATTTTGCACCTGGGAAAATTGTATCAAAAGATAAAAATACTGATTTTACACAGGCATAAAATCCCATATGAATTAACCGACATTCCGCTTTTAACAGAAAACTCTTTCCTCCATTAGCCCATTAAATGGAGAACTTTGCACTTCAATTTTACAAAATAATGCAATGCAAGTAGAAAAATAGGGACCACTACGGTGGGAAGGTAACAGCGTTCCGTGAGCCTTTAGCGTCTAGTCATGCCAGCCACATGACCACGGAGACGTCCTCAGACAAGCGCTGGCTCTTCGGCTTTGAAATGGAGATGAGCACCAGCCCCTAGAGTTGGAAACGACTAGCACACATGTGCAGGGGAACCTTTACCTTTTTTTACTGCTGGGTTGCAAATTAATTGCAGGGAGTTTCTTTTAGTTTTTGAGGTGAATAAGAAACGATCCAGCTGCATGTGCCAAGTTTAACAGGTCAGAAGTTATCCCAACGTGGAGCTTCTGTGTTGATAACATCTTCCATTTGAAATGTTCTTCTTTGAGGTACTTATCATTATATCTTGTTAGTGCTTGCAAAAGTTTTATCTCTTTGCCTAAATCTTTCCAGTATAAAGTTATTGCTTAAATAGTTTGGTTTGGTCTTCTTCCCCTGGCTTTCCATGAACATGTTTTTAATTGTTTGCATGCATTGTTTTTATTTTTTTAATAAAACACTTTGTATTGCAATGTATTCTGATATGTGAATAAATGGGAAGGGATATAGAAATGTGTTAATGAAATAAAATATTGTTTAATATATTTTAGAGTTGGATCAATTCATGCAAGTCATGGGAATCAATGGCTATTAGCCTTGATGACCATGGGAATGCCTCTGAAGGCCACCTTCTGGGAGTCTAATGGGCTTCCTTGTGCAATTAGTTGGCCACTGTTGGCTGGGCTAGATGGGAATTGCTTAGTTTCTTATGCTCTTATTTGATTTCTAAGTAGCCACTTCTATTGCAAAACAGGAGTCACAGCCTGTGTAAAGTTACTTAGTTATGCATACAAGAGCTGTACTGGAATTACAAGACCTTATAGACTTAAAACTGTTTTAGGAAGGAAATGATATAAAACAGAGCTTTTGAGCTCTCTTTGAAATAAGGGAATGGACACACTGCCTCCTTGTGGTGCTTCTGGTTAATTTCTTTCTATTGAAACCTTTTAAAACAAGAATATAGGAAATGTTTCACCAGTTAGTCCTGGAATCTGTCCGTTACAGTCATATATTGTGACAGTTGTAAAACAGTTTGTCATGTGATCAACCCAATTTTATGCCTTTTTCAGTAGCGGTCATTTAGCAAATGCATCAGTAATAAAATGAAGGCTGAAGTCGTTAAACTGCACGGTCATTAAACGAACACATTGTTCACTATGGCATGGTTTTGCTGAAATGGTTTAGCAAAAACATTCTAAAACGTGGTCATGTGACTGAGTGGCATTGCAAAAGCTGTGTTGCCCTTGCAATCACATGACCAGGGGGTGGGTTGTGATTGTTAGAACTTTGGAACCCTGTTGCAACTTCCTTGTTCCAGCTAGGTCATAACTTCAGACAGTTGCTAAGCAACCAGTTGTAAGTCAAGGACTACTTGTATGTGGTCCAGGTTTTATTCCAATAGCTAAAATGCCCCAAGAGAAATGCAGTATCTTTTCACTAGTACTGATGCTAAAAGAACTGATTTTGCTATAGACCAGGATAGATGGTTATTGAGTTTTTAATAATGTACAGTATTCTGAAGATCTTGTTTGGCATTGCAGAGGTACTTAACAGGGCTGAGCTGATAGTGCAAGTCTCCAATTTTATATGTACAAGCTTGGAGTTCCTGTAAGAGTAGAATTATTAGATATTGCTATTAACTACATGCCCTGCTTTTTATCTTTGTGTCCTCTGGTAAGCAGGCATGGCCTTAAAATCAAATATTATCCATCCTTCTGAGTGTCTTTTTCAAATTATAAATTATGAATTTTAATTCATAATGGAACAACCTGCCTCCAGAAGCCATGAATGCTCCAACACTGGAAGTTTTTAAGAGACTGGATAGCCATTTGTCTGAAATGGTATATATAGGGTTTCCTGCCTGAGCAGGGGGTTGGGCTAGATGACCTCCAAGGTCCCTTCCAACATCATCATCATCATCATTTTTAATTTAATTTAATTTAATTGAATTTATATACCGCCCTTTCCCGTAGGACTCAGGGCAGTTTACAGGGCATAAAAAAAGTCAATACAAAAATTAAGAACAATTAAAAAGATTAAACTAAATCCCTGAAAAATATAAAACATATAAAACCCCAGTTAAAACCCCAATTAAAACTCAGCCTGGGCCGGAAAGCTCGAAGAGCCAGGTCTTCAGGTCTCGGCGAAATGATCGAAGGTCGGGGGCAGTCCTAAGCTCCACGGGCAGCTGGTTCCAAAGGGCAGGCGCACCCACTGAGAAGGCCCTCCCCCTGGGTGTTATCCGGCGGCATTCTTTTACCGGCGGCACCCTGAGAAGGCCCTCCCTGTGGTAGCGCACTGGACGAAGGGAGCTTGATGCTGGCAGCAAATGTTCCCTCAGATATCCTGGACCCAAGCCATTTAGGGCTTTATAGGTCATCACCAGCACCTTGAAACTCACCCAGAGGGCAACCGGAAGCCAATGCAGCTCAGGGAGCAGAGGTGTTACATGGGAGTAACGGGAAACCCCCATCACAATTCACGTGGCTGCATTTTGCACCAGCTGAAGCCTCCGAGTGGTCCTCAAGGGCAGCCCCATGTAGAGAGCGTTGCAGTAGTCTAAATGGGAGGTCACGAGCGCATGAGTGACTGTGCGTAGGGCATCTCGGTCCAGGTAGGGTCGCAACTGGTGCACCAGGCGAACCTGGGCAAAAGCCCCCCTGGTCACGGCTCCTATATGGTCTTCAAAACTGAGCCGCGAATCCAGGAGAACACCCAAGTTGCGAGCCCTATCAACGGGGGGTAACACCTCACCCCCCCCATCGTTAATGATGGAATAGTCTGGTTAACCCGAGATGCCGGTATGCACAGCCACTCAGTCTTGGCAGGATTGAGATGAAGCCTGTTTCTCCCCATCCAAACCCGGACCGCCTCCAGGCAGCGGGACATCACGGTAAGGGCATCACTGGGTTGGTTCGGGGTGGAGAAAAAAAGTTGGGTATCATCAGCGTACTGATGATACCCCACCCCAAAACCATGAATGATCTCGCCCAGCGGCTTCATATAGATGTTGAACAGGAGGGGAGAGAGAACCGACCCCTGAGGGACTCCACAAACGAGAGGCCTCGGGGCGGATCTCTGCCCTCCCGTCAACACCGACTGCGAGCGGCCCAGGAGATAGGAGAAGAACCACCATAAAATGGTACCTCCCACTCCCAACCCCTTGAGACGCCGCAGTAGGATACCATGGTCGATGGTATCAAAAGCCGCTGAGAGATCTAATAGGACTAGGACAGAGGAATAACCCCTGTCCCAAGCCCGCCAGAGATCATTCACCAGCGCGACCAATGCCGTCTCCGTGCTTTGCCCGGGCCTGAAACTCGATTGGTATGGGTCCAGATAATAAGTTTCCTCCAGGAACAGGGGAAGCTGATGCGCCACCACACTCTCAACAACCTTCGCCAGAAAACGAAGGTTGGAGACCGGACGATATTTGTTTAAAACAGCCGGGTCCAGGGCAGGCTTCTTGAGGAGGGGTCTCACCACCGCCTCCTTCAAGGCGGAGGGGAAGATACCCTTCTTCAAGGAAGCAGTTATTACTGCCTGGAACCAGCCTCGTGTCTCCTCCCGGGCCGCAAAAACCAGCCAGGAGGGGCACGGGTCCAATAAACAGGTGGTGGAGCTCAGCCTCCCCATAATCCTGTCCACATCATCAGGGGAAACAGGATCGAACTCAGTCCAGATAACATGCTCAAGACCGTCCGATTCCTCCACTTCAGACTCTGCCCAGTCCGAGTCCAAACCGGTCCGTATCTGAGCGATTTTGTCCATCAGATGATGACTAAACTCCTCGGCCCGACCCTGCAAGGGATCCTCCCTCACCTCCTGGTTAAGAAGGGAGCGAGTCACCCTAAACATGGCGGCCGGGCGATTATCTGCGGACGCGATGAGGGCAGCGAAATAATTAGCCTTCGCTGTCCTCATCGCCGCAAGATAAGACCTTATGAAGGTTCTTAACTGCAATCGGTCAGATTCATCATCATCATCATCATCATCATCATCATCATCATCATCATTATTATTATTATTATTATTATTATTATTATTATTATTATTCTTCGCACAATCAGCCAGATGTTCAGAGTGGATTTGGCATTTTTGTCTACCTATCGAGTCCTTACCAAGGACCTGGGATAGGCAGATGTGGATGTTTGATGGTATTATAGATATCATCGCAGGATGGAAGCAGTTCCTAGTATGGCCGCCTTTTGCAATTGACTAATGATGAACTTATCAATGCCAATGGTGGTATTGTTGTTGTTGTTGTTGTTGTTGTTGTTGTTGTTGTTGTTATTATTATTATTATTATTATTATTATTATTATTATTATTAACTGTTTTCACAATTCTACTCCTTCAAATGCTTATGCATTGCTGCTATATAAAATGTGTAGTTCTTTCTTTTCTTCATTCATTGACAGGCGTTATCTAATTCCTGATTTCAGTAACAGGCTTCAATCCAGCCCCTTTCAGTCAGATTCTTAGTCAGGTAAGTCAGTGCAGATATTATGTGTCGGAGAAAGAGTAAAGACAGCCCCTGCCTAACACTTCACAGAATATAGTGTAGATGCAGATAATAGAGTCCTCACTCTGACAAGATTTTGTCTGTAGCTGAAAACAATAAGAACTCAGCTTGGAAGAAGACAGAGATGAGTGGGTTGACTTATTCTCCAAAGCACTTAAGGGTAGGACAAGAAGCAACTGGTAAAGGCTTGTTAAGAAGAGATCCTACCCGGAAATTTCCTGGCACTGAGAGCTATTAACCAGTGGAGTAGCTTGCCTCCTGGAGTTGTGGTTGCTCCATCACTGGAAGTTTGAGGGGGGGGGGAATTGGACAGACATTTGTCCACAATTGTATAAGTTTTCCTGTCTTGGGCAAAGTCCTGGATTACAAGACCTCCAAGATTCATTCCAGCCCTGTGATTCTATGGCAGGGGTCTTCAAACTTGGCCCTTTTATGACTTGTGGACTTCAACTCCCAGAATTCCTCAGCCAGGCACGCTGGAGTTGTTTCCTGTTCCTGTTTGAGACTTTGTATTTCCTGTGTCATGTATTCTGACCTGAGTCTGGGTGTGCCCTTTGGCATCTGTCCTGTCTTAGAATTTGGGTGGAGTGTGTAGATTTTAGGTGTCTTTGTCTTCTTAATCTTCTAGCTGGAGGCCTCCAACCTTCTGGATGGTTTACATCTGCATTTCTACAGAGCTGGTTTCTGCTTGGGGGAGGAAGACCTGGGGCTATCAAGATCCTTTGAGGAAATATATTTTTCTGCCCTTTTAACATTTCCTTCTCTGTGGGGCTGACTTCCCACACTTATTTCATTCCATAATCCTGATGTTGTTCTGCAGGGAATGCCTTACATTGAGTCAGATTGTAGTATATTTAGCCTATTATTCTTACCACTGTTGATGGCTCCTATTTCATAAAGGAGTTTTCCATCTCTAGGTAGAGATGCCAGGGCTTATCTGACCATCTGAATGCAAAACATCTCACCCAAGAACCAGTTACCCTGATAAGCCACATTTTGTTGTGCTTATTTGCATCTTTGATTGTTTTGATGGGACACTCACTGACTGAAGAGTAAATAAGAAGGAGCTCAATTACTATGAGACAGTGTAAAACTGCACCAGATGTCTGCAAATGTATCAGCAAGGCACAATTCATCATTCACCCAGTAATTGGTGCAAGACTGAGAAGCTGAGAAAATTATCATCCAAAAGAGGTAAGTGAGTAGCAAATCATTTTTGTAGCACCTAAAGGAAACTGGATAGGTGGTATCAAGTAGTCAGCAGAAGCCAAATTTGGCTCAGAAGTTGAATGTGGCTTTTTGGCAAGCAAAGTAAAAACATCAAGATCAAATCACCACCCAGATTTGTCCGATGAATGAATGGGTGGTCTCTAAATTTGATAAACACTTAAATAAAAGAGATGGATCTTCAGTTGCGTTTTTTTAAAAACACACCCTGTGTTCCACCCTTTTGATTTGAGACTATCATTACCTTTTATGTATCAAAACTACTTTAAGAGAAAGCAATACTATTATGAAGCGTATTCCAATTCCCCACGAACACACACACGGACTAAAAATCAACCCTGTGTGAGGAGGCAGGGTATGGAAAGAGTGGTTGCGTTTTCACAATAATGCTTTAATAGAGGTACGATTTCCTAAATGATCTCTTGCATCTTCCCAACCTTCATCCTACCTACTCAGTTCTGTGTCAGACTCTCCAGCGTTACAACCTGCTGTGTCACAACTCTCCAGTGTTACAACCTTAAGAGTCTGTCTGTTGCATTTGCAAGGCAGGCTGAGAAAAAGCCCTGCTTGAAACTTCTGTTGTACAAAACAGAGTTTACATAATATAGTTCTAATTTTTTCTTTATGTCTGCAAAAGATCAGATTCTTCCTATTTTGCTCTTGGGAGTTGAAATACATCCTAACCTAAAGCTAAAAGTATCTATAGTAAATAGTATAAACTAGATTTAAATTCCTTCCTTTCCTTCTGATATCATGCAATCACAGGCCTTTCCAGGAGTCAATTTAGTAATTTTCATACCGATCTTCCAAGCTTCTAATGATCTCTTCTTCCCCTATTTACTTAATAAAGAGTGCAGAGGTTCAGATTCAGCCCCAGTCATATTGGAAATGTATTTGCTTGCCTGATGGGTATTCTCTGCACATTCCTAGCCATAGATAATTGAATAAACTGGAAAAGGCCGTAATGCTGGGAAAGATGGAAGGAAAGAGAGGAAGATGGCAACCAGCAGCAAAGTGAATGAACTGTTACATCAGTAATGAATGCACTGGGGGCAAAGCTGAAGGATTTACTCAGGGACAGATTACCCATGGTGAGAAATCTATCTATATGGCCACCAAGAGTCAACCAAGACTTGGTTGCACTCAACCAGTCAATCAGTTCCTCAGACCCAGGTACATGTAGACCCACCTACATTTCATTTCTATTTTCTTTCTCTTTCTTTGCATGATCCATCCAGTTCAGTACTGAAACCTGAGGATCTCTATTGATATTTGGCTACAGGAGATCGATCACCTCAAGTTCAGGTAAGTCTTCAACTTACAACAGTTCATTTAGTGACCATTCAGAGTTACGATGGCCCTGGGGGAGAAAAGTGACTTATGACCATTTTTCACATTTGCGACCGTTGCAGCGTCCTCATGGTCATGTGATCAAAATTCATACTGACTCGTATTTATGACGGCTGCAGTGTCCTGGGATCCTATGATCACCATTTGTAACGTTCTGATAAGCAAAATCAATGGTGAAAAACCAGATTCACTTAAGAATCGTGTTACTAACTTAACAACTGCAGGGATTCACTTAGCAACTGTGGTGGTAAAATGGGGCAAAGTCACTTGTCAATTGTCTCACTTAGCAACAGAAATTTTGGGCTCAATTGTGGTTGTAAGTCGAGGACTACCTATACTTTTTTATATAGTCTTGGGGTGACTATATAGCTTTATCTTAACAGATTGTCTCCCTATTAGTAGCAGTCTGCTGATCCAGCGTTGGTAGCAGAATGTCTAATTTACTACTCCTTTCTCTAAATACTTGTGGCAAAATATACTTGGATTATTTAACTCAACCTCTTAGTCAAGGTCCTTGAGTTCTTCTTTACAGGAAGCATACTGTGCAGGACATGCTCTTCAGAGATATTGCTGGTCCTATATTCCCGAAATATATATATGTTCAATCACAGGTCAACCAAGAGATAACACAGCACTTCAATACAACATTGGGCTATTTAAAACAGTTATCATTTCGAGGGCCCTGCCAAGGCCTTTGCTCCCACCATTAAGATATATCACAGGGCTAAACACATGCAGAACTCTGTAAGGAAATCTCTTTGCAAAAGGTCAGAGCTTAAAATATATAGCTAAATAATCTATCCCCTGCTTACTCTGAATGAGTCAAAGAGGATGACTCAGAGAGATAGGAAACAGCTGGCGGAGATGCTGGAGATCAAAGTCTATGCCAAGGACTAAAATAGAGGGACTTTTGATCAGTTTTCTCTTGCCAGGTTTTCCTACCTGTTTCTCAAGCTGTTTTGGGTATTGTTGCAACTTCATTCCAACAGAAATTGAATAGAGTTCATTCTGATGTGTGTTATTTCGTCTGTTTCATTTTAATACCACAGATCAGAATTAGTGGAGAGAATGGGGATACTTAACCCTTTTCTTGTAGCCCTATTGCCCTATATCAGTGATGGCAAACCTTTTAGAGACCGAGTGCCCAAACTGCAACCCAAAACCCACTTATGTATCATTAGGTGCCGGGTGGGCGTGGCCCGTTGGGTGGGCGTGGCCCGTTGGGTGGGCGTGGCCGCGGTGGTAAGAGTAGACTGGGTGGGACTAAAAAGTTCAATCAATCAATTCCAACTTTGCGAGATCTTTTTTTTCCCCATGAGAAGTTGAAATTGATTGATTGAACCTTTTTTTTTTTTTGCACATGGCGACGGACGCCTAAAGCGAAAAGGTTTTATAAAACCCAGCTGAAGGCCTAGGACTGGGGCGAAGGCACGCGTGCCCACAGAGAGGGCTTTGTGTGCTACCTGTGGCACGTGTGCCATAGGTTTGCCACCACGGCCCTATATGATTACAAATAAATGGTATTTAGCGTTCTCCTAGGCCACAGGTCGGCAACCTGCGGCTCCGGAGCCGCATGCGGCTCTTTGAGCCGTCTCTTGCGGCTCCCAGCCGCCCGGTGCGCGCGCACCTCTTCCAACGGGCAGTGGTGCGCGCGCACCTCTCCAAATGGAGAGTGGCACCGCCCGTTTGGAGAGGTGCGCGCGTACCTCCGCGCGAATGGGCAGCGGTGCCGCTCTTTCAGGAAGCTGCCGCGGCCCGTCTGTGAAGCTGCCGAAAGCGGCAGCTTAGCAGACGGGCCGCGGCAGCTTCCTCAAAGAGCGGCGCCCCTGCCCATTCCGAGAGGTGCGCGCGCACCTCTCCGAACGACCGGAGTTGCGCGCGCACCTCCGCGCGAATGGGCAGCGGTGCCGCTCTTTCAGGAAGCTGCCACGGCCCGTCTTGTGAAGCTGCCGAAAGCGGCAGCTTAGCAGACGGGCCGCGGCAGCTTCCTCAAAGAGCGGCGCCCCTGCCCATTCCGGATTAGATTTGGAAGGGACTTTGGAAGACTTCTAGTCCCTGCAGAGGGATTGCATACTAAAGTAAGTATTTTAGTATAGTTGCGGAGGACAATAAATTTATATTTTCCAGTATCTCCAATACTGAGTAGAAATAAATCCAGCTGAAAGATTTGGACTGAATCTACACCTTCCACTCTACAGCACGAGATATTAATGCTGAAATAATAGCTATTTAAAAGCCAGAGCAGAGTGAAGATGTATGAATACTCACATATAAACTTCACTTGAAAAACAGTAATTTTATGCTTTTCAGCAGTGTTTCTCAACCATAGCCACTTGAAAATGAGTGGACCTGGCACAGCTGGCTGGGGAATTCTGGGAGTTGAAGTCCATCCATGTTCAAATGGCCAAGTTTGAGAAACACTGATTTTCAGAATCAACTATGTATTTCCCAATCATTTTTCCTTTTGAGCCTTAGGTGTTTATGGCTTCTACACTGCATTTATGTGACAAAATAAGCCTTAAGTTTCCTACCTAGAAGGGACGCAGTGGCTCAGTGGGTTAGGATGCTGAGCTTGCCGATCAGAAGGTCGGCAGTTTGGCGGGTCGAATCCCAAGTGCCGCCTAGCAGAGTTACTCATCCTGTTACTCATCCCAGCTTCTGCCAACCTAGCAGTTCGAAAGCATGTAAAAATTTAAGTAGAAAAATAGGGACCACTACGGTGGGAAGGTAACAGTGTTCTGTGCGCCTTTGGCGTCTAGTCATGCCGGCCACATGACCACGGAGACATCCTTGGACAAAGCGCTGGCTCTTTGGCTTTGAAACGGAGATGAGCACTGGCCCCTAGAGTTGGAAACAACTAGCACGCATGTGCGGGGAACCTTTACCTTTACCTTACCTTTTTCATACCTAGAAGGCTATTTCTTCACTTTCATTTCATTGTATGCCAAAGCCCC
Source organism: Vipera berus (assembly GCF_964194415.1). Lineage (NCBI taxonomy): Eukaryota > Metazoa > Chordata > Lepidosauria > Squamata > Viperidae > Vipera > Vipera berus. The sequence goes on from NC_138206.1 coordinate 16,240,976, forward strand.
AGAGAGAAATGTGTGTTTCCTGATAATGAATAAATCCGGCTTTTCACATCGTGCAAACAGCTCCATACACTTTATAATAAACGTATAAATGTAACCCTACCATAATTTATACATATAGGTGATTAAACATTATTCAGCTTTTTAAAAACTTGGTAACATAATCTTTTGTGTGTGAGATGGTTATTGTATCTCTACATGGCATGGTTTAGCCCAGTGATTCTCAACCTGTGGTCCACCGACTCCTGGGAGACCGTGATATCGTCACAGGGGATCTGCTAAGGCTGGAAGAAATGTTATGATTTAAATCTTGAGTTAAGTCTTGGAGGTCCGTGGCCATGGTACGTGACCACAAAAGGTATTTAAAAGGGGGGGGGGTGTCCATGGTGAAGAAAAGGTTGAGAACCACTGGTTTAGCCCATTCTGCAAACAATGCCATATAAGATAATTTTCTAACAGGAGAACTAGGTCTCTTAAGACATTTTTGTTAGGCCAAGTTAGTTAAAATACTTTTGTTTAAATTCCTTAGAAAAATTACTTTACAATACAGGTTGTCCTCAACTGACCGGCGCTTAGCTGCCATTTGAAGTTATGACAGACCCCCTAAAAGGCATTCATGACTTGTATTCAAACTTCCTCCTCCCTTGCAGTCATATGCTTGCATTTTGGGTGCTTGGCAACCTAACCATGTTTATGGTTGTTTGCAGTATCCTGCAGTTATGTGACTGCGATTTATGACATTTTTGAACAGAAACTGGTGTTTACTTCTAGTTCCCACCACAAAGCACCCATTGCAAACCAAAGATTTGCTTATGAAGCACAGTATTCAGTTAGCAATCAAAATGTTTGCTTAACAACTGCAGCACTTTACGATCATCACACATTCACTTAACAACCACTGTAAAAATAAAATCAGGGACAATCATGTGATGACCCATTTAATGACCATCTTGACCTATGACTGTAATTCCAGGCTCAATTATGGTTATATGTTGAGGACTAACTATAGTGATACCTGTGGTATTGTGGTACAGTAGTTTTAGAGTTACACAACAATTTCTAGATGTATTCTTTTGAACCTATCTTTCATCCACCCTAAGCCTTTATACTGACAATGAAATTCATCTCTTTGGTTAATTGACAATTTAATCATATCTCTGTTTAGTTAAAGGAGGTTCAATTTTTTTTTAAAGACCGGAACTCTATTCCTACCTAATTTATTGTAACCTCACTTTATTTTAATGGACTATGATTACAGATACAAGTAAGATATAAGATATGTGCGTTTGAACATATTGTATATGTGAAAAAGAACTTGATGTTAACAGAGTCCAGCAGTTAAAGTCATACAGTTTATGAAACTGTGTTTTGTGTCTTTTTTTAATTTTAAGATTATTTTTGAAGGGTTTTTTCTCTCTCTCCTTTGGTGCATGGGATTGAACAACTCAGTCAAATGCTGTTTTTCCCCTGTTACAAATAGTAATAAAAAAATCCATTCAAGGTGAGTCTGCTGTAAAAGTGTCATTTAAGTTTGAAGGAGAACAAAGGGGAGGCAACACTGATATGGCTTTCATTGGGTCTGTCAGCTTGGAGAATTTCTGCTTCTTCTCCTTTTCAGAAAAAAGTTCGTGCTATCTGCTGCTTTGTTCCTGCTTTGGTTCAATACACAGTTTCTCTCCAAGTTTTCTGACAAGTTCTGCCAGGTCTTCTGTGTTCTGTGATTTTTCTTCAAGGAGCTCATATCGAAGGCTTGAGATGTCCTGTTTAATTTCTTTCAGTTCACCTGTAAAAGAGAAAAGATCAAAGGCTTAGGAATATAGGAATCAAGGACCTATTTCCAGAGGGAAGCTAATAAATAAAACACCAATAATGAAGGTAATAAAACCTTTGCATTATTATTACTTTTAATAACAAATCTGTTTTTCAAAAGAGATGGGTTATTTTTCCCCCCCAGGAATAGAGAATCTTTACTAGAAAGAGAAATAAGGTTTAATGTTGGATCTTGGAGCAAAGCTAACTCCGCCACTATTTTGGATAGCTTCTCCAGTATTTGATAAACTTTGGCTATATTGATATTAGGATCCTTGCCTTTCGCATCTACAATATATGGATCCCTGACAGGAGCTATTTTTAACCAAATAATGGAGGTTTGGGGCATCAGATTCCAATATCATCTTTGTTTCCAAGAATGCTATCTGATATAAGACACATTCTATTTTTATTTGTTTTACAGTGGGAAGTTTTAGCCCTCTGCTTTGGTTTGTCATACTTAAAAATGATTGTTTGTTCTTGTCTTACTTACAACCATTCATTTAGCAATCATTCAAAGTTACAACGGCACTGAAGCAAGTGACTTACGTTTGGTCTTCACACTTATGACTATTGGAACATTCTCCAGGTCACAGGATCAAAATTCTGGCACTTGGTAATCAGAATATATTTACAATGGTTGTAGCCTACTGGGGTCATGTGATTGCCATTTGTGACCATCCCAGCTGGCTTCTAACAAAGTCAAATCCAAAGCTGGATTTGCTTGACGACCAATTGCAGTGATCTCCTTAATAACTGTGGTCAAAAAGATTGTAAAATTGGGAATTGACTCACTTCTGCTTTCATTTGTGGTTGTAGGTTGATGACTGCATATAATGCACAAGAAAAAGGGTGAGCCTTTATTTGTTGGTTTGTTTTATGTTCTGCTTTCCATCCAAAGAGCACAGAGTGGTATTTGCCTCCCAAGTCTTAGCCTCAACTTTCAGGAAAGGATTAGATTGGGAAACCCACCTCTGTAGTTCAGAGAAGATGCTAACCGGCCTTGTTATTCCAACAATTTCACATCTTATCTTGCCTTGCCTCTGGCATCAAAGCACTATTTAAAAGCCTTGCGACAGACTGGCTGCCCAACATGTAATTAATTCCTTTTGGGGGAAAATCAAGTCTGCTGGAAACTTCCAACATTTTTTACATCAGAGACCTGCCCATTTCTTTAGTTTTTCAGTCAAGGATGGAATTCTATTCTGTCCACGTCTACCCAGAGCTCACTTTATGACTTGCAGATTGAGACTCTGTATCCTGTTACAAACTGTGGGGATCGGGTTTCTGCATCCACTGCAGACTCAAACATACAGCCAGGAGGAAGAAAAAAAAGATACAATATATAAAAGCGCTGGCCTCCCCATCAACCTTTGAGCCCTTCCCAGTCTCCTCTATAATGAGAAGATCACTGGTGGCATTGCCTGCACAACATATAGCAATAGTAATAGCATTATATACCATCCCATAGTGCACTGCAGCACTCTCTGGCTGGTTTAAGGTAAAGGTAAAGGTTCCCCCGCACATGCGTGCTAGTCGTTTCCAACTCTAGGGGCCGGTGCTCATCTCTATTTCAAAGCCGAAGAGCCAGCGCTTGTCCGAGGACGTCTCCGTGGTCATGTGGCCGGCATGACTAGACACCAAAGGCGCACGGAACGCTGTTACCTTCCCACCGTAGTGGTCCCTATTTTTCTACTTGCATTTTTACGTGCTTTCGAACTGCTAGGTTGGCAGAAGCTGGGACGAGTAACAGGCGCTCACTCTGTTACGCGGCACTCGGGATTCAACCCACCAAACTGCCGACCATCTGATCGACAAGCTCAGCGTCCTAACCCACTGAGCTGGTTTACAAAGCACTTATTGCCCCCAACAATCTGGGTCCTCATTTTACCAAACTCAGAAGGATGAAAGGCTGAGTCAACCTTGAGCCCCGTCAGGATTGAACTCCAGGCTGTGGGGAGAGTTTGCCTGCAATACTGTACTTTAACCACTGCACCGCCAGGGGCCATTCATATACCATGGTTATTTTCAGGGCAGTGGTTTAATGATGCCAGTCATTGCTCCCCCTCCTACCCAATATCACCTTGGTTCAGTATCTTGAACAGGTGACAAGAGGTCAGAATTCATCCTCTCTATCCAGTATCTTTTTGCAGATGGTAGATTTTAGTGCTATGGGGATCAATATTACTAGCACCACTGCTAGCAACTGTCCTAACACCTGTTTACATTTGAAGAGAAACTCTGCATTTCTTTTTCCCTCCTGAAGTGTTTTTAATCTCTTGAAATTGCTTTCCTAGAAGCTACAGTGCTGTTCCTCTTATAAAAAGAGATCTGTTCCCCTACCATCAGCAATACAACATAAATAGTCCTCGCTTAATGACCTGTTGCTTAACAACTGTTTGAAGTTATGATGGCCTTAAAAGGGTGCTTTAAAGTGTCTAAATCTGTTCCAACTGTCATAAAACATTTTATCTGCTGCATTTTTTATGATCTATGATTTTTTAATGTTTTTCCGTCTTTCTGTGTTGCGAGCTGCCCAGTCGCTGGATACAAGATGGGCAGCAAATAAAATTTATAAATAATTAAATGACCACATGTCGGTAGTTTGGCAACCAGCCTGCATTTACAACCAGTTGCAAATTGCATACCAGCAATTTGTGATATTTTTCACCGTTTTCTAGCAGAAAATAGCAAAAATGTCCATTAGATATTCTGTGTTTCCTTAAAGAGCACGTGGTTCATTTAAAACTCTGGTGACTTGCTTTAAGGCCACTGTAAAAATGCCCATAAAATAGAATCAAGTCATGAGGTAACCCACTTAAGAACTGCCCTGACTTATGACTTAAATTCCAGGCCCAATTGTGATTGTTAAATAAGGGCTAAAGGTAAAGGTAAAGGTTCCCCCGCAAATGTGTGCTAGTCGTTTCCGACTCTAGGGGCCGGTGCTCATCTCCGTTTCAAAGCCCAAGAGCTAGCGCTTGTCCGAGGACGTCTCCGTGGTCATGTGGCCGGCATGACTAGACGCCAAAGGCGCACGGAGCGCTGTTACCTTCCCACTGTAGTGGTCCCTATTTTTCTACTTGCATTTTTACATGCTTTCAAACTGCTAGGTTGGCAGAAGCTGGGATGAGTAACAGGCGCTCACTCTGTTACGCGGCACTCGGGATTCGACCCGCCAAACTGCCGACCTGATCAACAGACTCAGCGTCCTAACCCACTGAGCCACCGCATCCCTTTTAAATAAGGGCTACCTGAAGGTTGTTCATTAGTGGAGTTGGAATACCTTAGTCCTTGCTCCCAACTCCTTCATTTCCTGTCCCTCCTATGCTTCAGCCAGTCAGTGGAAAAAAATTGTCTTTTTCTATTCTCTCTCTCTCTCTCTGTCACACACACACACACACACATACAGAGAGAGAGAGAGAGAGAGAGACAGAGAGAGAGAGACAGAGAGAGAGAGAGACTGGTTTCAGCCCCAAAGCTCTGGAAACCTCCTGGAGCGAGCGTCAATTTTGATCACTCAACATTTCTTTAATTTTGAACCTTTAAAATTATGCATTAGTTTTCCTAGCCAAAGAAATGCTGTCCTCTTGGTATACCAGCAGATCAAGCTTTTGAAAAATAAATATCTTTTTTTAGTGTCCCCAAGAAGAAAAAGATACCATTTGTGATAAATGGGAATTGTTTTTATTTTTGAGACTATGCATGTTTGTGTGTTAGAGGAAAGATTATATAGGTCCGGAGTCCCCAACCCCTGGTCCACGGACCGGTATCGGGCTGTGGCATGCCAGCAACTGGTCCGCACAAACAAGCAAAGCCCCACCCGTGGGATGCAGGCAGCACACAAAACCATGCCCCCTCCGGTCCGTGGAAAAATCTTTCTCCACAGAACCGGTCTGTGGTGCCCAAAAGGTTGGGGATATAGGTAGTCCTTGACTTACAACATTCATTTAGTGGCCATTTGAAATTATGGCAATGAAAAACATGACTTATGACTGTTTTTCACACTTATGACCACTGTAGCATCTCCATGATCATGTGATCAAAATTCAGATGCTTAGCAACTGATTCATATTTATGATGGTTGCAGTGTCCCGAGGTTCTGTAATCATCTTTTGTGACCTTCTGATAAGCAAAGTCAATGGGGAAGCCAGATTCACTTAACAATCATGTGACTAACTTAACAATTGCAGTGATTCACTTAACAACTATGGCAAGAAAGGTTGTAAAATGGGACAAAACTCACTTAACAAATGTTTCACTTAGCAATAGAAATTTTGAGCTCAATTGTGATCATAGGTTGAGGATTTATAGGTGTATTAAGCCTGCCCAAGACTCAATGTGATACACTTTACTATAATAATGGATTCCTGCATTGGGCAAGTAGGTTGGGATAAGTGATCTCCAAGATCCCATTTACCCTTACATTTTCTGTTTTCTGCACTTATGACCTGAAAACTCTGCTTCTGTTATTCATCAATTTGCTAATGAATCTTTGGCAGCGTGATCTTGAGGAGACACTTCTATAATTGCACAAGACTAGTATAGACCATAGATTAAAAATACACGTTTGGCAGCAAAGATACAACTAAAGTCTTGGTGACAGAAACAAATGAGAAATCTCTGTTGTCTAATATTAGAATTATAGCCATTCCACAATCTCACCTTCATTGACTTCGTCACTCTCCCTGTCTACTTGAGCTTTCAGTACATATCGTTTAATAAGACGTTTCATGATCTTCTGGAAAAGAGAAGCATAAAATATATATTTAACTTGATGAAAGGATCCCAATCCTACAGGCTAATTAAGGCATGGATTGCTCGCAAAAACTATGCAGCATCTTCCTATGACCAAACTGATGCCTACTGAAGTACTGCCATGTCACGTATGTTAACTATATTAACTCTGAAGTCCTGTTGAACTGCATAGGATTTACTGCATCGTAACAATTTCCCTATATTTTTTCATTGATCCAAACTGAATGCGATCCAGGTGATCCATGTTAACAACAATCCATTAAGAGATTTACTTAACCGTAATCTATTAAGAGGAGGTCAAGATATGTTGTCTACTAGCCCAAAGGAAAAGGCATGGAATAATAGAGATCAATTATATAGAGAGAGGTTCCATCTTGAAAGTTAGGAAAAGCTTATTAACAGTTAGAACTGGCTGTTCAAAAAGGTGGTGGGATTCCTTCACTAGATGCACTGAAACAGAGACTTAGAAAGCCAACAATCTCAGATGGTTTAATTTGGATTTTTTTGAAGAGAGCAGGGAATTGGACACCGTGGTCTAGTGGAAACTCTATGTTAATTCATACGTTAATGTGATTCAACTGAATCATGGCAATTCCTGAGGTAATTCCTTTATGGCGTTTTTTATACTTGAGTCTTCTCATAAGTTACTTTGTGACTTCTTCATGTAAGACTGATTATGTCTTACACATTATACTAAAATTCTGCAGAATTTTGTCCATTAAATTTCCCAGATGGTTCCAATTGGCTGGATTCACACTTGATTTGTAATTTACTGAATTAACCCATTTTTCTTTTCCAGATCTCCAGAATACACCAAACCATAACTAACCAAACAGGTTGAGTTATGAGATCTGGGCTGTGAAAATACAGAGGTATAATTTTAAAAAATCTAGCCTTTTGCTTTTGTATAAAGGCCATCCTAAATTCTGCAATCCAGATCTGGTACTCTATATGACAAAATAATTCACACACACACACACACACACACAAAGCACAGGTTAAACCTGGCTAGGTTCTTGTGCAAATGCCACAATTGTGTCTTTAACTGATCTAGTTGAGCATAAAATGAAAAGTTGATACTTACCTGATACTTTCTCTGTGGATTATTAGAGCTGTCGATATCATCTGTGCTTCTTATACATGGTATCTTATTATGCTCCACCTGAAAATAAGAAATGCTAAGAAGTTTTCTTAAATAATTCCAACTTATTTTTCTTCCTTTTTTCTACTTGCTGGATTTTTCAAGAAGATAAGCAGGGAATCCAAAATAGAAGCCAAGGAAGAATAGGCAAATATTTTTACTTAGTTGTACTATTTTATCCATATTAATTGTCACCAACTAACAACTGGATTCTGTATACATATATCATTCCTATTTATTTCCCTCTCATTTCATTGCCTTTTGTATCCAGTTTTCTGTACTATTTTTTTTATCTAGGAACTTGATGATAGTTTTTGAGGATCCAGACTCTGCTTCATTAAATTAACATAGCTACATTTTCATAAGCAGCTTATGTTGAGGACCATGTCCACACGGACCAACACATTTTCAAAACCAAATCGCATTTCATATTTGCTGGAATTTCTTATTTCCCCAAGTGACTGCAGCTTTAGCTACAAATGTGATAAAGGAAGAACAAGCTGTCATATTGAGGATAATAACTATTAGACATGAGCTCCAAAACATTAATTATTTTATTTATTAATTAATCCATAGGAGCTTTAGAATTGAAAAAAAATAAGCCCCTCCCTCTTCACTCCTGTTTCCTCTGCATTCCCCTAAACGGAAGATTGTAGGAAGAAATAGCTTGGTATCTCCTTATTTTCCTTACTTTAAGGATAGAAAGCTTAAACATGTAAGTTGGTTATTGGGGTATTCCTTAATAAACTTGATTCATCCCACTGGATCTCCACTTATAAATTATCTTAATTAGCTTAATTCTACCTGAAGATATACTTCCTGATACAAATAAGTTTTGATGAATAGACCAAGAATTTCAACCAGAATTGCCTTCATTTTCCCCTCCACTACCACATAATTACTGCAATTCCATTTACAACTTTTTTCATCCATGCAACTAGTATGATGTTTTTTTTTCTTTTAGAAATTCAGTTTTTGGAAGCACAGTTTTCAGGAAGCAAAATCTCACAGAAAGAGATATCCTTTATGTTCTCACTAACATTCTCTCTGAACAAATTATCCATAGAAGTAGTTATTTTTAGTGTTACACAGAAAAATTATGCTGTATTTTTTCATTTCTAACTCTCTCTTATGAAAGAGAATTTCTTTCTAAATTTGTTTCAAAAAAGACCGGACAGCCACCTGTCTGAAATGTTATAGGGTTGAATTAGAAGACCTCCAAGGTCCCTTCAGCTCAATTTTGATTGAAGTCTGGAGTATTTGCAGCTGTTTAGTTCTAACGTCAACAAGGTATGCATCAATTCCTATTTTTCACATAAAATCATCTCTTCAGCAGTCTATACTTCTGATTTCTCATACTTCCATTAAGAAGTCATAATAAAGGAACATCATCCATGGAAATGTTTCTAATTGAAAAAGTCAGGAGATTTCAAGATGATGGAAAGATCAGGACCACCAGCAATAGCAAGGACCTCCTACAATAACGCTCAAAACCACTACTAAGTCAGAAATAATTCTCAGTCCCTGTGAAAATAAGATATAAAAGCAGAAGGCAGATTTTATTAGGTACTTACATTAAATTGTTTCAATATAGTAGTATTTCAAGACTGGCTGTTAAATTTTAAAAGGCCCAAGTGAAATTTCATTGCATTACAGTCTGTGAACACGTGGTGGCAGAATGCACAAAGTCTGTACACTTTTCAATTGTCTAATAGTCTAAAAGCTGACTTTAAACAATGCTAAATATGCTACCTCGTTTCCTGAAACAGTAGGGTAGCACTGTAATAGCCGCTGATTTTACTTGCTGAAAGCACACATCCTAAGGCAGCCATTGTATTGAATGGTGTAGGAATAGCATGTATTTCCTCCTCCAACTTAAACTATGAAAAATATGTAACTCTAGAAGTGGCAGCTGGTTACCTGATTCATCTCAGCATCCTCCTGGAAACCTTTCTTATGGCAAAACAGTAGTTTAAAAATCCACGTCTTTATTCTGAGGGAAAAGTACAGCAGAGATTTGGGGCTGGGCACCAGATTGAAAGGGACAGGAAGTGTTCTGCCTTCCTCAAAATAAGAAAACCAGAGTTTCGCTCTTGCAAACTTCCATTCTACATCAGCATCATCCTGGAAGGCAGACAAAAGAGTCTATCAATGATTACCTGAGGCAGTGGGACATAGACCTAAAAGAGAAGATGCACTTGTTTTAAAGAGCTGCAGATTTGTCCACAGGCCTACAAATGCAGTCTCTCTGTCTCTCTGTCTCTCTCTCTCACATACACACACACAGAGATACACTTTCTAATATATATGTGTTACTTTTTCAGTGCCATATATATAATCCTAGGTAGCAGCAGATATTTCTGTCTCTGTCTCTGGGCGCAAAGAAAAAATATCTGCTGCGAACCCCTCATTGGCGTCAGGAAGGGCAACCACCCAGTAAACAATTAGCTCCACCCCAATTCAAGGGATTACAGGATCGTAAAAAGAAATAGATAGATGTCATTCTTCTAAATCAACATTTTGTCAGTTTTTGGAGCTGACTATACATATTTGTTAAATAAATACATGAAATGCAAATACATTAAATATATAATTAACTACAGTTATTAAAAAGCACAACACTAAAACAATAAAATAAAAGCAGCAGCCTGAATGCAAATTTTTAAACAGCAAGATGTTAAAAAATCAGCACACTGATTGATTCAAACAAATGTCTTTTGCTCAGTGCTAGGAAATACTTTTCTTTTTCCACAGTCTATTAGCTTATTTTGCCAGGTGATTCCTTCTGGCACTTAATCAAAATCTCTTTTTTATTTCATCCTGCTCTTTTATGTCTTATAATGGCAGAGAACTATCTAGTTATGGCTTCAGAAGGTGGGTATTACACCATTTTAAATAGCCTCTTCCCCAAGCTAACAACCTACAACTTTTCTTCACAAGCCTTACTGTGAAAACTTTGTATCATCTCTTTTGTCTTCTTCTGGACACGTTCTAGCCTGTCAACATCTTTCTTAAATTACAGTCTTGAAAACTAGGCATAAAATTATCAGAAAAGTCTTGCTGGATTTAATTATGTCCCAAGAAAGCAACGCCCAGAAGCATTCAGAAAGGTCATAGCCCTCATGACAATCTTCTAGAACAGGCCTTGGTCAAAACAGAAGACTGATACAAATATAGTTGTATTGCTGAATACTCATATTTAACTATCAGCAGAGTAGTTGATACAATTTTAATGAACAGTAATAATTTTAAAGAAAAGCTCTATTAGTTCAAAGACTGCTTCTATGCTACGTTTCCTGTGTTTGTTTACTAGCATGGTTATAGTTCCTAATTAAGAATATGTACAACATTTTACATTTTATGAGGAAAGCCCATATCAGTTTAATAAGAATATTACCTCAATTTCCTGGAAGGAACTATTAATCATTGCGATAAGCATATTCAACAAAACAATAACCATGGTGACATTATAAACACCATAAAGGACATAACCAATATTTTCAATAAATTTGTGGTTATAATTTATGACCACAGATTTTACTTCGGAAAGTCCAAATATTGCCCAGAACAATGTCTTGAAGCTTTCTTCCACTCTGAAAAATAAATAAATAAATAGAAGCATGAACAAATCTTGCCAAAGATCAAGAAAAACTGAACTGTGTTAGCAGCAACCTGCCTATCTTAACAGTACTTGCAAATATAATACAGTATGTCATGAGTGGTATTTGCAGGATATGTGTTGTATATTTGTATAGGTAGTCCTCGACTTATGACCACAAATAAGCCCAAAATTTCTGTTGCTAAGTGAGGCATTTGTTAAGTGAGTTTTGCTCTATTTTACAACTTTTCTTGCTACAGTTAAGTGAATCACTGCCGTTGTAACAGGGTTAAGTGAATCTGGCTAACCCACTGACTTTGCTTGTCAGAAGGTTGCAAAAGGTGATCACATGACCCTGGGACACTGCGACTGTCATAAATATGAGCCAGTTGCCAAGTGCCTGAATTTTGTTTACATGACCATGGGGACACTTCAGTGGTCATAAGTGTGAAAAAGGTCGTAAGTCACTTTTTTCACTGCCATTGTAACTTCAAATGGTCACTAAATGAACTGTTGTAAATCAAGGACTACTGTATATCAAAAAATTGGAAAATAAAGGTGCATTGTCACAATCTAAAACCCACCAGTTTCTACCTACAGTATATGAAAACCCTACCAACATCCAAAAAGTATGTGACATCACATTTATCATCTCGCATATTTTGACTCTTCTTGGTGAATACACAAACATGTCACAATAAAAACACATTATTATATTACACTTCTAGGCCTCAATGATTCTGGGTGGATCACAACAATAAAAAATTACAATAACATAAACATCAATAATTTTAAAATTTTAAGTGAGACATTATCAGATGTTGCTAGAAAAAAAGATAGGAAAAATGCAGTCACTTTGGCAAGTCAAAAGTAGAAATGTTTCCAGTCGTGTCATATACCACTAGTCTGATCGAGAAATCTTTGTTGTTTTCTTCTTTTAAATATTATTGCCTTCCTTTTTTTTCTACCAATTTACATTTGCGGCCGGCGTCAACTTCCCTCCGTCCAGTGCACTCCCACAGAGAGGGCCTCCTCAGGGTGCCTCCTATCAAAGAATGCCGATTGGTGGCCCCCAGGGGGAGGGCGTTCTCTGTGGGCGCGCCAGACCTTTGGAACCGCTTACCGGTCAAGCTCCGGATGGCCCCCGACCTTCGCTCCTTCCAGCGCGATCTCAAAACCTTCTTTTTTGAACAAGCTGGCCTGGTCTGACGGGATGGGGTTGGGTTTTTTATAATTAGTTTTAATTTTTAATATGTATTAATTATTACGGGCATAATGGTTTAATCACTTTTTAATTTTTGTATTCTGTTTTTTATTATGTATTGCCCTGTTCACCGCCCTGAGTCCTTCGGGAGAAGGGCGGTATACAAATTAAATTATTAAAATTATTAAATTAAATTTTCTTAGCACATTTGAAAGAAATGGCTATGTTCTTTAATGATCTGATTGGATATTTTCTTAATATCCTTTTACATAATAACAGCAATCTTTTTTTTTGAGTGTTGGTTCTGATGAAACCACAACAATACTCTCCCCACACAAAAAATCAGTACTGGATTGGGAAAACCCTAATGCTTCAATAACACCAAAATGGGACAGAAAGAATATAAACAGAAACAAAATAACACAATTAGAACTGAAGTTGGTTAGTCAGCATAAAATGCTGGATGGAGAAAGGAAAACAATATATCAGGGAAAGAGTTGCTAAGTGACCAGCCATAAGTTGAATACTACCCACTTCCCCAAAAGTAAGCCTTATGCCGAAATTTGGGGGTGGGCCTAATATAAGCCCTACCCCCCCCCAAAATAAGTCCTAGTTTTGGGGCAAGGCACACACCTAAAAATCAAGCTAAGGCAGGGGTGGGGATTTGTCCAACGCGCCCCACACCCACTTACCTGGCAGCCAGCCTCTCCTCGCTGGCCCACTTCTTCTGTGATGTCTTCTGCAGCCAGATCTGCATTTCTCAGTCACAGGCCTTTCTGGAAAGCCACTGCAGCTGAGAACTGAGCTATGAATTCAATCCATAGCTCGGTTCTGCAAGACCTCTGCAGCCGAGGACTGAGCTATGGATTGAATCCATAGCTCAGTACTCGGTTGTAAATGCCTTCTGGAAAGGCCTGACTGGAAAATGCAGGCCGGAATGCAGCTGCAAAATGATTCCGTCGGCCCCAGAAGAAGAGGACCAGCTGGGTGAGGCTGTCGGTGCCAGAGGTGACTATAAAAGATATTTCCCCCCCCCTAAAAATAAGACCTGGTGCCTCTTTTGGAGGCTAAAAAAAATAAACACGGGTATTATACTAGTAACACATGAAGTAATACATGGTGTAAAGTATAGTAACAGATAGTAGTTAAGGCACGACTGGGCTAGAAAGTAGGAGACTGTGAGCTCAAATCCCATCCTAGCCATGAAAGCTGGCTGGCTAATTTGAGGCCAGTCACTCACTCTCTCAGTCCAACCCACCTCACAAAGTTGCTATTGTGGGGAAAACAGGAGGAGGAAAATGTGCTGGATATGTTCACCGCCTTGGGCTGTTTGTAAAAATAATAAAGGCAGGATACAAATAAACAAACTAAATGCATACTCAACACATCTGCATCAGAATACTGAATGTTCAATGTACACAAACTAAAGAATATGAAAAGTATTTCATCAAGTTTTTTGTGTAATATCTCTTCTTGCGAAAATGTACAGGCACCATAGCTCTGCTTTCTCTAATAATCTTGTCAATCCATTTTCTGGCGTTCAAACAAGATACAGCATGGGGGGGGGGAATCACACTGATTAAAAGCAGTAATCCTTCCTCAGTCCATTCATGAAAACGTTTGCCTAATCTGATTTCACAGGTTTGAAGGCATCGATATTAAACGCATAAAAACCGGTATAACAAATAAATGCTTCAGGGTTAGCAACCATTACTAACTATGACAAAGGTTACAAAGTCTAAACCAAGGATCTTCCAATATGGTCATTCATAGAATTCACAAGCATTAACTTACGTAGTAAATGCTTCATTCTGCTTTGCTCCCAAGTAATAGGAATAGAGATTAAACATTCCTATCATGAAGGCCACAAAAACCATGATAAATATGACCATGAACTTGAATATGTCTTTCACAGTTCTACCAAGTGATATCTGCAAGGGTCCAAAGCTTTCATTGGCTGGCAAAATATAGGCGATTCGTGAGAAACTTAAAACCACAGCAATTGCATACAGGCCTTCAGATATGATTTGAGGGTCAGATGGATCCCAGTCTATTCTTGCTAAAAAGAAAAAAATACAAGAGTTTTAGTTTAATACGTTGGGCTTTAGTCTTCATACTTGCCTGCTCAAAACATTAGGCCAAACACAGTACAGGTAGTCCTTGACTCACAACAATTCCTTTAGTGACTGTTTGAAATTATAATGGCACTGAAAACGTAACTTATGGCCATTTTTCACACTTATGACCACTGCAGCATCTCCATGGTCACGTGATCGAAATTCAGATGCTTGGCAACTGACTCATATTTATGACGGTTGCAGCGTCCCAGGGTCAATGGGGAAGCCAGTCACTTAACAGCTATGACTAACTTAACCTGCAATGATTCACTTGCTTTGGTAAGGCCACACCTGGAATACTGCATCCAGTTTTGGTCACCACGATGTAAAAAAGATGTCGAGACTCTAGAAAGGGTACAGAGAAGAGCAACAAAGATGATTAGGGGGCCAGAGGCCAAAACATATAGGGAACGGTTGCTGGAATTGGGTATGTGTAGTTTAACGAAGAGAAGGGTGAGGGGTGACATGGTAGCAGTGCCACAAAGAAGAGGGAGCCAAGCTATTCTCCAAAGCACCTGAAAGCAGGACAAGAAGCAATGGATGGAAACTAGTCAAGGAGAGAAGCAACCTAGAACTAAGGAGAAACTTCCTGACAGTTAGAACAATTAACCAGTGGAACAACCTGCCTCCAGAGGTGGTGAATGCTCCAACACTGGAGGTTTTTAAGAAGAGACTGGACAGCCATTTGGCTGAAATGGTATAAGGTTTCCTGCCTGAGCAGGGGGTTGGGCTAGATGACCTCCAAGGTCCCTTCTAACTTCTTCTTCTTCTTCTTCTTCTTCTTCTTATTATTATTATTATTATTATTATTATTATTATTATTATTATTATTATTATTATTATTATTATTATTATTATTATTATTAACTGTGGTTAAGAAAGATCATAAAATGGGGTAGTACAGTTACATTAAGGTGTGCAATGAACACTTCATTTTTCCAGCAGACAATTGCTGATAAAATTGGTGAATAAATTATGGCATCTCATAAGTAGAGTTAAACTGACCTTTTATAACCTGCTGCTTTTTGATGTAAATTGGGACTGCAACTTTTTTGCAACTCCCAACCAGTGAAGGACAAGAAAGCTAGAATTTTGAGAGTCGCCGTCTCATCAGATCCAGAAGGTGTCATCATATTTTGAAAAAATGTTACAAAAACTGCTGAATATTTCTGGAAATATTTCCTTGTTTATAATGTCTAGCTGATATTTACTTTACAGCATACAGTATTATTTACTTTCATGACTATTCAGTAAACCTCTTTTACTTTAGAAGGAAAATGACACATTTATATGGTGCTATCCTGTTCCATATCTAAGATAAGTTTGGTTAAAAAATTGAGGCTTGGCTTATTTCTGAACAGACCTATACATAAGTATATAAGGTATACTTCAGGACTGAATAATATGAATGTATATTTGAAAGGAATTAAAACATTAGTTTAGCTCTATAATATAAATATGAGCTGCTCACCCAAAGTGTAGTACTTTATGCTGGGATCCAGTGTTGCAGTTGACAAGTCCTTCATCTCTGTATCAGCGTCAACAATATTCTGGGCTCTAGAAGCATGCCAGAAGGCCATGAACCTTGCGATGAATGAGGCTGCAAAAATAGCCAACATACCAAAATCTAGCATATTCCATAACTCAAACAGGTATTCCTTGGGACCTTGGGACCAAATTTCTTTACATTCAGCCCATATCATACCTAAAAGAAAGAAGAAGAAAATAGGACATTAGCTTTAGACTTCATGCCTCTCCTTACCTCAGAAAGACTCTGAACATGGTGCACAGCGGTCAAAAGAGCAAAGATGGGGGCGGATAGGCAGTTGTGTGTGTGGGGGGGGGTAATTGAAGCATGGTCTGTACTTGTCACCAGACTGACTGACAAGCACCCAAACTTTGATCACATAACAGTGGGGACCCTGCAATAGCCATAACTTTGAGGACTGAACATAAGTAACATATGTTCAGTGCTGTTGTGACTTTGAATGGTCACAGAATGGTTATTGTGAGGGGTATTGATGGTTCTCACAGTCAGAAAAATTCTCTTCATTCATAATTAATTGTCCTATCTCTAGGAGTTATAGAGAACAAATATCTGCAGTCTGTGACAGAACTTCAAGGATTTGAAAGCTGTTATCATCTCTCTCCTTAACCTTCTCTTCTTTAGGCCAAACATACCTAAGTTCCTTTCATTACTTTTCATAGAACCATCAACATGTTAATTGGTTTTCTCTGTATTCTTCCCAGTTCCTCAAGCTCTGGAACTGGACACACGGGTGATCTGACTAGCATATAGCAGAACTATCATTTCCCCTTACATCACCATTCTACCTCTGTTGATACAACTCAAGACTGCTATGGAGATTCTCAATCATCCTGGTCATAGTTGTCCCAAAGGTGCTTTCCAAAAGGCAACTGGACATTCTTGTCTTTTTCTTCCATGAAAATGTTTTGCTTCTCATTCAAGAAGCTTCTTCAGTTCAATGAACTGATCTTCAATGAATTGAAGAAGCTTCTTGGATGACAAGCTAAACATTTTCACAGAAAAAAGCCAAGAAAGCCAGTTTTCTTTTGGAAAAGCACCTAGGGGACAACCCAAGACTACATTAATTAGTTTGACAACTGCAGCACAATTCTGGCTGATGCTTAACCTGTGGTCTACCAGGTTACCCATAACCTTCTCACAAATACCATTTCTGAGACAAACATAATCTATTTTGTACCTGTACATCAAGTTTTTCCTATGTAAGTCCTGAACGCTACATTTTTTTCACAACTGGTTTGAATTTTTTTATTAAAGAGTTTTACAAAAACAAAGTTTTACAATATATCCCCAAATCCCCCCCACCCCAAACCCGCCCACTTCCCCCCCCCCCACTTCCCAGAGCTAAATACAGGATTATAGTTATAATAATCATATTCTAAATAAAAATTATGCATAATATACAATTAACCAAATTCATAATGTGCTTTAACTCCCCTTTAACATAACTACAAACAAAGTACCAATAACAATATCCCACTAAAATCTACTCATAAGCTAAATGAAACTTTTTAGTCCCATATTTGTTCTGAATATAATCTATCCATCTCCTCCAAACTGAAATATATCTTTCCTGTGAATGATCTTTCAAATAAGCAGAAATCTTAGACATTTCTGCAAGATTCGAAACTTTAAACACCCATTCTTCTATAGTAGGTAAACTATCCTTCTTCCAATATTGTCCCACCAGTAACCGTGCTGCTGTTATCATATTCAACATCAAATTAGTTTCTTTAACATCACAATCTACAACAATACCCAATAAAAACAATTGCGGAGAAAACTTTATCTTTCTCTTAAAAATCTTTTGAATGTTCCACCAAATTTTGATCCAAAAAGCTTTTATATTTCTACAAGTCCACCACATGTGAAAATAGGTAGCTTCTAAACTACCACATCTCCAACATTTAGACTGTAAATTAGGATACATGTTTGAATTTTGATGTAAACGGCCCAATGGTTAATTCTATCAAGATTCTTTTAAGCCTTCTGCCAGCAAAAAACAGAACAACAACATCATCAAGAAACCCAAAAGCAGTAAATTTAGTATGGCATGGTTAATATTTTTAACAAGCCTATACTGGCTTCTAGCAATATTTCATACTAAGTGTTTGCACTGCTTGCTTATCTTTTTCTAGGATTTTGTCAGGTAGTGGCATGAGATTGACCAGTTTATAGTTTCCTGAGTCCACTTTGCCTTTTTTGAAGAGAAGAAAAATATTCATTCTTCACTAATCTTCCAATACTTCCACTGTATTTAACAGAACAGTCAAAACTTCTAAGATCACATCCATCAGTTCCTTAGCCCTCTGGAATTCATTCAAAACAGCTAGGTATTCCTTCACCAATTATTTACCTATTATGACCTATTTTGTTCTATGGCCTTATGATGTGGCTTCCTAATACGTTCTAATGGTGTGATCTTAGTGCATCTCCCTCCAAAAAAAACCTAAACAAAACTGCTTTAGCAAGCAAGGAGGTACAAATGTTTATTCAGAAAGCAATGAGGTGCAACTGTTTATGCAGAACCCATAAAACATTTTTTCTTAGGGTCTATTGAGAACAGCCAAATTAGTTTATGCAGAACCCATAAAACATTTTTTCTTAGGGTCTATTGAGAACAGCCAAATTAGTTGAGTTGTAATGTAGGGAAGGGAAAAAAGGGAGGGAAATGGGTGAGACAAAGAACAGACTGAATAGATCAAGATCTGAATGTCAGTTCTGTTTTATTACAAAAGTCACAAACTTTCTCTTTGTGCATAGTTGAGATTTATTGGACCTGAATATTTAATCTAAAGTAGAACTGCTTTGAACTGTGTTCCTTGTGGAACCATTATGATTTGCTGCAAACAAAGGAATTGTCAAAAGGGAAAAAAAACCCAGATAAAGAACAAGCTATGGCTTAGCTTTTTCTGCACTGGGAAGTATTAAAGTATAGCTGTTATTTGGTATCTTGAGTTCAAGTTGGCATTTTCAATGAACATATATTACTGTATAACAGACTTGTCATTTCATGGGTCTATGTATGCTTTGAAAATGATTCAGAAGAAGACATTAGATCACAAGCAAGCAAAGTAATTTTCTTGTATTCATTCAAGCAACCCTACTTTTTTCACACTGTTGTGAATTATTCAAGTCAACTGCTTAAAGCAGCTACATCATTTTTCACAGTCATACAGAGGACTGAAAAAAACAGGCCTCTGTTATGAATAACTTTGCTTATGCCAGATTTGAGTACTTTAGGATAAAAGTGTGCACATTCCAGTTTTTTATATGTGAAAAAATATGAAGTAAAAGAAACAATTTCATGGAAGCCCACTCATTCATTTACCCTTAAGTTCTTAATTTATTTACTTTCATTACACTTAATATTTGTTAATATTTAATATTATATTCACTTCTCAAGAATTGTACTTAATTATCTGGAATGCCAGGTTTCATCAAGTTGATTCTCTCTTGTGCTACCTAGAACTAAAAAAGGTAAAGGTTCCACCGCACATGCGTGCTAGTCGTTTCCAACTCTAGGGGTCGGTGCTCATCTCCGATAGGGACCACTACGGTAGGAAGGTAACAGCGTTCCATGAGCCTTTGGCGTCTAGTCATGCCAGCCACATGACCACGGAGATGTCCTAGGACAAGCGCTGGCTCTTCGGCTACATAGAACTAGAATTCACTAAAAGTATTTCATATGCTTATTAATGTCGTGTCATGTCAACAATAAATTCTTTTTTTAAAACATTGTTATAAAATATCTATATTTACATAGATATTATAGCCAAAAATTAAATAATGTTGTTTTCAGTTGATGTATATTGTTAATTGTACAGATGAATAGTTCTGTAGTGCTTTCATGATAATGTATGACCTTGTTTTTCAAAGCATATGGCTAAAATACAATAAGCAGATGGTTAGGAAGTATATTAAAGCTTGAATTCTTCTTCCTAGGATTGTGAAACACAAATTGCAATGGAATTAATAACATGTCAGCTGCAAGCTATTTTTTAATGCACCTATGAAATGTATTATCTGGGGTGAATGTATAAAATATGGACATTGAGCTCAGTTTAACTGGTCCAGCTTTAATGAACCTGACTCCAAAAATGGTACTTGGAATGAATAAGCAATGAATTCTATGCATGGTCTTTTTCCTGGTTTGGGACTTGTAATACATAATTGTAAATTCCTTTAGTTTGTATTTCAATATTGTGATACTGCAGCAACCATTCAAACTTGTAATTATGCTGAATGAATGGTAGTTATGACCGGTTCTAACAGCGTCTCAGACACAAGATGACCAGGGTACTTGGCATCTGGCCTAGAATTCTGACCATCAAAGCTAATCATCATTTGTGATCTTCCCTGCTGGCTTCCCACAAGCAAAATCAATGGGGAACCTGGAAGGAAGTCGTGATCACATCAGATTCTCATTTAACAACCAGAACAGTCCTTGCTTAATTATGGTAACTGAGGACTTCCAGAACTGCCATTGAACTGCAATTGTGAATTGCACTTAGCAATGGTAATGCTGGTCCCAGAACAGAGGACTACCTGTAATGCATCTTTAAACATCTGTAATCTCTACTATGGTTGCAGAACAGAACTTTCAGGAATATTTTTACCTATTACCCACGAGATGATCAGCATTTCCATCCAGGAGAAGCAAGATGTTTTCATTCGAAACAGCTGCTTTGCACTATCTGTCACGGTTTCATTAGGCTTTAGTTTGATGCCATCAAATCTGTCGGCTGCATTCATGACTAGGAGCCCAAGGAAAATGGTGAAAGAGGCTGCATGTGCCACAAATTTCATAAAGGGTCCACGCATTATTCTACCCAACTGCAAAACAAGTCAAAAGAAAAAAGAAAACTTCTTTCAGATTAGATTTAGAGGAAACAGGTAGCTAATGGGAAAAGTAACAGAAATGAGTGAGCCCAACGAGGAAAATGATGAGATATTGTAAGCCACATTGTCATAGCCAGCGACCATTATTTAGCACACAGGTAATCCTCGATGTACAACCCACAACTGAGCCCAAAATTTCTGTTGCTAAGTGAGACATTTCTTAAGTGAATTTTGCCCCCTTTTATGACCTTCCTTACCACGGTTGTTAAGTGAATCACTGCAGTTGTTAAATTAGTAACATAGTTGTTAAGTGAATCTGGGTTCCCCATTGACTTTGTGAGAAGGATGCAAAAGGGGATCACATGACCCTGGGACACTGCAACCGCCCTAAGTATGATTCAGTTGCTAACCATTTGAATTTTGATCATGTGACCATGGGGAGGTTGCAAGGGTCATTAGTATGAAAAACGGACGTCAGTCCCTTTTTTTCAACGCTGGTAACTTCAAACTAAATGAACCGTTGTATATTGAGAACACTACCTGTATTTGGAGGGTTGAAGGGCATCGTCACCTACTACCCGATAGTTTGGTATATGCTAGATCGCAATTTCCATTTTCTACCAATCCCCATAGCCATAGGGTTCAATGGGGAGAAGTTGCTTAACTGGGATTATGGGAATTGCAAACTAACACACCTAGTGTGATGACTCCCCCAGACGCTTGCCCAGATACCTCTCCAGATATCAGCTTGGAGGAGATGTTGGTCAATGGCTCCGAGAAATGAGAGGGATTTGGCTGAAGCACAGCTGCAGCAATACAGCCCTGGGGCTTCAGGTGGTAAAAGCACACAGCTGCAGCCAGTCAGTGATGAGGAAGAGGACCTGCCTTCTACACCTGATTCGAGAATACGTAGGGCAGAGAAAAGGCAGGAGCAGCAAAGGTCAGCCCAATTACTTGTGAGGAGGCAGGCTCACCCCTTCTTGATGGGCTATACCAGAAGCTGGCTATTTAGCACAGCAGACAGATAGAGGTGATGCTGGTAACAATATGTTCATTTCCTAGCTGTGTGTTTTCTGGTTCTTGTGATTCTTGCCTTACTTTGAATTGATACTGTGCCTTGACTTGGATTGTACTTGTGAACTCTGGACTTCTCATAAGCCTGCTTCCAGGGTTTATCTTGTTTGGGAAACTTTCAAGTATCTTGTGGACTCATTGGTTATAGCTCTGTGAACTAGCATTGGTCTGCTTTTGGCTGGACTTAATTGGGATACTTCTAGGTTTTTGGTAAAGGGACTTGCTGGGGAATATTAATAAACCCATTAAACTACTGGTGTGTGTGTGTGTGTGTGTGTGTGTGAGTGAGTGGGATAGCACATCTAGATGTATCATGATCTAAAACAGGGGTGTCAAACTTGTAACGTCAAGTAATGTGTTGTGATGTATTGCAACTTTTTTCCATTGCTCTCAATGGGGTGGGCACAGTTTCGCTATGATGCATCCAGGCTGGCAGTTTGACACCCCTGATCTAAAACAACCAAGACAATATTATGGCACCTTAAGTACATTTACTATAGCATGCTGTTTCAGAGATGTGTGTCATCACATTTCTGAAGTACACAGTGAATGTTTCCCCCTTCGTGGGTAGGTGCAAGCAGTGTGTGGAACTGATGTATAAATTTCCCAAACCAACTAGTCACATTAAGTCCAATGCTGTGCATTCATTCCAAAGCAAGACTCACTGCATTTCATAAGATTTATGTTTGCCAGAGGCCTACCTAAAATAGGTTTTGCAATTCTTCTGAAAAATAAACAGCTCTCTTCCATGGCCAGATGGCCACAGTTCCTAATCACTCTGATTAATGACCTTGACAAAGTTTTTGTTAAAGCTTCTAAATTAAAAGGACAGTTGAAGACTTTGATGATTAAACTACACTTTATAAATGATCAACAAAAAACACTTGGCTATGGTTTTTTAAATTGATTATATCTATATTTAAATCTGTATAAATTTGAAGGCAAAAGTAAAGCGGGGAATGAAGCATCAATATGGAAAGGAATTATCAGAGTAAAACAAGGTAATAGCAGAATAGTTAGAGAAGGAATAATTTGCATCACCTTTAGTAAATATCACTACATGATATTTTTTAATATATTGGATTACAGTATCCACCTTCTATCAATCACTATCGCCAGAGGATTGGATGGGAAGAAGTTTTTTAATAGGATTATGGGAATTATAATCTAAAACACCCAGATGCATCATGATTTAAAACAGGGGTCTTCAAACTCGGCCCTTTTATGACTCTTGGACTTCAACTCCCAGAAATCCTCAGCCAGCATGCCTGGCTGACGAATTCTGAGAGTTGAAGTCCATGAGTCATAAAAGGGCCAAGTCTGAAGATCCCTGATTTAAATAATCAAAAGAGCATTGTGGCACCTTAAGTATATTTACTGTATTGTGTTGAGATGTAAGTCATCACGTTTCTGAAGTAGACAATATGTTGCCCCTATATATCCTTCATGGGTGGGTGCAAGGAAATAAAACTGCTTTGCATGAACAGACAACAACATGAAATCAGGGAGAGCAAACCTCACAGTGGTATGTGTGGTTATAGTTAGAAATTAACTCTTTCCCTTCTACAACATTTTCCCAATGTAACTCACACTGCAAAAAACCAGAAATACCCCTTAGTGCTTCATAAAGGAAAAATTATGAATATGCATGTTGTTGTTTTTTTAAAAAAGAAATTTAGACAGGAAATTGACCCATAGCCCCATATCTTTAACCCACTGTAGTAAATCTCAAAAAGTGCTTATTAAGAAAATCTTACAATGGGAAATTCAGTTGTGATAATCCCGTCCATGGCTGAGCTGAAATATCCTAAATTCTGCTATTAATTAGGAAACTGCTGCAAACCTACTCCTTCAAGCAGTTCAAATATATGAAAGATTGGATTAAGTATCCTCTGATCATTACGTAAGATAGGAAGCATTGTTAATAGAAAGGATGATTGATGGCAGAAAGGTATTCCAGATTGAAATATTAGATACAATCATGTAAATGAAGAAATCTGCAAATGGCTCTATCCAGCTAAGATGCTATACTTCAGTAACCACAATATTTATGCTAAAATAAGGGCATTTTTTTAAATAGGAAACAGACAAATACAGACAGAGACAGACAGAAAGTTTGATAATTGTTAAGGCACCAGGCTGGAAACCAGGAGCCAGCACGTTCCTCCAGGCCAATTCTGAGATTTTGCCAAGAAAACTGCAGGGACCAGTTTTTATGCCAGTGCCTGGAAGCTTGCTTTTTTATAGTCTACATCTGTTCACTCATTAGATAATCATCATTATTAGTATGAGAAATAACTCTTTCTTCTCCCCCTGTCCTGACTAATTTTATCAGCATGGGAAATGTCATTCATTTTTATTCATTTGAAACTTACGCACGGAAGTTTATATAATCACAAATAGTCTAGTAGCAAAGCATAGGGATTGCACATGGAAGATCTTCAGCTGAATTCTTGGGCCTGATAATCTGAATTTTATCAGAAAGACCAATCAAAATTTAGTCATACTGACCACCTACTCTTCTGCATCTTTAGTTGTGATATACCGCATGAGCAAATTTGCTTGCAGTCTTTATATAAAATGTCATATCTGTTTGATTTCGAGCAATCTAAGATTGATTGTCCTTCACCAGCTTCCTTCCTTCCAATCAAAATGAGTGCCTATAAGTTAAGTCCTTTACATGTATTTAATGTGCTCAAGTATGACCAGTTCATGGCTTAAAGTAGGCATGAGTAAAATGTTCCAGATTTGAAATATTTTAACTTTGGAAGTGGGTTGCTGCAATCTCCTGATCACAATGAAAGAACTACGGATTCAAAGCAAGACCCAAGGTGTTTTTCCAAAAGGGAACTGGACTTTCTTGTTTTTTTTCCTTGAAAACATTTAGCTAGAACTTAACAGTTTCCCAGTGATGGAGTGTATGTGATTCATTTTAGTGCAGCTGATATTGATCCAACCCCCCCCCCCACACACACACCCCTCTGTCTTTACATCTATGGTGGTCTCAGATAAATCAGACAGGAAAAACAACTAGATGAGCTAATTCTACTTTATTGTAAGACTGAGTTAACAGAATTTTGCAAGTCTGAAGATACAAACTTCTCATTGCTACTTTTAATTGTCTAATCCATTAAGACAAATCCTTGCTAAGATTCTTTCTCTGACTGTTGAGACACTAGGGCAGGGGTAGGCAACCTTGGCTCTTTTATGACTCGTGGACTTCAACTCCCAGAATTCCTGAGCCAGCCTTGCTGGCTCAGGAATTCTGGGAGTTGAAGTCCACGAGTCATAAAAGAGCCAAGGTTGCCTAACCCTGCACTAGGGGCTCCTTGATTTTCTTCTCTGATGGCTTCCCTGGCTGCATCTGTTGCCTTCATCTCCAAGGTCATCCACACATTCCATTACATCATTTATTCTTTCCAACATGCAAACCAAGCCCCAAAGTTATTAAAAAGTAAGGCCCATTTGAGCACCAACTCCTACCTTACTACATGGAGCAATCCAATAAGCCATTGAAAGGAATGGTAATCCAACAGCTACAGCAAGAACCACTAAAAACTTCACTGCCATGGTCTGTTGTCGTAAACCCGACAGATTCTCGTACCAGATTGAGAGAAGCTGCTGCTGGCAGTTTGGATGAGCAACAAACTGCAAAGAAAGAAAGAAAGAAAGAAACATAATCTGAAATGTTAGCCATAATCTGCCACTCACCTCAAAAGTAGGATGTTAAAAAAAATATTAAAACAGGAAAAAAAATCTAAATAAACTTCACCACCACAGTCACAAAGGAAGCATGACACTTAAATTGGGGGGAAACTTCTTTATGTGCCTTATGTCTTTTTCTAAAGTAGAGAATTTTGATTAGTTAACCAGAAGACACCCTGAATTTAGTTTTCAGCAATATTGCTTTTTAAAATGATTTTCCTTCCAACAAATGTCCCCAGGTGACTACCACTACAAATAAGAGCGTAAAATGTGCCAGACTGAGTCACGTCAATGGTATATTTTACTATATCCTGTTAAGATATTACTTTAATAATATCTTTGGGATTTTTGCAACATGAATCTGATGGCAGGAACCATTCCCTTTTATGATATTACAGCATCTCATAAAAGAAGTACAGAAGCTATTGTTTTTGAAAATGAAAAATGCGTTTTTGGATATTTTAGTAGCCATATTTGAATACCATCTCTATGGCCAGTATCCAAGAGCATTAAAGAGCTTTACTACTCTTTTCACTTCTCTGCTTACATGAAGTTGGACCTCAAATGTTCAATCTTTATGAGACTGCAGGGAGAGGCGGAGGGGTTTCTAAAAAATTTAAAGAGAGCTTTCATTTGCTTGTTTTGGAATTTTAGAGGTGTTAATAAATATATATTGCTAAATCTACTGCAGATTTAAAACACTAATATATACATTACAATAATATATGCACCATCTTGGTATATTTATCCTGAATTTTAGCAGCTGATCTTGGTTACTATGGGACTGCATATAATTTGCAGTCCTAACAGAAGAGAGTATCTGTAGCTCTGGGCTGAACTTTGGTATCCTTGGTGCTCTTTGAGTTGGTAGTTTCCTTGCAAATGCTTCATTACCTAACTAGATACCTAACATCTCTGCTAGTAAGTGTGGAGTTGCTCCCTGTTTATGTATATCAGCTGGCCCTCCCAGTATTGTTGAGAGTGAGGTTTTTTCCCTTGGTGGTCCCTTGATCTGGGTACTGTTTTCTTCTCAGTTGTTTGAAACTGTGACTGAGCCTTGGTGGAGCAGTGGGCTAATGCCTCCTTAAGTAAAGCCAGCTGCCTGCAATTAGTGCAGGTTCGCATCCCACCAGGCTCAAGGTTGACTCAGCCTTCCATCCTTCCGAGGTAGGTAAAATGAGGACCCAGATTGTTGGGGGCAATTAAGCTGACTTTGTAATAATGCCGCTTGGGGTGTGTGTGAAAGCCCTAATAAGCAGGCATACATAGAATGAAGGCTACTGCTAAGCTTGTAAGCCGCCCTGAGTCTTCGGAGAAGGGCGGGATATAAATGGAATTAAAATAAAATAAATAAATAAACTGTGAGCCACCTAGAAAAACTAAATCCAAAAAAATGCTAGGGAATTCCTGGAAGCTTGGCATTCAACAAATCAGCCATCAATAGACACAGAGATAAACCACATTTCACACAATTCAAAGACAGAATAAAAAAAAAGCTAAGAAGGAAACAAAAAGACCAGAATAGCCCCTTTCCCTCCAGACAAATAGGGATTAACACCAACACACAAGCAGAAAACAGTACCCTAATCAAGGAACTATCACACTCTACCAACACTGGCAGAGCAAACTACTGTATATAAACAGGGAATAAACTCCACGCTCACTAGAACTGATGATGTTACCTAGTTAAGAAATGAAATGTTTGCAAGCAAACAACCAAGCTCAGAGAACACCAAAGATTCCACAGTTTGCAGCCTGTAGTTGCTCACATTTGGCTGAATTTGCATTGTATAGGAACAGCCATGTATTAATGAATCTCTAGGTGGTAATCAAGGATGAAAACTGAATGCAATTATCAATACTGGTTTAAAGGACAAAAAAAAAGACAAATGAGAGAAACATTTCATAGCCATAGATCATGTACAATCAGTTGTGGATTTGCAAAAGAAGGGAATCCACAATTAGGATTTATTATTTGTGGTATAGATTTATTACATTTTTTGGAACTGAGAGTATATTTTAGTATGTTTACATTTAAAGTAATGATGGACTCAACTAATTATTTTAATTTTCTGGAGTTAAACATACTAGGAAATTATATATCTAATTTTTTTTTGTATTGTCCACCGAGATTTGGCAGCATGATTTTTAATGGCTGTCAAAAAGTGGGACTTGTGGATAACAGGGGATCAAAGAGTTGTGGGTAATTCCTTGAAAGCAAGGAAAGCCTACAAAAAATGCCATCAACTTAACAAGTATATTATATAGACTGATCAGCACCAATCACTGCTAATTGGTGGATATACTGTATGAATATCAAAAATTTAAATGATACAGGATGTTTATTTATTTATTTATTTATTTGAATTTGTATACCGCCCTTTCCCGAAGGACTCAGGGCGGTTAACAGGGTAATTAAAACAAGAAATACAAAAATTAAAAACAATTAAAAAGATTGTAACAGTTTGCTTTCTGATACTTTGAGACAAGGATATCACACTACTTAAGACTATTTTTGGTGTTCCATGCTAACAGTATTGAAAATTGTGAAGGGCTTAACTGAAAATCCCTCAGCCCTCCTGCTAAGAATCTCACAACTCACTTTTTTGACTTCATATTTTATAGCCCGTTTTAAGCGGCTCAGGCTTGGACGTCCGTGCTCCCCATGATTCAGTTCAACATCTCCATTAAGGATAGCTTCCACTTCTTCTGTGTTTCTGCACAAATCAAGAAGTCCAACCACAAAGTCCTTGCACTGCATTGACAATTTTTTGTAATCGTTCTTTGAAGGAAAAGAAGTTGATGAGTAAATAAACAATCTCTCCATTCTCAGTAAGACAGAGTACACGGGAACTCTCTTAGTAGGCTGTTGGAAGTAGAAGGGCTCTACTACAGATTGTGTTCTACTTTTGATCTAGCTGTGGAATTTTCTGCTCCCCACTGGGTGTAGATTAGTGAATGTTATGGAAGTTTACCAATGAACAATGGGACACTGACTTCCAAGAAACTAAAGATGACTGTGAAATAATGGAGTGAAGTATTTGGTATGCAATGTTAAATATAGCAATGCAATTCTTAGGAACTATATGGCAGCCTTTGTGGGAAGTGACCAGACTGAGTGAAGGGAATCAAGACTGACTCTTGCCTGTTAGTAATTCAGATTCTTGCAGAGAGCTTAAGCTTGCAAAAAAATCTTTATACCCATTTGAACTGCCTGGATCTTTTGATTTCCCCAGCCCTTGATTTGACAGCCCTTTTGTATTTCATGAGATGGGGCTAGGATACTTGTGGGACTGTCTCTTCCAATTGTTTCTATTCATTGCATTGCATTGGGCAGAGTGGTGTGCTTCAGGTCCCATTAGTGAAGTAACATTATTTGATGAGTGCTAGGAAGCATGCCGACTCTGTCCTGTTGCCTACCTGTGGAAGTTTCTACCAAGATACAGACAGACTTGGTCCTAGTAGCCTTCCAGAAGGCTGTGAAGACTTGGCTTCCCCCCCCCCCCTTCCATGTCCTAGGCTAGGGTGAGGATGTGAATAGAATTTGGGCATTGGTGTGGCTGTGCTGACATGTTAGTAATGAAATTTTGGGGAGCTTCAATGTAGAGTTTTAAATTTTTTAATGGTTTTCTAAATTCTAATTTCTGTTTTCTCTTGCCACCCAGAAGTACTCTGGTAGATGGGTGGCTATATACATTTTAACAAATAAATACATGTGCCAAGACTAATAAAATATTTAACTAACATTTTTAAGCAATAGACAAAAATTCAGCATTCAGAAATAACAGGTGATTGTCAGGCAAAACTAGTATTAAGCCTCAGCTAGTAAGAAAGATCAGAGGCAAGAAATGCTAAAATTTCAGGAAGGTATATTTGATGTTGGGTGAAATGCAACTTCTTTTACAGTGAATTAATTAAGGCAGAATCTCTTCTAAATGCTTTTTGTCATATCTCTCAGCCGATAAGGACTGAGATGCTTCTGAAATAAACCTTCACTTTCCCCTAATCTCACGCAATTAGTAGTTCATTATAAAAATGGTATAAAAGTAAAGTACAGAAAATCCTTAATAATTTTCAATTAATTCTAATTTTATGATCCTTATTTATTGTTTTAATGTTTTAGAGTACATTTTAACTGAATGTCTATCAACCATCTCGAGTCACCTCAGGTAGGTAGGTAGGTAGATAGGTAGGTAGGTAGACAGATAGGTAGATAGATAGATAGATAGATAGATAGATAGATAGATAGATAGATAGAGGCAGGGCTTTTTTGTCATAGAATGCTCAGAATGGAGTTCCGGCACCTTTTTTGGATAGAACCTTGTAGTGTAGGCAAGGCGGGTTGTATGACATGTGTGAGTTCTGGCACCTTTTTCTTTTACAAAAAAAGCACTGGATAGAGGTATAGATGATAATGATATAGATAGCTGGATGGATGGATGGATGGATGGATGGATGGATGGACAGATAGACTTTTGGCCTTCAAAACATATTTTTTATACTGCACAATTTGAAATAATGTAGGGCAGTGGTCAAGATAATAAAACATAGGTTCCATTTTGAGCAATTCTGACTACATCAAAAAGGGATTAGGTGAATATGTTTACTAAATAGATAGATATTTGCAGGACTTATAGGTTGATCTCATCTGCTGAGTGCTGTATGACTCCTCATGTCCATGAATCAAATCAGAGAGATGAGTAATCAGATTTTAAAAATAAAATCATTTAGTGTAAAAATCACAGATCAATTGTCTATAATAAGGCAAATTCATCATCCACAGAGTTTGCTGATTTTCTGAAAACTAGGAAGAAGGAATGGAAGGCTTCTGCAGATCTTACAAAAAAAAACCCAATGATGCTTGTGTAAGGAAGATGGAATCTAATAAAAAATAATATGATTAAAGCATAATTGAATGATCAGGTAATGAACAATCAAGAAACAGAAGCACTGGATTTTATGGTCAATTACAAACTTAATAAGAGAAGTAAGTTATGGGTGATATATAGTAGGAAACCCAACATAGGAATATGGTTCTGCAGTTCTGTTTTTTTTTTCTCTCCCCTGCCCGGAGAATAGAAAAGGTCACTCTGATCAACACATTCTTTGGATCTGATCCAGATTTTATTGCAGTGCTATTATCAAGTTTTAGCTTGCAGGATAAAAAAACCCTATAAACTACTATAAGCTACTTTGAACATGCTTTGCTTTTGATCTTCTGTTTTGTGAATAAAGTATAGTTGTTTTTCCTTAAATTGTGGTTCAACCGTTTTACATAAAAGGCAGACGGAGCACATAGGCTTTAATTCAACACATTTTAATTTATGCGATAGTAAAAATGAGAGACTGTCCTGAACAGACTAAAAAATTCACTATTCTAAAAGTATGTAAGTATGTAAGCATGTAAGTTTCTCTAAGAATTACAAGGAAAGTAAGTTCATATTCTGTGATTTATGATTTTCTATGAATCATATTGTTCAATGCTCGGGTCTCAAACCTAAACTGTCAGCTTTCCAGCTGACAAGTTTAGAGTCTTTAACTATTAAGCCATCATGCCCCCAGAAAAGTATTAGTAATTAATACTAATATTAGTTTTAACTTTGCAAACCGTCTTGATATATGTGACTGAATTTCTTTTCACATCTAACTTAGAATGCATAATAATAATAATAATAATAATAATAATAATAATAATAATAATAATAATAATAATAATAAAGTTGGAAGGGACCTTGGAGGTAATCTAGTCCAACCCCCTGCTCAGGCAGGAAACCCTATAACCCCATACCATTTCGGACAAATGGCTGTCCAGTCTCTTCTTAAAAGCTTCCAGTGTTGGAGCATTCACCCCTTCTGGAGGCAGGTTGTTCCACTGATTAATTGTTCTAACTGTCAGGAACCTTCTCCTTAGTTCTAGGTTGCTTCTCTCCATGATTAGTTTCCATCCGTTGCTTCTTGTCTTGCCTTTGGGAGCTTTGGAGAACCGCCTGACTCCCTCTTCTTTGTAGCAACCCCTGAGGTATTGGAACATTGCTATCATGTCCCCCCTCATCCTTCTCTTCATTAAACTAGACATACCCAATTCCAGCAGCCGTTCCTTATATGTTTTAGTCTCCAGTCCCTCAAAGTCTACTTTAAGATTTTCTTAAAATCTTTTTTTATGGTTTATATGTTTTGTTATGGTAATGGCTAATGGGAAAGAATTTAAGAGATTTACTCTGTTCCAAAAGAGATTATGTAATGACAGTTCATTCATTAAAATCTTACCTTGAATTCTTTCTCAATGTTTGCAAGCACAGCCAACTCATTGCTGAGTTCTAAGGCAGTCATGACTGGGTCCTCACTTGACAAAGACAGATAAGCTGGACTTGCTAGACCTTTGTAAGCATTGATCCTGGATCTAGAATGGCTGAAAGAGTCATGCTTTTGCTTCTTGTTGCATTCACTGCATTTGCAGAAATAATCATGAGGCCTCTCAATCCGCGCTCCTTTCCTCAGCAGGATATGCACAATTTCATACTCATGGCAGTGGGCAGCGAGAATAATAGGGGTCACGTCATGGGAGAAGCGAGTTCCATCCTCATCATAGGCATAAAAGTCATCATGTTGCAACTCCGATTGACTAGGGCTCGTGGCCAGCCTCTTCCCTTCTGCAAATGCGGGATGGTTCAAAATGGCTTCAACTATTCGGATGTAGCCTTTGCTAATGGCTAAGAGTAGCGCATCTCCAACGCGTGACAAATTTTGCCTCTTAAGTAACAGCTCTGTGATTTCCAGATGTTCATTTGCTACAGCCAGTTGTAATGCATTCTGGCCCATGTAATCCACACAGTTCACATTGAGCGAAGTACATTCCTCCAGCATTTTACGGACTACAGGGATATTGCCATATTCTGCTGCTTCCAAAAAACGCTCTTCCTCAATAGAAAGGCTGGTTGAATGATCATTAAACATATATGCTGGGCCTCGAACGGCAGATCTCCTGCCTTTCTCTCTAACTACAGTCTGTTGGCGAAAGCCATGCCGGTTCTCAGCACCTCTACTAAAAAGAAAGAGAGGATTAATGCTTTGGCCATCTTCCTTTTTTAAGGATATATTTGTCAGGTGCAAGGAACAAGGAGAGACACAAGGAGCTGAACAGAGTAGTATGTTTCCTGTTACTCATCTATAGACAGGAATCTGGCCACACTAAATATTGTGTAGTGGGTTCTGGACTGCATGGAAGACAGCAGGCAGATGAGTACAGCAACAGCTCTTTATTGTGGGTAGGACTGTACTGGACAAAGGGGGTTACCTGTACCCCTTATATACCTTGCCAGGTACGCTCTCGGCCAATCCATTCATCTGAATCTCCCGCCGAAAGCTAATCAGCCAATACGGTAACGGTACAGCGCCACCTGGTGCTATTTGCTGAGCTGCTGCTTAAACCCCATACATAACACTAAATCTCTCTCCCCCAACACACACACAAAACTACTAGATATACATTGATCTCCTTTCAGCTGCTTTCTTCCCATCAGTGACTCAAGGTTAGCCAGCTTCTTCATTCTTCCCCTCAACTCACCTCGAAATTCCACAATATGTTTAGGACCATTTGTGGAATGTTACCTCAGGCTCAATGCAATATTAAGCTAGATCTTCAACTAGGTCTCTTACAACTTCTCTATAGACCAACAAGATAAAATTAATATATGAAAACAGTGCATATCCTGTAGTCCTTTCACTATCTGCTTGGATGTGAATTGCTGAACGCTCAAAGTATTTTACTATATTGTAATGTTTAATGATTTAGGAAATATAATTGTTTAGATATATAGGAGTGATCATATTAATTAAATTAACATTGAATTATTTATATTTAAGCCTACTTAATGTTATATTAAAATTAAATCCAATTTAATTTTTTCCTTCCCAATGCCCAGTTCTTTACCTTATCCAGTTTTATCTTTTAACCAGTTTTTGGCATATAGTCCCCATTATACTATATGTCGGCCTCCATAGAGTATAAACAAGCTCAGAAAAGAATACTTGTAGCTCAGAGTTGAACCGTGGGTTCCTTGGTGCTCTCTGAGCTTGACTGATTTCTTGCAGACATTTCATTACCCAGCCAGGTGAGATCATCAGTGCTCGACTTTTGTCTTCCAGTAATTCTTTGGCTTTTAGTATATATTGTGATTTGTTCATGATCATCATGGTTTGGCCTTTGTTTGCTGGTAGGACAACATTAACTAGTTGGATAATGAAATGTCTACATAAAAACCAATCAAGTTAGGAGAGCACCAAGGACCCCAGAAAGCCTGGAAAAGGGTGCAAACAATATTAAAAGAGTTAAAATTTTATGTATTCAAATGGTTTCCTCTAATAACCAGTAAAAATGACTGAATTTATCTCTAGTCCATATTATCTTCACACTTTCACTCTTGATATTGGTTCTTTTACAATAATCTATTTTCAAACTGTGTATTTATACAATTATATGTTTAAATTTTTACCTTTTTTCTTAAAATGCATATTTAAATGCCTACTTTGATCACATTTTAATTGTTGAGAGCAGCTTTGCAACATTGGGACTAAAATGATTCTCTCTGTTTAAGCTCTAATAAGTGCATCCCTCTAGATTCTAAGTAATATGTACTAGATCAGCGCCTATAGGAATTCGAGTGTTATTTTTTTACATGCAGTAGAACTAAAATAATACCTTAAATAAGAAAGAGAACTGTTGAAAATAATCTTTGCTACTGATTCATCCTATGTACTCATTTGCATTTAATTTCCACTTAAATCAATGTCATTGTAATTATCTCTTCACCTGATTGCAATTACACGGCTTTTCTTTGAAAATTATTTTTTCCAGACATACAAAGAACGTAAGGAGGGTCAACAGAATAATTCTTTCAAAACCTGATCCATATCTAATCAGTGATTTTCAAAACTCTGCATTTTCTTGAAACTGTAAAAATATATGTGTAATAATATATTAGCAGCTCTAATATCATCTCAGATTAGCACCAGAAACTTAGATGAAAATTGGAAAATCTTTTTGAATTGTTCAGTTTTGAAAAGGCTGTCAGATCTGGACATTTTGCTCATAAATTAAAGTTCACGAAACGTTGGGTTAGCTTTATATTTTAACTGCCTAGTAATCATTACAGTAAAGTTAATTACAAATGATGAAGATTTGCTTATGTTTTCTCCAATAGCTTCAATTTCAATTTACTTTGCTCACTATCATTCCCCAGAACTTTTAAATATTATAATATATGCACTGTGAAGTATACTTGCAAGACAATCTTTTCAAATAAAAAAAAAATCTGAAGAACATTTTTAGAATCAAATTCCTAAACTGAATTACCTTGCTTTGAAATAAAACCCGAGCTTAGAATTGTAGACATTTTCCTGCAAAAAAGCAGTCTAAGTCACCTGATTCCCCACATACAAGAAAATTCACTTCCTATCCAGACTTATAAAGAAAATAAAGAGAATTTGTCTGAAGCAGACAAATTTGTGAAATTTTAACAAATAAAGCACATGACCCACATGGAATGCAAAAATCCTGAGGACAGTCATGGAAGGGTTATCATTGAAACATTGCAATCATGTGGAAGTAGACCAATTGACATGCTTATTCAATTTTGTTCAAAGATATTCTTGCTAGAGAAAATAACTCTGATGTGTATTTATTACAACTTTTGCAGAAATAGAAGAGTAATCAACATCTGACAGAAATAAAACTGATATGAATACTAGGATAATACTAATAATGCTAATACTAATAAGACTAGGATACCAAACAAATTTGACCAATTAAGAATACAAGGAAAGTCAATCCCATCTAATCCAGCATTCTATGTCAGAGAGAGCGAGCAGTTTGGAGGCATTCAGGGAGCTCATAAGCATGGACAGTCTTCTAATAGCATCACTCTCTAGAAACTATTTAAGGCATTCACTCTGATTCAGGAGATTGTACTGTATATACCAGTGTTTCTCAATCTTGGCAACTTGAAGATGTGTGGATTTGAACAATACTCGTTTTTCCCCCTCCAAGCAGAGGTGGTTCTGCGCTGAGTATGTTTAAAGATTTTCACTGAGCTTATTTTTCTTTGTTTTTCATTCTTGGTGAACCAACGCAGTTCCGACACCACATAGCAAAAAATACAAGGTAGTGAAAACATTTATCTTTGCTTGAAATGTCAGTGATAAAATGTACAATCTGGGTAGAATAAGCTGCAGGTCCTTTTTTTAAGTTTCCAATTTTCTTCAATACAGTTTGCAGATATAAAATACATTAAACTTTTGATCTAAAATTCAATAAAACACCTACCTATAATCATGAAAGAAAAACTGGGTGTGTCAGAGATCTGTTGAAAATATAAACTGCATGTTCTTTCAGTAGCAAAAAAGTATATTAGCAGCTGAGATTCTCTTACAATGAATGTGTTTCTAAAACATGTTAAAAGACAGGTGTGTAAATAAATTCTGGTGATTTATTCAAAATGTGATCCCCATTTTGCAATTACATACCTATACTTTGTTAAATTATAAAGGGATTGCTATGTAGTGGTCACAAAGGACTAAGTATGCTAATGCTTCTTTTTTAAAAGAAGCTTTAATGAATTGTGGTCCCACAGCAGATTCAACTGGACATTCGCCTATGCAGTTCCATTCTAATCTGTTTTAAATATTCTGCACTTTTTTAAAAAAGCTTCCCAATTCAGCATTGTCTGGGAATGCATGAAACTGTGCAAAAGTTTATAATAGCTCTGTAATTTGCTTTCTAGAAATGTTGCATGCATTTTAATACAGATAAGTCTTCACTTACTGACTGCCTCATTTAGCAAACATTCAAAGTTATAAGCAGAGTTCATGGAAGACATGAAAGTAAACATTTGCAAATTGCAGTCTAATTTAACAACCATGATGGTTCACTTAATCACCAAATGGGAAACAACATCACATTGCTTAGAAACCACAGTGCTTAGCTGCGAGTCCCAATTGTAGTCTCTAAGCAAGGACTATCTGTACACAGGCAGACACACCTAACCCCAATATTATATTCAGCTATGTCCAATCCTCTAAAACTTTAGCATTGTCATCATCAAAGCTAAAAAAACCCCAGGCAGTTGTATCCAAATTGAATTCAAGGTTTACAGTTACTCCGGTCAGTTCTGCTATATAGTGCCTTCCAGTTATGCTGAATTTAACTTTTTTAAATTTTTGGCTGCATTTTTTTAACCTCTCTAGCTGGGAATTGTGGCAGAATACATTTGGAAGGCATCAGATTGGAGAACATAATTCTATAATATATGAACATCTTAGTAGATTAAGTCAAAATTCCATCTTCCACAACCTTTTTTTTTCTTGTATAGGAACTAACCAGAAAATCCACAAAGCAGAATTGTCCGCAGTTAATCCCTAGTCTTTATCTCCTGTATTTGTCTAGTCCAGGGGTAGGCAACCTTGGCTCTTTTATGACTCGTGGACTTCAACTCCCAGAATTCCTGAGCCGGCTGGCTCAGGAATTCTGGGAGTTGAAGTCCACGAGTCATAAAAGAGCCAAGGTTGCCTACCTCTGGCTCTAGTCCTTTTCAAAATCCATCTAAATTAGTAGCCATGAACACATCTTATAGAAGTTATTGAAGTCTGGGCCATATGAAGAGGTGTTTTTTATTATTTTATCCCATGTAAATTATTATATTAGTGTCATAAATTTGTAATCCAGAATATGAATGGTTAAAAACAATCATGTTGCTTATTTCAGACAATGAGATTTTTCTCTGTAGAAATAACCCTTCCTCACCGCAATCTTTGTTTTGGAGTAAATATCATTTTCTTCCCCCAGATATATGAGTCTATCACTCTCTTTGAGGAAAATAGAGGCAAAATGTGCTCTTTACTCACAACCTGCTCATTTTCTTTTTTTAAAAAAAAGCCGAAAATATCAAAATATTTGCAATGGTGGAAAGGAAAACCAACCAATTCTTTTCACTGCATATTTATCTGAGGAGATTCTTAGCTTACAATTATTCAAGTCCTGATATTGATTGTGGGTTTTAAATTTAGCAGGAAGGAAAATACAGTGCTACAGTTTATCAAAGGATCCTATCACAAACACAAATGCAAACAGTCCTTCCTATTTCATTTGTCTTTTAGGTAACACACTGCCAAAAGAAATCAGTGATAATGTACTTAGGAACTTGGTAATAAATTGATGATAATGATCAGCAACCGCTTTAAAGTAATAAATCATCATCACCACCACCATCATCGTCACAAAATACAAAGACCTGCAAAAGAAATAAAATAACTGTGGCAAAAGAAAGCAAAGGAAGTACTAATGGTAATATTTTGAGTGCAATCCCAAAACAGCTGGAGCATTAGTTGAGAAAATCAGCATCGGTCAATTGCAAAAGTCTGCTTTGCTGTGAACAGCCTACATCCTGTAATATTACCTCTAACAGCATCAAACATCAATATTTGCCTATCCCAGGTCCTTGGGAAGGACTCAATAGCTGGATAAAAATACCAAATCCAGTCTAAACATCTGGCTGACTGTGTGACCAACCATAATTCATAATTATATCAATTCCAGATGATAATGACTTTGAATACACTGGTATTATTAGGGGACAGAAGAAACTCAAGTATCTGTGGACAGAAGATGCAGAATAGCAGGAATCCAAGTAGCCATAGAGTTGAGAAATCAGAGATAGGAAAATGACTGGGGCAACAAAATTTAAGATCAGAATCTTGAAAAATGGAATCTTGAATATAAAATTAAACATGATGTCAGGAATTTCACATATTTTGTCCCACAGATTAAAAAAAGCAATCCTTGAGAAGGAGGACATGTTTTGCACTAAAGCTACAGAAAGAGGACAAGAGGACATTTTGGTGTAGTGGTTGATGTGTTCAACTGGGAAGACCCTTGTTGTACAGAAAGTCCTTGACCTATTGCCACAATTGAGCCTGGAATTTTGTTTGTAAGTCACTGAGGTTATAACTCCAGTCATCATGTGACCAGACTCAATTTTATGACCATTTTTACAATGGTTGTTAAGCAAGTCATTACAGTTGTTAAGTGAATCCTGTGGTTGTAAATCCAAATCCAGCTTATCCAGTGGGTGCTTTTTGCTGTTTTTTGCTAGGAAATGCAAAAATATCAAAAAAAACATGGTCATTTGACTGAGTAATGTTGCAACCAGTTGTAAATCAAGCCGGCTGGCAAGTGGTTGAAATATGATTATGTAACTGTGGAGGTAGTGTGGCAGTCATTACTTTAAGAGAGATTATAACTAACTTTCAAGCCTGTTGTAATTTCCAATAGTGATTATGTGACTTGTCGTAAGTAGAGAACTACCTATAGT
Organism: Vipera berus; assembly: GCF_964194415.1. NCBI lineage: Eukaryota > Metazoa > Chordata > Lepidosauria > Squamata > Viperidae > Vipera > Vipera berus. Next base: position 16,280,128 of record NC_138206.1, read on the forward strand.
CCTTCCTTGGGCACAGAAACCAGCTAGATGACCTTGGGCCACTCGTCCCAATCAATGTCAGGTTCTGTATATAGTTGGTTGTAAAACAAACCTTTTTGACATGATGCCTTGATGGCTTTGCTGTATGAACTGTCAACTACAATGCAAAATAAGTGGACCCTGCAACCAAGCAGGACCAGTAGTGAGAAAAATGTAGCAACTCCACCTTTAAGAGCAGCTGCATTAATCCAATCGTGAATAAGGTTTCTGAACGTTGTGACACAATGCCACTGTTTTTTTGGACTAAACAACATAAGTCATACTAATGGACCTTTCGTTACAATTTAATAGACTTATTCAAACGCATTTATTTTGTAAATAAGGCATTTTGCTGAAAGTCCCATTTATTCCACAATTATAAGTGCATTAGAGATCAGTTCTAAATGGACTGAAATGCTTCTTTGTAAATTCTTTCAAATGGATTTACCAATTAAATCTGTATCAAAATGTGTAGAAGAGTGGTAGTACCCAACTAAACAAAAATCCTGGAGATTTCAGATACAAAAATTACAATGTTTTTGAACAATACTCAGATCCAGAAGTTAACATTATAACTTTAAGAAATGAACTTTGTAAATTAATACGGTTTTAATAAACTAAAGATCAGCAACTTTCTCACTGTAACAACATATATAGTTGGGGGGGGAAATCACATGGAGATCTCCTAAGAGAGTAATTCCCATCCTTTTCCTTTATATGAACCACAACAACTTTATGTGGAAAGCCAGTTGAAGTATCAAGCTACAAACCAGGAGACTGTGAGTTCTAGTCCCATCTTAGACCTGAAAGTCAGTTGGGTGGCTTTGTGCCAATCACTTTTTTTCAGTCCAACTCACTTCACAGGATTGTTATTGTGGGGAAAAATAGAAGGAAAGACTATGATGTATGTTTGTTGCCTTGAGTTATTTATAAAAATAACAGAGGCAGGGGGAAAAATCCAATAAATGAATAAATAAAACAACGCACTGAAAGTTCTAAACTATTAGCAGTACATGTGCCCCCTTCCAAATGGACATAAACATGATGTGAAAATGAATTTTAACAGAAATGAATAAATGAATAAAATAGCCAAAATCTTAGGAAATCACTAAATCTCATGATATTTTGGTGTTCCTGTCTAAAATTTAGCAAGAATCCTAAAAGCTTATGTGAATTGAATGAAATTGTGCAAAGGTTGTAAGACCTCCCAAGATTTAATCATGTTTTGTTTTTTTAAAAAAATAGAATCTGTATTGCCACCTGTATCAATAACTCCTTGTAGAATAAGGAAGATGACCTTGACAGGAAGAGTTGCCTAAGCAAAAAGGTTAAAACATTTTTAAGTCCAGAATATCCAGATAATATTAGGAAGGAGCCCTAATTCAGAGGAGCATAAGAAGGGGGACAATGTAGAACATTATCAGACTTGGAAGACTATGATATTAAAGCTAAAGGAAAACAATGCTTAGATAATATACTATTCAAACCCTTATCCTTGATTGGATCTAGTGCAAAGATGGGCAAACAGGAAATCTAGATCTTTGCATGTTGGCTGTAAATTCCATTCTGAAGCATTTTCTGGAACATATTCTGTCAGTTACCATAGTTCAAGGTTTTCTCTTTCTTTCTTTTAACTAAATTCCAGTATTGCAAATTCAGTAAACTATGATAAATAAACATGAGAAATTATATGAAAAAGACTTTTACCAACCTTAAGTCCATGGAATACAGAAATGCTATTTTTCCTATGTTATAGGCAGTATTATAAGCTATTTGTTTAAAAACTCACCAGGAATTAAATGAAAATTATTTCTTGTAGTATTTGTTTCTTACCAACTTGGATGCATCGTTCTACATATGTATTTATACAACCAATAAAGGTAGAATTGGACCCACAAGAAGGACTTACTTCTGGGTAGACATGCATAAGATTGTAGTGTTAATTTTGTTATTTCCCAAACAATGTATGCCAAGAAATAATAATGGTGTCTCATGCAACTTGCCACTGATTTCAGCTGCACCAAGATTTCACTCCTAAAACAGAAAAAACTATTAAATTTTCTTTAGCACCAAGCTGAGGTTTACAGTAAAGTTTGTACCATCTACTATAAATCAGATCACAACACAGAACTCAAAGAAGGCACAGATACATAAAGTCCATTGTGCTACAGGGCTTTTCATTGCTGAGACTTCCATGGTAGTATTTGGCATTATTTTAACAAAGCAAAAGAAATGCAGGAGCAGAATTCCTTATTTGGTTTTTAGGGGTGGTTATTTTGCTTTAAGCCACAGGTTTCTACAAGATACCTTCCCTAAAAGACTTATATCGTACAAAAATAAAGGCATATGTTATCATGCATATATCATGCTTAAGTGAACATTGACAATCCAAAACACAGAAACAAGACCTCACAGAGATTCATAACATCCACTGATAAAAACAAAACAGCAGGAAAGAGGTCTGGGTATATAATGCTGCTCAGTCTTCCAGGAGAACCTTCTTACAATCTACTTTTTAAAAATGCACACTAATTCATTTTGGTCATATCGCCCTATTTTTCCAATTAATCCCTATTTTTTAAGCTATCCATTAGTGATGCTTAATTCTTGCTTTAAGGGTTGAGGAAAATAGGATGGTTCATTAAACTTAACACAAAGCTATTAATCTATTGAACTATTTCTTCAACTAACCTATTTATTGTCTGCTTGGGATTGGCAGCTCCTCTCTGTGGCTTTGCTTAGTTTTCCTTGGCTATCTTTTAACCAGAGATGCTCAGAACAACTTCTGAACAAAAGGCATGCACTTCTCACCATCATCCTACAGACCCGCCCACCGAGATAATTTTTAAAACCTAAAGACTCATCTCTGTTGTAGATGGGAGATATAGCTCAGCAGAAATACTAGGACAGTAGAGCATACCTTTAATCTCAGAATGGATGGAGTTTAGTCATTAGCTGTAGGAAGGCATGAGGAGATAATCCAAGGATTAGAAACTGAAGGCAGAGCATCAACATCAGTCATTATAAGCAGAGATGTTCTTAAACATTGCTTCAGCATCAGTCAGTAGCTCTTTAAGAAGGACCATCGCAAGAGGAATGGAGTATTTATCCAGCCTCCCTGGAAGAAGGCAGACCAATTAAAGGAGCGGTGAACTATGCACTCCGAAGTTGATAAGTGTATCAACATATGCTATTGCCAGTGGGAATAGCAAAGTGATAACTGCAAGATGCTAAGAGCTAAGGCAATCCTTGGAGAACAGTAACCAATAGTTGGATAATGTCAGAAGAAATACCCATCTAACTGCATTTCATTATGTTCAGTACCACAGAGCTATCTGGCTGCCTGCTGATATTCTATCACTCACAATGCTTTTTTTTTTTAAAGCAAGGCATATAGCTACAATTTTGTGTGGACTGCAATATTTATTTATTTATTTATTTATTTATTTATTTATTTATTTATTTATTTATTTATTTAATTTTTATACCGCCCTTCTCCCGAAGGACTCAGGGCTGTGTACAGGGCAATAAATATAAAAACGAAGTACAAAAGTTAAAAACAATTAGATATTATGCCCGATATAAACAGTAATTAAAAACCATGTTAAAAACCCCGACCCTAACCCATCAAACCAGGCCGGATTGCTCAAATAAATACGTTTTTAGATCCCGCCGGAAGGAGCGAAGGTCGGGGGCCATCCTGAGCTCGACCGGCAAGCGGTTCCACAGGTCTGGCGCGCCCACAGAGAACGCCCTCCCCCTGGGGGCCACCAATCGACATTCTTTGATCGGAGGCACCCTGAGGAGGCCCTCTCTGTGGGAGCACACTGGATGGAGGGAAGTTGACGCCGGCCGCAGGTGTTGCCGTAGGTAATCCGGACCCATGCCATGTAGGGCTTTGTAAGTCATTACCAACACCTTGAATCTCACCCGGAGGGCAACCGGCAGAAGATTTGTTATAGGAAACCTATCCTATTTGGTATAGGAATCCTAGGAATACTTTTCATTTTTTATCTTAAAACATTCTATAGCGAATATCAAAAGACATATAGGCTAGAGACCAATACAATATTTAACTGTACATATTCAATATTTAATACAATTTAAGAATTCAAAGTCTTGTTCATCATAAGATGAGATGGTGGCTAAGTTCATACACATGCTAAACAATAAGCATTAATATACTGGTATGCTATACAAATGGTTCCACCAACATAAGCCATATTGTAGTTCACTTGCTTTGGCTTGTGGTTTTGATATTAACACTATGGTTTGTTACCATCTGTGGGATACAGCTGTACAGTTTTTTTATGCTTTACATAACTTTTTCATCTTGTCCCATTTACTTAGAATTCATGAAGGACCAGTTTATGATTCAACACATTTGCTATTTTTATTTACTAATATTAGTCTGAAAACAACCTTCTTCAATTGTTCTGCATTTAACATTTCTGAAAAGTTTTAACACGTTATTTTAAGGAAACAAATCATTTCTCAAGGCTCTTTCTGAGGTTTCTAATATAGGTAAATCAGCTACAGTATTTTCCTAACATTTATATATGGATAATTGTTGGAAAATTACTGAGAGTTACTTCCAGTTCGGTTGATACTTATTTTTCTCTTAATCAATCTCTATATAGGTAGTCCTCAACTTACAACAACTGGGGCCAGTATTTCCATTGCTAAACCAAGTAGTTGCTAAGTGAGTCACACTCAATTCTGCAACCTTTTTTTTGCATGATTGTTAAAGTGAATTTCAAACAGTCACTAAGCAGAAGGTTGTAAGACAAGGACAGCTTGTATGCATGTTAGAGCAGGCATATATACCGCTCAGTTCAGCTCATAAAATTATAGCTTGATGGGTTTTTAATTAAGCATCAACAAACAACAAAAAACATTTAACTGGCAAAAAGGGGCTAAAGGCATGCAAAGCAAGGAAAGAGACATAATTACCAGATACAAAGAATAGGGGGCTTAATATTTACAATCTACATTATGAACATCTGTCTATATTTAAAGGCATAGAACTTTCAGAACCACTTGGAAACAATATTATGAGTAATTAGCATGGAGAGACACAAAAGGGAGAGGACTTTGGTTATTCCAGTTTAGCAAAGCAATAGCATTTAAGCTTATATTACTGCCCCATAGCACTTTACCGCAGGGATCCCCAACCTCTGGTCAGTGGACCAGCAATAGGTCATGGCATGCCAGCAACTGGGCCACGCAAACAAGCAAAGCCCCCTCCGGTCCATGGAAGAACCTTTCTCCACGGAAGTGGTCCCTGGTGCCCAAAAGGTTGGGGGCAACTGCTCTACAGCACTCTATGGGCGACTTACAATGTAAGCATTATTTGCATATTGCCCCCAACAATCTGACTCCTGGGTTTAATCCATTTATGTATCTACAGAAGAGTAGAGATGGAACACAGGACACCAAGTGATCCCTTGTGTATTCTGCATCATGAAGGAATCAGTTTGATGAATGGGATGATGTATCCAACAATAATAAAATGCATGGATCTCTGTTACTGCTGACTACTGTTATGGAAACCTTTGCACAAGTGGGTTTCCCTGTGATATTTTTCTATTACAACCTAGAGCAGTGTTTTTCAACCTTGGTGACATTAAAATGGGGTGGATTTCAACTCCATATTGGCTGGGGAATTCTGGGAGTTGAGGTCAACAAACCTTTAAAGTTGTCAAGGTTGAGAAACACTGACCTAGAGAGTAGTTCTCAAGGTTTTGGTTCCTTTGCTCCCAATAATTTCATGAATGAGCTTTACATAAAGCTGTAAGACTTATTATTATGTCTCTATTCTTTTAGCCTTCCAGAACATCATCAGGACCTTTTTTTTTTACTGGTGCAGAGTGAGAATATTTTAGGTTGCTTCTTGGAGCATCCCAAAGGGATAACCAAGGGGCTGGGTTTTATTCTTATTTTATGGTTTTATGTTTTCTATAGTTTGAGGTTTTACTGTTATGGCAACTGCCTAGAGTTGTGTTTTAAGATAGGCAGCCATATAAGTCTAGTAAATAAATAAATAAACTAAAATCAGAACCTAAACATTTGAATTGTTTCTTTTAAAACTGGCACAAAATGGGTGCTAAGTTTAAAAATGTGCAGTGCTTTAATTACAGTAAAGTTGTAGTTTTTTTCTCTTTCCCATTCCCAAATAAGGTCAGAATGCAGATTATCCCTATGTAGAATGGTAGCTGTATTTCACTTTATGCTGACTGAAATTGAGATTCCTATTTGACACTGTGGGTCAAAAACTGCAGTTTATTTCATCTTGGATCCCAGAATTATTATGTGGTGATAAAGTTTACTTGATGGAAAAGGACGTTAAAAGCAGCCAACAAGCAGAAATGGTTCTGTACTTGGACCATTAGCAGCCATATACGTGTTAAAAGTATCTCTTAACAAGCTCCCTAGTGGTTGTCATCCATTGAAAAAAATGGGCATTTATGTTTTTTCACTTAAAAGTTGAAAAAAAACATTATTAAAGGTATGGAATTATTTACATAGTGTAGTTGTGGCACAACTGAATGTGGAGAAAATCCATGCTAAAAGCCTTGATTTCATTGACTTTTCTTTCAAACATTAATAAACCAAAGAAATGTTGATAGATATGCCACAAAAGACAGCGTGAAATGCAGAGTGAGCTTCCTTAATATCCTTGTTTATATATCTATTCATCAGTAATATTTCAGCAATTATCTAGTACTTTTAGTAAAACTTTTAGCTGATCACAAATATAAAGGTTGGGTAATTACTTGCATTACAGCAAATTACTTTAATGCTTTCGTTTCTGTGATGTGGAAAAGCCCAGGAGATATGCAAGATATATTACAAGATATATTGTTACTTCTGGCAGCCTTTTATGGGTTTCTGCTGACACAGAACTGAAAAGTTGATTATTTTTTAGATTTGTTTAGATAAGAGTTGGGATACGGGATGAAGAGATAAAAGTTTGTAACTTTAGAGGGGTGAAGGGCCACTAAGTTGGTTCCCACTTGTGATGAAGTCTGGAAGTCACACAGACTTCTATATGATATTCCTGTTCTTTCCTGCTTTCTTTCTTTTTCTTTCTTTCTTTCTTTTTTCTTTGCATTTATTATTCTTTCTTTCTCTTCTCTTTCTTTAAATTTAGTCTGTAATATCTTACCATTATAGATAGATACATAGATAGATAGAGATAGATAGATAGATAGATAGATAGATAGATAGATAGATAGATAGATAGATAGATATTTGTAGATTTTCACGGGTACAGGTATGTATGTCTTGGCGTATTTGGGTCTTTTCCCGTGCCAAAGACACCAGCCTGAAGATGATGAGTGGGACCTCGTCGAAATGTCGCCAAGACACTATCAATCTTACATGGGAAAAGACCCAAATACGCCAAGACATACATACATACATACATACATACATACATACATACATACATACATATGAGGGACACAGTGGCTCAGTGGGTTAGGATGCTGAGCTTGTTGATCAGAAGGTCGGCAGTTTGGCGGGTCGAATCCCGAGTGCCGCATAACAGAGTGAGTGCCTGTTACTCATCACAGCTTCTGCCAACCTAGCAGTTTGAAAGCACGTAAAAATGCAAGTAGAAAAATAGGGACCACTACGGTGGGAAGGTAACAGCGTTCTGTGTGCCTTTGGCGTCTAGTCATTCCAGCCACATGACCACGGAGACGTCCTCGGACAAGCGCTAGCTCTTCGGCTTTGAAACGGAGATGAGCACCGGCCCCTAGACTTGGAAATGACTAGCACGCATGTGCGGGGGAACCTTTACCTTTACATATGATTGGGGAGGAGGAAGAAAGAGAACATTTGTTTCTCAGGTATTAGCTGAGCAGTACAATATATCACTGATTTCTGCTGAAAAGTTAACAATAATGGTTTCCTTTGAGATGGATGCAATATCAAACCATGTTTAGAAGTTATCAGGCTATAGATCAAGGGAAAATGTGCAGGTTCAGACTTTTGCATTTGTTCTCTTATTAACACACAATAGTACTGCCATTTTGTCTGTAATGTCAAACAATGGTTTGTGGTTACGAGGGAAAGGGAAGTGTTTATAGGCAGGACATTCAGCTCAATATCCTGCCTGCGAACACACAGGAAAATATTGCAAAATCTTCGTTTTGGACTTGGCAAAGCCTAAGGCAAGAATGAAGTTTTCTCTGACATTATATGAAGTTTTGGAGAAACAGCAAGCGTCTAGTTGCTTCTAAGTGCCTTCCGTTTCTCTCTAATACATTCCATAAAAATCTAACTGGCAGAAAATGACTCCTAATCCTGTTGAGCGCTAATAACACACTATGGGATGACAAAATTCCTCACTATTTCCTAGCACCAGATCTTCGCGTACTGTATTTCTGCTTTACCCCTTTAAATTTTTTTTTTGCTTTCCTTTGTTTAAAATTATTGCCATTCATCTTTTTGAATGTTATGTATAGTTTGCTGCAGGAAAGATGAAAACTCTAGGAAAAACAAGAACAAAATGAAATGGACAGTAACTTGAAAAGCTTGAGAGCAAGCAAAACTAAAGCTTTGAAGTAGCTGGCCAAATGCTTGGCTGTGCGCCATTCAATTCCATTTCATGCATTCCCCCATGCTGCTTAGCAAAGCCCAGGCACAAAAACCACAAGAATTCTGATTTTCTCTTCTTCCTGATATAAATTTGTATCTGTTTTGATTTCATGGAATCACAGATACGCATTAGAATGATGCATACACTTAGAATGGCGGAAAATATGTTGTGTATGTGGCAAATAAGAGAAGACTTAGCAGAGTTACCAGAGAGAACTGGCTAACACCCAGTGAAGTAAGTAATAGCCATAGAAGGAAATTTTCTCTCCAGAAAGAAAGTTGGATTGTTTCAGACATGAAAGGATGTGGGATTAAATGGACCACACTGCACCTCTGGACTATTTTACAACTGCTCGAACAGTTGTAAAAAGTATGCAAGAAGTAAAAGATTTATCAGGACAAACAGACACAAATGTAGAGTTAAAACAGGTGAATAGCTTTGCATTTTGCATGAGTCAAACAGGAAAAATGTACAAATGTTGGTTTGGGAAAAGGAGTCCAATACCACTTCCTATCATTTAAAAACCATTTGTATACTGTAATAGCTTTATTTTAATATTAAGTGTCTGTATTTGTTAAATATCGAAGAAAGCTCTCCTTTATTTTATTGGTATCAGAATACTTTAGGCATTAGCATTCACCCCTGGCAACTGTATGACTGGTCCCTGAAGTTTTCTTGGCAGTATTTTTAGAAATGTTTTTGCTAGAGCTTCTTTCCTAAGGTTAACAGAGAGGGATTGTCCAAGGTCATCCAGTTGGCCTTGTGCCTAAGGCAGAACTAGAACTCACAGTCTCTTGGTTTTTAGCCTGGTGCCTTAACCATTACACTAAGCTGGTTCTCTTAAGCATGCAATACAAGTTATATATGCACACACAGAGACACACACATACAATTGGTGGATGAGGGAGATTAATCCAAACACTCAAGGTGATCATTGCATCATTAACATTTTTCTTGGCACTTACAAGCTCTCAAGCTTAACATTTTAATTATTTAATATAGCTTTATCAGGGCTTTTTTTCTAAAAAAAAAGGTGCCGAAACTCTCATCTTGGCAGGCGCAGGAGGTGGGGGGGCGGCGCTGCTGCAGTCATGGGTGTGAGGGGTGTTGGCAGTGGGCTGCCCCCCGGGGCCAGAGCTGGCGCGGCTGGTGCTGTGGGAGCAGCGGGGCCTGCTCCATATGGCAGGGATGCACGGGGTGTGCGGCAGAGGCGGTGCGGGCCATACGATGCAGGGCGGCCACTTAGGCGCGCAGGGTGAGGCGATGGTGGCACAGGTCCAGCACTGGGTAGGCCACCAGCCTGGCTGACATGGGTGAGCACAAGGAAGGAGTGCACATGGACTCCACAGAATCCACCTCCCACTCCTTGTCGCCTCTTACTTACCTAGTTAAGATGGTGTAGATGGGCAGCAGGGAGGGATGCAAAGTTCCTGCCAACTCGCCTTCGCTGCAGACAACTTGCTGGTGCAAAGTTTGCCGGCCAGGTCTTTTGGAGTGCTCAGCAGCAATTCCTATTGGCTTTCAAAAGCCAATAGGCTTTCAAAAGCCAATAGAGTGAGTAGCATAGCTTGTGCAAAAGCTCTTTTTTTGTGTGCAAAAAAGGTGCTGGAACGCCATTCTGAGCATTCTATGAGAAAAAAAGCCCTGCTTTTATGTTTTAATCTTATGATTTTAAATATATATTTTTTTCTATTGTAAGTTGCCTCAAACCTCGCCATCTGGATTGCATACAAATATTATATAATCGGTAAATAAAGGTAGAACATATGTTAAATATACATCAAATGATAATATGCTTCCCTACAAAGTCAATTCTTGCTCAATGACAGACCAAGGAGTTAACTTGGAAAGGCAAGAGGAAAATCTAGAAGAGATCTGTGCAACTTGTAAAAGGGAAAGGCCCACACTGATAAATTAAAAATCTTTGTGGTCTGCAAAAGAATGCTGGTGGGCTAATCAATGATTTGGTGACTAGAGAAGCATCTACTGTGTTGGAGCTCGTGGTCATGGTAAGCTATGGAGGCACTAGGCAACATGACTTTCAGGGCAGTGGTGGTGATTTTATTATTATTTTTTTAAAAAAGTCTGTGCTCTGTCCAAGGGTGCTTGGTAGGCTGCATGTACAGGCCTGGTCTAGAATTTATTTTGGAGCATTCAGCTATCTAGAGCAGGCATGTCAAACTCATTTTGTTTGAGGCAACGTCTTATAAAAGAATTGCCATTAATTTGTTTTAATAAAATAATTTAAATCAATTTTTCACTTGATTTCAAATTAAATGAATTATATTGGTTGACAATGAGATTTTTTTTAGTACAATTGCCAAATGCAATAAACTGGTTTTAGGTATATGTTACTGGAAGGAAAAAGCCATCCCTGCTGCGTTACTGATCCCAGAGAAGCATTTGCATGTATGCAGGTATCCTTAGGGTGCCATAGTTATGGATAGAAATATTGGTTGCAAAGTTTGCATTTCTGGATGTAATACAGATATTTTGGACTTATTTTTGTTTCTTTGCATGTTTGATATTTTTAAAAAGGCATATGCTACTGACTATGCTTATGCACATACGTAACATCTTTTGCTAGGATACATGACTACTGCTTGCCCAGAATGTGAAAAGTGAAAGATTGTGAATAAACAAAATTTTAATGTACAGATAATACCACCAGAAATTATTTTAGCCTTTTTAATAAATGTTATTGATGTTAATCTCACCATGGAAAACATCATATATTGTTATGTATATACTAGGTTAATTATTTAAAGACTGAAGTGCAACATAACTAGATTCTAAATAATCTATTTTTCAAAACACACAACAGTCCAAACAGTAAAAGTAAAGTCCAAATTATGAATATTTCATTCTTAAGAATTGTTTAAAGTGGTTTAGTTGTAATAGATGGTTATAGATTCAAAACATTTTTCAAGAGTATTTACAAAAGATACTATTTTTTTCTAGCATCAGCTAAATTAGAAATATTACATTTGACAAAAATGTTTCTCATTTCTTTCCTTATTGATTTATTGATTTCATTGAAGAGATGTTAACATAGGAAATAGATTATTTTGTTATTTAATTTTACCTTCCAAAAGACAGAAGCAGATGAAAAATGTGAGGTTCTTTTCTGTTGGCTTTTTTGAATTAGCTGTTTTAGATTCTAAAAGTTTAGTTACTAAAGAAGTAACCTTGTAAATATTTTTAATGTCTTCTAGTGTAGGGTAGGCAAACCTGGCTCTTTTATGACTCAAGGAATTCAACTCCCAGAATTCCTGAGCCAGCATGGCTCAGCTTGGAAACCTCTCTCTTTCTCCACAGCGTGGCTGGCTCAGGATTTCTGGGAGTTGAAGTCCACGAGTCTTAAAAAAGAGCCAAGATTGCAATAGGCTTTCCAAAGCCAATAGAGGCAGCTTTTTTTTTTTGCAAAAAAAAGGTGCCGGAACGCTGTTCTGAGCATTCTGAGAAAAAAAGCCCTGGCTTTAATGCTGGAAAAGAATTACAACAAAATACAATGGCAACAATTTTCAGGGAGTGATCAGAGCTTCATTTCAAAATTCTTATATATGACCAATAATCTAAAAAGGCATATGCTTGCACAAAGTCATAATGAGAAAGTACCCTTAATCACATTAAGTCAATAGTAAACAAAAATTAATGTTTAATACTATAGCAGAACCAGGCCACTGTAAAGATTTGGGCCGGCATGTAGTTTTAATAAATAAAATGTGGAGTAGTTTTATTCTTTTTCTACATGCACACATAACACTTTGTAATCCTCTCTCTTCCTCTCCTACTTTATCAGCACAGTGAACATCTGTGAGTTAAGCAGCCATTTGGCCATGATTGACCCTGGACAGCTGTCAAGCTTTATGTCCCCTGCTGCCAAGTTTACCGTCCAAGGGATATTAAACTTGGTTACTACCAGTATTGAGAAGCTCTCTGGCTCCCAAGCCATTATAGTATTGCCAGCATCGTGTAAACCAGCTAGTCTGCTTTCCTGGGGGAGATTTGCAGTTAGAGGAGGAAGACAAAAGGCACCACTGACCCCATCACCAAATTCATATTTTAAAACTTATAATTTAAGTAAGCATAATAATAATAATAATAATAATAATAATAATAATAATAATAATAATAATAATAATAATAATAAAGTTGGAAGGGACCTTGGAGGTCATCTAGTCCAACCCCCTGCTCAGGCAGGAAACCTTATACTATTTCAGACAAATGGCTGTCCGGTCTCTTCTTAAAAACTTCCAGTGTTGGAGCATTCACCACCTCTGGAGGCAGGTTGTTCCACTGGTTAATTGTTCTAACTGTCAGGAAGTTTCTCCTTAGTTCTAGGTTGCTTCTCTCCTTGACTAGTTTCCATGTGCTCATAGATTGCCCATTTGGTTCCATCAATGTGTTATTCCCTGCTGGACTTTTAAACTCTGCTCTGATTAGATCTGGAGCTAAAATTAAAGCTTTGGGCCACTGAGTGCTCAGTGCAGTAAACCATATTAAAGCACCCCAAATATATAGATGTCTAGCCTTTAGGTAAACAACTACACTATTGAAATTGCTTTCACCATTAGGAAAATTTTCCTAATAGAGGGAGAGAGAATCTGCCTTCTATAGCATAAATCCATTATTCTATGAAATGCCTGCTAGAACAATTATTTCAAATTATCAAATCCACCATCCAGTTTTCACTTCTCAGAACTAAATGTTCTCAGTTCCTATTACCTTTCTTCACAAAACTTAATTTCCTCTGGTCCTCCAATCATCTTCCTTGTTCTAGTCTGAAACTGTTCCAGATTGCCTGAATTATTATTAAAGAATATCCAGAACTGGAAACATGACTTGAAGTATCACCAACACAGGATGAAACGGAAGAACTGCTACCCATAATTGCAGACATATTCTTCTCTTCTTGCAGCCTAATGACAAACTTAAATAAAAAAATTTCCTCTGGGAAATCAGAGATGATTTCTGCAATGACTTTGATGAAATGTTTTATTTGTGACACTGCTATCACGGAGATATGATTTACTTGACACAAAGGACACTAGTGATGCCCGAAAGATCCTAAGTCACCATTCACTCAGATTCATTATGTACCATCATCAGTGTTGACTCTTAGCCAGCACATAGATTTCTCCTAGAGGATCTGTCCCAAATTTACTCTTCCAATGGTGCACCTATTGCCACTTAATTGATTCTGTCCACCCTGCTACTGGTTATTCCCTTTTCTTTCCTTCGCAAAATTATGGATTTCTTAGTAAAATTGAATTTATGCATAATATGCAAAGTAAGATCATTTGAGCTAGGTCATTTCTGCCTCAACTCTGATTTATTGAATGGTCCAATTGTATGCTTTCTTGGCTACCTTTGGTACGCTCAGGAGTCTTCTTCGAACTTCCAAAATGTCAATATCCTTCTTCTTCAAGGCTCAACTTTCATTTCCATAAAATATCATAGGGAAAAACACTGCCTGCATTATTTTGGTTTTTGTAGGTACTGAGACTTCCCAACATTTGCATACTTTTCCAAATCACCCAAAATACTGTATCATTTTCTCTTTTATATTGGTTCCATGTTGTTAGCGTAAAAAATCAGACCACTCACAATATTTGTTTACCCTTATAATTTAATTAATTTATAAAAGAAATTAAGAGGAAAGTTTCTGAAGTAATTCATTGCCCTTCCCCAACATGTTACTGTTTTGTTTTAGTGAATTTTAGAATTCCTAGCCTGTGTGATTTTAATGATCATTGATGTAATCAATAATCATGGTACCTTGAGAATTCAGGGCATCTACTTGGGGACAAAGTAAAGTTTGGATAGGCAAATAACTGGCAAACTTTATTTTGAATCCATGCATTGAACAGGGATCCAATTCAGTGTCCCAAATAGCTTCTACAATTCTGTTAGATTTATTTTGTCCATGAATGGGAACAAAGAAAGTTCATTAACTGCTATGTCTTGTTTTCCTGCTGCCAGACAAATGCAGCTAATGCATTTTAAAAAATCCCAGAAGTTTACAAATGTAGAGACAAAATGAACATTATTAGGTTAAGTAATATGGTTCTAATGCACATATTATATTAAAATAATTTTCAAAACTACCCAAGCAGAGATTTCTACAAGTAGCATAGAAATTAATTTAATGGGATAAATATTAGTTTCACAACATTACAATGTAAATTTGTTTTTACATTTCCATTCTGTAAATGTGCTCTCATTGTGTATTAGATTTGCAATTCAGTGATAACATTGAAAAATACACATCAAGACATACTAATAGCATCTCTTCTAAGAATTAGAGGATAGTAGTTTTCTCAGAAGTCTATAATTTTGATATGGAAGTACTATAAAATGATTGTAAGTATTTTCTACCATCTTTGCACCCAAAGCAATTCCAAGACTCTTTTCATTCAGGTCTTATATTTGCTCAGATCTTTGTAAACTAACATGCTTCCAATTACTAAAAATACTTTATTCTCTTTTTGTTGTTGCTATTACACCATTGTAATTTTTCTCTAGACACTGTTCATTTGTTTTGCATTTTTCCACAGAACTAACCCTATTAGTTTCCACAATGCTTTTAAATGTTTCCTGAAATGGTCTCTATGAAACTGTTCAATCAAAGGCTACAGAAATGGATTATACTGCAAATACTGTACATTTTTCCCAAAGTCATTTACTATGCTTTCCAAAAGAAAAGAACAATTTAAAAAATGCTATATTGAAACTGGTACACAAGACCCAAGAACCACATACTAGGGAAAGTATCTAAGACTTTATTTAATAGTCCACTCCAGAATAACACAATAATAGACCCAATACTTTTTAAAAAATGAGTAAGGGATCACTGCATAGCACTAATAGTTGTCTGCCTTTTTAGTGGAGGTATATAATGAAAACACAGTGTGGCCCATATCAGAAAGAGAAAATGTAACTTGATTACTGGGTAGTTTAGGAAGACCACTGTATGATAAGAGGGAAAAAATAGTTGCAACATAGCAATGAAACTCATTTCAATGGCTTTAATAGTTGCATCAAATTTCACCCAACATAGCTTCTAAGCTTGAGAAACTTCACCTCACAAAATTTTCTGATCTGCATAATGATTAAAACCACGGTAACTATGGTATAATTCTGAATGCTTCATGCTGAACTAAATAGAAGAGGAAGACTCCTATCTTGTCTCTTATGAACAGATTTTTGGTCTGGGCCAACCTAGACAATTACAAAACAATGACAATGGCATGATCAATACATCATATTACCGTAAGTAACTCTGTGGTTTGCTTGGTATTGGCTTAGTTTAGTGCATGATCTTGATCATGTGATTTGCGCACTATGATTTATGATGTATAAATAATGGATGGATGGAATCAATCTTCTCTCAACTTGTGATTATATAAATACTGTATCTTTCAGTATTTCCTGGTAGAATAATAAAAGTATAAAAATTCTGAAAACTTCAGTCCACATACGTGTGGAGATGCCAAACTGGGATGGAGACACTGTTTGATGTAAGATTTTTATTTTTACAATTAATATGGAATACCTGTTTATTCTTTGCATTATTCTTATTGTAAACCATTTAAACACTGTTCAAATGTATATTGCCTGAAAACCCCTAGGTTATTGGGTAATGGAAAATAAGGAAGACATTATTTTCTAGGTAAACAATACAAGCTTATAATGAAATTGATCAATAAATTAAATTTCTTTAGATTGGTGAAGAAGCATGGAAATTTTGTGATTCTGGAAAGTAAGGCAGAAGAATGAGTGTAGTAAAATTGTAAAAATTGTACTTCTAAATGTTTCCTTCTAAAACATCACTTATGTTTCCAAAATTCTTTGCTAAATTACATCTTTAGAAGGAGGAAATGACTGATTTTGATCAATTGCTTCATATTACTAAAACAAATAAAACTCTGCAGATCTCACGTCTGTTGTCCAAGCCACTTTGAAATGAATAGGAATTGTGCATTATTATAGCCTGGGATTGAAATGCAAAATAATAAAAAAAACAGTGGGGAGAAGACATGAGCCATTCACTCTGTAATAACAGAAAAAAAATATTGAACATATTTTCTAAATAAATATACTGCTTTTTTGTTCAAAGTTGATTCATTATTTAAACATTTATGAAGAAATAAAAATGAGCAGTGCAAAAATATGGTTACTCTTTGCTACAGACATATTTTTCAAATTTTGTTGGAAACCATTTATCCATTAAAGCTTCAGAGTTACAAGTGTATTATTTAGAGAGGAGAAGTTACAGATTAGGCATGTTAATTGCAAAAGTCAAGCAGCACATTTCACTTACTACTGATTTTCTTAGGCAAGAATTTATAACTGAGATTTGTTTTAGTAAATGGTTAGTGACAGTCCCTTCTCTTGGGATTATATATGGAGATTTCAACTTAATCCCCATGTTGAGGAAAGAAATTACTCTTTACAAAAGACTAAAATGAATAACTTAACATATTCAAATGCCTTCATTTCTTATTAATGTCCTCTATACTAAATGATATCCATCTTCTATTAGCCCTGTGTAATCATAATAGTATTACTAGTGACAGAACACAATAACTTGTGGTAGTTAAGAATCTTGGAGAACAGGAAAGACTGCTATAGCATTTTTCTCTGGATATACTGTATCTATTGGATTCAAAAGTACAGCAACATAATTTTAAATTGTAAATATAATAATCTAAGACATCTTTTTATGGCAATGAAACTGTATATCACTTTAGAATGTAATAAGGCATCATTATTTTATTTTTAAAAAATAGTTCACTCATTGTACAGAGTGCCACCCAGGATTTCTGCCCCAAAAGTTTGCTCTAATAGTGGCACAAATTGAAGTTGTGAAGCCACTTTGATCTAAGGCATCAGCTAAAAAACTAGGTGACTGTGACTTCTAGGCCCATGAAAACCAGCTGGGTGACTTTGAGCCAGTCACTCTTTCTCAGCCCAACTCATCTTACAGGGTTGTTGTGGGGAATATAGGAGGGAAAAGGAGTATTTTAGGTATGTTCGCTGCTTTGAGTTATTTCTATAAAAATAATAAAGGCAGAATAAAAGTAAATAAATACAAACGAATTACAGAAATATCTGTCCTATAATGTATCTAGATCAGGGGTCTTCAAACGTGGCCCTTTTATGACTTGTGGACTTCAACGCCCAGAATTCCTCAGCCAGGCATGCTGGCTGAAGAATTCTGGGAGTTGAAGTCCACAAGTCATAAAAGGGCCAAGTTTCAACACCCCTGGGTTAGGGGAATCAGTCCTTGCTCTCCTGATTCCTTGGGGAAAAAATAGGCCAATTACACAGGTTACTGCCCACTGTAGGAGAGGTTTCTTAGGCAGTATTATGCAAAAATATACTGTAGACCTCTCCCTTATTAGTAAAGAAGAGAAGACCTTGTTCCAAAACACGTCTGTGAGAAAAGGGTCAGAAAGCCTGAAAAGGTAGATCGATATATAAGATCTAAATTGAAAATTACATGCTCTTGCTGCAGGATTTATAACAATACTGTTTTTCATCCTAGTAAAGCCTGCTAAAAGAAATGTGAGATTTGTGCTTGGGGGGGGGGGGAAATCAGTTCAAAATGCTACCCAAAAACCTGTCTTCCAGAGTAGGTCACCAAGAATTAAGACAGCTGACTTCATCTAGAGATATTGCAAAGTGGACCTCTAATTTGTATGAAAACATGGATTATTCATATCTCATAAGAAAATATTGGGGAAGAGAAAAGAGGTTTAATAGCTATGCATATATACAAAACTGCACATGGTGTATGGGATGATTCTAGCTGCATGAATTTCTGGGTAGTTTCAAGAAGGCACTTGTTTTTAAGCCTCGCCCCCAACTGTACTATGAGAATAATAATAAAACTCATACCAATGGGATTACAAGAATGAGAAACCTTCATAACAGCTTCATAAACGCTGGGGAGAATTTAAGTATGATTTAGACATTTGAAATGTAATATGTAAGTATGCAAAATATTTATCACCATTGGTATAACATCATCTGTAAAGATACAAAAGGAAAAAAAAGAACCATGTATATTTCTCTCTGTAAATAGCATAAAAGCAAACGAACATAATAGATAATGGTTACCTGAAAAATTATGGTAATTATTTCATTTCAATGCATTAATTCCATTAAATGTACAGAAAAGGAGTATGTAAGTCTGTTATTAAATTAATGTCATCTTCTCAGTAAGTAACCTAACTAGCAGAACAATTCATTCAATATATTTAAAAAGCAATCATTTACTATAATAACTACCATTTTTTCCAGTGGGTACAGATATTTTTTAAAAATGATATTTAAGCCATTCCTTACTAAAGCTAAACCATGGTTTTAGCTATTAAAGAAGCATCTCGTGGTAAACATGTAATAACTTGTGACCACTTTCTAAATAAGATTATCTGTCTGTCTGTCGATCTAACTATCTATCTATCTGGCAATCTACCTGAGAAAAAATAATATTTGGAATCAAATACGGTACTTAAGTACTGTAATTAGCAGATGGTTTTCATTGATGAAATAAATGCTAAATAATTCACATCTTTGCATTCTTTTTTTTATAAAGACAGTTTCCATCATTCTGACTCCCAACATATTTTTTAAATCCCACTAGTGCTATTATGAAAACTGGAAGCTAAGATATTTAAATTAAACCTTAAAGGTAAAGGTAAAGGTTCCCCCACACATGCGTGCTAGTCGTTTCCGACTCTAGGGGCTGGTGCTCATCTCTGTTTCAAAGCCGAAGAGCCAGCGCTTGTCCGAGGACGTCTCTGTGGTCATGTGGCCGGCATGACTAGACGCCAAAGGCGCACGGAACACTGTTACCTTCCCACCGTAGTGGTCCCTATTTTTCTACTTGCATTTTTACGTGCTTTCGAACTGCTAGGTTGGCAGAAGCTGGGACGAGTAACAGGCGCTCACACTATCTTTATTACACATTACTTAAAACCAAAATGAGCATGGTATGGGAAGCACCAATCATGACATTTCTCCAAAAAAGAATAAGAAAGCTTGTGTTTTCATTGGAAAATTGCAAAGGGATATGATAAGATGAATGTGATCGATGAATATATAAGAGATTCCATTTTAAGTTGCACATATTAATTTAATTTATATCAAGTTCAAATGATAAAATGGAACTGCATACGGTACTTACATTCTTCGATTGAAATAAAAGAAATTGTAAATATTTCTTAAAAAGGTAAGCAGGATTACTCCATATATTTATCTATTACAGTAAATATCCAGGACCTTTGACTTGTCATGATCTGAACTATGCTGCTCCCAAAAGAATGTGAGGTTTTCTGTGTTTCTGACATTCTAATCAGCAGTTGCAGGAAACAATATAAAAACTGCCATGCTGGATCAAAACAAAGGCTTATCTAATTCAACATTTCTCTCCAAATTGGCCATCCAAAGTTCACAAAATGGGAAAAGAGGAATTATCCTGGGGGGAGGGAGAAACCCATTCAGACTTGCAAGATTTGTTACTACAACTGTAACAATACAAGTAATTTTGATCTAAATTGCATTAGTTTTTTAGTCTGGTCTACTTAGGAGGGATGACATCCATCTTGCAAGTCTAAATATGCTTTCCCTCCCTTCCTCCCTCTCTCTATCTGCGTGTGAACTAAGAAGGGGCTTGTCTGAAAAGCTTTCTCAAGCTACTGATGAAAGCAAATATACATATCCCAGGACCGTGGTGGTGAACCTGTGGCACACAGAGCCCTCTCTGTGGGCATGCGTGCCATCGCCCCAGCCCTAGGCCTTCAACTGGGTTTTATAAAACCTTTTTGCTTTAGGCCTCCGCCACCCTGTGGGGAAAAAAAAGTTCAATCAGTCAATTTCAACTTCTTGCGGGGAGAAAAAGAGATCTCGCAAAGTTGGAATTGATGGATTGAACTTTTTAGTCCCACCCAGTCTGCCGTTCCCACCGCAGCCATGCCCACCCAATGGGCCACGCCCACCCAACACCCGACGATACATAAGTGGGTTCTAAAAGGTTCACCATCACTGTCCCAGGATAATGTTGTAGGATCCAATCTGGGTTGGTCACAGGGACCAGAAGTTTAGTCTTCCAAGCTTTCAGACTCATGCTGCTAGAGAGAAGTTCTCTGAGGATGGGGGCTCCAGCACAAGTCCAAAGGCTCAGAAGGCTAAACCTCTGGTCTCAGTGACCGCCCGAGATTGGATCCTTTCTCAAGCCAGTTTTTTGGCCTGGGCGCAGGGCCCTTTTATCTAACCATTGCCTTGGTAGACATTGTTCCTCCTGTCCTTCAAGGCATTTCTTCTGTTCACTCTAGCTGCCCATTTCAGACTGTTTCCAGCAAAAAAAAAAAAAAAAAGCTCACTGAGGAGTGGATTTGCTTAACGACCATGGTGACTCACTTTACAACTGTCATAAAAAATAGGTGCAGTCACATAGTGCCTTAATTTATGACCCCAATAATTTACAACCAAAATTCTGGTCCCGATTGTGATTGTAAGTTGAGGACTACCTCTATATTGCTTCAGATATTAGAGCTAATGTGTGGTATTTTACCTATGCTCTTACATTCTGTTTTCTCACCTTCCTACTTGCCAGATCTACAGAGTATTGGAATATTTTGTTCAAACCAGCTGGCTCAATGCTACAATCATTCCTCCTCCTCTTCCTCCTCCTCCTTCTTAGGTTTATTGATTTAGAACATTGCTCTGATTCTATGTAAGATTTTTTTTTCACCTCCAGCATATCTATTTTCTTTCCATCCCACTTTGTCTCACTTTTTTAGGTTTTCTCCATTTCCGAATTTCACCTGCACTAATTGTATCTCCTCCTCCTCCTCCATTTCAGCCTTCCCTGCTCACACTTTTGCTCTCCTGTTCCTGTTCTTAACATTATCATCTGCTTTCCAGTACAGAACTTTGTAGGATCCCAATGCCTGGCTTACTTCTTTTTATTAAATTAGATTCTGAACTAGAAATTCTCACAACAGAGCTAACATCGAATGTTATTGCTTGACAAGAGATGAAGAAGTAGCCATTTCATATGTGAGGTAACTTGTGTATTGCTTTAAGAGATTGGATTAAGGTTGGGAGGGGGGAAGAGGAGGATTGTACCTTCAAGGCCATCTGAAATCAAAGAAGAACTTGGCTGGTTTTCTAATGGAAGGGAAACTGATTCTTTAAATTAATTGGAGAATATGATGAATGACAAAATGAGAAAGGTAGAGAATTGTGTTTTAATATATTGTGCAAGGGGCAGAGATTTCAGATTCCAGATTCCTTCGAGCAAGCATTTGCTGGTGTATTAGGCTAAATAAAGGACTTTTAAGGTAAACAATGCCTCAGAGTCACTTGAAAAGCCCGTACGTCGGAAACTTGACAAGACCACTGAAACCAACCAAATAAGTAGGCAATGACTCAATGGAGATCCAAGCTAAGAAGGAGGAATTGCCGACTATAGAAGAATGGACTCTGAAGGTTTCTGACCTGGCGGAAATGGCAAAGATTTCGGCTTACTTGAAAGATCATTCGCAAGAACGTTATATTATGGAGTGGAAAAAATGGATTGACTATATCCAGAACAAATATGGGACTAAAAAGTTTCATTTAGCATTTGAATAAGTCTTCCTTTCTTTTTTTTTCTTTCTTTTTCTTTTTATATGTAATATTAATATTGCTTGTAGTTATCTTATATGAGCTAGAGAGTGATAGATTTAAGAGTTTATTGTTGTTAGCATATGGATGTTTATGATTGTTTTTTGTTTCTATACCTTGTACTTAGCTCTGGGAAGTCGGGGGCGGGGGAGGGGGAAATGGGGGGGAGGGGTAGGGAGGGATAGGTAGGGGTGGGGGGAGGGGGATTGTTAAGGACAAAATGTATTCTAAAAATTTTCAATAAAAAAAAGAAAAAAAGAGATCCAAGCTGTTTTAATAAAAGATTTCTACTTTCATCTATTATTTATTTTTATTCAATACATTTATAATCAGGTTTTACTATGGATTTGATGACAGCATTCATATACTTATTTTTTATTATTATTAATTTATTTAGGTATACTGCCCAATATAAATGCTATGGTAAAAAACAAGGAACAAAAAAATTATTTATTTATTTATTTATTTATTTATTTATTTATTTATTTATTTATTTATTCGGTTTATATACCGCCCTATTCCCAAAGGACTCAGGGCGGTTTACAAAGCAAAATTTAAGAACAATCCAATATAAAATTAAAATAACAAAAAGAAAAAAACAGCAACAAAATATACTTACTTCTTGGAGATTACACATATCCTAACCAGATATGTGGACAAAGAGCCAAGTTAGACAGCTAACTCGCCACAGCCAACTTGCTGCAGCCAATTTGCTACAGACAACTCACTTCGGGACAACTAGCAGCGGGACAAGAAATACACTAATATCGAAGAAATGGTGGAATAGATTCATTAAGGAAGGGATGCAAAAGAAGGGACAAAGTGAAATTTGAATGAAAAAAATAATTAGATAATAAGATAAGTTGAATTGCTGAATTATCCTGTAGTGAGTTGGCCCTTGGTGAGTTGCCCGTAGCGAGTTGGCCACGGCAAATTGGCCATAGCAAGTTGGCTGTGGCACATGGTCCCATTCTGACACCTGAAGGATGAGGTCTCCCAGATCTCAGAGGGAACCTCATTCCAGAAGGCAGATGCTGCAACAGAGAATAAACCCAGAGCACTCCAACCCTGCAGGTGTGCCCATAACTCTGCATGTCATTGTATTCTTGGACCATCTGAAGCTTCTGGAAGGTCTTCAAAAATATATTGGGTGCAATGCAGGGTGTGTTACATTAGTCAAGCAAAATGTTTTCTCTGCATTCTTTCATCACGATCAGACAGAAATCAGTGGTTTTGAAGCACATGACCAAAAAGATACGTTATCATATTTGCTTATTTTTATAATCCAGGATGCTTTATCTGTGTGATTTAGGAGTAGAATGTTGGCTTTGGACCAAGAAACCTGAATTCACATCTAAAAGTGTCTTGTCATTATCATGATGATGATGATGATGATGATGATGATGATGATGATGATGATGATTAGCAGTGGAGCAGCAGTGATTTTTACATGTTCTTATTACTGTCTTTTTCACAATGATTGATTTTCACAATTGCTTTATTATTGTTACCAGAGAAAAGACAGAAAAGTTTTTAAAAAAGGTTAATTTGACACAGCATATATGCTTTTGTTTGGACTTTGGGTTTATTATGTGTTTTTTTAATCCCATTTATATCCCGCCCTTCTCCGAAGACTCAGGGCGGCTTACAATTTAAGCACAGATTATGTATCAAACCATGTTTAGGTAACTTAGTATGATGCACTAAATACTAAGTAGCCAAAGTGCCTGCTATATAACTGTTATACAATCCTTTCATTAATTTTTCAATGCAAGTATATCCAATGAGCTTTTGAGGAAATATGAACAAGATCTGAAATGAAGTGTGGTAGAACTTTGCCACATGCAGGGAAGAGTTGGACCTGTTTATTTCTGGTATGAAGAATCCCAGGATTACAAATTATACTGGGAGATTGGGGGGGGGGCAGGGGGGGAACAGAGGAAGCCAATGGCAAACAATATCCATATTATTGCAAAACAAACAAATCTGTAAGACTCAATTAATAGCCTTTATTAAATTGTATCTGTCTGTCTATTCATCTATCATCTATTTATCCACACACAAACAAAATAAAATACAGACTAAATCCACAAAGAACCTTTTTGAAGATCACTTGAGATAAGAGATATAAACAGAATAAACACTTGCAAAAATAGAAAAGATTTCCTAGGATTTGCAAAGCTTTCCAATCACGAAGCAAGCTTTCTACATAGAATATTTCAAAAGCAGAGAACCATTTCAAAAAAGCCTTTTTTCCATTCCCTCTCCCAGTGTACTATGATGGTTCTTACAATTCTCATCACTTCCAGCTAACACCTGACGTGTTGTTGGGTTGCAATCCAATGCATCAAGAATAAGCCCAAACTGAGAAAGCTGATACTCAACCATAGTGACATTCATCCTGTCTCCTATCTGATTCCAACTTCTCTAATTTATTTCCATCTTTTGCAAGGTCCATCAAATAAACTTTCAAACGAACTGAACCAGTAAAATTATCATTTCTTCAATATTATTAAACCCACTGGTAATTATTCTTCAGATGGTCTCAAAGCGAGTGTCTTGCATGTAGTATTTGAACATTTGCATAATATTTAACAGAATTAAACAACTGTTCATTATTTCTTTGGAGGGTGAGAAGGGCTGTGTTATCCTGAGGATGTGTTCAGATGGAGGCCAGACATACATACCTATGTCTATGTGATGATTTGATCTGAAATCCTCTACTAAACAGGAGTTTGAATTTAGTGGCCTCTTCCAGTGCTGTTATTCTGAGTATCTATTCTTATAACCTTAAACTTCATTAACTTAATCTGCTGCCTCCTCATACCAGCACTCCAAAACTGTGCCAGGTTATATTAATATATTTTGGCAAGTTTAACTTGTATAAATCAGAGGTGGTGAATAACAAAATGACTCACATTAAGAAGTTAAAATACAAAGTTAGACTATTAGTGAGATAGAAAACATGTCTCCTACAGCCATCTCTGAATATTCTGGATTCTTGTCATGCTTTCTGATATAATTATTTCTTGTTCACTAGGGAAGATTATTGTATGCAAGACGATGTGATTAAATTAAGATAAACTGGAAGCCATGATGTTTATCTGGTTTTATTGAAAGTTCATAGATTTCAAAAGTGTGCACTATCAAATCTTAGAGCCACATGTGAACGTCCAAACTGCAACCAAATTTAGTTTTTTACATGATTGTAGGGAACAATTAATAACTACACGAGGGACTATTATATTAATTTATTTGACCAATTTATTACATTTAAATATTATTATTATTTGATGTCACCTTTTCTTGACTCTAGTTCAGGCATGTCAAACTCGTGATGTTACGTGACGTATCGTGACTTTTTCCCCATTGCCAGCAATGGGGAGGGCACGGTTTCGTCGTGATGCATCCGGCCTGCGGGCCGGCAGTTTGACAGTTCTGCTCTAGTTCTACCAACTTCTTAAGCACAACCAAAGGCACCTCTCAGCTTAAAAAAAAGTTGTATATCATTTCATGAAAGTTCTCTAAATCCTAAAATATTTTTGATTGATTTTTATTCCTAAAATTCATATTTTTAAAGAATTATTTTTCTGGGTTACCCAGTTTAAAAATTATTCAAGCTAGGAATTCCAATCAAGATAGTCCCAAAGAGAACCGGTAAAAGCTTAATTCTAAATGTACTGTTCCAGTAGAAGAGAATATATTTATTGAGATATACTTCAGAACCCATAAGAGATCTAGTTCAGCAGTGAAATAAAGAGGAAAGTGAGATATTGTGCCAAGATTTCTGCTTTTACATGAAAAGTACTGAGATGATGGTGACCTACATCCTAAACTGTCAATATTTTGCACCTTGTACTGCAGACAGTGGAAGCTAGACACAGAATCAAAGTTTATTACAGACAATTAAAACCATCTGCACTTCATTTTTGTTATATCTTTACACTTGAGTTGGAGATTGTGCTAAGAACAGCCAAGATGAAATCATTAAAATTTCATTACATACATTTACCCTTTACTCTTATAGATATCCGTACATTGCAGATTTAACTCTTTCAGAAATACGACTGTAATCTCAGTTTGGTTCAACATGGGATGTGGCTATAAAAAAAGACAAATGCACTTGGGGGCTGCACAGTTTGCAATTCCCAGGGAATAACTATTGCCCTGTATTCTATCTTGGTCAGACTCCTCTTAGAATTATATCCAATCTGGGGCACTACACTCTAAAAAGGAATCAGATAAACTGGATTTGGGGAAGGGCACTGAGGATAAATAGGGGACTAAAAGTATGAACAGATATTGATAAGAGTTGGATATACTTACCTTGAGAAAGAGACAGGGAATATGATAATATTCTTTAAATATACTATAATGTGTCACTCATAAGGTTCAGACCTGTTCTCTATGATTCTAATCTAGAGTATAGGACAAGAAGACAGATTTCAGCCCAAAACAAACTTAACAACAATAGTTGTCCCATAGTAAAACCAATGATCCTGGTAGTGATGGGTCATCAAGTAATGAATAAGGGGTCCTTGGTGCTCTTAGCTTGCTTGTTTTCTTGCAGACATTTCATTACCCAAACTACAGTAAGCAACATCATCAGTGATAATAAGGAGTGTGGTTTGCTGTCAGCTTTATATTGTAGTGGCTTGCCCTGTTAGTATAATATTCAATATAAAGGAGAATATTCTCCTTTGTAAGTAATAAATAACTAGACACCTGTCTCTCAGGAATGCTTTAATTTGTTTTTGATTAGGCCGGGGGGGGGGGGGGGTACCATTGATCCCTTTTAATCCTAAAATTCCCAGATTCAGGTTTTACAAACAATCTTTCCTTTACTTAATAGCAAACAGATCCTAACCTGTTTCTGAATGGATTTCTTCCTTTCCTACATTTCTGATTGAAGCATTGAAGAAAGCCGTGTTAATTCATTACAATTGGGCTTGATTAGATGTTTTTTTTTTAATTTCCAAATATGCACATAACTATTTTTTACACTGGATATATGAAGTAAGCCAGATATGTGATTAATATAACAAAATATGGATTCACTAATTCTACAAATGTCATCTTTCTCATCCCACAAACCATAATTAGGAGTCAAGCAACAAGGTGCTACCTCCCATGCATATTTTTTATCCCTTCCCAGAAATATATTCTCAAGATTTTCCTCCTACTTTCCCAGTCTACATTTTGGTTGAATGTTTACATTAACTTTTTTTTTCTTCTTTTGATTGGTTGTTCCTCATTGTGAACTATTATTATAAAGAGATTTATAAGTTATAACACTTCTGACCAAACCTGAGTTTTCAGCAATTTTAAAGATGCACTAGACAACCCGTGCCCCATTGGCTCATAGTTTCATATATGTTCCTTTACCTAAACAGAAAAACGGAATGACCAAGGGCAGGCAAAAAAAAGAATGGGAGCAAGAGCATTAAGTTTCTTTGTGGGAATCTGGCAGGGAGCATCAGAAATCTCCCTTCTCTTTCCTTTCCAGAGGGCAGGTAAAAGGCTGCTGCTGAGTGGGGGAGGGAGTGAGGGATTTTGAGACTGGCTGGGAAATTGTCACACAATATTGAAAATAAAGATCATGTAACCACAAGCGCAGCCCAGCAGTGCAGCAGTGGCCGGTAACACTGAAGCAGCCACAATTTCCCCAAATTTCAATCTGTCAGGAGTCATGTCCCAGATTTTAGATACATTCTGTAAGGAAGCCCATTTGAGGTACCTTGATTCAAAAAATTATTGCCCTGTGCTGCATCATTTCACCCAGTTTAGGGACATGACAACAAGAGGTTTAGTACAGGAGTACAGGGCTTTTCAACCAGTGGTTCGGGTACCACCTGTGGTACACTGGCACCTGGCAGGTGTTACGCGACCATCCTAGAAAAGTGGCAGCTGGGGAGGGGAATGAGCTGAACCCCTGGCAACCCTGCACAAGCCTGAGCGAGAGATGGCTGGAGCTGCAGGGCTGTCAGGGCTCAGCGGAAGCGCCAGGATCAGCGCCAAGCTCCAGCTGGAGCTCGGCACTGATCCCAGCATATCTGCTGAGCCCAGAAGAAGCGCCGATCAGCTGGAAAGTTGCAGCATCTCCAGGGTCTTGTGATTTACATTCAGATGCTTGGCAACTGATTCACATTTATGACAGTCACAGTGTCCCAGGGTCATGTGAAGTGACCAAAACCTACTGCAACCACCCAGCAGAGAGGGGGCGGAATAAAAACCAAACACCCCCCCACCCCACCCCTGCTGCCAATCCTCAACAGAAATGCTCACAACAATGAAAACCTCGGACAAGAGGAAGAGAGCCACCGGGCAGGCAGGCAGACAGGCAGGTATCTTGCTCGGCTGTGGTTTGGGGGGCACTTTTTTCAGTGCCATTGTAACTTCGAACAGTCACTAAGCAAACTGATGTAAGGCGAGGACTACCTGGACTTCATCACTTTTTTACTTTTTTACTTTTTTTTTTTGGTCATGAAGTTTTTGACACCTTGCTAGGCGACTGGTGGTACTCGGATGTTGCCATATCCTAAAAGTGGTACAATGGGTGAAAAGGTTGAAAAGCCCTGCAGTAGTATATATATTAAGGATGATCACTTTGTTATAACATCTGCCATTTTTATAATGGTACGCAAGATAGTTACTTCCACAAAAGAAAGGAATATGTCAAAGAGGTATCAAACTTGTCAAAACTTCTGAATTTCAATATCTCTACACAGAGAATCATTTTGATACAGAAATATGTTCACTTCCCATTCTGAAAAAGTAGTCCACTTCAAGTCAAACCAGACTTGTAGTGATTTCATAAATATGCCCTTACAATGTTCTTGGCAGTAATATAGAAGTAGTTTACCATTACTTTCTGAAGGTTTTTTTTGTAAAGTCCTCACTGTACCTTGCAGTCCTTATATTCTCTGCAGAAACAACCAGAACCAAACCTGTTTAGATTCTGAGCTTAGACAAGGTTGAGCAGATGCCGACACCTTAGAATTAAACACATTTTGCATCCAATTGTTCACTCAAGTTCATTTTGCCCCATTAGACTGTTTTTCCCCAGAACTGAGCTCAATGAGAATCCTTGTGTATCAAGAAGTATCCTCTCTTCCACTTCCACATGCCCATTTTCCTTTCCTTATCTTGGATAATTTGGGAAATAGTAATGTAACAAGAATGTGTAGTCCTTGTTGAGTGGCTGCCTTGTTTAGCCACAATTTGCAATTACAAAGGTGATGAAAAAAATAACTTTACAACCAATCCTTGTATTTACAATCTTTCAGCTCTGTAAAGGAAAGGAAAGCTGAAATAAGATCATAAGCAGAGTTGTGGTTTCACCTAGTGATTGCTTTGCTTAACAACAGAGGTCACTAAATGAGGACCTCTAAAAAGAGTAATGGAAGAGTAAGTGAATAGTGCCATTAGCATTGACCTAAAAAAAGGAATCTCTGTATCCTGATCAGCAAACGTTGTGATGATATATTGGATGAAACACAATTGTAAGATGGGGAAAGGACATTTGAATCAGTTTGAATCAGAACAGTGCTGATCCAAATTTTCTGTGACATGATGTCTTCAGTAAGAAAGTAGGCATGCTTCTAGCAGCATATCTACAATGTTTTTTCAGCATTAAGCTAGCAGAAAGAAACTCCTGTGCCATATCCTTCAGCACACCTCCAAGTCTTGCCTACTTGCAGTCTTGCCCCAAATCCCATATTGGACAGGGTGATGATGGGTGGTGTCTAAATTTGAGAGGGGGGAGACGGAGGGAGGGAGGGAGAGAGATACTTCCAAGCAATTTGTGATTATTAAGACACACTCTCTCTGTCTGTCTGTCTGTCTGTCTGTCTCTCTCTCTCTCTCTTTCTCTCTCTTCCCTGTCAAATACTATTTCTTGTTTTGTATTTGTCCCCTTCATTGTACTCATTCACTTTCAACAACCTGCTGCAGTTTTGTCAGCAAGGACGTAAACATTGGTTTTGTCTAACAGGTCATTTGCCTCTAATATGTCCCTGATCTACAGTTAAAGCATAGAAATTCTCTAGTTCTCTACTTCACATCTTGTTTTTCCACTAATACATAAACAAATACTGCTTTTCACAGATAAAGCATCTTACAACAAATTTACCCAAACCGCAGATAAAACATTAAATCCAGGCTCCAAAAGTACTGTAGACCAACTGGAGCAGAAATGGGTACATGAACCACTTCACCCTAACGTTAGTATAATAATGAAAAAAATCCCAGCATTGTGGGATGGCTTTACCATCCATATAGCAATAGAAGTGGGCAAATCAACGCCTTTATTTACTTTCAAAATCATTTGGTCCTTTATTGCATTACTTTTGGAGCCTGGATTTAATGTTCTTATTTGCAGTGGCATTTAGTTGATGATATGTCTTATCTGAGAATAAGCACAATGGGCCATAGGAAGAAAAATGTTATATCAGCAATTATAGCAATTAAATCAGCAATTAAAGCTGATCTTCTACTTGCCCCCCCCCAAGTCCAACTCTCATTTCATCTGTGCCATGGGGAGATAGACATTATGCGTTGTCAGTGCCATGAACGCAAAAGGTTGGCAATTTTTATTCTACAATGACCCCACTCTCTCCACATCCGGAGAGAGCTGTGCAGAGCACTGCCTCACAACCTAACGGAAGACCACCTTCACCACCCATTCTTATCACAAATAAGCACTTTTATGGAAAGAAGGACCTCTTCTCTGCCTCATTACATATGGCCTATTGCTGAGGGTTTATCACCGAAGGACCATCCATAATTTGCTTCAGCCTTTTACGCCTCGAGAAGCAGTAAAACTAATCAGTCCAAACTCTCAAGAGTTATTTCAGTATGTCTCAGGTTTTCCCATATGCTCCTATTTCCTGCACCATTGACTTTAAGGGACAAACAATAACAAGAGAGAAAAATGCAGAGCTGGAATGGAGGGAGAAGAAAAGGGGGGGGGTGTCCAGTGAGCATTCTGCTTCCCACCAGGCCCCCCCTCAAGTCTCTTTTTTAAAGGCTAGGACATTCACAAACACACACACACACACACACACAAAACTACTATCACCCACACATATATATTTTTTTTGCCATGCATTCAGTCAGCCACCATAAACGCATGCTTTCGCCTTCCCTATGTTTCTTTGCAGCAAACGGTCCTCGCCTCTTTTCAGTTTTCTGCAATTTCTCCCAACTGCTGCCAAAAGCCACTTTTTAAAGAGGTGGAAATGCAACAGGTGCCTTTCGGAAAAAAGAGCTTCACCGGCCACTTCTGCCCACTCGACAGCTGTCAGATGCCCAGACCCGCTTTGAGGAGCGAAGAAAGGCAAATCCTGTCCTATATTCATTGCATCCCACTCAGCGCTTACCCCACCCCACCTCACCCCCCCACCCACCCCCATCTCGATGAACCATCCTTTCCCCTTTCCAGAAAAGCGCGGCTCGCTTAAACTCTGGCACTTCCTTTCCCGCGACGCTCGACAGGTGTGGGATAGGGCTCGCCAACACGCCCCAGGAGGTCGGGACTGCGTTCCCACAGCCAGCTTGGCCTTCTAACCGCTGCGTTTGTGCAACAGGCTGGTTTAGTTCTTGGTTGGCAGTGTTGGTGGGGGGGGGTGGGCGGAAAGGGCTTTAGCGTGCTGTGTGAACGCAGGAAGGTTTCAGGAGTCGTGGGCAAAGTACGCAATTTTAGTAGACAGGGGTAATTTAGTAGCCAGGTTAAGCACGTGGCGCCAACACCCCCCCCCCTCAAGCTACCCAGCTCACCCCGACGCCCCCACCATCTGCCCCGCCAGCCTCTCTCTCTTTTTTTTTTTTAAGCGGGAAACCCACTCACATGGGGTAGTAAGCGTAAGGCGCCAGGCAGTTCTCTTCACACGCTTCGGAATCCATCAGCAAATAGTCCTGGCTGTCGTTCCTGGGGGCTCCGCCGACCGGCGAGCTGTTCCCCCGCGGCGCGTAGAGCTGCTGGTTGTGACTCATGGCGCTTCCTCTGAGGCGGGGGTGGGGGTGGGGAAACGGGGTGGGTGGGTGTCCCGAAAAAAAAAGCCCCTCTTCTTCAGGAGGCTCCCAGCCCCGCCGCCGTCCCCCCAAAAAGGGCACCCTCGGGGAACCCCTCTCTCTCTCCCGCAAAAAAAAAAAAAAACTGGCGCGCGCGCGCGCTCGGTCGGCGTTCTTCAAAAGCAATATTTAAAAAAAAAGGGGGGGGGGCTCTCGAAGCGCTCGCCTTGTTCTCTGGCTACCTGTGGCGCAGCGTCCCCATTTTAAAAGAGGTTCTGGAAGAAGGTGGCTTCTGCCTGGGGGGGGGGTAAAACCAAAAAAGGCGAGCCCTGGCGGGTCTCTCCCGCGCCGGGGAGGGTCGCTTCCTGCCCTCCCACCTCAGCCGCTAGCGCAGGCAGGCAGGCAGCTTCGCCGCCGTCGCCTCCGCGCCCGAGCCTCCGGATAGCCACCGAGGGAGGGAGGGAGGGAGGGAGGGGGGGAAAAGAGCGGAGTTACTATGTCAACCAGTCCTATCTCCCCCCCACCCCCTCTCTGAGAGCCATCCGTCCCCGGAGTGGCTCCAACCAGCCTTTGCAAAAGCCACCACGAAAAAAATAAACCAGGGAAAAGGCGGGGAAGAGAGAGCCTTCAAAAGTTTACGCGAGCGCCGCCGGCCAGAAGCGAAGCGTGGGGCGCTGGAGGGGGGGGGGTCCACAGGTCCAATGGCGAAACGTCGGAGAAAGCAGCCTCGACGTAATCGCCGCCGGGCCCCCTTCCCACGTTTTTCATCTGCCCCCTTCGGATCTTTCGCGTCATCTCGGGCGATCGTGGGAATAAAGGGATGGATTTCTCACTACTTGGTTCGACGAAAGAGTCTCTCGTGTGGGTCACTTCGTCTTGTCAAGTTTCCTGCTGCTTTTGCCTCGGTTTCTCATTGAATGAAAGATCTTGCCGCCGGCCTTCTCTAATTCAGGGTAATCCAGCGCTGCCCCGACCTCAGTTTTGAATTACGAAGGCTAGAGAAGTCAGATGAAGTACCTGTCTGCCTCTCTCAAGTTTATTTGCTTTTTAGGGGCGTATTCTCAGGGCTGGGTACCCAGTAGTTATGAAACACATTTGATAAATCTGCTTCGTTGATATTCAGTAGTTAAGAAAATCTTAATGTTCCACACCTGGAATACTGCATCCAGTTTTAGTCACCACGATGTAAAAAAGATGTCGAGACTCTAGAAAGGGTACAGAGAAGAGCAACCAAGATGATTAGAGGTCTGGAGGCTAAAACATATAAGGAAGGGTTGCTGGAATTGGGTATGTGTAGTTTAACGAAGAGAAGGGCTAGGGGTGACATGATAGCAGTGTTCCAATATCTTAGGGGCTGCCACAAAGAAGAGGGAGGCAAGCTATTCTTCAAAGCGCCTGAAGGCAGGACAAGAAGCAATGGATGGAAACCAACCAAAGAGAGAAGCAACCTAGAACTAAGGAGAAATTTCCTGACAGTTAGAACAATTAACCAGTGGAACAACCTGCCTCCAGAGGTGGTGAATGCTCCAACACTGGAGGTTTTTAAGAAGAGACTGGACAGCCATTTGCCTGAAATGGTATAGGGTTTCCTGCCTGAGCAGGGGGTTGGACTAGATGACCTCCAAGGTCCCTTCCAACTTTATTATTATTATTATTATTGTTGTTGTTATTATTATTATTATTATTATTATTATTATTATTATTATTATTATTATTATTTTAAAAGAAAAGGGAGAATCACTGCAACAGGGTTTGGTTAGTTGTGAACAGGTTGGACAACTAAAGTAATGAAAATTTATTGCGCTCTCCTGCGGATGGGTAAACTAGAAATGGTATTGGACGCTTTAGAATTGGAGTTGTTTGGGTTCTGCAATCAGCACCTAGTGAGTGTCTGTTCTAGCTATACTTCTCATCCACAGATTTATTTTTTTTAACCTGAAAAATGGCTCCAAAATTATTTTAAAGCCTTACAACAACTTGGCTGGTTTGTTTGCATGAAGGTTAGGACATTCTAAATGTCCATAAGATGGAAGAAAAATTATTATTGTAAGAGACCAGCTGTCAACAGTTTCAGGCTAAACTCAATGCCATAAGATGAAAAATAATAGAAAATAGAAAAAAAAGTGATTTCTGCTTCTTGTCCAGTAGAGCAGGGCTTTTCAATCTTTTCACCCAATGTACTACTTTTAGGATATGGCAACATCCGAGTACCACTAGTCACCTAGCAAGGTGTCAAAAATTTGATGACCAAAAAAAAAAAGGAAAAAAGTGATGAAGTACAGGTAGTCCTCGACTTACAACAGTTTGCATAGTTACTGGTTCGAAGTTACAATGGCACTGAAAAAAGCGCCCCCCAAGCCACAGCCGAGCAAGACGCCTGCCTGCCTGCCTGGCGGTGCTTTCTCCTGTCCAAGGTTTTCATTGTTGAGAGCATTTCTGTTGAGGATTGGCAGCAGGGGTGGGGTGGGGGTGGTGTTTGGTTTTTATTTCCCCCCCCCTCCTCTGCTGGGTGGTTGCAGCAGGTTTTGGTCACTTCACATGACCCTGGGACACTGTGACCATCATAAATATGAATCAGTTGCGAAGCATCTGAATGTAAATCACATTCCAGCTGATCGGTGCTTCTTCTGGGCTCAGCAGAAGCGCCAGGATCAGCGCCGAGCTCCAGCTGGAGCCTGGCACTGATCCTGGTGCTTCCGCTGAGCCCCGACAGCCCCGAAGAAGCGCTGATCCTGGCGCTCCTGCTGAGCCCTGACAGCCCTGCAACTCCAGCCATCTTTCCCTCAGGCTTGTGCGGTGCTGCCACCGGTTCAGCTCGTTCCCCTCCCCCGCTACCACTTCTCTAGGATGGTCGCGTAGCACCCGCCAGGTGCCAATGTACCACAGGTGGTACCCATACCACTGGTTGAAAAGCCCTGCAGTAGAGCTCTCCATTAAAGGTGCGTCTCCAATTCACAAAGAATTAAAATCACTCCATCCTCAGATCTGTTCCAAAGCACTGATTTTTAGAAAGACACATTTATAGTTGTCTTCCTTGTTTTCATATTCCATTACTTCCTATGATCTTTTTTGAAAATGTTAACAGGATTTTCTATTCTTTTAACTGGGGCATTTCAGGAGCACTGTATACAGTGATATTGATGCAAGAAAAAGAACCAGAATTTAAACTTTCAAATCAAATATTCGATTGTTTTTACCTTGAATTATTGTGGCTGATTGTATTTGCAGAATTTCTAGCAGCTGTAGGTACTATAAAGTGCAGGTGGTCCTCGACTTACAACAGTTCATTTAGTGACCTTTTGAAGTTACAACAGCACTGAAAAAAGTGAGTTAGGATCGTTCTTCACACTTACGACTATTGCAGCATCCCCATGGTCATGTGATCAAAATTCAGACGCTTGGCCACTGACTCATATTTATGAAGGTTGCAGTATCCCGGGGTCATGTGATCATCTTTTGTTACTTTCTGACAAGAAAAGTCAATGGGGAAGCCAGATTCACTTAACAATCATGTTACGAACTTAACAGTTGCAGTGATTCACTTAAAAACTGTGGCAAGGAAGATTGTAAAATGGGGCAAAATTCACTTAACAAATGTCTCACTTAGCAACAAAAAATTTGGGCTCAGTTGTGGTCGTAAGTCGAGGAGTATCTGTATTGTGTATTTGTTTGTTGTTGCTTTTAATTTCCCCACACTTCAGAATAAAGTTGTAAATTTCTCCCTAATTGTTGTGCATTCTGCTGCAGTCTTTCAGAACATGTTCAGACATTTTCTTCACAATGTTATGATCCTGTGAATGTTTTACCCCTCAATGAGAGTAGGAAACCTGAATTCATTTTCATTGCAAATGAAAAGTTTTAGATCTTTGTGTAGATGCTTTATCATATTTGATGTGATAAACATGATATGATAAATCATATAATAAAAATATGATAAAGAATATCTCAAATACAGAACCTACACAAAGATCTAAAACTCTTTCAATTCTGTAAGGTGACATTTTATTGCAGTAATATACTGCCCAATGCATAGTGAGCAGAGTTTTCATCAAAATTTATTAATCATTGTTTACTAGAATGATTCTTCAGAAAAATATTGTATAGCACCAATAATAATACTGTATCTTTCTACTATATAGTGGTAAATTTAATATTTTAAACATATAAACAAGAGAAAGCAAACATATACAATAGAACAGAAATGTATACAATACATTTACTATTTTTAATAAGCCTATTTCATAGTAGCCTTGCACAACCAAACCCAATTCTTAAATACATATTTTTTATCGTTAACCTATATTTTATTCATCACAACAATAGCAATAACAAATGAGGACTTTTGTTTCTTAATTATTTAACTTGTCACTTTCTATTTCTGGCTTTGTTTAGGATGAACTGAGTTAATATCACTGGCTTTTCATCTTAAATACACCTAAGCAAGGTTGACAATGGTCACACTTTAATAAACCACTCCCTTATTATTCACTAAGAAGTGAACAGTCTCTAGTAGTTGAGCTTCACACACACACACACACACACAAACACCTATTTCTGGCATGGCATAAGTATCTGGATTAGAAAATGCAATCAAGTCAGGATAGATAACTGATGGATTTACTTTCCAAAAGCAAGATACTAAGACTAGCAGCCTAGCAGCAGAATCATAGGGCTGTATGGGACCATGGAGGTCTTCTAGTCTGACCCTTTGTCCATGGCAGGACAACTTATATCATCCTGGACAAATGGTTGTCCAATCTTTTCCTGAAAACCTCCAGTGATGACGCACCCTCAACTTTGGGAGTCAAGCTATTCCATTGGTTAATTGTTCTCACTTTCAGTAACTTTCTCCTTCATTTTCAAGTTGAATCGCTGTTTAAAAAGTTCAGGAACTTTGGAGAATATGTTCATCTCTCCCTGGTAGCCCCTTATGAGTGGAAGACAATGTTACCTTCAATTCTTCTCTTTGTTAGGCTTAGACTTACCTAGTTCCTTAAACATTCCTTGTACAATTTATCCTGCAGATCCCTTATCATCTTAATTGCTCTTCTCTGCACTCTTTCTTGGTTCTCAGCATCTTTTTTGTATCATGGTGACCACAATTGGAGTCAGAATTCCAAGTATGGCCTCACTAGTACAGTATAAAGTAGTACTATTATTTCTCAGGATCTTGATGCTACTGTGTTAATGCAGTCTAGCAGGCTTTTTTTTTAGCAGATGCAGCATTCTGCTGGGTCATACTTAAGTGCAGTTCCACTAGGTACTAAATCCCTCTCATAGTTACTACTGTTAAGCCAGTATGCCTATTCTATGCCTGTGCATTTGTTTTTTCCTGCCTAGATGTAGGATCTTATTTTTCTCACTGCTGCATCTTATTAGCTAGGGCCCAATGTTCATCTGTCAAGATCCTTCTCAATCTTGAGCTTATTCTCCAAAGTGTTAGCAATTTCCCCAAACTTGGGGTCATCTGCAAATTTGATGAACTCTCCTTCTATCCCCTCATCTAGATCATTTATGAAGATATTGAAGAGCACTGGTCCAACACCACAGCTGACTTCTACTGCCACCATATCTGCCAACACTGCAGAATTGAGCCGGGTGTGTTCTAAGGCAGAACTTCTCAAACCTTCTACATCCGTTCACTTGTATCACTATGAGGCCAATTGTTCAGAAAATGATAACCATGCAGTTGGAAGAATAATTATCATGATTACAAGAAAAAAATAACAAGATAATAACTAGACTCGTGGAATTAGAATAAACCATCTAGACCATCAAGTCCTCTGTTCAGTGCAAGAATCCAAGTTTTAGCATCCAAGACAGATGGTTTTCCAACCTCCATTTCACCATATCCATTGATGGGAAGCCCAATTATTTTCACTCAGTATTGGGTTCACTCTCCTGCTATTGTTAGAAAGTATTCTTTAATTAACCCAGGACGTGGTGGCTCAGTGGGTTAGGACGCTGAGCTTGTCGATCAGATGGTCGGCAGTTTGGTGGGTCGAATCCCGAGTGCTCTGTAACAGAGTGAGCGCCTGTTACTCATCCCAGCTTCTGCCAACCTAGCAGTTCAAAAGCACGTAAAAACGCAAGTAGAAAAATAGGGACCACTACGGTGGGAAAGTAACAGCATTCCGTGCGCCTTTGGCGTCTAGTCATGCCGGCCACATGACCACGGAGACGTCCTCGGACAAGCTATGACTTTGGCTTTGAAATGGAGATGAGCACCGGCCCCTAGAGTTGGAAACGACTAGCACGCATGTGTGGGGGAACCTTTACCTTTACCTTTATTCTTTAATTGGAATCTGCCTTACTGTGGCTTGTAGCCATTATTTCACATCCTGCCCTCTGGAATCAGTGTGACAGCCTTTTGGTATTTGAAAAAAGCTATCATAATTCTGCTCAGTCTTCTCAATACACTCCTATTTCTTTCTGTCTCCATTCATAGGATTTGATTTCTTCTTCCCAAGTCACACTTTGCTAAACCTGTTCTAGTTTCTCTGAATGTACTGCTCAGAACTATATTATGGATGCAACCTAAAACTGCAGATGCCTTTCTTGTAGCAACATATATTTATATTTATATTTATATTTATATTTATATTTATATTTATATTTATATTTATATTTATATTTATTAAATTTTTATACCGCCCTTCTCCCGAA
This sequence comes from Vipera berus, assembly GCF_964194415.1. Lineage (NCBI taxonomy): Eukaryota > Metazoa > Chordata > Lepidosauria > Squamata > Viperidae > Vipera > Vipera berus. The sequence goes on from NC_138206.1 coordinate 16,319,111, forward strand.
GGACTCAGGGCAGTGTACAGGGCTATAAATATCAAAATACAAAATACAAAAGTTAAAAAGAATTAAATAATTATGCCCAATATAATACAATAGTTAAAAACCACGTTAAAACCCAAACCCCGAACCCGTCAGACCAGGCCGGCTTGTTCAAATAAATAGGTTTTTAGATCCCGTCGGAAGGAGCGAAGGTCGGGGGCCATCCGGAGCTCAACCGGCAAGAGGTTCCATAGGTCTGGCATGCCCACAGAGAACGCCCTCCCCCTGGGGGCCACCAGTCAACATTCTCTGATCGGAGGCCCTCTCTGTGGGAGCGCACTGGATGGAGGGAAGTTGACGCCGGCCGCAGGTGCTGCCATAGGTAATCCGGACCCATGCCATGTAGGGCTTTATAGGTCATCACCAGCACCTTGAATCTCACCTGGAGGGCAACTGGAAGCCAATGCAGCTCGCGGAGCAGAGGTGTAACATGGGAGTATTGGGAGACCCCCAGCACAACTCGCATGGCTGCATTCTGCACCAGTTGAAGCCTCCGAGTGGTCCTCAAGGGCAGCCCCATGTAGAGAGCATTGCAGTAGTCCAAACGAGAGGTCACGAGCGCATGGGTGACTGTACGCAAGGCGTCCCGGTCCAGATAGGGCCGCAACTGGCGCACCAGGTGAACCTGGGCGAAGGCCCCCCTAGTCACAGCTCCTATATGATCTAAGGAGAGCTGTGAATCTAGGAGGACCCCCAAGTTGCGAGCCCTATCTACGGGGGGTAATAACTCACCCCCCATAGTAAGAATACTATGAATACTAATTCATATTCAGTTTGCAGTCAACTACTAATCCTTTATAAGTCATTACCATGTTTTGTCATGAACAATATCAAACTTCTATTCTCTTTCTTATTTCTTCAGTTATCTAGTGTTCATATTTTTGTCTTCTTAAGCAATTGGAAGAAAGTTGTGGAGAGCAAGAAGGATTTGAGACCCATAGAACTACTACCGTTATGAGATCCAGTACTTGGATCCTGACCAATATTTTAGTCAACAGTTGAAGCCACTGGCAAAGTTCTAGTCCCAGGTTTCATTTGTTTGTATTCATTTTTTGCTGTTCATAAGGCAGGAAAAATAATTTGTATAATATGGCTGCACTGGGAGAAAATGGAAATTCACTAAGTGCAGTTTTAAAGAGGAAAAGGTAGAAACTAGGATGTTTAATGGAATCTGATTTCTTGAATGGAATGCTGAACTTCCCATTGAAATTCATAACGTAAGATCTAATAAGGTAAATACTATTTATAACTTTGTTTTGGAAGGATCGTGGTTTATTACAATGATAGGCTTCTGTAGCACAGTTATGACTAAAGTTAAATTTGTATAAACACACTTGAACATTATTGCTTACAAGCTTTATTACATGTTAGACTTTTTGAATGTAATCAGTGTTCATCCTCATAACTTATAAATAAATGGTCATTTATGACAAATTATTCTGTATTCTGAAGAAAATGGGAAGATTGTTAATAAACTGTTACCACATTTTACTGGAATGAGAACTAAATAGTTACCAATTAAAAGCTGAGGCTATATGAGTATGAAATGTTCAAAAGGATTACATCTATCAAGAAATGCCACTTACTAGGTTTTGCTGAATAATATTCAAGATTTCCTCATAATATATGTTGGAATGTATACTCTGCGTACTCATGTGTCTCTGTATTCAGAAGTAGGACATTAAATATTTAAGTGCAATTTAAATGCATTTATAACTACCCTTTTTACAGGGGTAGCTATAATGTAAATGTATTGATTTTTCTATAACATATAACTAATTGCAATGACTGAAAATTATGGCTGGCTCAGGAATTCTGGGAGTTGAAGTCCATGAGTCATAAAAGAGCCAAGGTTGCCTACCCCTGGCCTAGACTCTGCTAATGAAGATGGAATCTTATTTCAAGCCCCCTAAATAAAACATTGTGATGTTTTTTTTATTGTGAAAATGTGGTGATGTCATCAGTGTGATATTTGTTGATTTTTAAAGGCCCTATCAAGTCTTCTACATACTGCAAGCAAAGCAAAAAAAGATTTTCATTCAGTAGCTTATAAGTATAAACACAGAGGAAAAGACACAGTACGTAGCATAGTGGTTCTCAACCTTTTCTTCACCATGGACCCCCTTTAAATACCTTTTGTGGCCATGGACCAACCAGGCTTAACTCAAGATTTAAATCATAACATTACTGCAAGCTTTTGTGGCCCCCTGGGATTACATCACGACCCACCCACCCCCAGTGGTCCATGGACCACAGGTTGGGAATCACTAAATTAAGATTCTACATTTCTTCCCAGGGGAAAAAATTATTCAGTTTGATTCATATTATTGCAAATAAACTTTTCTTCTTATGGGAAAAGAAAAAAAAATTCAAGATCAGATTCATAAACGTAGCAGATGTTCTATAGATTTGTATCTGCATTTACATACAAAGATGCAGGAGCTAAATGTGAAGGCTGAATTAAAAGCAGTAACTTAGAGGTAACGTTTAGTCATAGAAAAGTGCTTTAGTTATAATATAAAAGCTTTGTGCCTGACTGCCACAATTAGTTTAGATTTGGTTGCTGTGGAAAAGAATGTGAAAGTCAAGGCTGGTGACAACAGAATTTGTAGTGGAAATTGTTCAAGAGAGAGATGGACTGACCCAGCCAGAGAACTCTGTTGTGGACCTGATGGAGATAATAACACAATATGGGAAGGTTTCTGGATTTAAAGTAAATATACAGAAAACTAAAATTTTGGCTAGAAATATGACAGTTTTGCAGAAGGCTCTCTTAGAAGGATTAACTGGATTTGAGATTGTTAAAAGGGTTAAATATTTGGGGGTGATTTTGTCGCCCTCTAATACAAAGCTATATAAAAATAATTATGAAAAGTTATGGGGGAAAATTCAAAAAGAACTGGAGAGTTGGGAAAAATTGCAATTGTCTTTGTTGGGACGGATCGCAGCAGTGAAAATGAATGTCCTGCCCAAATTTTTATTCTTATTTCAAATGATACCGATTCTTAAGAAAGACTCTAACTTGGAGGAATGGCAGCGTGGTATCAATAAATTTGTGTGGGCAGGGAAAAAGCCACGAGTTAAACTTAAGATTATGCAGGATACTCGTGAGAGAGGTGGCCTTAAAATGCCTAATTTTAAATTATATTATGAAGCTGCTGCACTAGTAGGAATAAGTGATTGGATTAATTTGACACAATCGAGGTTATTAAATCTTGAGGGCCATGATCTGTTGTTTGGCTGGCATGCATATTTGTTGTATGATAAGAAGGTAGATACTGTGTTTAGGATGCATATTTTAAGACAGGCATTGCTGAGAGTTTGGAAGAAGTATAGACATAAGTTAAGCAGCAAGATACCATTGTGGGCAATCCCAAAACACGCAATAGAAAATATACATGCTGGTTTCAAACATGATGAGACTACTTACAAGGAAATTTTAAGTTTGGAAAGGAATATTTGGTGCTTGAAATCATATAGTTTCTTGCGAGAAGAGAAGGTTGTTCAGACTTGGTTTCAATATATTCAGTTACAGGCCAGGTGGAAAGAAGACCAAAAAAATGGATTTGCAACGACTGATGAAAATTTGATAAAGCAAATTAGAAATCAAGGACCAGCACATATTAAACGGATATATCTTGCATTGATAGAGATCGATTCAGAAACAGAGCTTGTTAAGGATTGTATGATAAAATGGGCCCAAAACATTCAGGAAGTTATTACAATGGACACGTGGGAAAAGATCTGGGTGAGGAATGTAAAATTCACTCAAGCTCAAAGCTTAAGAGAGAACTTTTACAAAATGTTTTATAGATGGCATCTAGATCCTAAAAAGCTTGCAAGTATGTATCCGAATTATCAGCCTAAATGTTGGAGGTGTGGTGATGAAGAGGCAACATATTTTCACATATGGTGGACATGTAAAAAGGTCAAGGCTTTTTGGATAAAAGTCTGGTGGAATATGCAGAAGATTTTTAAACGGAGGATAAAGTTTTGTCCGCAATTTTTTTTGTTGGGAATAATTGTTGACGCTACAGTTGTGGACTCTAAGTTGATGCTGAATTTAGTTACGGCAGCAAGACTTTTGATAGGTCAATATTGGAAGAAAGAGGAACTGCCGACTATACAAGAGTGGATTTTAAAGGTTTCCGACTTGGCAGAGATGGCGAAGATTTCGGCCTATTTGAAAGATTACTCGCAAGAACATTATATTATGGAATGGAGAAAATGGATTGAGTTTATCCAGAATAAGTATAGGGTCAAGAAGTTTTATCTAGCATTTGAATAAGTCTTCTTTCGTTTTCTTTTTTCTTTTTTTATTTTGTCTTCTATATATATTTAATAATGCTAAGTTTTGTTTGATCCTATATAAGTTAGAGAGTGATGGATTTTAGAATTTATAGTTGTTAGTATATGGTTGTTTATGATTGCCTTTTTATATATATATACCTTGTATTTAGCTCTGGGAAGTCCGGGGGGGGGAGGGGGGTTAGGGGGAGGTGGGGGGGAGGAGGGAGGGGGGGAGGGGGGGGAAGGGGGGAGGTAGGGAGGGGAGGTAGGGAGGGGGAAGGGGGTTTTTTAAAGGAAAACTGTATTTTTAAAACTTTTCAATAAAAAAAAAAAGAGAGAGATGGACAAGATGACTAAGTAGATTAGCAACAGAATAAGGTGAGAAGTAGTTTCTCCAAGTCCTCCAGAATCTTCTTCAGAGAAGTTCCTTTTGTCAACATGACCTTCTACTGAAGATTAACATTTTATAACCCTTTTTATAAATAAATCTTAAAGAAGCTTGTGCTCTTTTCTTACTTGGTCTTGTCTATACTTCCTCTTACCGGTCTTTCCATAAGATCACCTCTGTCCAAACTATCAACGTATATTGTGATAACCAACAGTTATGATTACATACTGTTACTGCAAAAGCTCTATTTATACTGAACTTGTAAATGTGTTTCAAAATCTCCAACATCTTACATAAGTATGAAATGACATCATTACTGCATGAATCACTTTGGGATTTATAATATAAGGGTATTTCCTTTATTTAGTAATATATTTCCATGGGTAGATGCTTTTCTATTGTTGCCTATTGCTACTAATGTAAGTCCAATTCTGGATTAAACTACAATTCGTGGCCCAAGCATGACCTGTCAAACTCAGAGTTTGGTATGGAATTGTTACACAGATTCCCTAATTTGGCGCTCTCTAGATGTTGGAGGACCATAACTTAGCTTAGCTGTTGACCATATCATTGTAGAATCCTGGTATTTTTTATCTCAACATATGCAGAGGACACAAAATTGGTAAACATTGTTAAATAGTATTACTAAGCAGGAAATGAATATAATGAGTATTGATTAAAAGAGTAATTATGGAATACATCAAGCAGAAGTCTTTTAGGGAGGAGGAGAATGTTTTTCAAAATGACTAGGGAGAACAGCATATATCTTCTCTTTGAGTGCTGGCAGTTCTGCCTGACAAAATTTACCAGTTGCTGTGTACTAAATATAATTAAATCATTCTCTCTCTCTCTCTCTCTCTCTCTCTCTCTCTCTCTCTCTCTCTCTCTCTCTCTCTCTCTCTCTCTCTCTCTCTCTCTCTCTCTCTTTCCCTTTCCCTTTCTCTCTCTCTCTCTCTCTCTCTCTCTCTATCTATATCACCTCTCATTTCTACACTGACATAATCAAATATTCTGTATTGCACTAAGCTCTCTAAGATAATTTTAATTCAGCAGTTTTTTTCCTCTGTAAATCATTGAAGAAAAGCTTCTGTTCTTTTCCCATTCTTTATGTAGATTTGGTATTCTTTCTCCTTGAGAAAACAATTTTATGCTTTTTATAAATTAATGGTTACTATTGCTCGTTTGGTCATTAGAATTATTAGTCAGGTTTCTCAATATATTTTTGAGTACTTCTGCAGCATGTCTTTTAAAGGATCAGAAAAGATAATGTCCTGTGGGTGTATATGTGTAATTGCTTGATATGAAGATATGGGATTAAAAGAAACGATAAGAACAAAAGCATCTTAAAGCATGTTCTTGTGTAAGTCAATTCAGAATGGCACAATTTCTTCTGAATCTGAAGACCTGAAGGATTTTATTAGGCTATGTTCTCACAGTCCTTTGAAGTAGAGATTGGTCTATAGTTCTCAAGGGGGAGGCAGAAATCTAAAGATATTTAAAGATTTTTTTTTTAACGGGCGTACCATGATTCTTCAGGTAGGCTGCATCTTTCTCTATCTAGGGTATTAGTAATAAAACGTAATATTTCCTTCGTCAAATCTCTATCTGCACAGTACTAACCAAGACAGTTTCTAACAAATAAAGAGTACATTGGGCCCATCTAAGCATCCCATCTACAAGTATAATTTGATCCAATAAAAGGGGAAAAACAGGACCATTGGCCTCTTCCCTGTTATCTTTACTCCAATCTTCCCACAGTTATGAACCAATTTAGTTAAGAAAAATATAATAAAATTAATTAATAAACCTCACAGTATATTGCCAAAGTTACAAGGGTACCTACAACATTTACAAGCTTTGTCAACATTAGTACCATCCAGAACAGCTCCATTAACTGATATTCTTTTTTTTTTTATTGAAAAGTTTTAAAAATACAGTTTTCCTTTAAAAAAACCCCTTCCCCCTCCCTCCTCCCCTCCCTACCTCCCCCCTTCCCCCCCTCCCCCCCTCCCTTTGTCAACATTAGTACCATCCAGAACAGCTCCATTAACTGATATTCTGTACTACGAAGGGGGAAAAAATATTCCCCCATAAACTTCTTGTCATTTCAATGCAGTTTATTTTGTTTGTTTTGTCACTTTTATGTCACTGAGAGTAAGTGGCTCATTCCTATTCACTTTTGAGTTACCATCACCTCCACTCTGTCTGCCTGTCCACTGAATTGTCTGTGTCTTTCCAAAAATCTATGGACTTCTACAATCTCAGAAGGCAGTTGGACAATGCTTAGATGCTAAACAGTTGATAATTCCAAGCCTTCACCAAGATCTTGACTGAAAGATTAAGGTTAGAGTATCGTGGCAAACTAAAGTTCCAATAAATCCAGAGGCTATCTTAGAAGTAGGGACCCCCAAATACTCCAGATTACTATGAGAGAGAGACAACACTAGCCTGGTAGCAATCTGTCCATAACAAAAGTCTATTCTGCTGATGAATGGGAACACATATCAATCACAACTGGCCTGTGGAAATTATGAAAGCTATGAAATCCTGAGCCATTACTGAGAGTCAGGCCTTAGCATGACTGTTGAAGTACCTCAAGACTTACAGCCTAGGAACTTTCAATATGAAATGCAATTCCGACTTTATACAGTACTTCAGGTAGGGAAATTGTTTAGTAGTAAATGCCTTGTACACCAGCAAGATCCCCAACTTGTTCTAATTACCTGGTTCCTGTGAAATACACACTGATCTCTCCCTGAGTTTGGGAAAAGGGAATAAATAAATCCTTTGAGACCACTTTCTCTCCCAGCTCGCTCATGCCTTTGCTCCAGAACACAGAAACGTGGTGGGATAATCTGAGTTCAGATGGTAATGCTCACCTTACCCAACCAGATATCCATAGTTCATACCAAGTTGGCATTTTCACCTTGGATCAAGTCCTCCAGACATGCTTCTTACTTGCCATTAACAAAGGCAAGGGAGACAATGGGGAAATTGTTGGGGAAATAATTGAAGTCTTGGTGGAGCAGTGGGCTAATGCCTCCTTAAGTAACACCAGCTGCCTGCAATTAGTGCAGGTTCGAGTCCCACCAGGCTCAAGGTTGACTCAGCCTTCCATCCTTCCGAGGTAGGTAAAATGAGGACCCAGATTGTTGGGGGCAATAAGCTGACTTTGTAAAAATGCCGCTTGGGGGGGCCAAAAGCAGGCATATACATAGAATGAAGGCTATTGCTAAGCACATTGATTTGTGCTTCTTAGATTGTAAGCCGCCTTGAGTCTTCGGAGAAGGGCGGGGGATATAAATGGGATTTTTTTAAAAAAGTCTACAAAGACCAAACCAAGATATATTTTATCTATGGCTATGATTAGACATCCCAGAAAACATTATACTTTAATAACTGCTAGGATCAGACATCACAATAAATCCAAATTATATTATGTGACAAGCCTGCCCTAATAACATTGAACACTGCCCAACAGGAAGCAAGAAAAGTTTTTTAATGCATATATCTAAATATAAGGATTTTATCTGGAAGAAACTACACCACATACAGTAGCTCCTTTTCTATATCCCTAAATTATGTTATAGTGCAAAATGATATCCAACTGGTACTTCATAAATATCAGTAAGGTATATTCTGGTATAAGCTTAATCTTGCTTCATTCTCTCATGACTCACTATTAAGAGCAGATCTTTAAAATGGTGGGTGGGGGGGAAAATCAGATCAAACGTTTGTGAGCTATGGACTGAAAGAAGATGAATTTTCATTTCATGCATGAGGAATTATCAGTGAAAGATATGAATAAAATAGAATTTCATAAGGGGGAAAATACTGCCATTTCTATGAAAGCCAAAAGTATTCTTTTAAAAATAGTTCGAATGTTACCTTCAATACCTTACAGTGCATTGTATTTATTTATGCATTCTCGGGTCCCCTTTGGAAGCAGTCAAGAAGAAAAAGAAAGAGTCTTTATCACAAGGCCATCTAAAGAGGTTCTTATAGAGAAGTAATAAACTTTGGGTGGCTGTGAAGAACATTTAATATTCTGGAGAAGGGGGAAGGCCAAAGTCAATTGGGCAAAGATGAAAATGGGTTATTATATTATTTATATAGCACATGGCATCTACAGAGGTCACGCAGTTACTGATACACAAATTTAGTTTAAATAAAGCATCAGTGAAGATAAAAAAAGGTAGGTTGAGTGACAAACTGATCAAGATTAAAATTTTCTTTAATTTCCTGGGTGGGAGAGAGAATTAATTAATTAATTAATTAATTAATTAATTAATTAATTAATTTGGGCTTTTTTTCTTTTAGGCCTTTTAACTACATTAAGATTCTTTTGTTAGCATATATGTACTAACAATTTTCTTTATTGCCTGCCTGGAAATTGACTCAAATTGGCTGGAAACTGTAATATTGATTTATTTTTTTTGACAACTGTGGTGAAGGAGGGCTTTGGAGATTGCCAAAAATTACATCAATACTCCTCCCCAATTTTTTACTTCCATAGAATACCATAGGGAATACCAAATCCTTGCACAATTCTGATCTTTGTAGATATAAATGCATCATAGCAACTAAGTTTTACAATTCCTCCTATCCCTTGGGCTAGAAGGAGATACTGGGCAGAATTCTTGCAGATTTTTTCCAGTTTTAAAAAATAATAAAATATGGCATGGATAGCATTTCAGCACTCCAGTATTATACTGTACCTTTTTAAAAATAATAATAATACATCTAATGTTTCATGGTAGGCAGGTCAATTTGAAATAGCCATCAACTGCGAGGAGAGGGATTGGTTGGGTGGTACGGTATATCTGTCGGATCTCATAACAGTAAATTGCAATGAAAATGTTTGTAGAAGACAGATTGAAGTATAGCTGGCAATCCAGACTGCCCTACTTACACTAGTAAAAGGTGAGAAACACTGCTTTGGATGCAGAGTGAGAAAACTCAGATCTCTGTTCAGAAGTTAGGGAAGGGCTCAGAATGATGTCATCCATTTCTCCCCTCCCAAAATGGTCTGTTATCCATCCTTGTGATGGGACAAGCAGGAAGCTTGAATCAGCTTACTTTTCTTGTCTCCTTGTGTCTACTTCTTTACCTCCATTGGTCAGTTCCACCTCTATCGATGTGAGGGACTATGGAAACCAGGCAAAGGGGGAATCCAGTAGGTCTGAGAAGAACCAGCTCATCAGAGAGTTGGGGGCTATAGGAAGGGGACACTTCTAAGCCTTAATTGACTTGCTGTAAATCTGCCTGGAAATTTACTTTTCCACACATTAAGATTATGTTTTTTATGTTGACTAGCTTTAAGTCTCCTTGAAGTCTTTGAGCTTGCCAGATTCAGCAAAAAGGGAGGGAAAAGCAATTTTCAAACAGAGATCAAGGGTGCAAAAAAAAGGGAATAAGTAGTCCCACCCCTTTTAGTTATGCCCAACACTTGTATCAACCCACTCAACAAATTATTCCTTTACAACAGTCTTTCCTAACCTGAGTTCCTTTCTGTCAGCTGTTCAAGGTAGTCCATGAAAATCCCACAAACCATGAGTACTAATATTAGCCTTATTATAAAGTTACAGTAACAGAATATTGCATGGCTGAAAGCACTTCTTCCCTCTTTTATTTTCCAGAAAACTAGGAGAGGCCCCTTCTAAGATGCTTCCAACATTGCTTTTCTTCTGTGCTCTGAGATATCTTTTAAATTATGGCTGTCTAGGCTGTGTCTCTTCCTCTGGTTTCCCAAAGTTATTCTCACAAACCATTACACTTTGAATTTAATTCTCAGAAGTCCACTTTCAGCAGGGCCATTGCTAATAATTCCAGGAGTATAAGTCATTTGGAGGGCAGATTGGGAAAGCTTAACTTAGAGCAGAGTTTCTTGCTATTAGCAACTCTAAGATGGGTGAACTTCAACTCCCAGAATTCCTCAGCCAGCCATGCTGACTGCGGAATTCTGGGAGTTGATGTCCATCCATCTTAAAGTTGCCAACATTGAAAAACACGGCCTTAGAATATGGAACCATGATTAAAAAAAAGTCACTCAGCTTTCCATGAAAGGTTTGCCAGCCTACGTTTTACAGAATTTCTCTACAGGACAAGACATTAGGTAATATGATAAGGGTAACATCAGATAATAGTGATAATGATGCTGTTGATTTTGATGTCACTCTTAAGCAAACAACAGCCTGATAATTTTTTCAAAGATGTTTTTCAACCCCCTCTGTGGGAAAAAACACAACATACTCCTCACTCCGTCACATAGGTGTCACCTTCATCCAACCCACTTTGCATGAGTGCTTCACCCACTGTGGACTCTCCCTTCATTCCAGAATGTTACTCCCAATTGCTCTAAAGAATATGCTTGCATTTCAAAAATCACTCTAGGCTCTTATTGAAATGGGCAAAAGTTGGAATTACATATAAATGTACTTCACTTAGTGTACATGATATGCCAATTTCTGCAAATTGGAAAACTGTCCTTAAATGATATTTTTCTAAGGCATTATATAACGAACACCTGACTTCTTTTGAGTCACCGATGTATAATCTGGAATCATAGGAGTTCTTGGCATCTCACTTCCTAAATGTTTAGCCCCACCTTTTTATTACCACTTTTTCATTGTACCACTTGCATTTTTTCCCCTGTTAAACGAAAATCAGCTTCTATGCAGTTGCTATAGGCTCTGAGCAGGACAATTTTCACAGATTTCGCTTAGAATTCAGCTGTTTTCTTACCTGTGCTTTTTAATGTGTATCTTAATATATTGTTTTCCACATTAACCCAAACACTTGAGATTTTTTTTGGTTTGCCTTGAGCTGCCTTTACACAGCTTCTCCTAAAAAGAAAAAAGAAAAGGAAGAAAAATCAATTCCAAGAAGCTTTTTGCAAAATGTGATAATGTTGCTAAAATCCTTTTGCAGTATTTTGGAAAAAGAGTAGAACTTATGTTCTGATTAAATGGTCACAGAACCACCCAAGTACCATAAGCTAATAATTATCCTAGGAAAAATACATAATAAAATCAGTCATGTTTTCCTTTGTTTATACATTTAGAACTATAGTATTGCACCATGATAAAACTTTAGGATATAAAAGTCATTCATATATATTTTCTGTTATGCTGTCCTTAGGACAAAGTATGCCGAGAGCTGACTGATTGTTGATGTTGATTCTTAACAACAACATAGAAAGATTTTCTCCATTCTGATCATATATCCCTAACATGGTTCTTCATGTTAGGTACATACCATGCTTTTTTTGCAAAAGAAAAAGGTGCCGGAACTCACACATGTTATACAACCCGCCTTGCCTACCCTACAAGGTTCCATCCAAAAAAGGTGCCAGAACTCCGTTCTGAGCGTTCAATGAGAAAAAAAGCCCTGGGTACATATCATCACTAAGCTGAATCCATCCACCTTGCTGCTACTTGTCCTCTTCTTCTCTGTCCTTCCATTTTTCCCAGCATTATAGCCTTTCCAGAGTGCTAGGTCATAAGATGTCTGAAGTAGGATAATTTGAGCCCGTCAAATGAGAACTCTGGGTTGATTTTATTTGATGGTCCTTTTGTTTGTTTCTTGGCAGTTCGTGGTGTTTACAAGTATTCATTATAAAACTCCCAGAATTACCTTGAGGTAAGATGGGTGGCCCATAAGTTCTATAAATAAATAAATCTCATTTATCATGCTTCTTCAAAGTCCAGTTTTTTGCTTCTATGGAGTATCAGAGGAAATACTTCTTTGCAAGTATAGAAACATTACAGCAGTTTAAAATTATGCTCATCGTCCAGGTTCCTTTAATATTACATATGTCACCAGCAATGTATGAAAAGCTGGCATTGTGTAGAATAGGAAATCTACAGAATGCATGACTTTTTAGGCAAAGTATGAAATGTCTGGATATTGTACCATAGTTTGCATACTCTATTCAAACTTTCCTACATTCTTAGAATATTTCCCATAACATGAAATAATAGATGATGCCTTCAGGTAGAGGACTGTCTTCTGTAAAATAAGCCATATGGTCAGATTGTTGTCGGTGCTTTTGCAACAATCAGACAGTTCAACTTAATTTACAGCTTTACTGTTATCAATTTACTTAATATCAATGCTCTTAATTCCGAGCAATACATATGACTACCTAATCCAGCTAAAATACTGTGATTGCTTTTTATACAGTATATATTCAGATTTAACATTTGTAAAACCCACCTATTTATTCATTTATGTACATGTTGGGAGTGGGATATTTCTACTTTGTCAAATGATATCTGTGGAACCCCCAAATCAGTTTTGCTAGTAAAAAAAATTGCTGAAATTTGTGATAGGTTAATATTCTCATAGCAAATTTTGTGACATTTCAGATGAACATGTCAAAGTCTTGTAAAATCTTAGTGTCTCTGAGTGAGGTTGCAAGACAATGAATCTTGCTTTATCGAAGAAGCAGGCGAGACAGCAAGTTGAACAACTTAACTTTATTTACGAACCAGGCAAACAACAGAAGAACGTGGCTTCTATTTATACTATCAACTGTCAATAGGTTAGCCAATCAGGGCTGAGCCGGTTTCCCCCGCCGTTTACTCCGCCAATCGAAGCCGGCTGGATTTGACAGCTCGGAGCTGTCATCGGCAGCGCGTGCTGTTACCAGGTGATTTTGACAGCCGAGAGCTGTCAGTCGGTTGGCGCCTGCGTGGTTTGGTCCGGCAGCTTTTGACAGCTGTCAAAAGCTGCCGCGGTTTTACCTCAGCCCTGTTTAACACATTAATAATAAGTGAATACACAACACCCCTTACCCCTCCCTCTGATTGAGTTGATATTCCCCAACTATTTCTTTTTTGGGTTTCCCCATTCATATTCTTCCAAATAGGCAGGGGGTCTTTTTATTCTTTCAGAGCGCCGGGGTGTTGACTCTGCAGGTCGTTCCCTTTCCCCAGGTGTATCGGAATCTGGCTCGGGGGGCAAGGGACTTGGCTCCGCTGTTTCAGAATCGTTTTGTGTGGGGTCTTGTTGTGGAGCAATTTGATCGGGGGGGTATTGGTGTGGTAATGTTTGCGGCAGGGGTTCTGCATGCATTTCGTTGTTCCCCCTTTCCCCCATATTTTGTGGGCTGCGCCGCCGTAGTTGGTCGATGTGTCTGCGGATTTGGGCATTGTTGCCTGTGTCAATGACGTATGATAGGGGACCCGTTTGTTTCATGACAACCCCTTGTGTCCATTTATTGCCCCCTCCATAGTTCCTGGCCCAGACAGCTTGCCCTGTGCTGAGAGTTCTGTATTGGAGGGGAAGCTCTGGGTCTAGAGGGGATCTGTCGGGATGTAAACGGTCCAATCTGTTGGTTAGTCTCTTGCCCCAGCGGAGTTCTGCTGGAGACTTCCCTGTAGTTGTGCAGGGGGTCGTGTGTTGAGCCAAAAGGAATTGAGCCAGTCTGCGGTGCCAGTCGCCGGTGATGATTTTCCGCAGTGCCTCTTTGGTCGACTTCACCATCACCTCTGCCAAGCCGTTAGTGGATGGGTGAAACGGAGCTGTGGTGGTGTGCCTAATAGAGTTCGCCGTTGTGAAACTCTGGAATTCGTAGGAAGTAAATTGGGGGCCGTTATCGGAAACTATCACATCCGGGAGCCCATGTGTTGCAAACAATCCCCTTAAAACCTGTATTGTGGCTGCCGAAGTTGTGCTAGTTACTGGGGCCACCTCGAGCCATCTTGAATAGCTATCCACGACTATTAGGAACGTTTGTCCCTGGAATGGCCCTGCAAAGTCTATGTGGATGCGAGACCAGGGTGTCTTTGTAGTTTCCCATCTGTTTATGGGAGCTTGGGGCTGGGCTGCTCTGACAAGTTGGCAGGGATAGCAGCCGGCTACATGTGCTTCTATCTGCTTGTCTAATCCTGGCCACCAGACGTAGCTTCTGGCCAGAGCCTTCATTTTGACGGTTCCTGGGTGGCCTTCATGGAGGCTTTCTAACACCTTTAGTCTGTGCTTCTCAGGTATGATTACCCTGGTGCCCCATAATAAACATCCTTGATGGGTGGATAATTCTTTTTGTTTTAAAATATAAGGTTGGAATTCTGGGTCTGGCGGTGTGGATTGCCAGCCAGACGTGACATAGCCTAAGACTCTCCCTAGTGTTTTGTCTGCAGCAGTGGCTGCAGAAATGTCCTTAACAGATAATGGGCATTCCGGAAGTTCTGAGATAGCCAGTATCTTCCCAGCTGGTGCTGGGTCTGGGGCGATGATCGGTTGGGGTAGTCTGCTAAGCCCGTCAGCATGGCCCATGGTTTTCCCTGGTTTGTATTCTAAATTGTATGAATAGGCTGACAAAAAGGTAGACCATCTCAGGATGCGGGGAGATAATATTTGGGGCGTTAGTTTGTTTACAGTAAAGATTCCTAATAGGGGCTTATGGTCCGTAAAAATGGTAAAGGGTCAGCCATATAGGTAGTCATGAAACTTTTTTACGCTAGCCACTATAGCTAAAGCCTCTTTATCGATCTGAGCGTAATTGCGCTCAGGTTTTGACAGCGTTCTGGAATAGAACGCTACAGGGGTTTGCGTACCTTCCTTAGTTAGGTGGCTTAGGACTGCTCCGATGCCGTAGGGAGAGGCATCGCAAGCCAGACATAAGGGTAGCTGTTCGTTGAACAGGGCTACAGTTGCATTGCTAGTTAGTAAGTTTTTTAGTAGATTAAAACTTTTATCGTGTTGAGGTGACCAATTCCAGGGTTTGCCTTTATCTAATAGCCTGTGGAGGGGTTCAGCGATGGAGGCTTTATGAGGCAGGAAGGTATGATAAAAATTAACTAACCCTAGGAAGGCTTGTAGTTCCTGTTTATTTTTAGGGGTTGGTGCTGTTTTAATGGCTTTAATTTTTGTTTCAGTGGGGTGAATTCCCTTAGCGTCAATTTTAAATCCTAAAAACTCTGTTGATGGCACCCCGATGGAGCATTTGTCTCGTTTTAATTTGAGGCCAGCTTCCCTGAATCTAAGGAGTACCTTTGTTAATTTGTCAGCTAAGTCTTTTTCTGATTTCCCTGCAATTAGGATGTTGTCGAAATATGGACAGACCCCAGGGATCCCTTTAAGTGTTTTTTCCATGATTTCTTGGAAGATCCCTGGGGCTGCAGAGATGCCGAATTGAAGGCGGTTAATTTTAAATGCTCCTTTATGGGTGACGATTGTCTGAGCTAAGGCGGTGTCAGGGGTGACAGGCAGCTGTAAATACGCCTGCGCCAAGTCTAACTTAGCAAAAATGGCGCCTGACTTAATGGCCGCGAGGATGTCTTTGACAGCCGGGACCGGGTAGGCATGGGCATTTAATGCGCGGTTGAGTGTCGCTTTATAATCGGCACATAATCTTATTTGGCCATTTGGCTTAATTGGGGTCACTATGGGTGTCTCCCACTCTGCCCCTTCTATTGGTTCTAGGACTCCTAAGTTCGTTAATCGGTCTAGTTCGGTTTCTATTTTTTCTCTTAAGGCGAAGGGAACTCTTCTTGCCTTGATTCTGACTGGCATTACATTTGGGTTTAGTTTTAATGATACCGGCGGTCCTGTGTACTTCCCTAGCGAGCTGTCAAAAACGTCTGCGAATTGAAGGCAGACAGATTCTAAGTTTGACAGCTGAATGGCGTTGACGCCTGTCAACGCTATCCCTAGCGCCTCAAACCAGTCCAGTCCTAGCAGGCTGGTCCTGTTTTCCTGGGTCACTAGTATAGGAAGGGGTCCTTTAAATTGTTTGAACTCCACTGGGACGGAAGCCTTTCCCCAGAGTTTAATGGGCGTTTTTTGAAAATCCGCTAGGCGGAGTTTGGTGGGTTGAAGGGCGGGCCGTTTTCTACTGCGGTTACAAATGTCCCTGTAAGTTTGCCACGAAATGAGTGAGACGGAGGACCCAGAGTCCACTTCCATCTCACAGGGAATTCCATGAATCAGTACGTCCACCTTGACTTTAGGCTTAAGAGTGCTGTGGACTGTGTATTTCCCCGCCCTTCCCCTCACGTTTAGCACTAGGGGTTTGGAATTGTGCCTGGCCCTGGGTGTGTGCTGGTTCATACCTGCGGACGTCACCTCCAGTTCGTGCAGATTTTCTCGGCTCCGGCTGCGGCACACGGCTTTGAGGTGACCTGTCTTTCCGCATCCATGGCACTTGGCACTGCAGAACCGGCACGCTGCTCTCGGGTGGCTTCCACCGCAGCTGGCACATTTAGCCCTGTTTGGCTGGTAGTTAGCACCCCTCTGGTTGTTGGCAGGGGCCCCTCTGTTGCTGCGTTGCAGCCTGAGCTTTTCAAACCGCCGCTGTACAGCATCGATGTCCATGGAGACGTCGTCATCTTCTGGACCGCTAAAACCGCCGTCCTCCTGATGCACGGACCCACTGGGCCCGCTGTCAGGTGAACGTTGGTTGTCACCGTGGCTGTCCTCGTAGGCAATGACTTCCCTCGCCACATCAGCCATTGTCAGTTCGGGCTTGGCGATCAGCTTTCTCCTCAGCCGCTCATCTTTGAGCCCTATGACGATTTGGTCCCGGATTCGGTCCTCTAAGTCCGGGAACCGACATCGCCGTGCAGCGTGTCTGACCCGGGTTATAAAGTCATTGGCGGGCTCGTCAGGAAGCTGTAGTCTTCGGGCGAAATTTACCCTCCAGAAGAGCTCTGACTTGGTGGGCATGAAGTATTTACTCAGCCCCTCGGTGAGATCAGCGTAGGAGATGGTGGCGATTGGTTCTGGACTGAAGAGTCCCACAGCAGCATCATAGACAGCGGGCCCACTGAGCCAGAGGAGGGCGGCTGCCTTCGCCCGGTCGTCCGTAATCTTCTTTACCACCAGGTATCCTTCTACCTGGCCTAGATGAGATTCCCAGCATTCTGGGTGGCGGGTGTTGAACTCTCGAATGTGGCCATGGTTCGTCATGCTGTCTGTCTAGCCGTGGGTGCAGCTGCTTGCGTTATAGGGGAGTTCGGCTCCCGAGTGACTTCAGCGCGTGACTAGCTCAGGCTAAGGGAAAAAAATCTCTTCTCCCCTTAGGCGGTGACTTCAGCTATGCAAGCAGGCATCCCACCCTCGTCGCCAGTGCTTTATCGAAGAAGCAGGCGAGACAGCAAGTTGAACAACTTAACTTTATTTACGAACCAGGCAAACAACAGAAGAACGTGGCTTCTATTTATACTATCAACTGTCAATAGGTTAGCCAATCAGGGCTGAGCCGGTTTCCCCCGCCGTTTACTCCGCCAATCGAAGCCGGCTGGATTTGACAGCTCGGAGCTGTCATCGGCAGCGCGTGCTGTTACCAGGTGATTTTGACAGCCGAGAGCTGTCAGTCGGTTGGCGCCTGCGTGGTTTGGTCCGGCAGCTTTTGACAGCTGTCAAAAGCTGCCGCGGTTTTACCTCAGCCCTGTTTAACACATTAATAATAAGTGAATACACAACAAATCTGTACCTCTGTGTCCTGGCACCAATATAAGTCTCAGAATTATATTTTATGCAAGGTATTAGCTCCGAGCAGACATTCTTCTCTAGGCTGGATTAATTCATTATGCTTAATGTATTGTATTAACATACAATATAAAGGTAAAGGTAAAGGTTCCCCCACACATGCGTGCTAGTCGTTTCCAACTCTAGGGGCCGGTGCTCATCTCCGTTTCAAAGCCGAAGAGCCATCGTTTGTCCGAGGACGTCTCTGTGGTCACGTGGCTGCCATGACTAGACACCAAAGGTGCACGGAACGCTGTTACCTTCCCACCGTAGTGGTCCCTATTTTTCTACTTGCATTTTTACGTGCTTTCGAACTGCTAGGTTGGCAGAAGCTGGGACGAGTAACAGACGCTCACTCTGTTACGCGGCACTCGGGATTCGACCCGCCAAACTGCCAACCTTCTGATCGACAAGCTCAGCATCCTAACCCACTGAGCCACCACGTCCCTTAACATAAAATATATTGCATGATAAACTACTCAAACAGAGTAAGTTCGCATGAGATACTAAGCCCCCTAAAAAAAAACCCTGTAGCCAATATTAACACTGAGTAATATTTGCTTCCAATTGCACAGCTAGCAATGCATGAGTATATTTGGAAGGGAACTCCCTATCTCTGGTGATGTTCTTTGTTCATAATGATCATAATCATACCAGTCTTCTAAACTTACCTGCTTATTTTGCACTGATTAGCCTCTTCATTGCATATATGCTTAAGGGCATGTAAATTCGATGTTTTCAAAAGCAAATCATGCAAAATGATTGTAGGATATGGGAAGAGGATGGAGGAATAACACACCAACCAGTTAAAGTATGGTGGTTTTCTCAAACTTTACGTTTGAATAATCACTTTCTGCAGTCACCCATAAAATAACTCATGCTCAGCCTGGGAACTTAACATTGTCATTTATTAGCAGATTTTTTTGAATAAACACACTAAACCTACTGAGTTAAGTACTTGTCATATTTTTTCAGGTTAGAAGTTAAGTGGGCTGGAAATACCTACAGCACAGGAATGAAAAACAGATCAGAACTGGCTTATGAGAAATAAAGACCAAGATACTGGAATATGCAAAGTATGCAATTGCTAACTTACAGTGTTTCTGGTGCATATTAAATGTCATAATGTACAGCAACTTTCTCCAATCTAGTATCTTCCAAGTATTTTTGGCCAACATCTCCTAGAATCCCCATGTTGGTTTCAGAGGGGCAGGCTATCCCTTGATTATTCCACAGATGATAAATCCATGTTTTGATCCAAATTCCCCAAAGCATCTTGTTAGGGAGAATTACATCTACTTCTACTCAGCAGCACAATTTGGTGTAATGGTTAATATGTTGGGTTGAAGCTGGAGGAGACCCAGCTAAAAGACTTTGCCATGAAGCTCAATTAATAATTTTGGAACTGTCACGATCTCTGAGCCCACTCTAGTTTAAAGGTGAAGGTAAAGGTTCCCCCAGTCTAGTCATGTCTGACTCTAAGGGGTGGTGCTCATCTCCATTTCTTAGCTGAGGGAGCCAGCGTTGTCCAAAGATTCTTCTGTGGTCATCTGGCCAGCAAGACTGGCACAGAATGCTGTTACCTTCCCACCCAAGTGGTACCTGTTTATCAACTTACATTTGCATAGTTTTGATCTGTTAGGTGGGCCAGAGCTCGGGCAAATGATGGGAACTCACCCCATCACACGGCTGTGGGATCTTTCCAGCTGACAAACTCAGCACTTTTAAGCACTGAATTATTTCTACCCCTCCTTCCCAGGTTAAAGAGTGTTTTTTGTGGGGATTGCATGAATGCACATCCTTGTGTAGATTGCCATGTGGGAAAGATATGAATTGAAATAATATCACCAATACAGATGAGCATCTTCTTTCCATTGCTCATAAAATGCACAAGAAGGGAAAAGGGAACAATTTTTTGTGTATATAGAGAGAACATTGGATCATAGGACAAGAAATCAGGGAAAGAGGCTAGCCTGGGCATGTGACAGTAGAAACCTCTCAACCTTGTCCAAGTCACTCTCTAAATCAATGATAGCAAACCTTTTAGAGACCGAGTGCCCAAACCGCAACCCCAAACCCACGTATTTATCACAAAGTGCCAGGGCCGCATCAACATTGTGGTGCCCTCAGGGGGGGCATGGAGGCGCCTCTGAGTGCCGTCTCAGGCACGCAAAACCTGGGGGCACAAAAATGGGCCACTGTGCTGCAAGGCACAAAAACAACCGCTGCAGCACTGCGGAGTGCAGATACAAGATGCTGCACCATGGAAGAACGGGGCAGGGCTAGTGAGTATCACGTAGGCACTAACCCCCACCCCATTTGCAGCATGTGCGTGCTCGCAGCCCTGTGCACACATGCATGCATGTAAAATGCTTCCCCCTCCCAGTCCATCAATCAACAATGGTTGGTGACCTCTGCTCTACCACCTCTGCTCGAGCTTGCAAGTTGGCCGCTTTGCCTCCTTTGTGCTGGGTGGGGCTTCTGCTCCAGGCAGTGGTGGTGGCCTGATGGACCTGCTGCTGGCGGCAGTGGCACACGTGCCAACAGTGAGGGTTCTGAGTGCCACCTCTGGCACGCGTGCCATAGGTTCGCCACCACTGCTCTAAATCTTTAAGTGGAGATTCCTATAGAGAAGAAGAAATGAGAAACCTTATTTCCGTAATGAAATGCAATTGGGAAGGTTGATGCAATTCATGATTTCTGTAATAGACAAAGAGCAGATATAGAAAGCTGGAGAGAGGCCTAAAACCACCAACTGACTTCTTTCTTTGTCTAATTAGGTCTTGTTCCTAATTAAACCTAATTAGTTGCTATTAGAGCCACTTAATCACCAACCCTTCTTTTGTCCTCCACCTCTATTTGCTAGGAAATATTAGTCATTATGGAGACACAGAATAATAGTCCTTATTGGCTATTATTGGCAAATCTTCACTTTCTTTTTATATATACCCATATTCCTAAAGTATAGGCTGAATTATTCACTGTTTAACATTCAAACGTCAGACACCATTCAGGTAAATGATGTAATGAGACCTATTCTGTTCAAGAGGAAGGGAAAGCAATGATTTTATTGTTGCATGCTTTACTTTTAAGATTATAACATTAAAACCTCATAATAGACACAAAAATTAAGTTCCTTGTAACAGATCATAGTTAAGTGGAAATCTAATGTAATCAAAGCCAGGAATAGGGTATTCTAAGATGGCGGCGCCTGGAATGGCTGCGGCTGCATTGGCTCTTGAAGGCGAATAGTTTTGGGAGGGATAGTAAGGGCTATAGGC
The DNA here is from genome assembly GCF_964194415.1 of Vipera berus. NCBI lineage: Eukaryota > Metazoa > Chordata > Lepidosauria > Squamata > Viperidae > Vipera > Vipera berus. The sequence continues at coordinate 16,340,582 of NC_138206.1, forward strand.
CACATGATCAGGAAGATTTTAATGTGTTTGAGCAACATGGTGGAACTAAGGTAACATACAACATACAACCGACAATCTTTGCTGGCCTGGCGAGTTTCTAGTTGTTTTGGAACTGTTGGTGAGACCATTAAAAGTCGTTGGCGCTGTTTGAATTTGTTCTGCCAGCAGCAAGATCTGACTGCTGGCCCAGTGATGGATTCTACTGCAAATCAGGGCTGTTTCCAGAGGAGGCAGAGGGGGAGAGGACCTGGAGCTTATGGAGCAAAGGAACTGGATGAGGCTGTCGGCAGGCCCAGAGGAAGAGAAAGAGGCTTTTGGAGGAGTTGGTGGCGGTGGCAGCAGCGTGCTCCAGGGGCGAAAAGAAGCAAGGCCTCTTTAAGGAAAAGGTGGAAGAGTCAGGATCAGAAAAAGGAAAGAAGGTGAGGTTGTTGGAATACAAGCGAATTTGAGGGCTAATCCACATGGAGCCCCATTTCCATCTGTCCTGTTTGCCATCATTCAATCCCTAGAGACTAAAATGGACAATGTGAAATTTGAGCGGGCCACGAACAAGGAGTATATATTGGAGGTGGTGACCCTTTGAGAGCTCTATGCAACGAAATTTCATTTTGATGTATGCCGATTGGTGTACATTCAAAGTGACAATAAAGTTATCATCATCATAAATTACTCTTCACTTCAAGTCTTTGCACTGTGTATTATTTAGTTGAGAGTAATCAGAAAATCAAGAGGGACTCAGTGGGTTAGGATGCTGAGCTTGTCGATCAGAAGATTGGCAGTTTGGCGGGTCGAATCCCGAGTGCCGCATAGCAGAGTTAGCGCCTGTTACTCGTCCCAGCTTCTGCCAACCTAGCAGTTCGAAAGCATGTAAAAATGCAAGTAGAAGAATAGGGACCACTACGGTGGGAAGGTAACAGCGTTCCATGCACCTTTGGTGTCTAGTCATGCCGGCCACATGACCACAGAGACATCCTCGGACAAACGCTGGCTCTTCAGCTTTGAAACGGAGATGAGCACCGGCCCCTAGAGTTGGAAACGACTAGCACGCATGTGCGAGGGAACCTTTACCTACCTTTACCTTTAATCAGAAAATCAAACAAAACATTTTTCAAAAAAATATTTTCTTTCAAATAGTGCCTTTTTCTGATAAATTGTTTCTTTTGAACAACTGAAGATTGTAGCTCTGAGTCCACTGGTTAATGAATAAAACCTACTGATTGCAGATAGACATGTTTAGGAATTAATAAATTGAGAATTGGATTGTAAACAAATAGTGAGTTACACAACCATCTATCCTTCAGCCTTATATAACATGAATTTATTCTATTTGACAATCTCTGGCAATCTGGCCTTTTATTTTCTTGGCTTATGGTTATTTTTTATTCTGGCTGCTCATATGTGCATTTAATTAACTGTCTGAACAAATCCTCGCTATTTTCTTGGCAAGATTTCAAAAGTGGTTGCCATTGCCTCGTTCCTAAGAATGAGAGAATGTAACTAGCCCAAGATTACCCACCTGGCATTGTGCCCAAATCAGGATTAGAACTCATGACCACCTGTTTTCTAGCCTGTTCACTTAATTACAACACCAAACTGGCTCTCAGTTAGTTGGTTGGTTGGTTGGTTGGTTGGTTGGTTGGTTGGTTGGTTGGTTAGTTGGTTTGTAAGATGCTAATTCTGCTCTTTCTCTAGAACAGGGGTCCCCAACCATGAGGAGTTTGCAACTGGACCTTGGAAACGGCTCGTGAGTATGAATGCACACACATCCTCACTTGCACGAGTAGCAGGTGAGCACATGCACACGCTCTTCATTTGCATGAGTAGCAGGCATGCATGTGTGCTGCTTGTGGAAATGGAGCTGTGCTCAAGCTCTTGTCAGCCATTTGTGCAAACCACCCTCTCCCCCGCCCCTGGTCTGCAAAGCCAGAAACATTGGGGAACTCTGCTCAAGAAGCTCAATAGGGATATTGTACACAGAAGTTACTTCAACGTTCCACCCATTACAAAAATCCTGTGAGTTTAACTGGGCTGAAAGATAATCAGCAATACAGATTAATCAGTAAGCTTCCAGTCTGAAGTAGACATGAATCTAAATATCTTACACCAAACCCTTAACTACTTCTTTGCATTGATATGACCTTCTTCTACCATTGAGAAGTCAATGACACAAGTATAGAAACCACAGTTATTTAGCAGTTGCAGCACCGGCCACTATGATATCAGATTCCGAACACAGGACTATATGGAGGCATGTAAACAGAGGTATAATGGATTTTCAGCCATTGAAATATTTCACACAGGGCTGAATTAGTTAACTAAGGCATCTTTAATAACCGCCCTTCTAGAAGTTATACATCAGGCTGATGTAGGAGACAATTGATAGGATACATTGCTCCGAGCATCTTGTTCACATTCTTGAATATCACAAATTGAATTCTTCCAGTCTAGTTATATAAGAGGAGTTACTAAATACACCCCAGAGTTGACTCTACTTCAAAGTTGACACCCAGATCAACCTGAATATGAAAGATTTCAGCTGCAAAAAACTAATTCAAGGTGTTATAACAAGCTTGTGAAGGCTCTGTAGCAAAAATGAGAGAGGAGAAAAATGCCCCTTCACAACCGAAAACAACTCAGCCAACTATGAATTGAGAAATGTCATATATAAAAAAGAAAAAACCCACAACACCCCCCCATTATGTATGGGGTGTGAGCAGCTCTGAAGGTACCACCAGAGGGCGCTGTGCTGTGGCTGGATTGGCTGAAAATGGTTTCGGCGGGAGATATGGATGGGTAGATTGACCAGAGCATCACCTGGCTATATATATAAGGGGTCCAGGTAATCCCCTTTGTCCAGTATGCGTTTACCACAAATAAAGAGCTGACATGCGGTACTCATCTGGCTCCTCATTGCCATGCAGTCCACAACCCACTACACAATACCACCCCCAAACATCAACAACCACACATTATTTTTTTTCTTCAGTTACTGAGACAGCATTGGCTTTCAAATGGAATATATACTGTGCCTTATCTACTTTGTCTCTTCAGCTATCACAATTAATTTATCCAAGATTATCTTTAAAACAGGTTGGAAAGGCCACTTACAAGCAATTGCTTGCTGTAGTAGGAGCCAGCCAGAGGATCACTAGAATAAATGGAATCATTGGCAGATCCAACCTTAAATCATTTCAAGTCTTTCGTAATCCAAACTGGATCCAACAATAACTTTGATTGTACAGCCTTTTTTTTTAATCCCATTTATATCCCCCCCTTCTTCGAAGACTCAGGGCGGCTTACAATCTAAAGCACAAATCAATGTGCTTAGCAATAGCCTTCATTCTATGTATATGCCTGCTTATTAGGGCTTTCCCCCCCCCCAAGCAGCATTATTACAAAGTCAGCTTATTGCCCCCAACAATCTGGGTCCTCATTTTACCTACCTCGGAAGGATGGAAGGCTGAGTCAACCTTGAGCCTGGTGGGACTCGAACCTGCACTAATTGCAGGCAGCTGGTGTTACTTAAGGAGGCATTAGCCCACTGCTCCACCAAGGCTCTTTTAGAATGGACATCATCCTAAATGCACTATCCTCTCAGAGACCACTAATCCAAACTTAACTTCCACTCTACTAATGCCAGTGGGTAAAACTAGGGTGTCCTCAGCCATGAAACATCTGCTTACTCTGAACAAATGGCAAATCAAGTTGTAACCTGCATCATGCATTGAATCAACTGGAATTGGACTATAGTTTTTATGTCTGCTACAAACTCATGACCCCTTCTAGATACACCAGATCCAAAATGGTGAGATCTCCCAGTGGGTCTCTATTGCACGCCAGTCTGAGACCAGATCTCAGGCAGCAAGTCCATCAAACAGTGGGCAAGTAAGAAATTTACAGAAATCTCAATCTAATCCCAACCTTTTCCAGCCAGGTCTCTGTTATAGACCCAAGTCATGCTTTGCTGTTGAATGACCTCATCCTGATTTACTGTTTATTTAGTATGTAGTATATTTGTGCCTTTGAGTCAATCTTGACTCCTGGTGACTCTTTGGACAAGTCCCTGCAGTTTTTTGGCCAGTTTGTCAGAAGTGGCACGCCCTTGTTTCCTGCTTGGAGCTGGGAGAATGAGAAATTGCCTCAAACTCACCCTGTTGACTTTGTGCATTCTTTGTTTTTATTTTTACACAACTTTGCTTAATACCCGCATTTTATCAAGCCATATTCACTAAACTGTGTCCCAGTATTTCTGAGCTCCCATACATGCATTGGCAGACTGACAGGCTGGAATGCAAAGAGAACCAAAATGTTCCTGTGCTGTGATGTGTGAGACAGTTTGTTTCTCGGTTTGGGCAATGCGAAGATTTTACTGATAACTGTACTTTTGTTTTTGGCATATCTTCTTCTCCTATCTTGAGTTAGCAAAATATCTTGACTTGACCCTTCTCTCAAAATGAGTTACCTGAATCTGGATACTTTCACCATCCATTACTGAACAAAACTGTAGGTGCTACCTAAAATTCCACTTCCTTTTCTCTTTACTATGCTGTTAGCCACACCACTTTATAAGTCAGTGTTTGTGCTGGATTAATGGAGTTAAATAAGATCTTTTTTCTCTCTCTGTTGATTGAAGTGTTGGAAATGCACCTTTTGCTTCTCAAAGTAAAGAGGAGTAACATGAGCAGCAAAACAACTCGTTTGAAAATCTGCTCCATGAAAGGCTGTTTTTGGTGTTAAAACACAGGAAAGGGGATTTTATGCAGATTCAATTAACAATGGAATATTAAACCTTATGCCAGTAATCTATTTGAAACTTATCTTTTTTAATGACTATCCTGTCATTTTACAGATGTAACTCATCAAGAAACAAATCAAAGACAATGATTGCAAATATCAGAGACCATTTCAGCAGACATAATGGAACTATGAATTTATTTGAATTCAGTGAATTAAGTAATTCCTTAGCACCTGGTGGGTACCATTTAACAGTAGTATTTTCTATTTAATCATCCGTACCTGTGCTTCATCCTGTTTTCAAAGGATTGTTTCCTAGTCTAATGATATAATAGAAGGAAACAAATCTTGAGGAAATTAGACTAAATCGCTTTCCCTCCTTAAAATAAGTAGAAAAACTCTATAACGGAAAAGCTACAACACATAAAATTGTACACATGATGTGTTCTTATTCTGAAACTGATGGTACAAAAATTTTAAATAATGGTATAATTTTTTTGGGTAGAGGCTTTTTTCCTGGATTCTGCTGGTTTTCTAATAAATGTTAATTTTACAAGCAATGCTTGTATTTCGGGGTTCTTATGGATTCCAAGTTTATCTCTGGATGGGCGAATATCAAGTGTGAAAAAGCAGGTTCACAATTCGGGAGTCCTCCTGGATGCATGGTCCCTGTTCGAACAACAGGAGAAAACTATGCCCTGCTTTGGTAGCCACACGAAATATGGTCTTACCTTTGCAAGAGGACCTTGCTAGAATTATTTATGTCCTTATTGTCACCTGGATAGATTACAGGAAGTCCTTTACTTACAGCCATTCACTTAGTGACCATTCAAAATTACAATAGCACTGGAAAAAGTGACTTATGACCGTTTTTCACACTTATGACTGTTGCAGCCATCCCCATTGTCATGTGATCAAAATTCAGATGCTTGGCAACTGGTATGTAATTATGACTGTTGCAGTATCCCAGCATCATGTGTTCATCTTTTGCAGCCTTCTGACAAGCAAAGTCAAAGTCAAGGTTGCTTAACAACCTTGTTACTAACTTAACAAGCGCAGTGACTTACTTAACAACTGTGGCGAGAAAGGTTGTAAAATGGGGCAAAACTCACTTAATAACTGTCTTGCTTAGCGATGGAAATTTTGGGCTCAACTGTGGGCCTAAGTCAAGGACTACCTGTACTGCAATGTGCTTTACAAGGCTACTCAGGAATTACAAATGGTCCAGAACACATCTAGCTCCTGATACTAAAGGTAAAGGTAAAAGTTCCCCCACACATGCGTGCTAGTCGTTTCCAACTCTAGGGGCTGGTGCTCACCTCTGTTTCAAAGCCGAAGAGCCAGCGCTTGCCCGAGGACGTCTCCGTGGTCATGTGGCCGACATGACTAGACGTCAAAGGCGCACGGAACACTGTTACCTTCCCACCGTAGTGGTCCCTATTTTTCTACTTGCATTTTTACGTGCTTTCGAACTGCTAGGTTGGCAGAAGCTGGGACGAGTAACAGGCGCTCACTCTGTTACGCGGCTCTCGGGATTCGACCCGCCAAACTGCCAACCTTCTGATTGACAAGCTCAGCGTCCTAACCCACTGAGCCTCCGCGTATTACAAGTTCTCCCTCATTACCAGTTCATTTCCAGGTACAATTTAAAGTGCCATTTTTAACCTATAAAGCCCTTCATTGGTTGGTACCTGCAGAATCACTTTTTCCAATCTACATCAGTCCCTACGTAACTAGGACATTTGCAAATAAATTCCTTATATTTCTTTGGGAAGAAATGGCTTTACATTTCTGAAAGGGGATGGGGGGGGTTGCTGGAGATCAGGCTAACCCCTTCCTTGATAGCAATCAGAAGGTTCAAAACTGAATTGTTCAGTTTTGTTTCCGGTGATGCTTAACTACTCCACCATTATTTATGGTGCTTATTATTGTTAGATGTGGCTGTCAATTCAATACTTCCATTATTTAGTCGTTTTTATGTTAATCATACTTTCAGACTTGAGAGTGAGTTTGGTGTAGGAGTTAAGGTACCAGGTAGAAGCTGGGAGATTGTGAGTTCTGGTCCTCCCTTGCACCCAAAGCCAGCAGGGTGACCTTGGGCTAGTCACTCTCTCCCAGTCTTTGGAAGGAGGCAATGGCAATAGAGCCTTGGTGGAGCAGTGGGCTAATGCCTCCTTAGGTAACACCAGCTGCCTGCAATTAGTGCAGGTTCGAGTCCCACCAGGCTCAAGGTTGACTCAGCCTTCCATCCTTCCGAGGTAGGTAAAATGAGGACCCAGATTGTTGGGGGCAATAAGCTGACTTTGTAATAATGCCGCTTGGGGTGTGTGTGAAAGCCCTAATAAGCAGGCATATACATAGAATGAAGGCTACTGCTAAGCTTGTAAGCCGCCCTGAGTCTTCGGAGAAGGGCAGGATATAAATGGAATTAAAATTAAAAAAAATAAAAAAATAAAGTCACTTCTAAAAACTCTTGCCAGGAGATGTGCATGGACTTATCCAGGCAGTCTCTAAGAACTGAATACGATTGAATGGAAGCACACACATACCTTTAAATAAAGTAGAATTAGCTCATGTGGCCATAGTTGCCTAATCTCTAATCTCCTTAGTATTCATTTTCTTATTTCTTAATTTTCTTATTTCTCTTGGCAGTCCAAGTCTTACCATTTTGCAACAGATTTACTTACCAGCTCAACTCTAATTTAATGAACTACTAATAGTCCTCATGGTGCTGGAGAAGTCTCCTACGAGTCCCTTGGACTGCAATGCGATCAAACCGGTCAGTCCTAGAGGAGATCAACCCTGACTGCTCTTTAGAAGGCCAGATCCTGAAGATGAAACTCAAATACTTTGGCCACCTAATAAGAAGGAAGGACTCACTGGAGAAGAGCCTAATGCTGGGAAAGGTTGAGAGCAAGAGAAGAAGGGGTCAACAGAGAATGAGGTGGCTGGATGGAGTCACTGAAGCAGTAGGCGTGAGTTTCTTGAGCCTGACATCACAACCCTATTGGTCTTCCAGAAGTACCATAAAACATGGTTCTGCCAACAACCTTGAGCATCCTATGACAGGATGGAGCCTGCTAGATGACTGTAGATGTTGGAAAGCAACTATCCCAGTCGGGAGGAGGATTCAACTGGGAAATTAGTTTGGAATAATTATTGTAATGTATTGGGTTTTGTCTTACTGAAGAGTATCACGTGGGGTTAATTGCAGGAAGGTTGTTTAAGCAGGGAAGCCAGCTAACGGCTCCCCAGCTCCTCAGACAACCTGTCTCCAGCACTGCCATTGGCTGCTTCTAGGGCAGCAATAGGTTGCTTTAAACCTATTGGCCACCACCTAGAGGCCAGGGTATAAATAGCTGCATTTGCAGCCCTGTTTCTCAGTTCAGTTCCTGTAAGCAAATAAAGAATGATTCTTGCTGAACTCACTCGCCTCGTCTCGTCAATCAAGCAACGAACCCAGTATATAATAATTATGTAAACACAAGAGGGCTAGATCTGACAGGTCCCCTCCCAGAATGCCTCTGAGTCTTATTTTGTCTTTCCAGGTGAAAGCTACCAGTCTGGGGAGATTCCTGTGAAATAGGCATAAAACAATAAAGTAGCTTGTTTGAACTCTGCAAAGTGTGGGTTTGGTTGTTTGCACCTGACAGTATGACAGTTAGTGGCATACACTGCTTTGTTGTCATTCTGTTTTTGTTTTATCTTGTTTTACTTTAATTTAAATTGGTTGTTTTAATGATTTTTTAATGTATGTTGACTGTTTTATTATGTATGCCCATCCAGAGTCATTATATGATATGGGCAGCTATACAAATCTGATTAAATAAATGACCTTTTCATTAGCAAACAAAGACAATAAAATCAGCATATTCTCCCTCTAGTGACATCCTGTATCATTGCAATACACCTTGTGGAAGAAAAGCCCTTGCTTTGAAATTGAATTTTGAACTACAGTATACCTGGTCTCTAATTTCTAAAGGAACATGCTGGGTATGGACATGTGTTAAACTCTTGCAAAGGTAATATATTCTCTAATTAGCTAAGAACTACACTAAGTTTGCCTCTTCTTTTGGATCTGCTAGCCCAGGGGTAGGCAACCTTGGCTCTTTTATGACTCATGGACTTCAACTCCTGGAATTCCTGAATTCTGGGAGTTGAAGTTCATGAGTCATAAAAGAGCCAAGGTTGCCTACCCCTGGGCTAGCTAATGCTTTCTATTGTTATGCTAGCCCAGTGATTATGTGTCTTAGCTGACAGGCCAATATTGCTTATAATCTTCCCCTATATTTTTGTAGTGGTGGTTCTTGTAAGACATTCTCTTTAATTTGAATAGTTCTCTAAAAAAAATTTTCTACTCCGCCAATGTATATTTTGCATGTGACTGCTTAAAATTAAACATGAACAATTTTTTTTTCTTTTCCTTTTTAAAAAATAAAGGTTTATTTTATTTGTGCACTTGATTTCACGAGAGGGAACTGTTTTCGCTAGTTGCATACGTCAATGTTACATTGTAAGGAGGTGCTTATATAATTTATTTCCATTTTATCCTTGTATATTTTTCTCTTACTGTTTTTCTATAAGATACAAGCCAGGGCTAAGGGGAAATACTTCAGGAAGAAACATCTTCCTAGAAGGAATGTCTATGGATATTCTCAATCATCCAGATCCTGGTTGTCCCAAAGATGCTTTTTCCAAAAGGCAACTGGACTTTCTTGAGTTTTTTTCTTTGAAAACATTCTTCTCATCCAAGAAGCTTCTTCTAACTGACTGGTGGGGAATGATGGATTTATATTCTTTGCAGTCTTATATACAAATGCTCAATGGGGAACAAACAGGGCAAAGTAGAAGCAATAGTACATGAGGGAGGGTATGACATAGTTGACATTACAGAAACCTGGTGGGACAAAACCCACAAATGGAATGAACTGATGGATGAATACAAAGTGTTCAAAAGAAACAGGTCTACAAAAAGAGGAGGGGGAGTTGCACTACTGTATATGTAAGAGAACACTACATATCTACAGACATGCACATGATCCAAGATAAAATCTATCCAGAATGTATATGGGTCAATATAAAAGAGAAAAAAAGTGACATTACCATAGGTGTATATTACCGGGCACCCAACCAATCAGAAGAAATAGATGAACTCTTTGCCAACCAGTTAACAAAGGTATGTAGGAAGCATACCAGAGTAGTAATGGGAGACTTGAACTAACCAGATATCAACTGGGAGACAAACTCTGCAACGAGAGGGAGATCAAACAGATTCCTAACCAACCTAGCTGACAACTTTGTCATCTAAAAGGTGGAGGAGGGAATTAGATGTAAAGCCATACTGGGCTTAAGTCTAACTAACAGAGAAGAAGTGATAGAGGGAGTTGAAGTTGCCAGAACCTTGGGCGAAAGTGACCACATCATGCTGCAATTTAATATAACGTAAACACTTGCAACAGAAAACAATCCAACCAGTGTCTTGAACTTCAAAAGAGCTGACTTTAACAAACTCAGAGAGAACCTAGAAATCCAAAAGAGATCTTAACAAACTTGAACAATGGGCCCTATCCAACAAAATGAGTTTCAATGTGGAGAGTTTTACATTTAGGCAGGAAAAATCAAAGGTACAAGTATAGATTGGGCAAGACCTGGCTTAAAAACAGTAACTGTGGGAGGGACTTTGGAGTCCTAGTAGACGATCACTTAACCATGAGCCAGCAATGGGCAGCAGTAGCCAAAAAAGCCAATACAATCCTGGGTTGTATAAACAGAGGCAGAGAATCAAGATCATGCAAGGTATTAGTACCCCTTTATAAAACCCTAGTAAGACCACACCTTGAATACTGCACCAATTTTGGTCACCATATCACAAAAAAGATGTTGAGAGTTTGGAAAAATTCAGACAAGAGCAACTAAGATGATCAAAGGCCTGGAGACTAAAACATAGGAAGAACGGCTGCAGGACTTGGGTCTGGCTAGTCCAAAGAAAAGAAGAAATAGGGGACACATGATAGCAGTATTCCAGTATTTCAGGGGCTGCCACAAAGAAGAGGGGGTCACATTATTCACCAAAGCACCAGAGGGTAGACAGTGAGAACAATTAACCAGTGGAACAGCTTGCCTCCAGAAACCATGGGCAATCCATCACTGGAGATTTTTAAGAAGAGGCTAGACATTCACTTGTCTGAGATGGTATAGGTTCTCCTGCTTGAGCAGGGGGCTGGACTAGAAGACCTCCAAGGTCCCTTCCAGCTCGATTCTATTCACCTCATCAAATCAGACTCAGCTCCTGATAGGTCCATAGACACATTCATGTAGTCATCTTGATAATACTATGGAAATGACTTGTCATTAATTTCTTCAAAAGTTTTTTTTTTAATTTTCTGGTCTAGCTGATAGTCCTGACCTTCCACTCTATTCTGTTTAATCGGTCAGCACTTGCTCTAAGTTTTTGGTGCGGTGATTAGAATGCAGTATTGCAGCTAACTCTGCATTCCACTGCCAGGAGTTCGAGCCTGACCAGCTCAAGGTTGACTCAGCCTTCTGAAGTCAGTAAAATGAGGACATTATGCTGACCCTGTAAACTGCTTAGAGAGGGCTGTAAAGCATAATTTAATGGTATATAAGACTAAGTGCTATTGCTATTACTACACTGTATACATTAGGGAAAACCATGCACAAAGGTTCAGAGAGTTTATTATATGATTTTAGCACATATAAAAACCCTAGTGAATAAATAAAAATGTCCAGAGAATGTTGCATCTTCCCAACAGGTCTGCATGGCTCCAACCCTGCTTTAAGAGAGCATTAAAGAATTGGCTCTTTCCACAGGTACTGCACCAGAACAACGTAGGAATGATTTTTGAAATAGAAGTGATTTACTGTGTTTATTTTCTACACTGCTGTGACCACTTTATATTCATTATTCTTATTCTAGTCTTTTTCATTGTCTTAATCCTCTATAAGCCACCCAGAGTCATTGCCAAGCAGATGCCTTAGAAACTGAAACAATAAATAAAGTTGCTAAAATGGAGTTTGCAGGTGTTTGGAGTTTGCAGGATTGTGGAACTGTGGTGTTTGCAGGGTTGTTGTTTTTTAAAAATCCATACAGAAGAAAATGGAGTTGCTCTCATCTCAAGACCATAGGAAAAGCTGGTACACAGGGCAACAACAATCTCTGTTCAACCTTTTAATCTTGGTGGGGAAATGGTCTCTTGCTTTTTCTAATGTGCTACTGTTGGGCAGCTTATATGAGTTAAGTAGCAGCATTCTTCCCACTGGGGCCAAATGGATTCTTCCCCACCTGCAAATCTGTTCCCGAAATTACCTCCCACACTGCAATTTGGTTCAGAAACAAATAGGTGGTTTGCAAACATCACAGTCTCATTTCTGTTATTTCCTGAGATAAAAATTCCAGTTCATTCATTCTAAGATTTCCTTAAAGCTGACTCTAATTTCTTCTCCTTGCATAAATTCAATACTTGATATGTATGGGATAAAATGTCCCTCAGCTCAGGAACAGAAAAATTCATGAATGTCATACCTTGAACATTCTTTGTAGCTGAGCCTAGCTAACATAAGGACTTTCCTATACTTAAGAATATTTAACCTCTTGGATACTTGATTTCATTGATCCCATACTATTTGCTAGGGGGTGTTGAAGTATTAATACTTCATTATTAGAAACAGAGTTTAACATCGAGGCCAGGAAGAATATATGGCTTTGATTCCATCTTCATGTTCTTTGAGGTGAGACCTCCATAAGCCCTCATTATGAAATACTATATTTGTCAAGGTCATTCTTAGCTGAGGCCTCTTTCTCTAAGCCTTCATTATTTTTACTGAAGAGTAGTACTGATTTTCATTATGAAAAAAAGGCTCTCTCTTATATCAAGTACTTCCATTAAGCCCCCCCCCAGACTATATTTGGGCAAGGGTCACTTTATCACATATGTATTATCAGGGCTTCTTTTCTCATAGAACGCTCAGAACGGAGTTCCGGCACCTTTTTTGGATGGAACCTTGTAGGGTAGGCAAGGCGGGTTGTATGACATGTGTGAGTTCTGGCACCTTTTTCTTTTACAAAAAAAGCACTGTGTATTATGCTATTCAAGGAGACCTCACCAACCCCTGAGTTCACTGATTTTTCTGCTGCATGAAGCAATGGACTATTAAAATCTAGACAACTACTAGATAGCAACAACAAAAATGCAACATGCATCAAGTGGTGTTTTGCAGCCGAGATCTGGTAGACCTAAGCAAGATCAGACTCACCATCAGGCAAACTAAAAATGATGCAGGGAGATGAAACAATAATGAAAGCATTTTGTCTATCCCTAATAATCCCCAGCAGTCGCATCTTATTTTTGATAGCAGAGTTGGGTACTGCATTGTTTCTTCAAATTAGGAACAGGCTTCGACTCAACCCTGACAAGACTGAGTGGCTGTTCGTGCCGGCATCCCGGGAAATTCCGATTATTCCATCATTGGCCATGGGGGGTGAGCTATTACCCCCCGTAGATAGGGCCCGCAACTTGGGGGTCCTTCTAGACTCACAGCTCTCTTTGGAAGAGCATATTGGAGCTGTGACTAGGGGGGCCTTTGCCCAGGTTCGCCTGGTGCGCCAGTTGCGACCCTATCTGGACCGGGATGCCTTGCGCACAGTCACTCATGCGCTCGTGACCTCTCGTCTAGACTACTGTAATGCTCTCTACATGGGGCTGCCCTTGAGGTCCACCCGGAGACTCCAACTTGTGCAGAATGCAGCCGCGCGAGTTGTCTTGGGAGCTTCCCGATACTCCCATGTTACACCTTTGCTCCGCGAGCTGCATTGGCTACCGGTTGCTCTCCGGGTGAGGTTCAAGGTGTTAGTTATGACTTACAAAGCCCTTCATGGCATGGGTCCGGATTACCTACGGCAACACCTGCGGCCGGCGTCAACTTCCCTCCGTCCAGTGCGCTCCCACAGAGAGGGCCTCCTCAGGGTGCCGCCGATCAAAGAATGCCGATTGGTGACCCCCAGGGGGAGAGCGTTCTCTGTGGGCGCGCCAGACCTTTGGAACCGCTTACCGGTTGAGCTCCGGATGGCCCCCGACCTTCGCTCCTTCCGGCGCGATCTCAAAACATTCTTTTTTGAACAAGCTGGCCTGGTCTGACGGGATGGGGTTGGGTTTTTAAAACTAGTTTTAATTTTAATATGGATTGATTTATGGGCATGATGTTTAATGGCTTTTTAATTTTTGTATTCAACTCTTACTGTGTATTGCCCTGTTCACCGCCCTGAGTCCTTCGGGAGAAGGGCGGTATAGAAATCAAATTATTAAATTAAATTAAATTAAATTAAATTAAATTCTTCCTTCAAGACAACTGCAACAGAGAACACTATGGAAAATCGCATCCTAGTGAGAGATCTAGAAAATGGCATGTGCTTCCAGAATGGTACACAGTGGCCTTTTAGGAAGGCTGTGTATCACATTGTATTGTGTAGTGGGTTCTGGAATGCAGGAAAGATGCCAGGCCGATGAGTACAGCATAGGGGTTCTTTATTGGTGGTAGAAACTGTACTGGGGAAATAGGGGTTGCCTGTACCTTTATATACCTGGCCAGGTACGCCCTCAGCCAATCAGTTTAAACCTTAGTTTCCCGCCGAAAACTAACTGGCCACAGCAGTTTCGGTACAGCACCACCTGGTGGTATCAGCGATGCCGCGGCTTACTGTATCTCTTAAACCCCCATACATAACACATTGACTGGGTGGAAAGACAAATTTCAGAAGACATAAGTGAAGCAAAGTGTGACAGGGCAGGGAGAAATCCTGAGTCCTTTTCCTACTTTCTCATCCTCAATTTGTATTATTTGGGGATTACAAATATTCATTGTCTCATGTAAACACAGTATTCTTGTCTATTCCTAATAATTCCCAGCAATCACATCTAATTTTAGATGGCAGAGTTGGGTACTATATTCCAGGTAATAGAATACAGTATATTCCATAATCTACAAATGAAAATATTTGGCAACACTGAAATTTGGATATTATGGAGGCTTTTTTTCTGTATTAAGGTTGTGAAGACATGTGCATGGAATTGTACAAATTCATTTGTACAAAGAACAGTGAGAAATCCAGGTTATATTCCTAATTGTTTTAAGAAAACAAATTGTCTAGAATGTAGCATTTTCTTTAAATCTTTCATATTTCTAGCCCCCTTTGTTGGATGAAAAGAATAAGATTTGTTTTCTTTTTAACCTTCCCCATATGAATTTGTAATGCCTTTATATTAAAAAAAAAAAAAAGGCTGAAAGGTCACTTGTGCAGAATACGTGTATGTGTGATAATCATGGGCTACATATTTACTTAGCCTTGAAAAAAATAATCACTCAGGATATCTAGCACAATAGTTTCTATAATTGGGCGCTATATTTGGGGTCCTTTATTACTACTTTATGTTTTCCAGCAGAAAAAGTAAGCTCAGGGACATAAGCCTCTTTCCTTTGTTATAAAGTACATATAATTATAAATAAATAAAACAGAGTTGATTATATGGCAAGATTCAATCATATTTTCCTCCTCATTCTCCCCAAATGATTCCTCTGCCCTCCGCATTTTTGGGGCTATGCTTTATCAACTTTCCTTTTTATCACCATCAAAATCCAATATATAAACTCCCTTAAGTAATAGAGCAATTACCAATTTACCACAAAAGGCAACACTTTGAGAGGAAGGATCCCTGGGCTGCTTTAATGCCTTAAAACGGTGTTGCACATCAGAGCAGGAAAGCCTATTATTTTCTCAGCAGGCTTAAGTAGAAGTTTATTTACCTCAGAAAAATGGGAGCTGGAGCACTTTTTTTTGATAAAGCTCCTGGATAGCTGTTACATATGCCCATTTCAAAATGTGTCGTGTGGGAGGTGTTGCCAAGGAATTTCAGAAAGAATTGTGCACTCCTGCACTGGGATTCAAATGCTGGTTCAACCCATTTCTTCCATTCTGTGGGATGTTAAAAGTTCTCTAGAGCTAGAACTATGTATAAGAAAGATCTATTTATATGTAAAATGACTTTTGGATTCAAAATTCACAGTAGTTGAATTAACAAGATCCATGATACCACCATTTTCATTCATGAAAGCCTAAGGTGTGGGTTGAAAGGCATCCCTAAGGTTTCAGTTCTGCCAACTTGAAATGCTGAGAATAAGGAACAAAAATGCACAATTGTTGTGTTGTTTTTTGTTGTTTTGCACCTCCTGCAGCGAAGAAACCCCATCCCTTCTTCACGGAAGGAAGGAAGGAAGGAAGGAAGGAAGGAAGGAAGGAAGGAAGGAAGGAAGGCAGGAAGGAAGGAAGGAAGGAAGGAAATCTATTTGATTGCAACTCCCCCCCAAAAAAAGAAATTGACAAAATATGTGTCAAAAAAGAAATTGACAAAATTTGTGTCAATTTCACCTCCTTTCTTTTTCTCTATAATATTGAAAGCTTCTTAGCAAGCCATGAAAATAACATTTTTCTGAAATGACCTGAAGTCAGGAACTGAGTAGAAGGCAGAGGTAAGAGTTCTTTCCAAATAGAGACACTGAACTTCCTCTCTATCACTCCCCCTCCCTAAAATCCTTACCTACCTACATTGGAAAGAAATAAACCCATGTTTCTATACATTTCTAGGAACCTAGAAATCTACTTTATCATAGTGCAAATAACAATTTACATGATGAAGCTTATTTGACCGAATTCCATCAGTCTTGACTCAGGAAATGGTGCACAGAGCTTCTAGGCCAGTGTTTCCCAACCTTGGTAAGTTTAAGACGTGTGGACTTCAATTCTCAAAATTCTCCAGCCAACATCTCCAGCAGAATTCAAAGGGGGGAAGGACTTGGAGCATTTGTAGACATGTAATGATTCTAGGCTGAGTCCTATCTTGACTCTGCCCCCAGGTTCTGTCTCTTCTTCCCGAAAGTAACTGGCCCAAGATCATCTGGCTGGCTTTCTGCCTAAGGCAAGTCCAAAATCCACAGTGTCCCATTTTCTAACCTAATGCCTTCATTACTACACCAAACTGGCTCTCATACACACATTTACATATAATTAAATTCATAAAGTTAAAGCATCAAAATTCATATATATAAATTCACAACAACTGTTTTTTTTTAAAAAAAATCTTTATATAGTTCTTTCTGCCCTAATAATGATTTGCTCCCCAAACATGTTTTAGAATTACAATTATTTATACAGGAGGCAATGCACACATACACATGCATTTTCTGAAAAATGAATTCTGCATGGCTATAATTAAAGGGAAAATAGGGATGTGGGTTGTATTCACACATTTGGCATCACTTCACTTCCGGTGATTGGGGTTCTGCTGTGGCCAAAAATACAGGAACTTGCGCAATAAAGGCAGCAGATACCATTTTTATCCAAGCAAGGGACATCAGAAATGAAGAAAGCAAGAGAGAATTCACTGGAGATTGAATTTTATTAATCAGCCCTGACAGGCTCATTTCTTCTACAAAAGATCTCAGTGCAGAAAATTGGTTTATGGAGGTCCCATAGAGAATGTTTATCTTCCAAGCACTCTGGATACCTGCTTGAAGAGACCTTGCAATTTTTGAACTGAATACACCAATCGGATTTTTAACTCCCTTTTTCTTTGTGCTCAAGAAAAACCAATATTATGACTGGAAGAATTGTGATAGACCGAAGATTTTAAAGTCTACTGGCAAGTCTGACTTGCCACTTTTACTTCTTTCTCCTGGGCTCTCCAATTTACCTTATGTGCGTTTTATGTTACGTGAAGATGGATTTACCTAGAAGTCTATTAATTGTTCCTAAATTATTTTTCACCTGATATCACAAGGAATGGATGTTGCATAACATCAGGGGCATCTGCAGACTAGATAAAAATAGTCCAGACAGTAGCCATAACCTTGCAATCAAAACAGTAATCTTGATTATTTATTGTCTCTTTTGCAGACATTCCAAGTGTTATCGTATCTTTATACAGTAGATCCTAGTCCATGCAGCTTTTGATGGAAAGAAATCCCATAATTGTACTTTTTGCCATTATATTTTCTAACTCTTAATGCACATATTAATCTCTAAGTTATTTTATTGGGTTTGTGTTTGGTATATTTTACATGAATGAATGAATGAATGAATGAATGAATGAATGAATGAATGAATGAATGAACGAACGAACGAACGAATGAATGGATGGATGGATTTTATTACAGACCTTGTCCAAGTATATTGTTTTAACTCTATTAAATAATCATATTAACTCATTATAAATTGCTCTGATCTTTTTAATGAGAGGCTGATATACATCAGATTTAAATAAATAAATCTGTATAAATGCAGAGTTGGGAGCTATTCAGAGTTGAAGGCAAAAAGGATTGTGTGGCGAACGTAGCACTTCCTGGAACTCCTGAAAACATCAGCCCCTTTTCCTGGAATCATATGGATGCTATTGTTGCAAGATGTGGGCAAAATACATATTTGGTTCTAGGAGTTTCAGACAAGTGCTATACTGATGTCCTGTATACTCTGAAATATCTTTTAGCTTGTGTTGCGGATGTTTCCTTAGCTTGATCAAGACATGTAACTTGTGCATCAGTGAAGTGACTGAAAGGTGAGAAGAGAGATAATGGCTTCAATGTTATGACTTGCTCTGATAAAGAAGAAGATTCCTCCAAGTGCAGAGATTAGATAAAACGGAGACCGAATATAGGAAGGGAAATTTAATGATTATTGTATGCTATTAGCTTATAGAAGCTGTGCTTAGAGTATAACTGTAGAATAATAATGAATATTATTGACTAATAATGAATATTTTGTAGACCTATTAAGAACTATGCTGATTGTTTTTCAGGGTGCCCTCCTACAGCTACTCATTGACTTACAACTACTTGTTTAGAGACCTTTCAAAGTTACAATAGCACTGAAAAAAGAGACATGGCCAGTCCTCACACTTAATAACTGTGGCAGCACCCTCACAGTCACATGAAAAAAATCTGGGCACTTGGCAACTGGTATGTATTTATAATGGTTGCAGTATCCCAAGGTCACGTGATCGCCATTTGCAACCTCTCCAGCTGGCTTCCAGCAAGCAAAATCAATGGGAGAAACTGGATTCACTTAACAACTGCAGTGATTTGCTTAACAACCATGGCAAAAAAAAAGTTATAAAATCTGGCGTGACCAATTGAACAATTGCAATGGAAATTCTGGTTTTAACCCCAAACACAGGCTTAAACTGCTGCAATATTAATAAAAAAATATACCATGTACAAAAGTTTGCTAAGTTCACATCTTTAGCTGCTGATCCAGTCAGACCTAAACCTGTGTTCCTGGGAATAAGTAGCGACATTTGTGGATTACTCAGTTGTCAGCCAACCAAAGAGACTTAGCTAAATTTCATCCTATATCTATGGAATCAGGAATAGAAACACACTGACAAGTAGAAACATACAGGAAGCCCATGTGGCTTCATTCATTTTGTTTAAAAATATAGTAAAGAAAGTCTTTCTGTAAAAATATAGAAAAGGGGAATGGATTTTTTTTTTAAAAAAAAAGAACAAGATATATAAAGTTCTTGTATTCGCTAATGCTTATGAATTATTTCATTATGCAATTCTGAATGCATCCAGATGGCATAGAGAGAGTGGTATGCTGCATCTTATACAGCATCTTCATTTTATGTGTTTGTAAACCTAGGCCTTCCATCTTGCTATAGTTCATAAACTGTGACATGGAAAGCCATTGTAAGCAGAGAGGTTTGACAACCGTATCTTGGCACTTGACATAGCTCCCAATCTATTTCAGAAGTTTGAGGTTAATATGCTGTTCTTGGAGGACACATCCATCTCTGGCTTCATTGTCAACTATAAAAATGAGATCATATCCATTCCAAGAATCTGTATTTCTCCAATAGATGTAGATAAGTTCAGTGAAAGGACAGCTGAGGATAGAAACTGGAAATTAAATTTCATCTTATAAACTTTTGTATATCAATAACTTCATTGTCATGGGGGACTGGCAGACTCAATCCATTTATTATTATAAATTAATGCAGATTTATACAATTACCTATTTCACAGAGAAGTCAGAGGTCTGGTTGCCCATTTTACAAGAAAATTCTGGACTATGAAAGATTGTATATCCAATCACATTGGCCAATAAAGAATTCTGTTCTACTCTGTTCTGTTCTGTTCTGTTCTATTGTGCAAAAATTGCAAGTTCTGCTTTACATATAATACTGGAGGAATTGAGAAATGGGTACAATATGTTCACTGTATTTATTCATTTAGTGAAGGTTTCCAAGAATGAGTCCTTAGATCTTACTATTGATTCACCTGACTCGCTTCCTATTATAATAATTATTATGGTTGATTGCACAACTCAATCAAAATCTTGCTGGCCAGATGACTGATACTTTGTCTAATTGTCCCTTCTATTTTTAAAAAATAAAATCATTGTTCCGGTCTTATGATATCTTTAGTTTTACTATAATGCCATTTTGTTTTAAATTTCATTTCATTTCACTCAATTTCTTAATTTTCAAGCAAAGTTACCTTTTAACAACTAATAAATAGTTACATATTGTTAGCCAGACATTTACAGAATGTCTGACATATTAACATTAAAAAGGAACCCAATTGTGGAAGACACATTACTACTACTACTACTACTACTATTACTACAGTCATTTCAGAAGTGTCAAAGCACTTCGGGGTTGAAAGGATCGAATGATTGACCAGGGGATGCCCAATTGGAGCTCCTTTCACATCCCCATTAAGTTGCCCACCAAAGTGGTATCCATTTATCTACTGCGGTCACCCGCTTTCCAACTGCTGGGTTGGCAGCAGCTGGAGCACATGGCAGAAGCTCAACCAATTCCAAAGCAGCAACCAGGTCTCATACACAAGTCTACCAATCATCAGCCCAGTGTCCTAACCATGTGAGCCTCCCCGCTCTCTTGGAAGACACATTAATATATTATGTCCATTACCATAACAGAAACAGGGGCATCTATGAAATGCGATATTTTTCATGATGTGTCTACAAAATAGGTGGACTTTTGTATCATGTTCATTTCATCACTTGATTCCTTTGGCTCCACCAGTTAACCACGAATAAAAACAACATAATATATGGACTGCATACAGGTAGCTCTCAACCGACAAGCACAATTGGGATCAGAATGGCCATTGCTAACCAAGGTGGTTACGTGAGTTGTGCCTAATTTTACTAACTGTTTTGCTATGGTTAAGTGAATCACTGCAGTTGTTAAGTGAATCACTGCAGTTGTTAAGTGAATCCAGCTTCCCCTATTACCTCTGCTTGTTGTAAATCAGCTGGGAAGGTTGCAAATGGCAATCACATGACCTTGGAATACTACAATTGTCATAAATACATGCCAGTTGCCAAGCCCTCAAATTCTGATCACATGACTATGTGATAACTATGATAGCCATAAGTGCAAGGAAGAGTTATATATCAGTCTTTTTCAGTGCCATTGTAACTTCATTTCACTAAAAGAATGGGTGGAAATTGAGAACTATTTGTAATCTGTTTTTTAACCTTCAATATTGCCATAGCAAATAATCAATTATTTTCATTTTATCACCCATACCTATTCAGCAAATATTTTGCCTACAGAAGCAACTTGAGGCTCATTCTGGCTGTTTCCAGATGTGCAGACTTTACTTCTCAGAGTAACCCAGCCAGCCTGGTTATTGCTGGGAGGAAAGAATGAGAAAATCTGTGTATATAGGTAGAACATGATATACCCTGGAGGTGGGGAATCCTTATTTAGTTTTGAGGTCTGAATTGACAGGGGATAAGAAAGGAGATAATGCCACAAAAACCTTTTTTGAAATTCAGTTCAATCAACCTGTCATATCATTGCAAACAATCCAATATTTAAAAAACATGTTAAGGGTTATTAGGAAATAACATCTAAAGCAGACTATATAATCTTAATTGAGTTCAAGATGTGAAATAAATCAGTTTAAATATAGCAAATGTATATTTTTATATCCCAGTGAAGACCAGTTATTGGTAGATACTATATTTACCCAAAAGATAAGTGATTCTGTATTTAACATTATCTCCCTTTCCAAGCAAAGGAAGGTTAGGTTGACAAATTATATTTATCCATTATTTATTTTTAATACATCTAAGATTATCCTGCAATTTAAATATAAAGTATTAGAATAAATACCTATTTTTCCACTGAAATAAGTACAGTGTCACGGATCACATTCAATTAGTGTTATATCTATACTATAAAAATGGGAGGAAATCTAAATTTGTATAAACCATTAATTGCAACCGTCAACATTAAAATACCAGCCATTTTCCTATGATGTTCTACTAATTTAATATATTAAGCATGTTCTTTTTTTCCCTATTCCTTTGTTTATAAATATTATGTGATGAAAATGACAGAGTTTGTCATTTTCATTAAGTGCCTTGTCAGGGGTGCAATCTTCTCTGGAATAAGAGTATTAGGACATTATTAACTGAATGATAAATCTCATTATCTTAACCTTTGGGTTCTTCCCAAAGTATTTAAAAGACTTGGTTGATAAAGTAGAGATAATATTGAACAATTCTTCAGATGGCACAATTTCAGCTAATATCTGAGGAGACAGAAGCAAAATTCATCATGAATTTGATAGGTTACAGAAAAGGCCCCAAACATAATATATAGATCTGAAATGAATATAACTTTTTTTTTAACTTGGAAAAAAGGAAATAAATAAAATCTCCTGTATATAGCACAAAAATACAAAGCTTGGGGTCAGGGACATCTACATGAGGAAGAAGGACTAAAACACTCAGTATGGAAGCCACAAACATGTGATAGAAGCTCTGCCCCTTATTTATTTGTTTATTTATTTGTATCCTGCCTTGATTATTTTTACAAACATCTCAAGGCAGTGAACATATCCAGCACTTCCTCCTCCTGTTTTCCCCATCCCAACAATCTTGTGAGGTAGGCTGGGCTGAGAGAGAGTGACTGGCCCAAAGTCACCAGTTTAATTTTATGGCTAAGGAGGGATTTGAAATCATGGTAACCTGTTGCTAGCCTGATGCCTTAGCCACTAGACCAGGGGTAGGCAACCTTGGCTCTTTTATGGCTGGCTCAGGAATTCTGGGAGTTGAAGTCCACGAGTCATAAAAGAGCCGAGGTTGCCTACCCCTGCACTAGACCAAACTGGCTCAGTTTTTAAATCTTTATTACCTGTGTATGCTATTTTGACTTTTTATTTAATCTATTTAACTCTAACCCTAAACTCTTCCAGAGACACACACACCCCTCAGAAAACTAGACTAAAAAAAAGCGATTGAAGAAACTTGGTGTGTTTATCATTGGGAAAATAGCAAGGAAAGAATATGTTAACATTCTTCCACACCAAAAGTTGAAGCACTGCAATAAAACTTTGGAAATATGAATGTTGTAGAATTAAGTTTAAAAAAGTAACTGTACAGCTATTATAGTCTAGCACTCCACATACATTTTGGCAATTCCAACTCAGCCAAAATTCTTGGAGTTACAATCCACATATATGAAAGGCCTCCAGGCTAAAGAAGTCTGCTCTATAAACAATTTAACACTGACAGCATATCTGTATAAGTTAGTTCTCATGACCATAAGGCTGCCTGCCATTATGACTGAAATTCATGACTGTTGTAAAGTGAGTCATCATATGACCGATCTGATTTTCCTATCTTTTTTGTGGTGATCATTAAGAGAATCACTGTGGTTGTTAAGTGAATCCATTGTTGACTATGGGGCCTTTTTGCCCAAAAACTGGAAGTAAATGCTGGTTTTGGGCAAAAACTGTATAAATTGCAGTCATGTAACCATGGGGCACTGCAAACAGCTGTAAATCAGCCTGGTTGCCAAACAACCAAATACAGTCATAGGACTGCAAGAGAGGAGCTGGCTTTTGAAATTATGACTGGGTCATAAATATCTTTGGAGTGGGGTGTTATGTATTGAGCTTTTGGGAATACCTTATCACGTGTACGCTGGAAAGCTAACGGTTCTCCAGCAACACAGATAGGACTTTCCAGTCCAGGCTGCAGTTAACTTGGTGGGAATGATGGGTTCAATCTGATTGGTTGTTAAGACTATGAGAGACTATATAAAGACTGCATGGATACCCTTAACCCTCAGTACAGTTATAGTTATGAATAAAGCAAGTATTCTTCTGTACTCATCTGCCTGGCGTCTTTCCTGCTCGTCTGAACCCGAAACGTAACATGGGGATTGTCATAATTTCAAACAGTTGCTAAATGACCAGTCCTAAATTGAGTACCTGCAATATGTATGCAAACGCACACATATATAGAGGCCCGTCTACACCTCAGATATGCTATTATATAAGAGAAGACCTTTTAGTTACAGTGGCCAACAAAAAAAAAATCAGGAGTCATCTAGTAGCAGTTTTTCAGACTAACAAATGTTATTAGTTTTCTCTCAGTGGAATACAACATTTTGTCCCAGCAGAAAATTTCCCCAAATGGGTCAATTTGAGGTATTAGCTGTTTCCCCAACAGAGATACAGTCCATAGCATTACCCAGTCATCCTGGGGACAATACATCACCAATGCAGACAGCGTATATATTGCCACAGCAATACTGTACATCACAACTGAGAAAGGCTCTATAGAAACCACTTGCTCCTATGGGAGAAAATAAAGGTTAAATTTGTTAAATCTGCTCCCTCTGATGCCAGCTGCCATGAATCAAATCTGCATTTCTCTGGATAGTGCCAGTTTGTCATCTTCTCGCACTTATCTGAATTCAGTCTCTATGAGTCGCTGTAGAATGCAGTAGAACAGTGGGCATTGGCTCTAATGAAAAAGAAAGAAATAGGCAATAAATGAATTATTTCATTCAGATACAGTAAATAGCTTCATTTGTCCATAGACTTATCCTGTGCCAGTTTCAACTACTGTTCTGCCTGCTTATATTTGAAACAATATAGCCATTCCTTAACAGAAAACTATATGTTCATTTTGGATTGTGATTATTAAGTTCATTATGCCTATGTTCTGGCCAAGTATTTCCTCATGATGAATAGTATGACAGAATATAAATTAAACACAGCTGTTAAAAAGCTCTTCTGTTAGAGATTGGTACTGATCAAAGAGAGCTTTTGAGCGTTGATAAAGAGTGTTGTGGACCATATTGTACTCTATAGATTATTTTTTTGGAACTGCTGTTG
This sequence comes from Vipera berus, assembly GCF_964194415.1. Lineage (NCBI taxonomy): Eukaryota > Metazoa > Chordata > Lepidosauria > Squamata > Viperidae > Vipera > Vipera berus. The sequence continues at coordinate 16,365,551 of NC_138206.1, forward strand.
TATGCAGCCAGTTCTGTCAAGGAATTGCACAGCAGCTGTCCAGATGAAGTTGGGGACACTAACACAAACCTGCAGTCCCTCATATAAATATATTTAATATTAAAATTTACAGCAATCTGTGCCATCATCCAGAAAAGGAAAAACACAAGATAGTCAGGAACACAGGAATATCATGAGGTAAATCTAAAACAGTATACAGAGCACACAGAAGAAAAAGGAGGGAAGAAAGGGAAACTTTCCCTTTATATTTACAGCAACCAATCGTAGCATAGATTGCCTCATGCATGGTCTCTACCTAATCAACTGCAATTGCATGTTCTGGCCTATTGTACACTTTACTGTTCCAGCTACTAAATTCAATATCCTCACAAGTTCTTTCCTTCAACTATTTTTTTTCCTAATTTTCAACTCAAATCTTCCATCCTTTAACTGAATTTCTCTGTTGTAGCAAGCACATAACACCTTGACCACCACTGGTCTTCATGACACTCCAGCTGAATTATACACTTCTAATATTTGATGAAATGCATCTTGTTATAGCTCAATTTTCTCTTCTCCAGATCAAATACATATGATTCTTCAAACTTTCTCACCAAGACTTTACTGAGTTTTTGTTGTTGCACAGTGGGTAAAGTGCAGTATTGCAAGCAAATTCTGCCCACAGTCTGGAGTTCGATCCTGACGGGGCTCAAGGTTGACTCAGCCTTCCATCCTTCCGAGGTCAGTAAAATGAGGATCCAGATTGTTGGGGGCAATAGGCTGATACTGTAAACTATCCAGAGAGTGCTGTAAAGCACTGCAGGGTGGTATATAAGTCTAAGGCTGTTGTTATCTGTCTTGCACTCCTGGGCTTAACTGCATGAATAGAAAAGAGGCTTCACTGCTGTGTTGTTTCAAACAACAATCACTAAAATGCTGACTATAAAAGTGTGAAAAAGAATTGGGGTATTTAAGGCAGATTCAGTACACTGAAAAAAGTAGCATGCCATTCTATTCTGATCCCATCCTAAATCAATAAGGAAATAGCACATTTGAATTCTCAGTCTTCAGTCTAGAAAGACCATTCACTTGCTCTCATGCTAGCTTACTTCATGAGGATACCATTAGGTGCCTAAGTTTTTATTTTGAAAATATTTTTGAATTCATGTTTTTTTTAATTTTTACTTTTTAAAAATTTTTATATTTTTTTTAAATCTTGCCTTCGTTACATTTGTAAATAATTTAAGGTAGTGAACTCCTTCGTCCTCCTATTTTCACCACAACAATAATTCTGGGGCTGAGAAAGAGTGACTGGTCCAAAGTCTCCTAGACAGCTTTCATACCTAAGGCAGGACTAGAATTCATGCCACCCAGTTTCTAGGCTGGTGCCTTAACCATTAACAAACTGGCTCTTATTTATTTAATCCAGAACAAATGAAAACAAAAGGCAGACAGCAGGCAAGGAAATTAGAATGAGGGGAAAAAAACATGCCAAATATAAATTGGGGATAAAAACACAATAAAATACCTCAAACATTTGTATAAAGGAAATCAATACCTGTCCTGCTTCTCCAAAGCTCAATTTTTGTTTTCATATATGTCCCAGGGAGTACCAAGGCTTGCATGATTCTGTTCTTTAGAGCAGGGGTCCCCAATCTGTGGGGCCACAGCCCACTACCAGGCCATGGCCTATTTGCAGTTGGGTCACGTGAACAGAGGGCCAGCACATTTGTTTGTGCATGCGGCAGGCATCGGTGTTCACAACCCCACTCACGCAAGCAGCAGGGGCCAGTGCTTGCAGTTCCACTTGCTCAAGTGGGGCTATGAGCACCAGTAGTCACTGCTCATGTGAGTGGGGCTGCGAGCGGTGGGGTTGTGTGGGGTTGTAAGTGCCAGCACCCACCGTGTGCACATGCACAAGTGCTAGCCCACCAGTCACGTGGCCTGACTGCGAATAGGCCATGCACCTGCCATTCATGCAAAACCATCCCCACTTTGCCCCCTTCCTCCCGCTAGAGGCTGCAAACCCGGAAAAGTTGGGGAATGCTGTTTTAGAGGTTGTAAACACAGCCCAACTTTTGAATATCTTTTTCAAGGCCTTCATAACTGCTCTATCAAGTGCACATCAGTGGCATATTTCTTGACTGCTTATTCTTTTATTGTTGATGGTTAATGCTAAAAAGCAGGAGCTGTCCACCATTTCAATGTCTTTACTGTAAATTCTAAGGCTGGTTGTTCTACATGTTGTCATTAATTTAGTTTAACAGTATTAGGCAGGTTATTTTTGGTGACTGATCAAATTTTTTAAATTGTTATTAGCAATAAGCATTTCTAAATTATTAACCCCATTTTAACCCAGATAAAAACAAAAACACTTTACACATTATTTATAAATAAGAATTATCCCAGAGATTTAATTTCTCATAAGAACAAGGATGAAACTTAAATTTTCTTCCGAATAACATCCAAATATATCTTGTTGACTTTAATGCTGAAAAAACATCTAAATTCCAACTAAAATTAGAAGCAAGCACTTGATATGATTTCCACAGATTTTCCAAATAATAAACTATTAGAGTAGTTAATATTCACATTCATTTACATTCCAAAAACAAACAAGATATTGAAAATATTATATATGCTCAAGAGTACAATTGAACATCTGGAAAATTAAAACTCCTATTTTCATTTCAGAGTCTACATTTGAAAAGAATCTAGAGCTTTAAATGTCCCATAAAAATATCCTCAGTGGCTTCATGATTGTCTCAAATATCTAAGAAGAATTATATAGGCATCCGTCTTAAAATAAACAATCCTGAATTAAACTCATGTTCATAATATATATATTACCCCATACAAGGAATGGGTATTTGCAGTCTTCTATTAACATTGTCATTGAGTTAACAGTATTCATATATGCTGACAAAGAAATCTTGCCAAACTTTCCAACATTTTAGAGATTGTGGATGATTAGGGGACTGGAAGCTAAAACGTATGAATAATAGTTGCAGGAAGTGGATATGTCTAGTTCAATAAAAAGAAAGACTAGGATTGACATGATAGCAGTGTTCCATTATCCATGGGGCTGCCACAAAAAAGAGGGGCCAACCTATTCTCCAAAGCACCTAAAGGCCGCACAAGAAACTAATCAAAGAGAGAAGCAACCTAGAACTAAGGAGAAATTTCCTGACAGTTAGAACAATTAATTAGTGGAACAACTTGCCTCCAGAAGTTGTGGGAGCTTTTAAGAACAGATTGGGCAACTGTTTATCTGAAATGGTATGGGGTTTCCTGCATGAGCAGGGGGTTGAACTAGAGACCCCCTAGATCCTTTCCAACTCTGTTATTCTGATGGGTCCCCAAATTGGAGAATGGACACCAGATCTTCCAGGATCGTTACTTTAAATAGCCTCATTCTAAATTACTGATTTAACTGGCCAGATACAGACAGTCTCAGGAAAAAGATTTTTATTCTCCCATCATGTATGTCTTAAGATTACTTTCTGCATAATCAATGCATAACCATTACTTTCTCATCTGTGTAAAGAAAAAAACTTTAAGTTCTTTCTTTAAATCCTCTTGGCACTTGCAGAGAAAATATGGAAAGAATAAAAGAGGTGAAAAATAGGGGGGAACAGCTCAGTATAAGGAACATAAATCTTAAGATCGGTCTTCACTGTCCTGTTGTTCTCTGAAGTTTGCAGTATAAATTATGTAAGTGTAGTTCTGATGGTCTATGAGATAATATACAAGACAATAAATCTGATTTTATGTACTGGCAATGACATTTCTTGCCATTAAACAAGCAGCTGTGGTTTAATTAAATCACCCACAACTAAACTGAAAGGAAACCCATAACATGCTGTGATTTCATTCATTATTTGTAAAATCAAGTAGCCATATTTCATCATCAGGTTTTTAAATATTGCCTAGCCAATAAGTGTGTAAAAGGAATAGCGTTTAAAAAGAATTGGATCTAGCATTTCATCCTTTGAAAACCCTTTGGTTTACATATATGTGGGTATCGTGTTCTAAGGATAGAGTTAACTGGAGTGTGGCATTTTTTAAAAATCTCTTGAGGTAAATGTTCAAGCCATCATCTGCATAATTATTATGATTCTCAGCAGTTGGTTGAGTATCAGTTCTCAGGAAAAATAAAGTATCTGTAAATGATCCAGCATGTAACCAAAGTATATGTTACCTGAGAGTCAATGAAGAATCCTTCAGAGTCTGTTACTGCTACATATACAATTGATCAGAAGATCTTTGCTAATAAGCTGCCATTTATGCACAAGATGTAATTTTCTCTCTGTGTTGAAGTGAAAGAATGTGCAAAACTATGATTCGGATTGCTCTACAGTCAATGTCCATCCAGACTACCTTTCCCCCAAATTTCCTGGTTTCCTTGATGGTTTAAATGTTCAGATCCCAGAACACTGAGTGTTAATGTTGAAGAAAAAAACCTGGGCAAGGGGAGAATGGGAATAAAACAGAGGTTCATTTTCTGCTTTGCTCCACTGCCAGAACAAGCCTTTTATATAATTCCCTGAGTGTATGAATGAATAACATCCTCCATTCATTTTCATCCCCCCAGCAAGTGCATCCCAACCCATGTTTTGAAGCTCTGTTTGAAAAGTATTGTTTTCTATCCAAAACCATCTTGCAAGCTATTGGCCTTTGACCTACCATTCTACCAATATTCCCAACTCCAATTGGCTAGAGTTCCTGGTGTGACTTTTCCCCTCCTGTGGCTGGTTGCTGCCTTCTACAGCCATTTCATCCTGGACTCCTGTTTGTTTTCAACTGGTGTCACCATCTTCTCTTTTTTTTTCCTTCCAATTAATCCCATAAGGGCTCATAAAGACCATTATGTCCAGTTTTCACTCAGGCTGGATGAATAAATTCTCTCTTTTCCCACCATCAACTTTGTGCCCTATGTACTGCAATGGTTGCTTTTCCCTTTTCATCTGTGTGTGTGTGTGTGTGTCTCTGTCCCTGTATCTCTCTCTCCTTCTCTCTGCATGTTGGAATGAAGTTTGAATAAATGCTACTTTTTTCCTATGAACCTCAACCATCAGTTCTTGATTGCTACAAAGTTTCTATAGACCTACAGTGGAGTGAAGGAAGGAAATAAAAAAACAAAATACCTCCCCATCACTCGTATTTTTAATGACCCTCTAATCTCTTAATTCGAGGTCCAGTTGGGGCAACTGAATGGAGCTGAGCATTTACTGACCAGATGCCCTTCCTGATGCCTATGCCAAGTTCACAGCAGATATTTTCTCTTTGCACTCTGAGAGAGAAATATCTGCCACTACCTAGAATTGAACTCTCAGTCTTTCAAGCGGGAGATGAGCATCTTCACCACTAAGCCACCATGTCACTCTCAATCAGCACCCATATGAGCAGAAATTAACACCAAGATTAACACTAGACCAACAATCAAGAAGTAAACAATACCCCAGTCAAGAAATGACCAATGCAGATAAACAAACTTACAATAAACAGCAGCTTAATCAATGAACCATCAAGAACACTTCCACCAACACTGACAGGGCAGGCCACTAGCATTTAATAATAAAAACTGCACTCTCTTCTAGCACTGATGGTGTTGCCTACTTTGATAATGAAATGTCTGCAAGAAAACCACCAAGCTCAGAAAGCATCAAGGACCCCACATAATTGATATTTGTTTTTCACTAAGCAAACATAGAAAAATAAAGAGGAAGGAAGGAAGGAAGGAAGGAAGGAAGGAAGGAAGGAAGGAAGGAAGGAAGGAAGGAAGGAAGGAAGGAAGGAAGGAAGGAAGGAAGAAAGGAAGGAAGGAAAAGTAAGAAAGAGGGAGGGAGGGAGGGAGGGAGGGAGGGAGGGAGGAGAAAATGTCAGAAAGGCTTATAATGACATTTATGTGTGCAAACGTCTTGGTAAGCAAAGAAAAGGGACCAATGTGGAAGGAAAAGAGAAAAGGAAGACAATGGGAGACCATTCATACATGGGCCAGACAACAGGGTTTGCCTTCCTGGCATGGATGGCATGAATAAGAAGTAGGGAAATGAACAATAAAGATGCACAGAGGACTGAGCACCAATCTTATCCATTGACACATCACTGCAGTCTGGATTGAAGTTTCTTGAGTTGGCTTCAGGAAGGGCTGGGAGCAACAAGAAAGACAAGCAGCTTAGGTCAGGCATGTCAAACTCGCAACGTCATGTGACATTGCACAACTTTCCCCATTGCTGGCAATGGGGTGTGTGCAGTTTTGAAGTGACACATCCGGCCCACGGGCCGGCAGTTTGACATGCCTGGCTTAGGTTGTTATACAAAATTCCTCAGACTACCCTGGATCAAAATACGATAAAATAAGGCAACAGGTAGAACCATTCATTTTAGTGACCATTCAAAATTGCAAAACGACTGACAGGCCAGTCCTCATATTGCAACCATTGCAGCATCCCAATGATTATTGATCAAAATTTGGGTGCTTGGTTACTGGCCTGTACCTACAACCTGCTTTTGACAAGTCAATGGGGAAAGGCAGAGTCCCTTAACGACTGTATGATTCAGTTAACAACTACAGTGATTCATTTAATATGGCAAAAAGGTTATAAAATCAGACACAACTTAATGAATAATTGCCTTGCTTAACAATAGAAATTCTGGATTCAGATGTGGTCATCAGTTGAGGGCTATCTGGAATTGGCTGGAACCTATAACACAAGAATTCCAGTTAGAAATATGATGGTTTCTATTGTTTTACATAAGTAATAAGCACAGAGGCAGTTAATAACTAAATGCAAAGGCAAACATGGAATTAACAGTAAGAAACCTGAAACATTTATTGTTCTGTAAGGAAATACATATTATAACCCATGGAGCAAAAATTACACAGCACCTCTACTTTCTCTTTGATTGTATTCTGTCTTAAGCATGAGTAATAACATTAGGTATTTAACCAATTGCTTCCAGATTTCAGGATTGGGACATTAGTGGGCTTCAATATAAATTAATCTGCTTACATGTTTGTGAAGCACAGAGTGACAAATGTGAAGAAAACTGTGTGTGTGAGAGAGAGAGTTAGTGCTGACCTCCAATGTTTACCTGGATGAGTCCTTGAAAGTTTTCAGAAATGGTTTGTCATTGCTTTTTTCTTAGGGCTGAGAGTGACTGGCCCAAAGTCACCCAGTTGGTTTTGTGCCCAAGGCAGAACTAGAGTCACAGTCTCCCACTTTCTAGCCTGATGCCCCAATCGCTACACCAAACTTGCTTTGGTGAAGAAAACAAGGAGAAAAAAATTCCAAAAACAGAATAAGTGAATAAAGTTTTACTCATGCTGGGTTTGGTGCAAGTACTGGTAAAAAAATATTTAGTGAATGTAGTACAGTGCCAGAAACTGCTTGAGCAATTCTGACCTCGTAAAGTGACTCGTTAATGATTGCCTTTAGAAAACCTATAAACATTTAGTTCTATGAACTGTGAATTGAAATTCACAATCCACGTGATTCTGTTAACCTTTTAGTAGTACTAACTCAAACATAAGCAAATTGAAAATTTCACCATAAAGGTCCATGAAAAAGAAATTAAAGATGAAAGGTGTAAATAATCCATTTTGCAGTTCTCATTTATGATCTGAAATTTATTAATGAACATTCATCATATAATCAGCTGCAATTGATGCACTGAGTAATTCGAACATATTTCTGTCACAAGTTAATAAAATTGAGGCAGGTGGATTTTCCTGAAAGTAAGTTGCATAAGGTTTCTGACTCTTTTGTAAATGACAGATTATACTCTTCTACTATACACAAGTTTTATTCATGCAAGACAGATTTAGACTTCTGAAAGACATATATATATTATATATATAAATAATTTCCTGTTATTACAATTCCTTAATGCCCAATTAACAACAAAGACATTTTTGTTGCATCATGATTATACATACTATGTGTCTGTGTATTTCATCTATTAAAATAAATACAATGTGTTTAGGGTTGATTAAGCCAAAATAATCAGTGGTGTACCACAGCTCCTCAAGCATAAGATTTACTTCAATCCAAATTGCTTAGTAAGGTTATAGAGAAAAGAAACATTAACAAATGCTTAGAATTAACAGGGTTAAAAAACACTTAAATTATGCCTGGTTCAACTGAATTTATTTCTCATTTGTGGTTTACATTTATTGTTTTCTTCCTTTATTTTATCCTTTCCTTTCCTTTCCTTTCCTTTCCTTTCCTTTCCTTCTTTCCTTTCCTTTCCTTTCCTTTCCTTTCCTTTCCTTTCCTTTCCTTTCCTTTCCTTTCCTTTCCTTTCCTTTCCTTTGCTCTGCTTTGCTGCTGGGAACTTTCCTTCAAGCATTTTTTCCCCCAAACATTGTGGAGCATCTGCTTTATGAATTCATATCCTTTCAAGGAGCAAGTTCATTCCTTGTCTGACAAGTTCATTTAACAGAAGTCATGTCAGTACAGAAACTCTAAAACCTTTAGATTTTTTTTTCTCTCCACAGCACAATCTGAGAAATGTTTTCTTAAAAAATCATTAGTGACCTTATTAGAGGTTTGTGTTTGGTCCTGTTTGCAACCAATATTATAGTTTTCAAAATCAATCTTTGCCAACCTGGAGTGTTTCACAATATGTATAAGGCTTCAGGTTGGAAAAATATAACCTACCATAAGTAGCAATAAAATTCTCCAAACTTTTTGATACATTTTTAAAAATCGTCAATAACCCCAAATGCAAGGGATTAAAGGTTTCATGTGAAAGTATTTGTTCTGTCTTTGAGCTTCTGTGATTTCAGTTGAATTTTGACATCTCATTCAATGCAATATAGATGGTTAGAAATACCAACTTGTGCATTGGGTTAGAATTGAAAAGAATAGTTTTTGTTTTTATTTTATACTTATTAATGTTTTAGATTTATCTTCCAAGTAGCAACTGTATTAACACAGCAAAAGAGGAGTGGATATTATACTATGTAATTTATTTTGCTAGCTGTTAGTATATTATTGTATTTATTTGCTCCACTCTGTTCTTGTTTTTTTTAATGTTGCTGGTCATTGTCCAAATAAATATTATTGATTCATTGATTCATTGAACATTGAAATTTTACTTACTGGCTCAGTTCACATATCACAGCAAACCATAATCTGCATTGTTTGGGTTAGGTCCAGTGTATTAAACTGTGGTGATTTGTAAACAATGGCTTACGGATTTATGTGTTGTATGAGTATAACCAAATGTGGCTTCTTGAACAAGACACAGCTATAATGGCATATGAACCCAATCACTATCTCAGGGTACCATCTATTTTTAGATATTGTACAACATGTGTGCCATGCCACACAAAAGACACTGTAAACATAGAAAACATTAACATAAAACTAACCCCATACACTAAGATAACCATACCCCTAGAAGCCATCATTAAAGCACAACTAAAAGTCACCCAAAGTTTAACATGATGTGTGTCAAAAGCAGGTACTTTAAGTATCTTTCTATCACTACAAGTAAATAGTCAAGGCATTTCTGGGACAAATGTATTCCAGAAGGCTAGCCATAAAAAACAACAACTCAGATTTACATCATATGCTAAACTAGGCTAACGTGGGGTTGGATAAATTTTGTTTCTGTGTGCAATTAGGGCCAACTGTTATCTTAATATGTACTATAAACAGTGGTGGGATTCAAATATGTGAACAACTGGTTCTGTGTGGATGCTGCTTCCGGAAGTCCATTCTGGGCCTGGGCAACAAAAAATTAGCTACCGGTTCTGCCGAAGTGGTGCGAACCGGCTGAATCCCACCACTGACTATAAACATTATGATTAGCCATCATATAATTTATATATTGTGTGAATAAGTATAAATGAACTAGCATGCTATTAGTTTATGGAGAGTTCCATAGACTAGAAGGAAAGTTCACATTCTGACAGAGAGGACCACTGGTTTGAAAGAGGACTCAAAGAGGTCATCTGTATTAAAATTGAACAGCCCTCCCTCGATAGAGGGGGACGATATGACACTACCTATCTCCTGTTTACAACACAGTCCTTTCAGCAGTCCCCAAGAAGGTTCCACACCCATTGGCACTTTGAGTCAAGTGCCTCAATGACTCTCAGAGCGCTAATGACCGACCTTCAGATTGCTAATGACCAGATGACTGCAAAGAATGTAAAGTAAAGGTAGGGGGGGAGACTTAAATACTTCATTGTAATTAACTTTCAGAAAATCTCAACCGGTAAGAATGTTTTGAACATTGTGGGCAAAACAAATTTAAACAAGAATTTTGTAAACAGGATCTATGATGAGGGATGATTAGTTAGAAAAGAAGATGTGGTTATTATTTGCAGAAATATTAGAAAACTGTCTATATTTAATTGTTATTTATCAAAATAATAAGAATTGTATTAATTCAAGGTTGGCAAAAGAGAATATTATTGGAAGAAGAAAAAATCAAGTAAGGCTACTATGTGGACTATAGAATTATAGAAACTAATTGTTATTTATTGTTTTTTAAATATAAACCCAGACAACATTCTGTTTACCAAATATTAAGGTGATAATGCTTATATATATATATATATATATATATATATATATATATATATATATATATATATATATATATATATATATATATATATATATATATATATATATACACACAATTTTTTTTTAGATTGCTAACAAAGAATTAAAGGGAGACTGATATGCATTTCAAACTTATTTGTTTTCATCAGTCAGCCATACCCTTCTGAGATTCGAACCTGGGCCGATTGCACATTAGGCAGTTGTTTTAACCTCTAGGCCACAGACAATTTCTCACTTTGTCAGCTGAGAAGCAAGGGAGATATGTGTTAAATGCTTGTTAACTATTTAGATTACCTTGCTAGGCCCCAAACATGGGACAAATCTTTATTTCCTGTTTCAGCCTAACTGAAGGCCATCGACAGGCAGTAGTCACAACAGTGACAGCTCATATTTGTGTAATTTTTTTTAGATTGCTAACAAAGAATTAAGGGGAGACTGATTTGAAATGCATATCAGTCTCCCTTTAATTCTTTGTTAGCAATCTAAAAATAAAATTTAAAAAAATTACACAAATATGAGCTGTCACTGTTGTGACCTGAATACGCCAAGACCTACATATATATATGAATGTAAAGTAAAGGTAAATGTTTCCTCTATCCAGTTGTGTCCGACTTTAGGAGGTGGTGCTCATCTCTGTTCCTTAGCTGATGGAGCAAGCATTGTCTGGAGACATGTCCGCATGGGGCCAGCATGACATCACACTGCAGCACAGAGCATGTGGTGAAACACAAAACACTGTTGCCTTCTCACCAAAGTGATACCTATTTATCTACTCGCATTTTCATGCTTTCGAACTGCTATGTGGGCAAGAGCTGGGGCAAGAATGGGATCTCACCCTGTTGCACAGTGCTCAGGTCTTGAACCTGGGCTGTCAGCTCTCCAGCTAACAAGTTCAGTTTCTTTAACTGCTGAGCATCCAGCCCTCTCGTAAGGAATATAAATATAAATCCATTCTCCATCATTCAGTCAGAATTAAAGAAGTTACTTGGATGAGAAGTGGAACCTTTTCAAAGAAAAACCCCCAAGAAACTCCAGTTCCCTTTTGGAAAAAGCACCCTTGGGATAGCATGCTATTAGTTCTCGACTTATGAGTAGATGCTTAGCGATCGTGCAAAGTTACAACATGTTCTGTTCCAGCCTACGACCGGCTCTGTTTGAATGTCAGGGACAACCCCTTTTTATAATCAATAGGCTGGAACTAATCCAACCAAATTTATTTACAAAAGTTAAACGAAAAAAGTTCAAACAAGACTTAAACCAAAAAGGTTAAACAAGATTTAAACAATAACAGACCAAGACTCTATCAGAAGCTCTTCAAATGGTTGCCTACAGCAACCAGCACCTCCCACACATTCCCCTTTTAACAGCAGTCCCAAGGCGTGGCTTCTCATTGCCTTTTCCCAAGTTGCCTCATTGCTTTCCTCTGTTCTGCTCTGCTAGATTGCCTCCTGCTCCTAGCGTCCCTGAACAGAGCCAGCTGTGGATCATCTTCTTCCAATCCCTCATGCTCACACAGCTGAGTCTGAGGAGGAACAAGATGGGAGGGGCATGGCTGAGAGTTCTGTGTGCATCAGAACCTTCATCTGACACCAAAGGCTCTCCAAACCCCTCCTCCTCTTCCTCTTCAGAATCGTCCGACTCAGCTACCAAAACCACAGGCTGATGCTGAATCACAACACGACAAGCCTCCATGACAGTACTTATGACCTGCTTCCAAAATTCCAACGGCTACCCTCCCTGTGATCACATGACTGCATTTTGGGTATTCTGCATCTGGCCCACATTTACAGCCATTTGTAGCATCTCACAGTCATGTGACCACATTTTATCTTGGTTTTTTAAAATGCCAGCCTTTACTTTTGGTTTTTGGAAAAACCCAGCCCGTAGCAAACTAGTGGTTTGATTAATCACTACGATGTTCACTTAACTATCTGTACTTGAGTTAGTAGTATGAGGGTTTTTCTTGCTGGGAGTTGAAAGTGGGAAGAGATTGTGATTCATTTTAAGAAATGTCAGAGTCTTACTGATGTTGGCTATATATAATTCTGCAGGTTCTTAGAATAAAATTTTATTTATTTCCTCTTTCTTTCTTCCCCTTTGCCTCTTTCATGGCTCTTGTCAGAAATATTTTACCCCACGTTGTACTAAAGTACATGTTGCTTTTTTTTCTTGATGAACCATAAATCCTTTCAGTAATATTAATGGAAGAAATCTGCCTTTGAATTGTGCCAAGCCATGCTTGAAAAGAACCAGGAAAAATCAAAAGAGAAGTTTTGTTTTCCAGGCAAAGGTGCAGCAACAGTCCTATTAATAGACAAAATTACAGCATAATGTAATGGGTGGTTTATAACTGAAAACAGTTTCAATAAAGCCCATTAGAAATGCTATATATGAAACGGCAAAACATCTTTGCTTGTTACTTGAGAAAGCAGCCTGAAAGAGTCTTGACTTCTCCTGTTCTCCCTGATTTTCATTATAGCAGCATGCCACCATATTTATATAAAGAAATAAGGTACAGAAGTCCCAGCACATCAACATTAGAGTGGTTGTTAACCCCAAAAGTCATGCAGAAACATTCAACTATTTTTAAATTTCTGTAGAGAAAATATATAAGTGTTAGGTATAGAACTGAGATGGCAAAACAAAGCATTCGGTGTCTGTCAAGCAAACATTATACTCTGTATTCAGCTATGGGCCAGAAAGGAGAATCATCGTTCAACTGGCAGCTGTATGAGTTGGAAGTTGGCATGGCTGCGTTGTTAACATTCTGAAGTGTGGTTAGATCTGAAAATAGTGGAAGAGCTTGACTTAATTTGGATGCCTTTTATGCATCCAGAAGTTGAGAGAAGATAAGTCCTATACTTCTGGATGCATCCATGGAGAAATGTTGCAAGTTGGCAAAGTCTGACAAGAATGTTAATTAAAAACTTCCCGAATAAAAAGAGCAATGGGACAGTTGGACCAAGTGCAGAGACATGGTATGCTATTGATGTCTTTGATCAGAAGACTAAGGTCACCATCAGTCAGGAATGCTTTGATTTGGGTCTGAATTGCACTGAACTGGGTATTATTTGTTTGTTTGTCTATCTGTTTATTTGAAAGATTTGTAAGGCCACCCTTATTAAGCAACTCCGGATGGCTTACAACAACCATTAAACCAATAAATAAAAGAACCACAAAAACAATTAAAACAAACGAAACCCTACACTCTAATCATCCCTCTGGAGATGTCCCACAATAAGTTCAGTTGCTCTCCTTGTATATTTTCTACCCAAATAATCCCAGTAGTTCAGTAAAAAACCAAATTTTAATGGCCTTCTGAAAGACTAAACGGATGATGGCCTGTTTAACCGCTGGCAGGAGGATATTCCACAGGGCAAGGGCAGCCATGGAAAAGGAATGCTTGTGAGGTCCCACTAAATGGCAACATTTCAGGGAGGGTTCTGATGCCTTCAAAAACTCCCTTCCAAGTCTCCGATGGTATGAATAGGCTTCTACTCTTTTTTAAAATAGCAATAGCACTTATATACTGCTCCAGGTGCTTTTGCAACATTCTGTGAGCAGTTTACAGAGTCAGCATATTGCCGCCAACAATCTGGGTCCTCATTTTACTGACCTCAAAAGGATGGAAGGCTGAGTCAATCTTGAGCCGATCAGGATCGAACTCCTGGCAAGGGCAGTTAGCCTGCAATACTGCATTCTAACCACTGCACCACCACGGTTTTAAAAACTTTAAATTCATCCCACAATAGATTCATTGGCATACTGTACATTTTTATTTTCCTCACTCTTACCTGTCTCCTAGTTTATTTTTTACTCAATTGTAGAAAGCAAGAAAGATGACCTTGACAAAGATATACAAGCTCTGTTACCAAAGCAAAAAGGGATGAATCATGTCTTAAGTCCATAACAGACAGATGTAACATATGCAAAACGCTCAGGCAGATACCTCCCTATTTCACTGAAATATAAGAAATAGGAAGAGGTATGGCACAATCAGACTTGCAAGGTTATTTTACAATAGCCAATCTCAACAAAAGTAATTTTGACCTTCATGTAGAGTTGATTTCATATGCTGGCCAATTTTGTGAGGCTGACCTCGGTGTGTAATAATTAATTACCAGAATAATACTAGAAACAAGGAAACCTTGGATTATTCTCACTGGAGCAATCAATCAATTGCCATTTTACCTATGTGGCAATAATAGAATTTGTTCAAGCCAGCCATACTATTAGGAAGGATGGGTTGTCTGTCTCCAGTGGGAAATGTTAATGAATAAAGTTTTGCACATTTTTATTTTGTTTGCTATTTTAAATTGCATCCTGGTGTGGAAGTCATGCACGGAGGAGGAGGAGGAGGAGGAGGAGGAGGAGGAGGAGGAGGAGGAGGAGGAGGAGGAGGAGGAGGAGGAGGAGGAGGAGGAGGAGGAGGAATGTCAGACTCCATTAAGCTAAGATGGGGAGACCAAAGGTTTTGTGAGGTCCAGAAAGAGAAAAGATCAGGACAAAAATTAAATTAAACTCATTTAAGTGGTCAAGGATTCATGAGAGAGAATAGCCAAGCATAAAAAGGAATGTAAGCACTTCTGATGTTGCAGGTCTATGCAAAATTTTCAGATCCTTAGGGTGGGATTATGTGGCTTTTTAAGAGAAGAAATTGTAGTGTCTTGCCTGCCAGAGAAGTCCCACTTTTATTCTCACCCTTAACAAGGAAAATATGTTTGGCTATTCTGTTGTTGAAATTTGGCAATATGATATGGCAGTGATGTAGGCAGATGGATGTGAGTTATCTACTCCTGAATTAAGGGGAGGGGAGGGGAAGAAAGGGGAGGGAAGGGAAGGGAGGGGATGGTGGGAGAGGAGAGGAGAGGAGAGGAGAGGAGAGGAGAGGAGAGGAGAGGAGAGGAGAGGAGAGGAGAGGAGAAGGGAAGGGAAGGGAGGGAAGAGGAGAGGAGAGGAGAGGAGAGGAGAGGAGAGGAGAGGAGAGGAGAGGAGAGGAGAGGAGAGGAGAGGAGAGGAGAGGAGAAGAGAAGAGAAGAGAAGAGAAGAGAAGAGAAGAGAAGAGAAGAGAAGAGAAGAGAAGAGAAGAGAAGAGAAGAGAAGAGAAGAGAAGAGAAGAGAAGAGGGCTGAGAATAAATTTCACCATGGAAAAATCTGTATCTCATGGCCCTCAGTTCTGTTGGATTATTAGAGCTGCTTTTTTGACAATAAGAATGATTATGAGATCATAATTTGCAGTCTCGACGTATCTTGGTTGGACTGGGAAGCCAAACTAAGAAGAATCTGGTGAATATATGAATGAGAAAATCTGTCTGTCTCCTTCCCCCCCCCCCATTTCTAGAGTCGTGTTTCTCACCTTGGCAACGTTATGATTGCATGGACTTCAACTCCTAGAATTGTGGACTGGCTGGGGAATTCTAGGAATTGAGGTCCACATATCTTCAAGTTTCCAAGGCTGAGGAACACTACTCTAGAAGACAATGACAAGACATTGTTGTGTTGTTCCTTAGAAAATTGCAGGAACGCCTTTCATGATCTATTTCCCTGGGTCAGGGAAATTTGCAATAATCCTTGGAAGAAGCAAATGAGTGAATATGTACACTTAAGCAAGAAGCAGAAGGGCTTCAGAGTTTGGGAGAAAATTCTTCCTAGAATGAGACCCTCTGGAATTAACTGGCAATATGAAACTCTGACTCTAGACTAAATCATGTTCCTTAAGGACATACAGCTTGACAATTTTTAATGAAACTGTCAGGAACAATATACACTGACTAAAGTGAGGATGAGCTGGGCCTTGTATAGTTGCCTTTGTTTGGCATTATACAAAATAAATCCAAATAATGTTCTATTTGATCATGTAGCACATTTGGCGGCTGAGAAAGAAGGGTTTATTTTTCACATAAAAGATGAACTGCTCTGTTTTAAATGTTTATTGCTGTCTTGAAGCAGTTTCAAATGTCAGGAGAGATGCTAAGGATCAAACTTGAGTGAGTTACAGGAGAATGTCTCCCAGCTGTTTGTTACCAATGAGTCGCTCTGTCTCTAGAGCACAGGTGTCAAACTCGCCGCGTCACGTGATGTGTCACGATGTATCATGACTTTTTTTTGCATTGCCAGAGCTGGGGTGGGCACGGCCTCCACAGGTTGACACCCCTGCTCTAGAGAGTTACCTAGTGAAAAATCAATAGGATAATATGTTGGCACTAAATGGCCCTGTATAAAACACAGCCAAAAAGAAAAATATCCCACGCTCTCTTTTTAACTAGCCTTATTTATCTTATCATCAAATCAAGCTTTTAATACAACATCAAGAGAAATCGGGCTGTTGGCCTTTGAAAAGGTTATTAAGGCATCCAACAGAGAGAGGTCAAAATCGTTGACTGCTTTTGAAAAGATCATAAGACTTAATTTTATCTAACTCTAAAGTTGCTAAGATATGTGTAAGATAGCAAATTTATTTTGCCCTTTATATTATTTCCTTAGAGATATATAGACTTTAGAGTGAAAGTTAGTTTTGACCTGGGCCAAGCCCCTTGAACAGTGAAAACACATGGGATACAAGCATTAACAAAAAGCTTTGTAGTATTTTGCTTTGGAGATTGTGCACAGCATCTCCATAGCTTGTGCCCTAATGAAGCTGTCTACTTTGTTAAAACAGCTCTTTTGCCATTTCCCAAATGTGCTGAAATAACCAGACTGGATTCCTTAAAAGTCACAAAAAGGACCCCTAATTAAGTTTAGTACCTTGTACAAACGCAGCTGTCCTGGTAAAACATTGTTGTATGAACCCAGCCAACATGCTATGACATCATTTCTTGATCATTTTACTCATATGGTGGTATTTTTAAAATATACACAGTTTGGCTATTTCCCACAGCAAGTATTTCTGCTTCCTGCTTCAGAACCTATGACCTTTAATCCTGGGAAAAGATTTAAATAGATTTCAGAAAACGGCACGTGATGATGTTTTCAATATATCATCACAGGAAATATGCCCACGTGAAGACAACCCACATACGACATAGGAAATGGTAGGGGAGGAATGTTCCCATTCTCCTCACAATATAAACAAACGTGGCATTTTCTTTTGATGTTTGAATTGTTAGGCTTTCGTATGAAGGGGCAGCAAACACTGTATCATCCAACTAGAGTCTGTTTATACTGTATTCAGCCTTGCCTTTGTTATTCTGATATGTCCTCATCGTGAGGGCTTCAGAGATACAAGCGGATGGATTAATCAAGCATCACTCTTAGCTTGTTTGCTTAAATCCCGGCAGCACTGCAGCTCTTGAATCATTGAATGGGCCTTGGGCCAGAAGGGAGAGAGGGAGGTGGGGGGAGGAGAGGGGAGGGGAGGGGAGGGGAAGGGAGGAGAGGAGAGGAGAGAAGAAGAAGCTGATTATGACACTACAAGAAATCAAAAGTAAATATGAATGGAAAGAAAAATCCAAACAATAAATCATATAAAATATATAACAAATCAATATCTCTACTATGCTAAAACTTTCAGGCCTGTAGGTTGCAGTCCTACAGTCTTTGTGAGAACATATGAAAGGTCATACAGGATTAACCAAATTACTCCGTCCTGGTCTGAAGGAGGGGAAAATATGACATTGGAGTTCCCCTTTTGCTTTCTGACAGCCTGCAAATGGCTGTTTTCAAGGTTGGAAATTCCCAAAAGGAGGGTGATGGAGTTGGGAAGAGAGAAGGATATGAAAAGCATTAGATCCAGTAAATCAAGAGCATCCTTCATCCTTGCCAAGCCCCAGCCTGAAAATGTTGTCCCTGGAAATACTTTCTGACTTATATTTGGAGAAACTGCAGTAGAAATGCACAATCAGTTCAAATATAGCTTGGGATAAAGACCAATCAGTCTAACAACAAATTTGGGGGAAGTTATATAAAAAATATGAAACTTAAATACTGGAAATATGAAACTCCAAAAGTAATAGGCTTCTGTGACCTTTCCTATAAATTGCAATAGCAAACTAAAACATTATTAGAAGTTGCCTTGTGCTGGAGTTTTTTAGAAGGGAAAGTCTAGAGATACCAAGATGATGATGATGATGATGATGATGATGATGATGATCATCATCATCATCATCATCATCATCATCAACAACAACAACAACAACAACAATCCAGGTTCTTGTGAAGGAATTGATAGGCAGATAGAAATGCCAAATCCAGTCTAAAGATCTGGCTGGCTGTGTGACCAACCATAATATTAATAATGCATTCAATTTAAATCCCAAGCAGGGGAGAGGGTGCTTTGAATTGTGTATGTAAATGTTCAATAAATGTTGTTTGAAAAGAAACTTTGAGAATGGAAGATGGAAAACCTGCATGTGAAGATCAAAGTCAGAGGAGATCCAAGAAAGGGGGAAATTAGCTGAAAAATTAAGATTGGAAGAAAGTACAAAATCAAAACACCTTAGTCCAAAATGCAATAGCTTTGGGAATGAAGGTGGCTAGGTGAAAAGTGGAGCCAACAACTATGGTGAAGAATTAAGAGCTATTGAATAGATCAGCTATTTGAACTCTTCAGACAAAGAGGTCACCCACAAGTCCTTCAGACAATTGCTCCTTGAGACGAGACTACAAGACAGTGGTGTCTGCTGGGTTTTAGCCCTGGAAGATGTGGGAATAGCCATCTTGGTCAAACTGTGGTCAGGGCCTTTAAAACAACACTAAATTTGCCTACTTCCTTTTCTTTCTTTTTTAAACAAAAATATTTTTCAAGGAAGATAAAAATGAATACGAACTGATATAAAATAAGAAAAAGAAAAGTAAAAGAAGGAAATCAAAGATAAATGTAAAAATGTAAAAAAAAAAGTAAAAGACAAATAGAAAAGAAAGAAAAATGATATAAAGAAATGGCTTCCCATCTTTTTTTGCAAGTTATAAGTACCATTATAAATTTATGGTTACAACATAACTCTCTTCTTTCTATAAACTATCCTGTCTAATCATTAGAATTAAAAATTATGAGGTTTTTTCCGTTTTATACAAAAAGTCCATAGATATTATCTTTTCTCTGATAAAAAAAATCAATTTAGCCATCTCAGCAAGTTCCATCCTCTTCACCAACCTTTCCTCCAGTGTGGGTAGTACTGAAGCTTTTCATCTTTGTGTATACAATAATCTCACTGCATTTACTATATCCCCTTCATGGATTACTGCCTTGTCGTGGCGAAGGGGCTTGCGTAATTCAATGAAGCTATGAGCTATGCCATGCAGGGCCACCCAAGACGGAAAGGTCATAGCAGAGAGTTCTGACAAAACGTGATCCACTGGAGAAGGACATGGCAACCCACTCCAGTATCTTTGCCATGAAAACCCTATGGACAGTACCAAAAGACAATACAATATGACGCTGGAAGATGAGCCCCTCAGGTCGGAAGGCGTCCAATATGCTACTGAGGAAGAGCAGAGGGTTAGTACTAGTAGCGCCAGAAAGAATGAAGCGACTGGGCCAAAGCCGAAAGGACGCTCAGGTGTGGATGTGTCTGGTGGTGAAAGGAAAGTCCGATGCTGTAAAGATTTTTTTCTCCATAGGAACCTGGAATGTAAGATCCATGAATCAAGGAAAGCTGGACGTCATCTCTGGTCAAACAAGAGATGACAAGACTGAACATCGACATCATAGGTATCAGCGAACTAAAATGGACAGGAATGGGTGAATTTAATTCAGATGACCATCAGGTATACTACTGCGGGCAAGAATCCCTCAGAAGAAATGGAGTAGCCTTCATAGTCAATAAAAGAGTAGGAAAAGCAATACTGGGATACAATCCTCAAAATGACAGAATGATCTCAGTTCGAATCCAAGGCAAACCATTCAATATCACAGTAGTCCAAGTCTATGCCCCAACCACCGGTGCTGAAGAGGATGAAATTGACCAGTTCTATGAAGCCTTACAGCATCTTATAGAACTAACACCAAAAAATGATGTCCTTATCATCATGGGGGATTGGAATGCTAAAGTAGGAAGCCAAAAGATAACTGGAATAACAGGCAAGTTTGGCCTTGGAGTACAAAATGAAGCAGGGCACAGGCTGATAGAATTTTGTCAAGAAAATACGATGGTCAAAGCTGTTCTGTACCAGCCTGCTACCGGCCCTGCAGATAAGGCAGGGACAACCCCTTTTACAAGAAGGCAAGAGGCTGGAACTAAGCCTGCCAAATTTATTAACATAAAAACATAAACAGAGCAAAGAGAGCAAACACGAACCATGAAACAGGAACTATTCAAACGGTTGCCTTCAGCAAACCAGCCCTCCCACGCATTCCCCTTTTATACAGTTCAGGGCGTGGCTTCTCTCTGCCTCCTTCCGAGGTGCCCCATTGCCTTCCTCTGTTTACTCCTGATTGACTGCCTCCTGCGTCGGGCGTCCTTGAACAGGGCCAGCTGTGGGTCATCTTCATCCACACTGTCAGGCTCACACAGCTGGGTCTGCGTCATGACCAGGTGGGAGGGGCCTGGCTGAGGGCTCTCATCAGCAAGCTCTCCAACCCCCTCAGCAACCTCTCCAACACCCCCCTCCTGCTCCTCTGAGTCGTCCGACCCAAATGCCGAACCCACAGGCTGACCCTGAATCACAACAAAAGCAAACACTCTTTTCCAACAACCCAAGAGATGGCTCTACACATGGACATCACCAGACGGTCAACACAGAAATCAGATTGACTATATGCTCTGCAGCCAAAGATGGAGAAGCTCTATACAGTCAGTAAAAACAAGACCAGGAGCTGACTGTGGCTCAGACCATGAGCTTCTCATTGCAAAGTTTAGGCTTAAACTGAAGAAAGTAGGGAAAAGCACTAGGCCACTCAGGTATGAATTAAATCATATCCCGGTTGAATATACAGTAGAGGTGACAAATAGATTTAAGGAATTAGATCTGATAGACAGAGTGCCTGAAGAACTATGGACAGAGGTTTGCAACATTGTACAACAGGTAGCAACCAAAACCATCCCAAAGAAAAAGAAATGCAAGAAAGCAAAATGGTTGTCTGAGGAAGCTTTGCAAATAGCTGAGGAAAGGAGGGAAGCGAAAGGCAAGGGAGAAAAAGAAAGATACGCCCAATTGAATGCAGAATTCCAGAGAATGGCTAGAAGAGGTAAGAAGGCCTTCTTAAATGAACAGTGCAAAGAAATAGAAGAAAACAATAGAATAGGGAGGACCAGAGATCTTTTCAAGAAAATTGGAGAGATGAAGGGAATGTTTCATGCAATAATGGGCATGATAAAGGACCAAAATGGCAGGGACCTAATAGAGGCAGAAGAGATTAAGAAGAGGTGGCAAAATTACACAGAACAACTATACAAGAATGAGCTTAACGTCCCTGATAATCACAATGAGGTGGTCACTGACCTTGAGCCAGACATCCTAGAACGTGAAGTGAAGTGGGCCTTAGAAAAGATGAGCAACAACAAAGCTAGTGGAGGTGACAGTATTCCAGCTGAGCTATTTAAAATCTTAAAAGATGATGCAGTAAAAGTGCTACACTCAATTTGCCAGCAAATTTGGAAAACTCAAGAGTGGCCACAGGATTGGAAAAGATCAGTTTACATTCCAATTCCAAAGAAAGGCAGTGCCAAAGAATGTTCAAACTATTGCACCGTTGCACTCATTTCTCATGCTAGTAAAGTTATGCTTAAAATCCTACAAGCTAGACTCCAGCAGTATGTGGATCGAGAACTACCAGAAGTACAGGCAGGATTTCGAAGAGGCAGAGGAACTAGAGATCAAATTGCCAATATACGCTGGATCATGGAGAAAGCTAGAGAGTTCCAGAAAAACATCTACTTCTGCTTCATTGACTATGCTAAAGCCTTTGATTGTGTGGATCATAACAAACTGTGGCAAGTTCTTAAAGAGATGGGCGTACCAGACCATCTTATCTGTCTCTTGAGAAACCTATATGTGGGCCAAGAAGCAACAGTGAGAACTGGACATGGAACCACTGATTGGTTCAAAATTGGGAAAGGAGTCCGGCAAGGCTGTATACTGTCGCCCTGCCTATTTAACTTATATGCAGAGCACATCATGAGAAAGGCAGGGCTAAATGAATCAAAAATTGGAATTAAGATTGCCGGAAGAAATATCAACAACCTAAGATATGCAGATGATACCACTCTAATGGCAGAAAGTGAAGAGGAACTAAAGAGCCTCTTGTTGCAGGTGAAGAAGGAGAGTGCAAAACCTGGGTTGAAACTAAACATTAAAAAAAACCAAGATCATGGCATCCGGCCCTCTCAATTCCTGGCAAATAGATGGGGAAGAAATGGAGGTAGTGACAGATTTTATTTTCCTGGGCTCCAAGATCACTGCAGATGGGGACTGTAGCCAAGAAATTAAAAGACGCTTGCTCCTGGGGAGGAAAGCCATGGCAAATCTAGACAGCACACTAAAAAGCAGAGACATCCAACAAATGTGCGTATAGTCAAGGCTATGGTCTTCTGAGTTGCAATGTATGGCTGTGAAAGTTGGACCATAAGAAAGGCTGAGCGCCAAAGAATTGAGGCCTTTGAACTCTGGTGCTGGAGAAGACTCCTGCGAGTCCCTTGGACTGCATGGCGATCAAACCGGTCAATCCTAGAGGTGATCAACCCTGGCTGCTCTTTAGAAGGCCAGATCCTGAAGCTAAAACTCAAATACTTTGGCCACCTAATGAGAAGGAAGGACTCACTGGAGAAGAGCCTAATGCTGGGAAAGATTGAAGGCAATAGAAGAAGGGGACGACAGAGAATGAGGTGGCTGGATGGAGTCACTGAAGCAGTAGGTGTGAGCTTAAATGGACTCCAGAAGATGGTAGAGGACAGGAAGGCCTGGAGGAACGTTGTCCATAGGGTCGCGATGGGTCGGACACGACTTCGCAGCTAACAACAACAATTTATTATATATAAAAACAAGGTTATATGATTTTTCATATACATCTTTTTATAATCATATTTCAAAATTAATGGTTAACTACTTTTCAGATATGAGAAACCCTTGGATCAACAAATCTGAAACACCAGTGACTCTCTCTTCAATCCCTAATGAAAGAAAAATTGAACTAAAAGCTTAAGAACTGAAATAAACAACAAAAAGCTAATTAAGGCTTTGATTCTGGAAAGCTATACATGGATTAAGGGTACAGATAAATTTGAAACAAGTTTTAAGTATTAAGTATTTAAGTATTAAGAATTCTTCCCATGAGAAAGTCAATTTCTTTTTTATTTTTTTAAGACATAAAAGAGATAAACTGTTTTAATAATTGGACAGAGAAGGGAACTAACTATTTTAATTAAAGGAGAAGAATACATAAATCTGATTAGCAGCTACAGAATTATGCAAAATATTATAACATTAGAAATAAGGATACTTTCCATAAACTGAATCAGGGGTTAATATTAATAATGTCACTGATGATGTTTGCTTCCATGAATAATTGTCCAAAATATGTTTTGGAAGAAATGGCAGAAAAGGAATACGTTTTATCAGACAAGACACCGACACAGTTGGCAGTGAAAGTGGATCTGTAAATAAGAGGTTACAAAAATGATATGAAAAATGGTTTTTCACTGGAGATAAAAATATAAATCTGTTGATGCTTTAAAAATAAAAAGGGGATTACAAATACCAGACCAAGAGAGTGACCTGGATAATTCTTTTATGTTGTATTTACAAAAGAAGTTGTTAAAGCTTGGATAAATCATTTGAGAAGTTATAAAAAAGAAATAAATGAAATCAAGTTCTATGACATTACCTGAATGGACTATTTATTTATTTAAAACATGTATGTAGCCACTGATCTTTCAGCCAACTCTGAGTGGCTAAGATTAAGAGACTTGGAAGTAAAAGGAAGGCATATAAAAAAGAAGGAATATAAACTTGGTTTATTTTATCAAAGTTAAATCAGTTGTTACTTCTGGCAACCCTTAATGGACTTTTATTGACAGTAGAACCGAAATGGCAATGCTTTATGGATCCATTTATAGATAAGAGATGAAACATGGCATGAAGACATCTTTGGATTATTTATACTTATTTATTTATTAGATTTTGACTTTATAAATAACTGAAGTCAGCAAGCATGCATAATATACCTTCCTCCTCCTATTTTCCCAGCAACAACCTTGTCATGATGAAGGCTAGAATCTTTGTATATTTCTTTTCTTTATCTTTACTATATTCTTACTTTCCTTTCTTTCTAGTTTCTATTTTCATCTTTGCTCATTTTACTCTCTGTTCTTTCTTTGTGTTTGCATTGGTTTACCTTATAACAGTTATCATCTTTAATTTAAAAAAATATTTTTTAAATAAAAGAGCTCCAAATAAATCTGATAAATCTTGTAAAATGATCAACCAACTTTGTGTTGACTTTTTGGCCTTACCTAGTCAGTTCTGCAGTACTTTTGATTGCTTTAGCTAGCCCCAAGTCAATTGATATTAGTTTTCACATTCTCTGCTGGAAGTGTGAATTCACTGGCATTGACTCTTCCACACCTGCTCATCTCCTGAAACAAGGAAGCAGTAGGCATTATTAGAAAGAGAGTTGAGGATCTGCTCTTTATCGTAATTCCTCTATGTTATACTGCTCCCTCTGATGTTGTACCTGCTCCTTTATCTAAGATATTCCTTATTTCAGGTTCCAGTTACAAACAGTCTTTGACCATCTTCTTGCAATAATATAGTTAGCTACATGCTAGATTTTGCTTATCTCTATAATGCATTTCCTCTAATAATTCCCTTTTCTGTATTAGCTATACCATCTGCTTCAGTAACTGTCGCTAAGTTCATTAATTTGTTTATGAGGTTTGTCTATCATTTGAAACTAATGCATTGTGGATGGTTTGCAGAATTCAGCAAAGCAAAATTAATGTTGATTATTCATTAAAATAATAAAATCTAAAATCCACTTTTCCCAAATTAGGCACTAGTGTTGATAAGCTGCATTTACGGTGCTTGCATGTTAGTTTTTATTAATCAACAATGGTCTTCCAGAACAACCAAGTTTTCATTTGCTTTTGGAAGGCCATGATGGTGGGGGCAATTTTCCTTCATGGGAAAAGCTATGCCAAAGGGGGGTGAGAGCTGTTAGATTCCCTCCCCCTATTGTACCTCCTAGGTTAGCAAACCTTCCCTGTTTGTTTGAATAGGGAAGCAGAAACAATTGGGGCAAGGCATCTCTCCAGGTCTTGAGCCATATAGGGCTTTATAGGTAGCAATCAGGATCTTGAAACAACTTACTGGCAGAGCATATCCCCATCAACAACCAAAGATGGTGCAGTCTTGGAATCAGCTGGTCTCTGAATCAACCGCTGCTCAGTCTTGTCAGGTTGAATTTGAGCCTGTTGTTTCCCCATCTAGATCCCGACAGCCTTCTGACATTGTTAAGACTCCCTGTGCATTGGACCCAGTGGAAGATGTGTATATTACCTGAAATTTAGTTTTCACCCCAAATGACAAAAGACTTGTCCAATCAGTTGGATGAGATGTTAAACAGGATAAAAGACAGGAATGTACTTTGAGGCACTCCATAACAAAGTTGCATTGGTTCATCCCAATCTCCATCTTCACCAACTACCATCCAGGCACGCTAAGTCAAATTGGAGTGAACTGCTATTGCGCAATCTAATCTGGATTGCTCACTGGGACCAGAGATTTAGTCTTCTGAGCTTTTGGACTCGTGCTGGAGCCCATCCTCAGGGAACTTTTCTCTCATCAGAATGTGTCACCAGAACTGCTATTATACACGCCACAATTCCCAAGCTGGCCAAGAAAGCTACTGTAACCAACAGATTTTCACTTGCAGAAATATGGGTGCATATAGAATCTTTCCACCCCAAAAGTCTCATCTGGAACCCCTACTGGATTTTCAGAAGACCCTGAAAACATGACTCCATCAGACCTGCAGATTCTGTGGAGGATGGAGCCTGAAAGATGGCTGTATTGTTTCTAAGCTACCAGCTGGCATTCTCCTGCATGTTATTTTTGTTTTAATTTGTTTTTAATGTTTTTGTTTCTTTGCTTTGGCTCTTTATTTATATTGGTTTTGAGTTTTGTTATATTAACTTGGTGAGGTGCACATAGTCATGGATGGATGGATAGATGGATGGATGTAGATAGATAGATAGATAGATAGATAGATAGATAGATAGATAGATAGATAGATAGATAGATAGATAGATAGATAGAGGTAGTCCTCGACATATCAGCACAATTAAGTTCAAAATTTCTGTGGCTAAGCAAGACATTTGTTAAGTGAGTTTTGCCCCATTTTACAACTCTTTCTGCCACAATTGTTGAGTGAATTACTGCAGTTCCCCATTGATTTTGCTTGTCCGAAGGTCGCAAAAATTGATCACATGATCCTGGGACACTGTAACTGTCATAATTATGAGTCAGTTGCCAAGTGTCTGAATTTTGATCACATGATCAGAGGAATGCTGCAATGGTTGTAAGTGTGAAAAAACAGTTTAAAATCACTTTTTCAGTTCTGTTGTAACTTTGAATGGTCACTAAATGAACTGTTGCAAGTCGAGGACTACCTGTATTGTACACTGTTAGGTCCAATATATTAGTTAACTACTTACCAATGATAGGAACCAAAGCATCCGATAAGGAAGTTACATGAAACAAAGCAATTCTCTCAAACATCAGCCCAACACGGAAGCCTACAACAATCATCACCTGACACTAAAAATTCCAACAAATTTTCCACAACATGTGTATATGTCAGTGTGGATAGTGAAAAGAATATTGCTATTTTATTCCCATGGCCCATTTCATTTTTTTTAAAAAAATTATTTAGCCATTCTTTTAATCCCATCCTCAGACAGAAATCAAATGGAAAGGGTCAAAATTACTCATGGGAAAAAGCAAGCTGTTTCACAGGAAATATCTTCTTAGCTGCTCAGATCTAAATAAGAAACATGTATTTTCCCAGCATTGGTAATTTTAGAAATGGCAATCTCCTTTTTTTAAAAAATAATAATAAAAGATTAGTATCTTTCAGTATGTAAAACTGTAGGGTTGGCATATTTCAAAGCTAAATAAGTTCTGTTTCTCAAGGCAATGAATTTTTCATTGCTGCTCATGATAACAAATTTGCTACTAGACCCTACGAAATGTTGACATTTCAAGACATTCTTCTTTTCTAAAATCTTTATTATAAATGATTTTATTCTTAGCAACATGTGTTGATTGCCAAGACTGTCATGATCTTCCATCTCCTGTACAACTTATAAAGCCCTAAATGGCGAAGGTCCAGGATATCTGAGGGAACACCTGCTGCCGGCATCGAGCTCCCTTCATCCAGTGTGCTCCCACAGGGTGCTGCCGGTAAAAGATTGCCGGCGGATAACACCCAGGGGGAGGGCCTTCTCAGTGGGTGCGCCTGCCCTCTGGAACCAGCTGCCCGTGGAGCTTAGGACTGCCCCCGACCTTCGTTCATTCCGCCGGGACCTGAAGACCTGGCTCTTCGAGCTCTCTGGCCCAGGCTGACAATTTTAATTTTAATTTTAATTGGGGTTTTTATTTGTTCAGGAATTGATATAATTTTTTTAAAAAAAATTGTTTTTAACTTTTGTATTTTTTGTTTTTAATCACCCTGTAAACCGCCCTGAGTCCTTCGGGAAAGGGCGGTATATAAATACAATAAAATAAATAAAATAAATAAACTTCAAAGAAGTAAGTTTTTTGTTGCGTTTGTTGGCCTTCCTGGAGTGTTACCCTTTAGCCTGTCACTTGTTCGAAGTACACAGATTCCCAGGATGTTTGCTCATAGTATGGGTACATATGCAGATTGTTGTCCTAAGGCAAGTCAGGAGGGATACACGAATCTAAGATTTAATAATTTAATTTAATAATTTAATTTAATAATTTAATTTGTATACCGCCCTTCTCCCGAAGGACTCAGGGCGGTGAACAGGGCAATACATAATAAAAAACAGGATACAAAAATTAAAAAGTGATTAAACAACTATGCCCGTAGTAATTGATACATATTAAAAATAAAACTAATTATAAAAAACCCAACCCCATCCCGTCAGACCAGGCCAGCTTGTTCAAAAAAGAAGGTTTTGAGATCGCGCCGGAAGGAGCGAAGGTCGGGGGCCATCCGGAGCTCGACCGGTAAGCGGTTCCATAGGTCTGACGCGCCCACAGAGAACGCTCTCCCCCTGGGGGCCACCAATCGGCAACATTTGTAATAAGATGGCAACATTTGTAATAGAGTGCACAAGGATGCTTTTCTGCTTTTACAATTTTGTGACTCTTCTATGACCACTAGAGAAAGCAACAACATAAAATGAGCCCCTAGGACAGGGGTAGGCAACCTCGGCTCTTTTATGACTCGTGGACTTCAACTCCCAGAATTCCTGAGCCAGCCACACTGAGGGGAAAGGGAGAGGTTTCCAAGCTGAGCCATGCTGACTCAGGAATTCTGGGAGTTGAAGTCCATGAGTCATAAAAGAGCCGAGGTTGCCTACCCCTGCCCTAGGATGAATTAGAGTAAATGCCTAATTTTCAGCAATCTCAGAAATATAAATATCACTCATTCTCTACGCTGTTATAGTTAACTTCTCCACACTGATAGCACGGGTCTTGGGACTACAACTTCCAAAATGCTGCCTGGGAATTCTGGAAATAGTGACCCAAACATATCTGGAGGTTGAGATGATTGTTAGATTGTGAGAAAAAAGTAGGGCAAAACAGACCTCCGTTCTTTTCTTTTGTAGTCTGGATTTTGTCAGAGTGGTTAAAGTCACTTCCCGCTGTTTAAATTTGTCTGGGTTGATGAGCCATTCTATATATTTCAAAGTGCTGAGTTGGTTTATGTGTTTATCCAATTTATAAGGTCACTAGTCTTGCTCCTGCGAGTCTGAGCAGTTAACATAATTGTAAAAGGGTACAAGCGACAAAATAAAAAGTATGTCTGAAACAACACGCTATGACAACTGAGGAAAACAGCAACCAACCCAACTTCCTCCTGCCTGGGGAAAATACACAGGCCTTAACAACTTTCCAAAAGGCCAACAAAGTTGTGCTAATCTGTTGTTGGCTATTACGGTGTTCCAGAAGGATTCTTTTTTTTTCTTGAAAGTAGTTTTTAACCTGCTATAATTAGATAACAGAAATGTCAATCTTGACATTTGAGAGATATTAGTGTAGTAGTCAAAGGCACTGAGGTAGAAACAGGATATTGTTCTAGTCCTGTCTTGGGCACAAAACCAGATGGGTGACCTTCAGCAAGTTATTGTCAGGAGGAGGAGGAGGAGGAGGAGGAGGAGGAGGAGGAGGAGGAGGAGGAGGTGGAGGATTCTAGAAAGAATGCAGAGAAGAGCAACAAAGATGATTAGGGGACTGGAGGCTAAAACATATAAAGAAGAGTTGCTGGAATTGGATAAGTCTAGTTTAATGAAAAGAAGAACTGGGGATGACACGATAGCAGTGTTGCCACAAAGAAGAGGGAGTCAAGCTATTCTCCAAAGCACCTGAGGGCAGGACAAGAAGCAACAGATGGAAACTAATCAAGGAGAGAAGCAATCTAGAACTAAGGAGAAATTTCCTGACAGTTAGAACAATTAATCAGTGGAATGACTTTCCTCTAGAAGTGAATGCTCCAACACTGGAAGTTTTTAAGAAGTTTTGTCTGAAATGGCATAGGGTTTCCTGCCTGAGCAGGGGGTTGGACTAGAAGACCTCCAAGGTCCCTTCCAACTCTGTTATTATGTTGCCTAGAATACCTGCAGTTCAAAACTGATTCAAAGAGGTACACATATGTTCACACTCACATACACAACTTATTCCTTTGCAGATCTATCCTCTACAACTTTTTTCCTATGTATCCCAGTCGAGGCAAAGTGAACACAGCTGAAACTAACTAGAATGAATTAGTAACTGATCAGATAGAATAGAACTATTTCATAGGTAGGCTAGAGAGACAAAAAGCCCACATTTGTTTTCTTTATCAGAAAATGAGCCGAAGACCAAACTGATTAGGATTTGTTTTATTTCTTTTTTTTTCTTTTTCATGGCTGGTCTTTGTGCCTGTTTACTTGCAAACTTAACTATCTCCTTTTTTCAGGAAAAGAGCCATCATGCAAAGCACCGGGGTGCTCGGTGAGTTGTTATTATTAGTCATGGCAGATTGTCCCATCTGATCTGGATTGACAGGGTCGCTTGTTTAGTTGTCATTTTCTTAATCCTTCCATTTATAAAAAAGGAAGTAAGATTGCTATTTCACTTTCTTTTTATCATCTTCCCATACTGGGGAAAAAAAACCCAGAATCCACAACTATGGTGGCCTGGTCATATCAGAATCAATATCACTGCAGAATTATAATTATTCCCCATCTCCTTCTGCTCCTTTTCCCCAATGGTACGATCTTTGAAAACTTAAATGGTGGTGAAGATGAAGTTTCTACAGAAACTTTATTTTGCTGGATCCTCTCTTGGACATTGCTTTTGTTTTCAAATGGGAAAGGCCAGTTAATCCTGCAGTACAGGTGATCCTCGACTTATGATTGGTTGCATCACGACTATTCAAAGTTATGATGGACTTGAAAAAAGTTATTTACAACCATCTTGAAATTTGTGGTTGTGGCATCACCCTCACAATCACACAATCACATTTCCAGCACTTGGCAAACAGATCTCATTTACAACTGGTTGCAGCATCCCACAGCTAAGTGATTACATTTTGCAGTGTTTTTTGCCATTTTCCAGCAAAAAACACCCATTAGATCATAAACTAGATTCAACCTTATGACCATGTTATTCACTCAAGAACAGTGGGGCTCGCTTATTGACTGTCATAAAAATGACCATAAAATTTAGTCCAGTCACATGGTGACTCGACTTATGATCACAACAACCAAAATCTTGGTTTAATTGTGGTCGTTAGTCAAAGACCCCTAAACCACAAAGAAGAGGGAGTCAAGCTATTCTCCAGAGCACCTGAAGGCAGGACAAGCAGCAATGGGTGGAAACTAATCAAGGAGAGAAGCAACCTAGAAATAAGGAGAAACTTCCTGACAGTTAAAACAATTAACCAGTGGAACAACCTGCCTCCAGAAGCTGTGAATGCTTCAACACTGGAAGTTTTTAAGAAGAGACTGGACAGCCATTTGTCTGAAATGGTTTCCTGCTTGAGCAGGGGGTTGGACTAGAAGACCTCCAAGGTCTCTTCCAAATCTGTTATTCTATTCTATTCTATTCTATTCTGTTCTGTTCTGTTCTGTTCTGTTCTGTTCTGTTCTTATTCTTATTCCAAATAAAATTAAGGCTGTTTGGGACTGAAATGAACTTTTTATGGGTTAATTTTATTTTAAGCAATAAGACTATTTAATTAGGCAAGCAATCTCTCTTTTCCCCAAGCCCTCTGGTGATCTTCCTTTGGATAGGTAGATGTAATTCTAATCAAATGTTTGGTCTGTAATATACAGTTTCTGAAGCCCGAGATAGATTCACAAAAACATTTGGTCTATTGACACCTATTTGGAGACCCTTGGGCTGTGCTGGTTTCACTTTCAGATCAATAGTCTCTTCTTGGAAATAAAGCACTGGACTGAGCTGGTGAATGGTATAAATGCAATTGTATTTTTCTACTGATGTTTTCCTCATAATAAATAGAGTGCTGTCTTAATTATTAGAGAAAATAAATGGGTTTCCAAGTACTTTTACCTAAATTTGTAGCTTGGAGCTCTTTCAATCATTAATTTTCCTACATTTATTGAAGAAAATTGAGAATATTTTTGTAGGGAATCTTCATATTAAAGGTTATGGGCTTATTATCTCCATAAATGAAGCATCAACATTTCAAACAGTTTTTTTAAAATGAAAAACTGAAGTTTTGTTTTTGTGCCTTTTAACTTTGAACAACCAAAATATCTAAGTTCCTGAGTGGAGTTAAGTTACAAAGGTTTCTACCACTTGATATTATCTGAATCCATAAAATGCAAAACATATTTCTATTTCAAGCTTTCCATAAATAGATCCAAAATTTCCTTCTAACATCTTGAAATTTATTCTGGATTCCTTTGTTTATTCTGTAACCCTAAATATATTCCTTCTGGCCCTCCAGATGTGTAGACTATAATTTTCATTATGTTCAACCAGTATGACTTCTGTCTATGCAAGTGGGTATCATGGGAATTGTAATCCAATCCATCTATAGCAGGGGTGTCAAACTCAACTTCATTGAGGACCGCATCAGCATTGTGGTTGCCCTCAAGGGGCCGGGTGGGTATGGCCAGGGTGGGCGTGGCCTACTGGGTGGGTGTGGCTAGACTGTGTATGGCCTACTGGGTGGGCGTGGCCAGCTCTACATCGTTCGCATCAAGGGTGCCTATGGGGGCCTGGGCAGGAGTGGGACAGATCTGAGGGTCTCTGGCAGAAGGAGGGTCTCTGGGCCAGGGCCAAGGCAGTGGGGGCCATTCCCTCACTGTTTCCAGGATGGCTTCGCGTGCCACATGAAACCACTTCGCGGGCCGCATCCGGCCCCCGGGCCTTGTGTTTGACATGTCTGATCTATAGTAAAAGGAAACAGGTCAGTGAAAGCTCCATTAGTAAATAAACCTCTCTGATGTAGTCACTGACTTACCAAAATGAACTCAACTTGATTGCTAAATCAACTAATATACTGTGTTTGTACAATATGTCAAAGTACAAAATGATTAGAAGGAACTATGGTCAACTTAGTTAATGTTGTCACCTATAGATTATAATATCTCTTGGCTGTTATTTATATTTAGTTTATTTTTTCATAATTTTAATTGTTTTTATGGTTCTGCGCTGCCCAGAGTTATTGATCTGATATTGGCAGCTATACAAATTGAATGAATGAATGAATGAATGAATGAATGAATGAATGAATGAATGAATATATTATGCACTTTCACAAAGGAAAAAATTTTTTCTGAACCAGAGTAAGGTCCAACCAGCTTTACATATGCAATAGATCCATTCAGTATTTAACTGACTTGATTAAATGTTTGGGTAGTCCTTGACTGACAACAGTTCATTTAGTGACCATTTGAAGACACAGTGTCACTGAAAAAAGTAACATGACCATTTTTCACACTTACAACCATTGCAGTACCCCCATGGTCATGTGATCAAAATTCAGATGCTTGGCAACTGGCTCATACTTATGATGGTTGCAATGTCCCATGGTCATGTCTCACTTACCTTTTTGACAATGGGCAAAGACAATGGGCAAGTTAGATTCACTTAACAACTATCTCGCTTAGCTACAGAAATTCTGGGCTCAATTGTGGTCCTAAGTCAAGGACTAGCTGTATTCTACAAACTCAGTCAATGAAGCTTATGACATTGAACTGATTGAATGGTTAAACTATTTTATGATTTTCTTAAAAAATCTGTTTTTAATAATGCTATCATAACTGTGCTTTTCTTGATATTTATTTTATTTTATTTTTTATTTATTTTATTGAATTTATATACCGCCCTTTCCCGAAGGACTCAGGGCGGTTTACAGGGTACTTAAAACATTGATACAAAAATTAAAAACAATTTAAAAGATTAAATTTAATCCCTGAAAAAATATAAAAAAAACCAATTAAATTTGTACTAGCAAAACGTTGTCTTTGTACTTCTTGTAATTATTGAATGAACTGCAATGGCTAAATTCATGTACTCCAAGTCATAAATGATGACATATCTAAATGATGACTTACAAACTGCTACAGCTCAGTTTATAGAACAATTAACCAGTGGAACAACCTGCCTCCAGAAGCAGTGAATGCTCCAACACTGGAAGTTTTTAAGAAGAGACTGGACAGCCATTTGTCTGAAATGGTATAGGGGGTTGGACTAGAAGATGACCTCCAAGGTCCCTTCCAACATTATTGTTGTTGTTGTTGTTGTTGTTGTTGTTGTTGTTGTTGTTGTTGTTGTTGTTATATCATTTGATAAACCACAACCAAACAAACTCCATTTTGCTTCAACCTGGTATTTGAACAAAAAGAGCTGAATCCAGATTTTGCTACTGAAATGAAATCAGTGAGACCTAATAATTCAGCACTAACTTAAAGCCCATTAATTTCATAGTATCTACATCATTGGCAACTTTAAGATGTCTGAATTTGCATTTGCAATTTGATGGAATAACATGCTCATTTTGATGTCCTACATTGCAGATGTCCTGAAAGGAGATTTTACATATTCTGTAATATAAGATTAAGTTAAGAATCAATCCTCAGGAAATCACTGTTGACATTCATTCTGAAACAGTTTGTTGAAATAAATTTTGAAACAGGGGCTCTTGGTACTCTCTGAGCTTGGTTGTTTTCTTGCAGGTGTTTCATTATTCAAACTAAGCAACATCATCAGTGCTGGTGAATGGAATGAGCTATATTCATTTGTACCTCATTTCAATCCTGAGCTACAAATATTCTCCTTAATTTTGAAACAGTTTGCAACCCTGCTTCCATAGGAACGCCCTCATCTGAAGGTTTGTTGTGGGAAGAGTGCAATCATTTTTTCTTGTATTTGTCCCCTTAAATCAACCTCCGTTGCGGTGATTATAAAGACTTGCAAAATTACAATACACTTTTCTGGGCAAGGATACAGAAGTAGTTGCCTATCACTTTTTTCCAGGATCCTTCTTGGAACTTCCCACATCATCACCATCATCATCATCATCATCATCATCATCATCATTGTTATTGTTGTTGTTGTTATTGTTATTATTATTACCGTATTTTGATTTTTTACAATAACAGTCCCTAGTGCTTAGTAAACAGTGTGTTGTCTGGGTTCATATATTTTAAAAAAAATATTAATTTCTATAGTTAATCAATAAGTTAGTCAATGATATATTTCTTTGATCTTCTCTTCTTCCAGTAGTATTCTCCTTGTATCTGCATTAAACAAATATCATTCTTAATATTTTTGATACATACAAGGTTGAATATAAACATTTTTCCAGTATTTGTACAATATCATATAATACATTTTTAACCAGTTTATATTTCAATTGTATTGATAAAAGTCATCTTATTATTATGTTTTCAAGATTCTTATTTAAGCTTCATTTCCCCACTGTATTCAAACCACTCTTATCAGTCATAATTTTCTCAGAATGAAATACCTTTAAATATCCAAGCTTCCCACTTTTTGGTATTCCCTGATTGTTTCCAACTAGGTTTTAGACAAGTCTAGTCCTATTTAACCAGGACCAGGCACCTGGAGGGAATGGGGGCCAAAAAGGTAAGATATCATGATGTAGAATAATAAATTTTGCCACAGCCTGCCGGATGTATTTCTTATGCTGTTACTTCCAAGATGTAGGTATGTTCATAGGAAAAAGATGAGCAACACTTTTGTTGCAGAAACCTGCAAGCCATTGGTGAATGTGATTGGTGATTGGTGATTTTTCTTCACAACAATTAGATGAGATAGATTCATCAGAGAGAGAGAGAAAGCGATTGGTCTGGCATCTGTGGGTGAGGAACTTTCCATTGAATCTGGGTCTCCCAAGTGCTAGTCCAATATCTTTATTACATACCTTCCTTACTCTCTTAGTTGCTATTCATTAGTCAGGAATGATTTCTGAATGAAGCCAACAGAACTTTGCATCCTGATTCAGTATGGTTTGTTCAGTTTAGATTTAATGCACTGTACCCAGACTTTGTGCTTTGCAAATCATGATCTACTGTTTAGTATAATGGGAACCTGTCTATGGTTTAGATAACAAATTATGGTTAAAGCAAAATATGAGCCAATAACAATAATTTTTTTTAAAAAAATACCATACATTGTCTTATAAGTATTGTTGATGTACATTTCCATCATTTTGATCCTTTTGTGTTTAAGGGGACTTACTCCCAAATAAACATGCTCAGGAATCCGATTTTAGATTTAGGAAACTTAAGATAATTAGCAAACAAAAGAGAGAGTCAGAGGGAGAAAAGAGAAAGAAGGAGAGGAAAAAGAATACTTTTGTCCAGTAGTCACAATAAATGCAAGAAAATATAACTCTGTTTCTTTGCTTGTACTGCCACCTGCTGATTCAGTAGTTCAACTGGAATGATTATTCACTGCCAATCCAGATACTATTCAATGAACTGTATATTCCTGGAAATAATGTGCATGAGACTTCAGGTTATATAGTCCACAGCCATAATAATTTAAAGCTAAAATATTGTTTTACTGCAGCATGAATGTAGGCTAAAGAAAATATCTGCCACTGGCTGAATAGATAGGCCTTATGCTACAGACCAAATGTCTGCCCTCTGGAATATCTTTTCCCACGGATTAAGGTCAACTCCAAACCTCCCGATCTTCTGTAAGAGCCTAAAGACCTGGCTCTTCCAGTTAGTTTGGGGTTCCAGTGGGGAAACATCACAGTGGAGGTGATTAATAGATAAAAAACAGATCCCATCTCCTACCCCTCTGCTCCCACTCTCCCCATCTTTAATTGGATCATAGTATTTGGCTTGTATTAATTTATGTTTTTAGTATCTATATTTTATCTGTTAAGAATTGTATGCCGCTGACAGCTATCCTGTGGTAAGACAGGCAGCCAACAAACAAACAAACAAACAAACATCTGAAGACCCCAATGTCTTATGAAATTACATTTACAATACTTCTAATTCTTACTAAACTAGAACGCTCAGCCAAAGTGGTAATAAAATTCAAGATCTGAAAAATATTGGTAGGATAGGGGAGATAAATCTTCCATAACACCTCTCCAAATTGCATTCCCAGGTAAGGCATTATTTATCTTGATGTACAACTCAAATGTCTAATGCAGGATTAGGTGACCTCAATCAGAGGCCACACTCCTAAAATATGAGCAGAGCTGGAACCCAAAATCAGAGGGGTGGGGGCAAGATCAAAATTAATTTAAGAATGTTCCTGAATCTGTAAGATGTGTGGGCTTTAAGCCCAGAATTCTGAAGCCGGTATGCTGGCTGTGTTGTGATTCAGCATCAGCCTATGATACCGGCAGCTGAGTCTGATGATTCTGAAGAGGAGGAGGAGGAGGAGTTTGGAGAGCCTTTGGTGTCAGAGGGAGGCTCTGATGCACTGCAGGACTCTCAGCCTGGCCCCTCCTGTCATGTTCCTCATCAGACTCAGCCGTGTGAGCACGAGGTATTGGATGTAGATGATTCACAGCTGGATCTATTCAGGGATGCTAGGAGCAAGAGGCAATCCAGCAGAGTAGAACAGAGAAAGGCCATGAGGCAACTTGGTGAGAGGAGGAGAAGGCAATGAGAAGCCACGCCTTGGGACCGCTGATAAAAGGGGAAGGTGTAGGAGGTGCTGGTTGCTGAAGACAACCGTTTGAAGATCTTCTGCTAGAGTCCTGGTCTGTTATTCCTGTTTAACTTTTGTTTGAACTTTTGGTTTAACTCTTGTTTGAACTTTAGATTTCTTTGTAAATAAATTTGGTTGGGTTTTTTCCAGCCTGTTGACTATAAAAAGGGGTTGTCCCTGACATTCAAACAGGGCCGGTTGTAGGCTGGAACAGAACAGGTTGAGGAATTCTGGGAGTTGATGTTCACACACTTTAAAGCAGGGGTATGGAACGATGGCCCCTTTACGACCTGTGGACTTTGACTCCCAGCAGTGCTGGCTCAGGAATTCTAGGAGTCGAAATCCACAGATCATAAAGGGGCTATCGTTCCACACCCCTGCCTTAAAGCTACTGTAAGGTATTGGGATTTTTACTTGAACTGATTCACGTGTCTGTTTGAATGCTGCTTAAGGTTGCTCAATGGTGTGTCTGTGTAACAGTCACTGACTAAGCCAGAGTTGTTGTCTCCAAGATGATCATTGGTTGATTTGGGGCGGGAATGGGTTCCTTTAAATCTATTGGCTGTCGCCTAGTGGCCAACTGTATAAGTAGCTGCACAGCAGCCTCTGTTTCAGTTCTGTTCGTGTTTGCCTAATAAAGCATGTTCCTGTTTGCAACCTTCCGTCTCGCTTATTGCCTGCCAAGAACTGGCTACACAACAGTTACCATGCTTGAAAAACACTGCTTTAGCTTCGCTCATGCTCTTGAGAGACACTTCTGCTAGATATTTCTTTGAGCACCTTTCCATGTTAGCCTTTCCACCCACGGCATACAATCTGTGTTTATTTAATGAACTGATTTGATTTAAATCCTCCCTCACAAGACCGTTCCCAAATCTGTTGAGAAAAGCTGAAAAGCAGACTTCAAAAGACAAATAAAAATGCCATCTCTGAAAACTCCATTTAATTTATGGATAAAGCAGACGTGTTTTGCTTGCTCCTCTAAAGATTAAGCCAATGGGGAGTAAAATAGGCACGGAATAAGTGAAGGGCTGAAAGGATAACATCTAAGAGGAAAAGATTATAAGCAGGTAATTATCTGTTCAAGAGAAGGTTGGAAGTCATTGTATTTCATCAATTTAGTTTCCTCCTTCCTTTTCTTTTTTTCTTTTTTTTTGAATGTTTTCTTTCATTCCTTTTTTAGTTTTATTTTTTATATTTTTGTTATTTTTTTAAGATTGATTTAGATTGATCTAAAATTCTTAATATACGTAAATAAATAAATAAGTAAATATCAACAGGGAGTAAAATGAATTCTGTGAATGGGGCGGGGGGAGGTAGGATGCTGGAAAGCCTGTTTTTTCCCCATACAAAATAAATAGGCCTGTAGTTCAACCAGGTCTGCAGACGATCTTGAGGGTCAACTCCTCAAGTAGTTAAGCTGTAGCTTTTTAGATCATCAAACTTAACACCAACACCAGAATGAATACTTGCTTGGCAACCAGTGCAAATCCTTTACCACTGATGTCACGCAACATCTGTATTTCCATATCTTCTTGAGTTAACAGCTTACCTAGTCCATTTCGCACTAACTACAACTTTCTTTTTATTTATTTTTATCCTACCTTTATTTCTTTACAGTAATTTATAGTAAAGCACAATGTATACCAAAAATGATGAGAACCAAACATTTTTTCCCATAAGGAAAAATGTAGTGAGTCACAAGGCAGTTGACACCAAAGACGTTCTAGCTTGTGCATTGAGTACCAAACAAACGATGAATACCAGGACAAAATTTTCATATCAAAATAATTTTAGTACCAAATGTAATGAGTTTCAAAGCAGTTGAGTACCAAGGTAACACTGTATAAACAATTCAAGATGTCAGACCTGTCCCAGCTAGTTTTTTAAGCAAAAAAGACCGTCTACTCCATTGGTAGTGAAAGATATACCTTACTAAAAGTTAAGTGAGTTGTTGTTGTTGTTGTTGTTGTTGTTTGTTGCGAAGTCGTGTCCGACCCATCGCGACCCCATGGACAGCATTCCTCCAGGCCTTCCTGTCCTCTACCATCTTCTGGAGTCTGTTTAGGCTCAAGCCTACTGCTTCAGTGACTCCATCCAGCCACCTCATTCTCTGTCGTCCCCTTCTTCTCTTGCCCTCAATCTTTCCCAGCATTAGGCTCTTCTCCAGTGAGTCCTTCCTTCTCACTAGGTGGCCAAAGTATTTGAGTTTCAACTTCAGGATCTGACCTTCTAAAGAGCAGTATAGCAAAGCCAGAACTGAAGTTCATGCACCAAACTTTCTTGGTTAACTTTCCCCATTTGGTTCCTCCCCAATTCCTCCCCTTTGCTGTCCCTTATTGTCCAATAATATTTGAATAAATTGTTTTGGGAACTGTCTCTTCAACAGCGGGCTGGTTGGTGAGCCATTGCATTCTATTCCCAGCACTTTGACCTTGAGATGGTGTCTCTGGAAGGCACGATGAATAGTTAGCCTTCCCCCCACCTGGCCTGCTCCGTCCCCCCTGCCCATAGTTCATGGCAGATTGGCCAGCTTGTGAATGCAAAGCTCAAGCCTGTTGGCAGTTCTGATACAAGGTGACCGACATACCTAATACTCCTTCCCCTTTCTCTTTTCCTCACCCTTCCCTGCAACAACAATCTTGTAAGGTGAGTTGTACTGAAAGTGACTGGCCCAGTCACCCAGCTGGTTTTGGGTCTAAGATGGGACTAAAACTCACAGTCACCTGGTTTCTAAGTCAATACCTTGACCACTACTTTCAGACACTTATAAGGGTAAAGGTAAAGGTTCCCCCGCACATGCGTGCTAGTCATTTCCGACTCTAGGGGCCGGCGCTCATCTCCGTTTCAAAGCCGAAGAGCCAGCGCTTGTCCGAGGACATCTCCATGGTCATGTGGCCGGCATGACTAAACACCAAAGGCGCATGGAACGCTGTTACCTTCCCACCGTAGTGGTCCCTATTTTTCTACTTGCATTTTTACGTGCTTTCGAACTGCTAGGTTGGCAGAAGCTGGGACGAGTAACAGGCGCTCACTCTGTTACGCGGCACTCGGGATTCGACCCACCAAACTGCCGACCTTCTGATCGACAAGCTCAGCATCCTAACCCACTGAGCCACCGCGTCCCTTAGCTTATAAGGGTATCTCCCTTAATTTCTCAAAGAATGCTGCAAACTGCCCTCTCAGTCTTTTGAAATCACTCTCTGCGTTATTCCAGTCCCCTGCACTAAATATGTGCTTCTCAGTGAGGAACTTTGCAGATCCAGGAGCAATCTGTAATATGTAAATAAAGGCACTTTACTGCTAACTTCATTTAGAAACACAGAGAGATTTGTCATCGTAGTACATTTCAGAGGCTACGCAACTCAAACCAGAAGTTTTTC
The DNA here is from genome assembly GCF_964194415.1 of Vipera berus. Classification (NCBI taxonomy): domain Eukaryota; kingdom Metazoa; phylum Chordata; class Lepidosauria; order Squamata; family Viperidae; genus Vipera; species Vipera berus. The sequence goes on from NC_138206.1 coordinate 16,406,785, forward strand.
AGAGAAAAAGCCCAATTCTTGGACCAAATTGCTCAGTTCTGTCCAGATGTTTAAAGCAGTCTGCATCTGCTGCCACGTCAGTTAGAGAGCCTGGCTGTATGATTTACCCACTTAATGCAGAAAACATCTTTTTTTTTCTCAGCTGCTCAGTAATACTAAGAATCATTTTAAATAATAGCTCTCATTACAATTAAAGTTAGCATGGAGAAAAGGGACCAAATAGGGGGAAAAAATGTCCATTATGTTACAACAACTGCCTCTAACATAACCTCTCCAAATGTTCTAATAAAAGAACTCCAAAATTCCAGCCAATGATTTGGGGGAATTCTGAGAGTTTTCATCTTGGAAACAAGTTGAAAAATTCTGAATAGCATATTAGAAAGCAGATAGACATTTTTTATACCCATTCTTCACTCCACCTGGAAGCCAGGTATGTTGCATGAATCCAGTCCTGGTAGTTATTTTAGGATAGAGTCTAGTGTACAGGCAACCGGTTTCAGTAAGTCAGGATTGTTAACTATAGGATTGTAATATGATCACAGAGCTGTGCTTTTTTCTCTTAACAGTGCCACATGACAGAAACTCCAAGTGATAGTGTTTATTTTAAAAGGTTGTAAGAAAGCATTTGTTAAAGAAAAAAGATTCCAGATATTAACAATGTAAATAGAACACCTGTACTGCAAAAAAGCTTTTTTTCCCCCTTTCAAATAAGCAGCCTCAAATCAGGTAGATAGAAAGCCTTTTCCCCAGTAGTCTTCATTTAATGACCCCAGCTGGGACCAGCAATTTGTTTGTTAAGCAAAGTGGTCACTAAGTGAACCCACAACTTTGCTTATGATCTTACTTCAACTTTCCTTTGCTTTACAGACCTGCAAAGGCCATAAATGCAAGGGTCAGTCCCAACGTTATCTGTTCATCACTCATAACAATGAACAGTTGCTAAAGGAGGACTACCTTCTCTTTTCTCTAAAAAACAAAAACAAAACCACAGTCTGAGTTTTATTTTTGCACAGTCAGATATTTAACCATGTTGAGGATTATTTGCCTGTTTTCATCATTCACTAAAAAATAAAAAGCATATCTCATCCAGCCATGTTGTTTACTACCTTCACTGATTTACTACAATTGCTTGTGCAATTATAATCCTTGCTTAGCCCTTCTCTTAAATTAATGCTGGGATTTTAAATTTGCAGGTCTGCTGACCAGTCTAAAGGAAAAGAAGAGATTATCAGTGTTGTGTACTGGATTCGTTGCGCAGGAATGAAGACGAGGCGAGTGAGTTCAGCAAAGATCGTGGTTTATTGCTTGCAGGATCTGAACTAGAGAACAGGGCTGCAGATGCAGCAATTTATACCCTGGCCCCTAGGCGGCGGCCAATAGGTTTGAAGCAACCTATTGCCGCCCTAGGGGCAACCAATAGCAGCGCTGGAGACGGGTTGTCTGAGGATCTGGGAGCCGTTAGCTAGCTTCCCTGCTCAAACAGCCTCCCAGCAATACCACGTGGTGTTAACAAAACAAGCCCAATACATTACAATCAGCAGTAGCAAAGGAATGGAATTAGAATTAACCTGCTTATAGCTTTCCAATCCATTAATGGCATGTTAAAACAGTAAGTCATGAATGTATTCAGCAGGGCAGTAATATATCAACAAATGCATGGAAATGTAATTACATTGTCCCGAAGAATGTAATTGCAAAATAATGCAATGTGCATAATGCCTCCAACCTTTCAATAAATTGCTATACTGAAATCTTATGCATATTAGACCGAGAAGAGCTATTAGACAGCCTAATTCCTGGATTGTAATGATATTTTCGTGTTATCTGAAGTATCTTCTTCTGATCTTCATTGACACGGATTTAATTTTAACTGGCTTGTTATCAATCTTCCAGGTGTCCCACTGGATACCCGATACCAGTAACTTCCTTGTGAACCGGTGGACACCGTTAAGATTTGCAAGACCGCATTGGTTAAACCACCAGCCTGTTTTCTCACTAAAGTTACTGCAGCTCTCGACAGGTGGTTCTTGGAGAGCGCAGGCTGGATTGCAACCATCGTTATCCACATCAAAGGTACTGAAAGGTAATGTATCCTGATTATCTTCTTTTCTATATCCTCGAAACGCATCACCTAAGCAGGAACAAAAAAAGAAAAGAAAAAGGAAAAAAAGGAGGGAACGATGGTTAAGATCATTCAATTTACTTCTCCACAAGTATTTGGAATTAATGAGAGTCATAATCATCTGCAAATCAAACACTCAGAGAAATCAAAAGAGTCTCTGTTAATTGCTGTTACAAATGAACAGCAGGAACAACTCAGAAGTTATGCAACCAAGGGTTCTTACCCCATTGCAGAATTGAACTGCTTGCCAACAATATAGAGCATCATCCCACAACCCTTGAGTCAGCAGAAAGCTACCAGCATGAAACTTGTTGCCCTCGTTGCCAAATCCTATCCTGGCTCTATTTTCTCTCTTCCCGGTGTCTGGCCGTCAAGGGACTTGGTTTCTCTTCAAGAGAATTGATGAGAAAACCAGATTTACACATCCTCATTCTTTCCTTGAACACTCGTACAGCTAAAGATATTAGGCTGCTTCTCTATAGGCTGTGCACAAGATGAAGGCAACATCATAAGGACATGGAAGAAAATAAAATATTGCCAGGACACATTGTGCTATATTAGAGCCTTGGTGGAGCAGTGGGCTAATGCCTCCTTAAGTAACACCAGCTGCCTGCAATTAGTGCAGGTTCGCATCCCACCAGGCTCAAGGTTGACTCAGCCTTCCATCCTTCCGAGGTAGGTAAAATGAGGACCCAGATTGTTGGGGGCAATTAAGCTGACTTTGTAATAATGCCGCTTGGGGGGCGTGTGAAAGCCCTAATAAGCAGGCATATACATAGAATGAAGGCTACTGCTAAGCTTGTAAGCCGCCCTGAGTCTTTGGAGAAGGGCGGGATATAAATGGAATTAATTTTTTTAAAAAAATTAGGTGCAAGTTGGAGACTCTCTCTCTCACTCTCTTCCTCCCTCCCTCCCTCCCTTTCTCTCTGTCCTCCCTCCCCCCCCCACTGGTTGCTTCTGGATGCAATTCAAGATTTTGTTCACTACCTCTAAAGAGGGCATAGAGCAGAGGTCCACAACCTTTTGGGCACCAGGGACAGTTCCATGGAGAGGTTTTTCCACGGACTGGCGGGTGCGTGGTTTTATGTGCTGCCTGCATCTCGTGGATGGGGCTTTGCCTGTTTCTGTGGCCTGGTTCCTGGCATTCCGTGGCCCGGTACTGTTCCATGGACTGGGGGTTGGGGACCCCTGGCACAGAGGGCTTGAGAGACCACCTATTATAATATCTGCCTGGCCAATCTAGTCTGGCAGGGTTTGTGCACTCTGGCTTCCTTCAATTAAACAATAACATCAGAACCCCAGAAACTTTTGCTGTAGGAGGTCCTGCCTTCTGGATTGAGTTTCCTCCCGCCAAGGTTTGAAGACCCCTCCCCATCGTACTGGGCCTTTGAAAGTCCTTGAAGACCTGGCTCTTTGCCCAGGCCTTTCATGAGCATGATTGAAACCTCTTTTCTTGTTATCGCTGCCATCTTTGCTCCTTTTGTTTTGTTTTGCACTGGTATCTTTTTTTTTTGCTTTTAAGTTTTTACAATTTATAAACCTCCCAGACAAACTGGGAGAAATCAGGTGGCATATAAATTTAATTTACAGATAGTCTCATTTAATAAATACAAAGGGACCAGCAATTCAGTTGTTAAGTGAAATGGTCGCTAAGCAGGTAATGGCAAACCACATCCCAAAATCTTGCCAAGAAAACTGCAGGGACTAGTCCAAGCTGTCACCAAGAATCAAGAGTGACTTGAAAGCACCAAAAAAATAAATAAAACAAAAAATAATTGGAATATGAACAATTTTGCAGATTGCAGCAGGGAATCAGGGGCCAGATCTCACTTTCTCCAATGACAGCAACTTGATTTAATTTTAGCCATTTACGTATAGCTGACAGAATAATTTATTCTGGGAATGGCCCGTGGACTTTTTTTTTAATCAAAGAGCATAAAACTAGATGCCATTTGGCCAATGTAACATAAAGAGTTGGGTTAAAAGGATCCAGGTGTATTCTTTCTTTGTAATTTGGTTTTAGAATATCCAGTGCAACCACAGACATTATTCATTGCCCCATTTTCCCATTTGTAGAAACTTGCTTTGGAAAGACAACTGTTTGGGCATCCAAATCTTACCAGCATTTCCAGAATAACGTCCTAGATGTATTTTAAAGGAGCACATTTCATCCTCTAGCCAAAAGCTGTCATACGATGCGTACGCATACATGTCATCTTCAGACTCCAAGCCTATATAAAGCATGAAACTGGTTGTTTTCTGGTTTGCTGTGTGGAAAATCTTTCGGAGGCCAAGCCAAAATTCCCCTATTAAAAAACAACAACAAAATATAGACTTGAAAAACCCTTATCCTTGCTCATGTTCTCGGCTTGCTCTAAAACTAACATTAAACAATTCTAAGGATCTGAAGTTCAAAGGTTTGTCTGCAGAACATCAACCTGCCCATCACTCGTTTGTCATCAGAATTGGGAGATCTCGGGAGCTGAGAAAAAATTACTAGATACATTAGGCTGGCTTCTTCTCTAAAGTCCAAGGGAGGGAGGAATGTGTTACTAAATGCATAAACATTGTATCACATTAGTACAGCAACAGTTCTGGCATGGCCTTTTTCAAAAAATAAAAATAAATAAGTATCAATACCTACAGGATATCTAAATATAAATAAGGTTGGCATGTATCTTTTGTAAATTTGTGCAACTCAGCCAATAATTGCAGTGTATGCCTCCCAGCATACACAAAGGACAGCACAGCAGGAGGCTGATGGTGCAGATCAGCAGAGGGGCTGGACAGCTCAGGGCGATAACTGCTCACTCAGGATAAGCCTAATGACTTAAGCTGTTGACAGCCCCAGGCATGGTCAGCCTGGTGGGAAGCCAGGATCTACACCCATTGTCACCTGCACTGGCAGGAAGCCCAGGTTTGAACTGATTGGATGCCATCCACCTGGGCAGGTACAAATAGACGCCAGGCTTCCCTGTTTCCCCAGTTCGTTCTGTTCAGAATAAACTCATCTTTACCCCAGCTCTGTGTCTGTCTCTATGTGAAGCACGCGACTTTACACTGGCGACGAGGGTGGGGTCCTGCTCCGGAAAACGCTGCTAGCTGTGGACGAACCCCCCATCGGCAGCTCAGGAACCGACGCAGGACAACCCCAACCGATCTACCCGTTGCGCCAGCTGCGGAGGACAGCACCCCCGGTCTACCTGCCGGTTCAAGTCGGCGAAGTGCAGAGCGTGCGGGAAGACCGGCCACATCGCGGCGGTCTGTCGGAGCCGGCCGAGGGACAGTCTACACGAGGTGGAGGTGGACTTCCAGCTGGCCACAGGTACAGGGGAGCGGCCGCCGAGGTTTACGGTTAGCCACACGGCAGGACGGTCGGCTGTTTGCGAAACCGGGGGACACCCACCCCTTATTCCAAAAATCAAACTGAGGGTTAAAATTCAAGGGGTCCCCTGCGTAATGGAACTTGACTCTGGGTCAGCCGTATCCATTATCTCCGCGCAGACTTTCAGCGAGATCTGCAAGCGGAGCGGCCAGCGGGTTCCCCTGAGGCCATCCAAACTGACCCTCTCAGACTTCCAGAACTCTCCAATTAAAGTCAGGGGGGAGGCGTCGGTGACGGTCCACTACGAAGGGTTTAAGGGGAAGTTGAGCAGATTCATCGAAGGGCAACGGACCAGCCTTGTGGGGCTAGGATGGTTCAGGGCGTTGGGCATTGGGATCACCGGGATCCACCAAACGCAGAGCCACACCTCCCTGGAGGGCATCTGCAGGGAGTTCGCGGATGTCTTCGACGAACGGTTGGGGAAGTACACCGGGCCCCCGATTTCTTTTAAATTAAACCCCCTAGTCCCACCGGTCAGGATGAAGGCGAGGAGAGTTCCCTTTGCGCTCAAGCATAAGATTGAGCAGGAATTGGATAAGTTAGTGGGACAGGGGGTGCTGACGCCGGTAGATGGGGCGGACTGGGAGACCCCCATAGTTACCCCGTTAAAGGCAAATGGGGACATTAGAATCTGCGCAGATTATAAGGGGACAATTAACCGGGCGTTAAGTGCGCATTCGTACCCGGTTCCCGCCGTAAGCAGCATCCTGGCATCCCTGCAAGGTGGGGCGGTATTCGCGAAATTAGATCTTGCCCAGGCTTATCAGCAGCTGCCGGTAGACCCCGAGGCAGCAAGGGCCCAGACCATCATCACCCACAAAGGAGCGTTCCGGGTAAACCGACTGCAATTCGGGGTGAACGTAGCTCCGGGGATTTTCCAGGAAGTCATGGAAAAAACGCTAAAGGGAATCCCCGGGGTTTGCCCGTATTTTGACGACGTCCTTATAGCGGCCAGCTCGGAGGACGTCCTGGCATCACGGCTAAGAGCGGTACTCGGTCGTTTTAGGGATGTGGGTCTAAGACTGAAAAGGGACAAGTGTAAAATTGGGGTTACGGAGACGGAGTTTCTGGGATTCAGGATAGACGCGCAGGGCATCCACCCGTCAGCCTCCAAGGTGAGGGCTATCAAGGAAGCCCCAATTCCCAAAAACAAAGCGGAGCTGCAAGTGTTCCTTGGTCTCTTAAATTTTTATCATACATTCCTGCCGCACAAGGCGACCATCGCGGAGCCCTTGCACAGGCTTTTGGACAAACAAACACCCTGGGACTGGACTGACACACACACAAGCGCGTTCAGGACCCTTAAGAACATGCTAGCCGGGGATGCAACGGTCACTCACTTCAGGGAGGACCAGCCCATCTGCCTAGCGTGCAATGCATCCCCTTATGGGATAGGGGCAGTCCTCAGCCACTTAAGGGAGGACGGCTCGCAGGCTCCCATAGCATACTATTCCCGGACCCTGTCAGCGGTGGAGAGAAACTACGCGCAGATAGATAAGGAGGCACTGGCAGTGGTCGCGGGGGTAAAAAAGTTCCACGACTACCTGTACGGGAGGGAGTTCCTCATTTACACGGATCACAAGCCCCTGCTGGGATTATTCACCACGGAGAAGCAAACGCCACAGATCCTTTCACCAAGGATGCTCCGTTGGTCCATTTTTCTTTCAGCATACTCCTGTAAGCTAATCCATAGACCAGGAAAGGAAATGGGACACGCCGACGGACTCAGCAGACTTCCCCTAAAGGAGGCTGGACCGGATCCCGCTCCTGCTAATCAGATATTAGCAATACAGGAGCTGGCTGAGTGCCCATTAGACGCTAGCGACATAGCAGCCGAAACTCCCAGGGATAAGATTCTTAGCAGAATTCAGTCCTGGGTTAGCAGCGGGTGGCAGGACAAGTCACCGGGACCTGAGTTCACAGCATTTTTTACGCGGCGGCAGGAGCTCTCAACCCATAAAGGCTGCCTGTTGTGGAGGAGCAGGGTCATCATCCCCACAAAACGTAGGGAGAAAGTCCTTCAGTCCCTTCACGAGGGTCATCCGGGAGTGGTAAGGATGAAGGCTCTGGCCAGGAGTTACCTGTGGTGGCCTGGGTTGGATAAAGAGATAGAGGGGTTGGTAGCAGGATGTTACACATGCCAAAGGTCTCGCCCAGAGCAGGCACACGCTCCAGTCCACAAGTGGGAACAAACTCACACCCCCTGGTCCAGGGTCCATATAGATTATGCAGGGCCATTTCAGGGACACACCTTCTTAGTCATCGTGGATAGTCACTCTAAGTGGTTAGAGGTGGTACCTGTGTCCAACATGACATCAGCGGGCACAATACAGGCACTAAGGGGAGTGTTTGCCACACATGGGCTACCAGATGTAGTAGTATCTGATAACGGAGCGCAATTTACCTCCTCGGATTTCCAAGTGTTCCTGAGGACCTTGGGGATTAGGCATGCCACTTCAGCGCCCTTTCACCCTGCCAGTAACGGGTTGGCAGAGAGGTTCGTGCGGACTACCAAGGATGCACTCAAACGAATAGTACAAGGGGACTGGAAACAGAGACTGGCCACATTCCTCCTCCATCAACACGCAACACCCTGCACAGCCACAGGAAAGAGCCCAGCGGAGCTCAGGTGGGGCAGACGCCTCATAACTACGTTAGACAGACTCCACCCAGACAGGGTATCAGCAGACACAGAACCCCCAACCCTCAAAACCAATTTCAACATAGGGGAGCAGATCTGGGCCAGAAATTACAGCACAGGCCATCCATGGGTGCCAGGTGAAGTGGTGGAACGGACAGGCCCCCTCTCCTACAGAGTAAGGGTGGAGGGGGGACTCCTGTGGAGGAGACACTTAGATCAATTAAGGAAGAGAGCCCCTGAGAGGACGGGTGGATAATCAATGGAAACAGCAAGGGAGGAGGCAGAACAAACACAAACACACACACAGCCACAGTCACAGTCACCCAGAAGAACAGCAGGAAGGGTTTGGGGGCATCCATCTGCCTGGCAGGGAGCTGACAGGGAAAGTAGGCAAGAGCCTGAGGGCAGCAGATCACAAAGAGCCAACACAGAAACACATGCACACACACAAATCAGACCAACACAACCAGACCAAGGAACAGGAAGCAGAACCGAAACCACTACAGAGCCAAGCCTAAGAAGATCAAACAGGACGCACAGCTACCTCAGTGATTATGTTCGCTATTAAGCCTGGGGGGAGGAGGAATCTGGAGGGTTAAATGTAAAAATTGTAAATAAGCTGTATACAGTTAAGAAGGAACAACAGAGGATCATCCTCACTATGGGGGAAGGGGTGCAGTGTATGCCTCCCAGCATACACAAAGGACAGCACAGCAGGAGGCTGATGGTGCAGATCAGCAGAGGGGCTGGACAGCTCAGGGCGATAACTGCTCACTCAGGATAAGCCTAATGACTTAAGCTGTTGACAGCCCCAGGCATGGTCAGCCTGGTGGGAAGCCAGGATCTACACCCATTGTCACCTGCACTGGCAGGAAGCCCAGGTTTGAACTGATTGGATGCCATCCACCTGGGCAGGTACAAATAGACGCCAGGCTTCCCTGTTTCCCCAGTTCGTTCTGTTCAGAATAAACTCATCTTTACCCCAGCTCTGTGTCCGTCTCTATGTGAAGCACGCGACTTTACAATAATCTTCAATGCTTTGACACAAAATGTTTACTGATGGAGGATTTATTTATTTTTTTGCAAATCCTTCTGGTGTAAGCTTTTCGTTAAAATTACGCAATTACAGGTGTTTGCATGCAAACTTTCAGAAATAGACTGTACCCTGAGGTACAGTGGAGTAACTAGGAAGAGGTGTAGCATGAATAATAAATGGATACCTGAAAGGTCACCAAATCCATCCAAATATTCCGACCATGTCCTTTGAAACTCAACTGCTCCTTCAGTTCTCTTCTGAATCACTGTCCATCCCCCTCCTCTAAAATCCATTTCACACAAAACCTAAAATGATGAAAGGCAGGGGAAGAATCCTGTAATCAGCAGTGTAATGCATCAGTTAACCCATCAGTGTGAAGGGTTAAAACAGAGGAAATGTAGATTGACTTCCACTCTCACCAAGTGATTTGAGGCCGGTCTTTCTTTTTCAACCTAGCCTAATTCAAAGCTTGCTTAGCATGGGGATAAAATTAAAGATCCTCAATAATCCAACTGGTGGTCTCAGTGAAAACTTGCCTCATGAATCTAATAAATCATATTTTTTAACAAAACAAGTTAAAAATCCAGCATATGGATTTTTTCGCCTAAATGAAACAAAATTAATTCTCATGTCCATATGGAATGTGAATGTGTAGGAAGTTGGATCTTATGTTTTGCATGCAATTGAGAATCAGTAAGAGTCTCGTAGCGTATTCAGACTAACAAATTTTATCAAGAGTCATAAGCTTTTCTTAAAAAATAAAATTTTATCTGCAATGTAAAAAAAAAGCAGACCCTGAAACTTCAAACAAAATAAACAAGAGGTTTCTTTTAAAAAAAAACTTTAAAATTATTTAAAAATGGCTTTGAAAGTATATTCTGCATAATTTTCTCTATTTAGAAAAGGAATATCGTGATCCATGGTTACTGGATCAGTAAAATAAAATGTGGTTGCATCTTTAATTTTAGAAGCAGGCAAGAAAATTTTCATGGGCTGCTACAGTGTAAAATAATTTTAACAATTTGGAGCAGCACACAAAGGTAGCATAATACCTTAATTGTAAGTATTTTGTTGTTTGATGTCATATGGGGGGAGGAGTGTTTTTTCTGCTACATGTTTAGGAGTATAATTTCTTTGGTGTTTAAAACAGGAGACCTATCTATCTATCTATCTATCTATCTATCTATCTATCTATCTATCTATCTATCTATCTATCTATCTATCTATCTACACACATACATACACACACACACACACACACACACACATACACACACTTACTTCTTGGTTTTAATCTCTCTGAAACTTGAAATTTTATTCCTCATTTTATTATCTGTCATGTTTTCCACTGTTTTCTGATCTACATCCATTCTTTTAACTAAGTATTTCTACTTATTTGATGACTCTGATTTTTGTAGACACTGGTATTAATTTCTAAGAGTTGGGAAAAAGTTAACCGTGGTTGAAAGTACTCCTTTCTGAAAGTATTTGTCCTTTCTGAAAGTATTCCAGTGTATGCTGAAACATTCCGTGCATTTTAACTCATAGGGGGGAAAAATCCATGAATGCCTTTGAGGAAAAAATGCAAATGATTTAAAAGTATGCTTGTTCGAAAATTCAAACTGCTTAGAGTGGGCTGCAATGCACTATGAAAAGGTATATAAGTCTAAGTGCTATTGCTATTGCTATATAACAGCTCACTTTTTATGCTGCGTTTTCTCTATGAAGTTTCCTGCATAGTTTCATCAATGTGCTGAATTAAAAGCACATTTTCTTAGTTTTTTATCAGTCACTCATTTTGTAAGCAACAGTGGTGGGATAGGCCCAAGAAGGGTGGATGGTTGACAGAGCAGCTTAGAACTCTGGAACTGTTTTATGTGCAGTTCTGTTCTTAGTCTGTTTTGTCATAAATCATAAAGTAGCTAACGCTTAACATCTATCAAAGAAAATACTTTTTTCTCCATGAGCTTTCTGTTGATGGACAGGTGAGCAAAGGGTGGGAAAGACAGGCTTACGATTCCAGATATCATGAGGTCCTATTGTTTTGATTTGTCAAAATTACAGTTCCATACAAAATAATGTTCCTCTTTTGGGGATTTTCCAAAATTTTGCCTAACTTTGCCACTGAGCTTTTTATGGCTAAACCCTTTTTAGCCCAGTGAGTTGTGTGAACTCAGCCTGTGAACTGTGTGAACTTGTCTAGCATTCTGAGAAGCCAGAACACGGTATTAATTGAATCAACCTTGGTCAGGTTTCCTGTGGATAAGCTGTCCTAAGGCGAAAAAAATTCAAGCAAATAGTAAATATGAAAAATCAATATTACCTCAAAGGGATAACTTGCTCCTTCCGGATGGATTATATATAAACCGCTTGGAGTTTTTGTAACTGAGCCAATGGTATCTTTAATATCACTGCAATCTAAACCTACAGGACAACATTACAAGGGGATGTTTTAGTTAAATAAAGGAGATCCTTCATGCCAGTTATTTGTTCAATATTGCAACTCTTGAACATGGATTTCCCTGTACAATAGATCTGAGAGATGTGGGGTGATTTTTATTTCATTCCACTGACAGAACTATTCTTTTCTCCCCAAGTTAAAAGGATTCTGGCTAGTTATGATAGGTGGAAATCTTCAGAAGCCAAGAAGTTCTGTAACTGTTCTGACTCCTATATTCAAGAAAGATTTGGATTTGTTTCATTACAAAAAATGATGTTATCAAAGCTCTAAATCAGGCATGTCCAACCTGCGGCCTGCAGGGTGCATGTGGCCCCATAAGAGACTTTTTTTGGGCACTCGGTCTCTAAAAGGTTCGCCATCGCTGTCCTAGGCTATTGCTCAATCACATCATATATTAAAGTTGCCAAGGCTTCAGATCCATGTGCATGGCGTAAATTGAAATTTAAAGTAGGGGGCTGTATTGGTGATTAGTAAAATATTAATAATCATCTTACTCTGCTCCCTTTTCCAAAATTAGCTATAGGTGATTTGACCCATAAATTCTTACTGTATTCCAGAGAGTGAGCAGGCATTTGTGACCTATTCAGAATGAAACAAGCAACCGTCAAACTTCAAAAAGGGTAATAAAAACTGTTTGACTTTCCCAACAATCAGACTTTAAAAATGTTAATGCAGTAAAAGCCACTCTATCGGATGTTATCTCTTTTATGGTAGAAACATGTGGTCTTATAGTTCAATACGTATTACAGTAAATACTGTAAAATCTAAGCAGGAATTAATAAAAACTTTTACCATGAGACTGGACTGCTCGATGGGGAAATACATCAATTGGTTTTCTGGACATGTCTGTATTTAATTGCATAACTCGGCTCATAAGTTCATTAATCTGCATATGCAAAAAGAGAAATGTTTAAAAATCTTCAACATGTGGAGGTATTCAATAGTATATTCCTTTGGTCATTGCTTTGTAATGCTAATACTAGATGTGAGCCAACTGAAATTAAATAATTCCTGTGCTGAAGTTAATTTATTGGAGGAAAACTCTATTGCACAAAAAGGGCAATACGTTGTTATGAATATGGCAGACTGGTTAGGGTAACCCCACAAAAAGTGATTTTTTTGTACTTCTTGAGCATAAAAAGTCAGCTCCAAGATTTTAAAAAGCTAAATATTTGAAAGCAGCACCTTAAGGCATTGTGTTTTAGAACTTTCGTTGCATTTCATTGGCTCAAGAAAATAGATGAGAGGAATTTTCCAATCATGTCTTTGCAACAAAAGTTGGCATGTTCAGATATACAGATGTGCACCACAATCCAGGGGAATGCCATGAGAAACCAAAGGACTTGCAGGCAAGAATTTGAGGGCTATTTTCCAGTCAGGAGCCCCTCCTTATTCTATTGAAAAAAAGATTTTGAAATAGTAAAGGGGCTCCATTGTTGGAGATAATAAAAAAAGATCCACAGATCACAATGGTTTGCTTTATCTTTCTCCTGTTTTTCTGGTTGTTCTTTTTCTCACAGATAATAGCATGTGTGCAGTTTGGTCAGGAGTGCAAACTTTTTTGAAAATCGAAATATCTTGGGGAGGGCTGGTGGCAGGTTGGAATTGCGTCTGCAGTAGAGGCCCCCTGTTCGCTAAAGTTCCTCTTTGTTCTGAGGTAAACTTCCATTAGGAAGTTCCATTCAGCCATGACAGCGCAGTGGTTAGAATGCAGTTGTTGCAGGCTAATTCTGCCGACTGCCCGCAGTTCGATCTTGACTGGCTCAAGGTTGACTCAGACTTTCATCCTTCCAAAGTCGGTAAAATGAGGACCCAGATTGTTGGGGGCAACATGCTGACTCTGTAAACCGCTCAGCACTGTGAACTGGTATATAAGTGCTACTGTTATTGCCTCTGAAAGTTTTCTTTCAGCCTGCTATGACAGCATGTACAAGAGTGGAGTTCTAAAAAGGACAACAGCAATTAATGTGATTCAAGACTGCCTTTTCTTGTATCACTTCCTGTTCTATCTGAATCCTCATTACAGGTAGTCCTCGACTTATGACTACTATTGAGCCAAAAGTTTCTGTTGCTAAGTGAATTTTGCCCCCATTTTACAACCTTTACTGCCACAGTTGTTAAGTGAACCACTGCAGTTGCTAAATTACTAACGTGGTTGTTAAGGGAATCTGGCTTCCCCATTGACTTTACTTGTTAGAAGGTTGCAAAAGGTGACCCCAGGACACTGCAATCGTCATAAATACGAGTCAGTTGCCAAGCATCTGAATTTTAATCACACGACCATCAGGAGGCTGCAAGTTGCAAGTGTTCAGTTTTTTCAGCGCCGTTGTAACTCTGAACGGTCACTAAATGAACTGTTTTAAGTCAAGGACACCTGTATGTTGGCAGTCTGGGTTTTCGAAAACTTGCTTGCCTCACGAGACTCATGTCCCTTGTGACCAGACTTGAATTTTGGCATGCATTGACTCTCCAATCAGTTAATAACCTAAATTAATAATAATCTAAATTAGGGCTGATTAAGTAAATTACACCTAATATTTTATTGTATAGATCATATCTGTACTTTAAAAAAAATCAAAATATCTAACTATTTGTGGTCAAACTGAAGAATTCTTAAGAAACTTCAAGACTCTTATCCAGTGCTTTTTTTGTAAAAGAAAAAGGTGCCGGAACTCACACATGTCATACAACCCGCCTTGCCTACTCTACAAGGTTCCATCCAAAAAAGGTGCCGGAACTCCGTTCTGAGCGTTCTATGAGAAAAAAAAGCCCTGCTCTTATCTAGATTTTCAGTGATGTGAATGGCTTTTTCATAGCCTTTCAAGGGTGGAATTATGTTTTTTCAGACATTATAAGAGAGAACAATATTTTTTTTCCACAACAATATAACAAACTGTTTATGGAGAAATTGCCCAATTTATCTGTTAATTAGAATTTTTTTTATTTTAGTTATAAACAGTTCAATCATATTATCGTTGCCCAAAAAGAAATCCATTTAGCAAATATTGGCCAGTACCTGATCGGAGAGATAATCTAGAGAAGACTGGTGATCATCCATCATGTTCCGTATCATTTTCTTAGTACTTCTTGCATATTCAATTAGAGAATTCTGCAAATTCCCTTTAAACATATAGATTGCCAGCTATGTTACAGTAATTAAGAGAATGCATTGTATAATTAAAAGAGGCAATGTGAAATTTTTTCCCCCGGTTTTTCTTTTGTTAGCCATATTAAATGGATTTGTTTGTACAAAACCTTTTTAAAACAGAATTTTATTTTTTTTTAATTGAAAAGGACTGTAATGAAAGCTCCAGTTTTTACAAAAATCATAACTGGCAGGAAAGGAAAATCATCTGCAGATATAGATAATATTGAGTTAACAAGCCAAATACTTCCGTATATATGCTTGTAAATGTCAGTGTTACTAAATGTAAAACATTTTGAAACAAATTAGAATTCCAACAGAATGAACTGATCTGGAAAATGACATTTATTTCATCACCATGGTAAAAAAAAATAACTATTAAGTGTCTTTCTCTGAAAAGATCAGTTCACAAGTAGTGCACTGCCAAATACCAGTATGGATAGGCCCTTGAGCAGAAGTCTAGCATGCAGATAGGAACATATTGTATGAGAGAAAGCAGTATTTTATTTCTTAATGTGAAGAATTCCATATTGTGGGAAATAATCTATACAAGGGGCCATGACAGTGATGGATATGTCATGCATAAGAAGAAGTAGATAAGCCATCAATTGATGAATTAGCAATGGCCTATAATAGGGGTCCTCAAAGTGGGCTGAGGAAAAGCAAAGCTGGCTAAGGAATTCTGGGAGTTGAAGTCCACCAGTCTTAAAGTTGCCAAGGTTGAGGATTCCTGGCCTATAACATATAGGTTTATAGCAGTAGTCTATAACATATAACATATAGGCTATAAACATCTTGTCAGAGATTTGAATTGATGGGTTGCAAACTCCTGAAATCTCACATATATATTATATAAGTTGTTTGGGCTCAAATAACAAATCATAGGAAAGAGTTGTTAAAATAAAAAATATACATACGACACATGTAGTGTTTTTCTTTTCTTAATAGTTTAGCTTGAGAATCACAGGATACATGACTCTTTTTTGTCTCTAAATTGTCCGTGGACAGATTTTTTGTTACTAGACCTGCGGGCTCCACCGCTACAGTTGCTGTAGAATTGCCCTGTAACATTAAATCAAACAAAACTTTATTAAAAATATTCTTTAATTTTTGCTGTATATAGGACCAAAGTGTCTAACATCATACAAACAAATAAACAGCAGAAATTAGAAGCCTTTGCATTTTCAGAACTGAGAGAATGACTATTTTCCTTGTTTCAAATACCCTTTTTTTTACTTCCATTCATATCATCCATATAATTTTTTTATAAAAGATTTGTAAGTTTCCCAAGACCAGACCGCCTTCATTCAGATCAATTACATCTTTCCCTTTTCTCTTAGTTTCACAAAGATGCATGTCTTCCTTTCCCTCTCTTTTTCACTTTGCTTCACATGTGATGTTTACCAATGACACCTCTTAAATCACAGTCATCCAGATGTTATTGCATTACTGGATACTCCATAAACACTGACCTGTGCCACCCATCCTATCTTTAGTTAATTAAAGCCTTCACATAATTTTTATGTGAAGACAGAAAAGACGGGGTACAATATCGTTTCCAGCCTAAGCCACATCCTTGCCATATGAAGCATTCTTATACATAGTAAGAACAGTGCTAATCATCCTGTCACAGTGAACTATGAGCAAAACCAAACCCCATTTTAATCTCAAGTATACTCACTCTGTTCTATGCAAGCCAAGATCTCTAATCTGCAATGTATTTTGCAAGCCAATATGCCGTTTCATACAGAACTGTGAAAAGGTATATAAGTCTAAGTGCTATTGCTATTCATGCATCCAACTGGTAGGTGTGTGCGGAATACTAACACATGCTTCGGATACAACTTTGCACACATAAACTTGGCACCAGTAATGGGATTCAGCAGAACCGGTAGCTAAATTTTGCTGAGTTCGGAGAACCAGCTGAATGCACACTGCTTCCGGAAGTCCATTCTAGGCCTGGGAGGCCTGAAGGACGCCTCCCAGGCCTAGAACAGCCTGCTGGAAGTGCATGGATGCCACTTCCGGAAGTCTGTTCTAGGCCTTGGAGGCCCGGGCCTGCATCCAATAAGAGAACTGGTTGTTTAAGCATTTGAATCCCACCACTGCTTGGCACCTTCCAGATGTGTTTGGGCTGCCATTCCCGGAATTCCCAGGCAACATAGTAGTTGGGACATTTCAAAAACTAAATTTTTAAGATATCTGGAAAGAGTCAGTTTGATCTAGTGGTTAAGGCACCAGGTTAGAAACCAGGAGAGTGTGAGTTCTAGTCCTGCCTTAGGCATGAAATCTGACGGGTACTTTGGGCCAGTCACTCTTTGTCAGCCCAACACCAACTCATCTCATAAGGTTGCTGCTGTGGGAAAAAGAGGAGGAAGAAGGACTATTAGGTATGTTTACCACTTTGAGTTATTTATAAAAATAATAAAGGGCTGGATTTTTTTTTTAAAGTAAAAAAGCTTCCAGAAAGCTATTCTGGGATATAAACATACGCTTTTGGAAGAGTTTCTACATCAAATTTGAAGTCAAATGTTTGTGATAACCCTTTAAACATTTCTTTTTAGAGTAAAAGATAATATAATTGAACTATTTTTTGAAACTAGGGTTTAAAAATGCTTTGGTTATTTAAATATTTCTACTGGGCCTTTTTATCATATAAACATATATTCCCTTAGAACAGTTCATAGAAAGTGATACTCGTTGTAGAATTCCCTTTAACTTAATTTGTATTTGGAAAATTCTTGAATGCATTTAGTACAGATTAAAATTCCACTGAATGCAATGGAATAGACTTCCACTAAATTTCTGTGGGGTGTTCATGTAATATTTTGTTTGTTGTTTCTATAGAAAATCATCATTATATCTTCAATTTCTGAGGCCAATAATATCATGCCAGAACATCATATGAAACACATTCCCTAAAAGAATAACAAAATGTAATGGGCAAAGGCTGAAATTAGACACTTTAAGGGATAGATAAACTGAGAAGAAACTAATTAAATCTCTTTCACCTAATCCTTTGACAGGAAAAAAAGAATTAAAAAAAAGAATTTCCAGAACTCTTAGTCACTTAAAACAGAGTGAAAAATAAAGTCCACACTTAAAAGCAAAAAGTAAATTTGTCTTTTAAAACAGAATTTTTTCAAATTTGGTTTGTCTCCAGATAAAATTATAATAAACAAAAAGAATTACAAAAAAACACCAACTTCCCCCCCTTTGTTAATATAAAAATATGAAATAGAACAAGCACTTATTTCCAGATGCATCTAGGAACCAGACTAAAAGATTGCAACACTCCCATATAATTTATCAAGACATGTCTCTATGTTTTACTTTTATTAATAATCTGGTAACTTTCCCTGACTTTGCAGAAGTTAATGTCAAAATTCTTAATAAGTTTCAAGAAAGCTTCACAGAATCGACATCAACAACAGGAAAAAGCAAGCACAGTTGCTGTTCCTAATTGCTCCAATAAAGCTTTAACAGAAATCTTTCAAAACAATTGAAGTGGTTTGGAGTGAAATAAACAATGCCATTTAAAAGTAGGATTTGCCTTTATCAAGGAATACAACACAAACCTTACCATTGCAGAACATGGTGCGACACTATGAACTATCGAATCAGTCCAAATGAAAAATATATTTAGGAAGATCAGTGAGGTGGATCTATTAGGGTAGATCATGTCTGAGTTGGAAGAACAAACATTTTTTCAAACGGTTTCAAATTGCCTTGAAAAAAAAGGCTATCTACTGGCCAATGGAGTCTTGAATTAAGAATTCAGGAATGTGCTTAGCCCAAAAGCCAACCCTTTCACATCCAGACTTCATAACCTTATATAAACTTGATTTTAGGTCATCACAATGTAAAAGATGACGAGAATCTAGAAAGAGTACAGAGAAGAGCAACAAAAACGATTAGGGGACTGGAGGCTAAAACATATAAGGAACGGTTGCTGAAATTGGGTATGTCTAGTAAAGAGAAGGACAAGGGGTGACATGATAGCAGTGTTCCAATATCTCAGGGGCTGCCACAAAGAAGAGGGAGTCAAGCAATTCTCCAAAGCACCTGAAGGCAGGACAAGAAGCAACGGATGGAAACTAACCAAAGAGAGAAGCAACCTAGAACTAAGGAGAAATTTCCTGACAGTTAGAACAACTAACCAGTGGAACAACCTGCCTCCAGAAGTGGTGAATGCTCCAACACTGGAAGTTTTTAAGAGGAGACTGGACAGCCATTTGTCTGAAATGGTATAGGGTTTCCTGCCTGAGCAGGGGGTTGGACTAGATGACCTCCAAGGACCCTTCCAACATCATCATCATCTAGTCCAGACATAGTTTGTTCCTGAGGCCAATGATAAACTATAACATGATTTAATCCTGCAGATTATTTTACCTTTAAGGGAACTATAACTAACACAGAGCAGATCCTATTTAAGCCATAGGTGAACTCATTTGAATGTGGTTGATTTTATTTTGGATCAAGGCCAAAAATGAACAACAAAATCATTTGTTTAACAGAGTTATCATGCCCACACACAGCCAAATCTACAAAAGACAGTTCCATGGAACAGATTACTTTGAAAACCTGGAATTCTGGGAGTTGAAGTCCATGAATCATAAAAGAACCAAGGTTGCCTACCCCTGGTCTAGTGATTAAAGTATGGACTTAGAGCAAAGGAATCTGAATTCTAGTCCTGTCTTAGCCATGAATCCAGCTGGATAACTTTGAACAAGTCTTCATCTCCACTCCTAGAAAGAAGCAATGATAAACCACATCCCAAAAAGCTGCCAAGAAAACTGTCTTTGTAATCACAAGTAATCAAGGCTGACTCAAAGGCACAAATTAATACTGATCTTGCACCAGTCTTTACCGTAACACAAAAATCTATTAAACTTTGCATCACAGGAGGTGTGTGGGGAAAACATACAAAATCATAACATAACTGTTATTTTGATCACCAGAAAAAATTCAAACTGCACATTAGCTAAAGGATAATGACCAGCCAATTTGCCACAGCGATTAAGGAACCAGATCAAAAACTGGGAGACTGGGACTTTTAGTTCCACCACGCATAGAGCCAACTGAGTGACTTTGGGCCAGTCCGTCTCTGTCAGCCCTTGCAAGCAGGCAATGACATCCACTTCAAAGATCTTGCCAAAAAAAAAACCTGCAGGGACTTGTCCAGGCAGACACCAAGAATCAAAAACTGACTTACAATAGAATAAGAGAGTTGGAAGGGACCTTGGAGGTCATCTAGTCCAACCCCCTGCTCAGGCAGGAAACCCTATACCATTTCAGACAAATGGGTGTCCAGTCTCCTCTTAAAAACTTCCAGTGTTGGAGCATTCACCACTTCTGGAGGCAGGTTGTTCCACTGGTTAGTTGTTCTCACTGTCAGGAAGTTTCTCCTTAGTTCTAGGTTGCTTCTCTCCTTGACTAGTTTCCATCCGTTGCTTCTTGTCCTGCTTTCAGGCGCTTTGGAGAATAGCTTGACTCCCTCCTCTTTGTGGCAGCCCCTGAGATATTGGAACCCTGCTATCATGTCCCCCCTCGTCCTTCTCTTCATTAAACTAGACCAGGGGTAGGCAACCTCGGCTCTTTTATCACTCATGGACTTCAACTCCCAGAATGCCTGAGTCAGCTGACTCATGCATTCTGGGAGTTGAAGTCCATGAGTGATAAAAGAGCCGAGGTTGCCTACCCCTGAACTAGACATACCCAATTCCAGCCGCCGTTCCTCGTACGTTTTAGCCTCCAATCCCCTGATCGTCTTTTGAAGTCACCCGCCCAAAATAACCAGAGCATTGCCGAAGAGCAGGGGTCTTCAAACTTGGCCCTTTTATGACTTGTGGACTTCAACTCCCAGAATTCCTCAGCCAGCAAAGCTGGCTGAGGAATTCTGGGAGTTGAAGTCCACAAGTCATAAAAGGGCCAAGTTTGAAGACCCCTGCCGAAGAGCGACAGAAAGCCCTGAGGGGGAGGGGCGGGGAGGGGGGGAAATGGGGAATACGAGGGAGGGGCCAAGGAAGAAGAAGAAGCGCGCCTGCTTCGATTCGCCTCCCTTTCGGATGAGGCAGGGCATTCTGGGAGTCGGAATCTCCGCGTCAAGCGAGAAAGCTCGGCTGGGGCGATGGCCCTCGGGCTTCTCCCTCCCTCTCCGAAGCTCCTCCCCTTCGGGCCGGAGGCTTGGTTGCCGTGGCGACGAAAGCGGCGTTGCCGGCTGTTGGCTCCGGCAACCCCCCGAGGGGCTTCTCTGGCTGCTTCCCGGGCGGCGAGTGGGGCTCGCGGGGGGTCCGAGGAGCCCCGAACACCAGCGCCCGAACCCTGTCAGACCCACCGCGCGCCGGGGCGAGTGACTGGGCCTGTGTCGGGCGGAGGAAAGGATGGCGGCGGAAGGAGGCTAAGGGTGGATGGAGCTCGGCGGCGGTGGCGGCGGCGGCGGCGGCGGCTACTACCCCAGCTCCTGGAGGCCGGCGACAGCCGTGGCGGCAGAGCGCAGCAGCCCGGCTTTGGGTAGGGCGTCCGCGGAAGTCGCTGCTGCTGCTGCTGATGCCGATGCCGATGCCGGAGCCGATCTCTCCGCCACTCCTCCAGGCTGGAGGAAGGGCTTATCGGAAAGCGCCCCGCCACGGGGACTTGGCCGCCGGTCCTTGAACGCCTTCGTCCCTTGCACGTATCCTCCCAGGTAGCTGGAAGGGAGCCGGGCTTCGTGGGAAGCAGGGAGGCGGGCCGCCTTGCAAGCTGAGGGACGCCTTGGTTCAACCTAGAACTAAGGAGAAACTTCCTGACAGTTAGAACAATTAACCAGTGGAACAACCTGCCTCCAGAGGTGGTGAATGCTCCAACACTGGAGGTTTTTAAGAAGAGACTGGTCCAAGGTCCCTTCCAACTTTATATTATTATTATTATTATTATTATTATTATTATTATTATTATTATTATTATTATTATTATTATTATTATTATTATCCGTGCTTTGCTTCCTCGCGGTGGCACTTTTTAAGAGCGGCGGACTCCAACTCCCAGAATTCCCCCCGCCAGCCCTGGAATCATGATTTGGATTCCAGTAGAAAGGGGGTACTTGGAGTTCAGGATTCAACTGTTGTTGTTTCTGAACTGTGCTTGTGTTTTGTCTTATCTGCAAGAAAACAACCAAGCCAGGCCAGAGAGCATCAAGAAGCCAAATATTGTCTGGGTTTGTAGAGATGCACTTTAAGCCAAACACGGGTGTTTCCAAGGGTGCTGTTCTCAGTGCTTTTTTTTTTGTAAAAGAAACAGGTGCCGGAACTCACACATGTTATACAACCCACCTTGCCTACCCTACAAGGTTCCATCCAAAAAACGTGCCGGAACTCTGTTCTGAGCGTTCAATGAGAAAAAAAGCCCTGGCTGTTCTATTCAGAAGGGCATCCAAGAGTTAGGGGGCATACAGATGTTACAGGTATTTATTTGAAGTTGGTACCTAACAGATTGATTGGATGGGAAAAGAGTATGGCTTTCATGGGTCAGAAACAGACTGAGGAATTAGAAGCAGGGAGGTCAAATTGGCAGAATGTGTAAAGATGGTAAAACAATTTGTGACCAACTTACAGTGTCTAGAAAGGATACAAAGTTACAAGTAGGGAGGTTTCTAGTTATCATGCCATGCCTTTCAAGGTAATAAAATAAAGGAATTGCAAAGAGATTTAAGAGGATCTGTGTAAATTGGAAGCAGGGAACTGAAAATAGAAGAATGCAATTCACTGTGGGTAATGCAGTATGATGCAGGCTAGCTTCCAATGTTCAAAACTTCACAGATTCATTACTAAATTTTCGACTGGCAGTGGCCAAACAGGAAATGGATCTCAGAATAATGGGGTAGGACAGGTCAATGGAAATGTCAAATTTGTGTATATCTTTTATAAAAAGTTAAATGTCATGCTTTGATTCATTAGGAAGGGAATTGAAACTCAAACTGCCAGGGTGGTCTAACATAAATCTGTAGTGAGACTATACTTGGAGTACTGTATGTAGCTCTGGTCATCATTTCTGAAAGGAGATAGTGTTCAGCCAGAAAGGAAAGGGCAAGTAAAATCACTAGAGGACTAGAACTGCTTCCATATAAGGAAAGATTAAAGTATCTGGACCTGTTAACTTGTGGCTAAGATATGTAAGGAAACATAGAAATAGAATAATGCATGGTATTGAAAATGTAGATAGTTTTTCTTCCTTTGTCACAGCTATAGTTTAGGGTTAGCATGATGTACAGATAACCATTGTCTATATGCAGTTTCTATATAGATTTGACAAGTGGGATAGGCATTGACGTATCAAAAGTTTCCTACTTTATGAACAAAATGGTTACGTTCTGGATTTGCATGCATGTATAAATCTATGTGTACTGTTGATTAAGGTTTTATGTAAAATATTTAAAAGAACTTTAGTATTCATTTTTAATTAATGCAAAATGTGCAGATTGCTTCTAAGAGATAGAATTGGCTTGAGTTCCCTGTCAAGTGGGCACTCTGTTGCAAATACTGATTTTATGTAATGCATTATGATAGAAGAACTGGGGGCCAGTTTGGTGTAGTGGTTAAGGCATCATACTAGAAACTGGGAGACATGAGTTCTATTTCTGCCTTAGACACAAAGCCAGCTGTGTGTCTTTGGGCTTGTCATTCCAAATAAGTGTATGTAGTGTACGTGTTTGTACTAAACTGAGCTTGGAATAATATATCATTCTTTAGATTAACTATTGGAGAAAGAACAGGAATCAGAGTAAGGAATAAGTAGTTTAAACCTATTTTAAACAGTGATTCTTCTGAACTCATCTGTAAGTGACACAGTGCAAAATTGGCAGTGGGTGGACCAGGTTTGCTGATACTTAATTATTTAGTAGTTAAATTTTTAAAAAAAAGATTGAGAAGATTTACAAAAGAATCTCTTTAGCCTGGTTGTGTAGAGAATCACACTGAAGCAATCAGAATTTTTTTCCATATACATTAATAGGCTTTGACAGAGATTTATGAACTGTGCAGAGAATGAAATAAAATATCTAGCATAAACACTGTAGAAGAACAAATTCCATGCATAGAAATATCTGAAAACAAATACTTAAGGTTTGAAAGCTGAATTAAAATCAGGTTCATCATTTGAAGATAAATTTGAAGAATCAAGATTCTTAGTTAAGCAGTAGAATGTAATGGGGTTAGACAAATTCATGGAAAACAGGGCTTCCCCAGTATGCCCTACCATTAAGGGCAATTACAAAGAAGAAGCATTTGAAGAGAGTTACAATCTTCATCTTTGATTGTACCTGATTGGCCTCAGTATGACAGAATGATAAGTCAGACTAGTCTTGTACTTATTTGTTTAAAGATACAACAACACAATGCTAATACTACATCTGGATTGAAACAGTTATTTTTTTACAATAAATTGGACTCCTATAAAGGCAGCCACAATGCCAGTACACTATAAAAAGCTGAGTTTGTAACTGTTATTAAAACTGGAAGCTTATACTCTGTGTTTAGAATTTTTGCTAAAGTTTCTTAATCTCATAATCAGAAATCTAAAGGTTCTCCTTGAAAGAGATTTATCAAAAGAGCGTCATGAGTTGCTAAAAGACCAAAGATTGTTTCGTAATCGAGCAAGAAAACATTCTATAGAAACAAATAAAAGAAGGAGGTATGTAAATATCAGGGTTGCTTTTTCTTTTTCTTTTTTTTTATAGTAATGCAGATTAACTGTTCTCTGTGTATGTTGACTTTCCAGTATGGTGTATGACAGAGCAAGTAGCAGCTTCTTACAGTTCAGTTCCTTTATAAGAAAAGAAATGTGTTGGATCTTGATTAGCTCTTTTTTGAGTGGCTCTGTTTAAATCAATAATTTTTAAAAATTAATAATGAGTTACTGGATAGTGATCTTTTGAAATCTTAAAATCATGACAATAATGTATTTTGTTATTTAATCTATGTGATGTATGTAGCAACCCATTCCACAAAATTGACATTGGGTGATGTACAGTGTTTAAAAACACAAAAATTAACTGTTAATATATTTATGTTTATGGTTGCAAGGTGCAATATGCCTCATAGGAACTTTTCCAGAACTATTTTCTAGGGGAATAGCCCTGGTTTATTCCGAATAAATCGGCCTGATAAAGAAAAAATCAGAAGGCATACATCTGTTACTTCTAGAATATTCATTTTCAGCATAGACTTTAAACCACTCTACAGATACTGCTAAACGAATTACTGTGGGTGGAACATATATCATGCCTTCAGATAATCAGAATTTTCAAGGTTCAGAGTTTGTTTTGTAAATAATGTTAATCATCTTTAGATCTTATGTTGCTGTCTTATATTTTTTCCCCAAAAGTTAAGGTTAGCGAAATAAGTTTTTTTTTATGAAATGGACTCTAAATGACACACTTAAAATGTAAGTTATTATTATTAAAAGCTATAGTTTTTAAATAGAGCACTTGAAGAAAAATGGAAAGAGAATGAAGAAAAAGAACAAAAATTTAGAGAACAAATATTGCTGCAGAGGAAACTGAAGCATCAGGAAGCTACTGAAAAATTCCAGCGCAGTCATATTTCTTCTTCACAACGCAAGAAAGGAGGAGGTTGGTAAATTGTACAGTTAAAATATTATTTATAATATGATGTCAGTTAATAGAGATATGGTTGTTGTTGTTGTTATTATTTTGTGCCTTTAAGTCAGTGCTAACTCCTGGTGACTCCTGGGTTAGTGCCTGCAGTTCTCTTGGTAAGATTTTGAAGTTGTTTCCCATTGCCTCTTTCCAAAGGCTGAGAGAATGATTGACTGAAGGTCACATACCCACCTTCAGGACCAAGGCAGAACTAGAATTCATAGTCTCCTGGTTTCTAGCCTGGTGCTTTATTTATTTATTTAATTTCTATACCGCCCTTCTCCCGAAGGACTCAGGGCGGTGTACAGGGCAATAAAAATACAATATACAAAAGTTAAAAATAAGATTAAATAGAACTAGCCCATTACAATAAATAATTAAAAATTACTAATTAAAATACCCCAAACCCATTAGACCAGGCCGGCTTGTTCAAATAGGTAAGTTTTCAGATCACGGCGGAAAGAGCGAAGGTCAGGAGCCATCCGGAGCTCAACTGGTAATTGATTCCAAAGGGTTGGCGCGCCCACAGAGAATGCTCTCCCCCTGGGGGCTGCCAGCTGGCACGCTCTGACCGGCGGCACCCTGAGGAGGCCCTCTCTGTGGGAGCGCACAGGACAAAGGGAAGTTGACGCCGGCAGCAGGTGCTCCCGTAAGAAATCCGGACCCATGCCATTTAGGGCTTTATAGGTCATCACCAGCACCTTGAATCTCACCCAGAGGGCAACTGGAAGCCAATGCAGCTCGCGGAGTAGAGGTGTTACATGGGAGTATCGGGAGACCCCCATCACAACTCGCGCGGCCACATTCTGCACCAGTTGAAGCCTCCGAGTGGTCCTCAAGGGCATCCCCGTGTACAGAGCATTGCAGTAGTCTATACGAGAGGTCACGAGCGCATGAGTGACTGTACGCAGGGCATCCCGGTCCAGATAGGGTCACAACTGGCACACCAGGCGAACCTGGGCAAAAGCCCCCCTGGTCACAGCTCCTATATGATCTTCCAGACTGAGCTGTGAATCCAGGAGGACACCCAAGTTTAACTGCTACATAAAACTTGCTCTTCCAGATGAATACTAATCAATGAAATGAATTCTTGGTCTTGGAGCATTCCATTAGAACATGGCTTTTCAACCAGTGGTATGGGTACCACCTGTGGTACATTGGCACCTGGCAGGTGGTACGCGACCATCCTAGAAAAGTGGTACCAGGGAAGGGGAATGAGCTGAACTGGTGGCAGCACTGCACAAGCCTGAGGGAAAGATGGCTGGAGCTGCAGGGCTGTCAGAGCTCAGGGGAAGCACCAGGATCAGCGGTTCTTCGGGGCTGTCAGGGCTCAGTGGAAGTGCCAGGATCAGCGCCAGGCTCCAGCTGGGCTCGGCGCAGATCCTGGTGCTTCTGAGCCCAGAAGAAGCACGGATCAACTGGAATGTTGTGATTTACATTCAGATGCTTGGCAACTGATTCATATTTATGACGGTCACAGTGTCCCAAGGTCATGTGAAGTGACCAAAACCTGCTGCAACCACCCAGCAGAGGTGGGGAGAATAAAACCAAACACCACCCTACCCCACCCCCACTGACAATAAGGAGGAAGAGCGCCGCTGGGCAGGCAGGCAGGTGTCTTGCTCGGCTGTAGCGTGGGGGGCACTTTTTTCAGTGCCATTGTAACTTAGAATAGTCACTAAGTGAATTGTTGTAAGTTGAGGACTACCTATACTTCATCACTTTTTTCGTTTTGTTTTTTTTTGGTCATCAAGTTTTTGATACCTTGCTAGGCGACTGGTGGTACTCGGATGTTGCCGTATCCTAAAAGTTGTACAATGGGTGAAAAGGTTGAAAAGCCCTGCCATAGAATATTTTTGAAATGTACACAAAGAAGAAATACTTTCATTTTTAAAAAATAGAATATTAATTGAAAACAGCGGTGAAACTACATAATATCAGAGGGGTGATGAAAGCTTTTCAGGTGTTTAGAATCAAACCATTTGTTAACCCGAATTCTGTCTGCTGTCAATCCAGTTAACTAAAATATCTTAGCAAAAATATAAATTATGCAGTAAAATACACATATCATTTTACAGGAGGAAATTCTACTAGCCACTGCAATGCAGTTTAGTATGTTAGCTTCATATTAATTGTTGAAGTTCTGGCCATGGACTCTTTTCCTATGACAATTTCTCTTCAGCCTTGTGTATCCTACTTTGCTTATATGTATTTTTTGAAAAATCTAGTAATAGGATTCAGAACTTTGGAATACCAAAAAAAATGCCTTGGATGTAAAGGTAGGTATAGCAATTATCAGCTTTCCAGATGATACAAGAAGAGTGAGAGACCTAATATCCTAAGAAAGAAAAGTCAAACCATTTTGACAGAAAATCAGGTCAAGACAACAGAATGAATTTTGACAGATAAAGGCAAAAATGATTTCTTTGAGACCCAGAAATCTAATGTACAGATACAAGATGAGGGTTGTCAATGTGTGTGGAGCCTTCTTGGCTGCAAGATGTTTTCTGCCCTGTGTCCCTTCACTGTTGAAGACAGGCACAGATTGTTGGGGATGAGTCTGTGTTGTCTGCATCTCAAACTGAAGTGCAAATGGTTCCTGTAGTCTGCAATGTTTTCTGGAAATCCGTTCATACTCCCTCACCATTCGAAGGGCATTCATCCCAAAGTGCATAGCTAAGTGTCTGTGGAGATTCTCAATCATCCAGGTCATGGTTGTCCCAAAGGTGCTTTTTCAGGAGGCAACCGAAGAAATGCTTGACCTTGGCTTGGCAATGAAGAGATGAAATGGCAGCTTCAGTGAGAGTGGTAGAAGTAAAAAAAAAAACAACAACAGCAGTGAAGCTACAACAGAATAAGAACAGTGGATAAGCTACTAGCACATGCTCTCACTCAGCTGTTAGCCAGGGTATCACTCATGATGAAGCCACAGATTTCTCATCTGGCTGAAACATTGATGACCAGCCTCTTGTTAGGTGCCTCTTTGATGTCTTGGGAGTGAGCTGGTCAGGCCACTTTCACTGACCTTTCACATTCAGGGAGGTGGATGTGATTGAATCCCAGCTTCCTGGTAGTAGTAGTAGATCTGGTGATGTTGTAAGAGACAGAGGGAGTTCTGTGGCTGAGATTTATCTCTTGAGATAAGTGACAGTGCCCATCTTATTTTCATAATCCCTAGTATTTGGAAGGGGAGGGCAGAGACCAACTTACACTCTAAGCTTTGTAGGTGCTATAGCAGCTGAAGTCGTCATCTTGTGGAGGCATTGGGATTTTTTTTTAGTTTTTCATCTGAAGTCTGATTTCAGAATGGTTTTCTGGACTGTGGTTTTTGCATAGTCTGCATTTGGATGTAAATAACAACAATAACAATAACAACAACAACAACAACAATAATAATAATAATAATAATAAAGTTGGAAGGGACCTTTGAGGTTATCTAGTCCAACCCTCGGCTCAGGCAAGAAACCCTATACCATTACAGACAAATGGCTGTCCAGTCTCTTCTTAAAAACTTCCAGTGTTGGAGCATTCACAGCTTCTGGAGGCAGGTTGTTCCACAGGTTAATTGTTCTAACTGTCAGGAAATTTCTCCTTAGTTCTAGGTTGCTTCTCTCTTTGGTTAGTTTCCATCCGTTGCTTCTTGTCCTACCCTCAGGTGCTTTGGAAAGTAGCTTGACTCCCTCTTCTTTTGGCAACCCCTGAGATATTGGAACACTGCTATCATGTCACCCTTCTCTTCATTTTAATATGGTCTTTCGGCAGTAGGGTCTTATAGCTGCTTATGCCTCCATCCACCCGAAAGATAGGAAGGGATAGGGCTAACCCGCTGTTGGGTTTTTATTTTTATTTATTTATTTATTTGCCGGTTTCCACTTATGAGAACAGGGGATCAGAAGGTGGATGAAAATGGAACAGAGAAGGAAGCTGGCAGCCATCCTGAAGGTGCTGAATGCTTGCCATCCTCATTGGTGCTGATGACCAATCTGCTATGACTAAGTAAGGCTTAACTGGGATAAGGCTTCTGACCTAGGAGGTGAAATGGCTGAAGTTGGGTTAATGAGTATGTTGAGGGGGTCAGGCAAGCAGAAAGATTGCAGTGGTGATGGGCAAAAGGAGATTTTGAAGAGCAGGCCATTCCAAGGGAATGTGGTCCAAAATCTTGTACTGATCCTGTATTCAGGCCTCCTGTGCTTATTCCTGGATTAGCTGAGTTTTAATTACAAACTGACCTGGCATTAGGCAACAGCAGCTGCAACCCAAGGCTACATACGGCCCGAAAAATAGTGCATGGAAACACACACGGGCATTTTTTAAAAAAAAAAATCCTGATACTATCCATATTGTATTAAGATTTTTATATTTAACCAAATGTTTTGCCTGTTTTTCACTTTAGTACAGAGAAAGCCAGAAAATAAATTGGATGAAGCCCAGAAATGTCAGGTTGCAGGATTATCATCTAGAGTCATTGGAAGGTAAATTATTTTATTTAATTCAGGAATAGGATCAATGAGACAACAAATAACGATGATGATGAAATAATAGTTGCACGAAAATATCTGGCATAAATTAGCTTATCTTCTGAAACTACAGTACTGTGCAAAATACTTTGATAAAGAGGATTGCTAATATTATATTCCACTGTGGTTATTCTTGTGCTTACAATTAGATTTTGAATTTCTTAGCTTATTTGCTTTAGGTATTTGTTATGTAGAATTCTGAAATACCACAAATATTGCCAAAATTCCTTTCTTTGAGGTTTTAGATACTATGCTGGCTGTACTCACAGATTCTTCTGGGAAATTTGATACCATTTATCAAATTATCTTAATTTCATAAGAAGGTATTATCTTCAGCTCTGAATAAACCTCTGTATTCTGAATTATTTAAAGTTCTTATTTATCCTGTTTTATGCTTTGATCCTTATTAGTTTTATACATGCTAAGTTCTTCATTTCAGATGCAACATTGAGTTTATATTTATTTTTAGCTTTGAGCTTTTAGCTTTGTTTTATAATGTCCATACAAACCACAAGATTCAGTTTCATTAAGATTTAGATTTGAAATGAACAGTCTAGT
Source organism: Vipera berus (assembly GCF_964194415.1). NCBI lineage: Eukaryota > Metazoa > Chordata > Lepidosauria > Squamata > Viperidae > Vipera > Vipera berus. Next base: position 16,437,283 of record NC_138206.1, read on the forward strand.
TCATGTCAAATCACAGGCCACTTAATCTGGGCTGAATTTGGAAAAAGGCTCAGAAACTTCCTCCCATTATACAGCACATAAACTTGTCAAATGGCAGTAGTATTTTAATTTTAAAAATAATAGGATAAAAATTGTTGCTATACCAGATTTTGCTAGGGGGATAAATCCATCCAGATTTCAGATGCAATAGTACAAGGATTTTGATGTCAAAATTATTTACGTTATCTGTTAAAAATTTATATAACTCTAGATAGGTAGATAGCTAGGATGGTACTTGCAGGCACACTCGTCCATTTTGTAGGAATGAATCAATGTATGAGAATTCTTTACTGATATTGATTGAATAAATATTAACTAATATTTCTTCTTGGGGATCAATTTATATAAAAATGGTAGTCATTGTAGAGCTATGAAATGTGGGTCAGTGTGCTTGATTTTTTTGAAAGAAGTTGTTAAAACCTAGTGGTGATAAGGAGTAGTTTATTTCAACATTCACACACTCTGATTTTTGTAAGTATTGCTGAAAATGGAGTACAATGGCAATTTATGTAGTGAAAGCATGACCTTCCATTAGGTATTGATCTTGGCAAATTTCATCAGGCTGATTGAATGGTCATTTACCATCAACATTTTACCAGTGATAATTGTGGCACTGGAAATAAATATCACCTGGCCCCATATCCTCCATATTGACCTTTAAAAGTCTCTGTTTCTTGTGTTTCTGGGAAGTTCAGTCTGAACTGTTATGCCGTTTTTTCCCCATTGCATTATCACTTGACTTCTCTATTCCTGTCAGAATAAATATTTGCTTTGCCAGGGAGGGGGACGGGAAAAGAAAACCCAGTGATCTCTGTAGACAATCTCTCCCATTCCTGCCCCATTCCCCCCCTCCCAGAGTGGAAACATTGGAGAGGAAAGGATTACAAACGAGAATGCAGGCATATCAATATACCAGACTGTTTGTATAGTACATTCAGAGCTGCCAATGCCACCACATTTCTTTCAGTGTGTATTTCCCATTGTGTCTGCTTACTCTTTTCTAATCCCTTCCTCTTCGATCTGTCCACTATGCAAGGGGGGAGGGGGACAACAGGTGAGGCATAGGACAATAGGACTATAATGGTGATCATGTGACTGAGGGATACTGTGAAAGTCATAAATGTGGGTATTGGTTATAAAGGATTATTTTAAAGCCCCATTGTAACTTTGAAGAGTCACTGAATGAAGCAGTTAGTAAGGTTTACCCATATGAACCCTCCATACTATTCTTAATTACAAACTTATATGAAATAATTTTTAAGTTTCCAGGTACCAGAACATAAGGAAAATAGAACAAAAAAAAATCTATGTAGAAAGGGACATGTAGGGAGAAAAATACTACTACCATGTGGATTTAGAAACACAGTGCTGTACTTATATTGTGTTATGAATTATATCAGCGATTCCCAACTTTTTCTATATCCCACACCCCTAGAATGCTTCTGATATATTCTCACACCCCTTATAAAAACTCAAAATAACAGTAATGAATTATGCATATACACCATAATTTTGAAAACCCAAGTTTTTACCCCACCTGGAATATCGTCTCGCAACCAGCGAGCACCCCTGGTTGGGAACCCCTGAATTATATATTCAAAACTTCATCTTTCACATTAAAAAAGCAAAATGTTTTTTTAAAATAAATTATCTAGATGTGTCTGGACAGGGGTTAACCAGTTTTGTTAGGCTGGTAGAGTACCATCCTCAAACTGAGATACAAATTAGGCATTTTTACAGTGGAAAAGATGCTAACTACTAAAAAAGAAGATAACTAGGAAATGCAAACAGTTTTTCCCATTATATTATTTTAATGTGCCATTAACAGAAGTCAGAAGAAATAAGAAAAAAATCATTTATAAACATATGAAAGCATTTCATAACATAGCAGAGCTGCATGATTTTAGTTTGATTCATAGGTTTAGATGATTTTTTTTAGTAAAATACAGTTCTTAGGAATATTGTGTATTAGCTATTGTCTATTAGATGGATTCTGTTTTCTACAAGTTGCACTTTTAATTTATTTTAAAACAGCTAATATGACATTTTGTTCATAATCTAATATACATTATCCAGAAATAACAGTAATGTTTCATCCTTCCAAGCTCTATTGGGATAAATTCCTCAGTTACCAGAAATGGCCCTTTTCAATGGAAACAGAACTCAGCAAAAGCTATTTATGATAGAATGCTGCAGGTAAAAAACAGGATAAACCCATGCAATGGCCAGCTTCTCCTCCAACAAAATCTAGATGAAAAGCAGCATCAGTTACAACAGCATTCCGGTAACTCTCAGGTATGATTGTTTTTAACTTTTGATTCTTAAAATAAGGATTCTCAAAATAACTAAGCAGGCATGCTTAGTATTCTAATTGCTTTTGATGGGTTCAATAGAAATACCCTGACTTCAAACTAGAATTCCTAAGAAAAATTAATATAACCCTTTCTCACATCAATAAAATTAGATTGTACTTTTTAAATATCTGTTGTAATATTATCTATCTGACTAATATAATCACCAAAAAAGAAAAGATTAGCTCAGAACACAGTACCCAACTAAACTGCTGTTTTTGAGTGTTTGGAAAGTACCCAATTTTTTTTTTAAGTTTAATGAAGTACTAGAAGTATGTTTAAAATTAAAAGACGGCCTTACTTTGAATAGATATTTATTTACTCAGACCCTAAATCATTGTTTCTCAACCTTGGCAGCTTAAGGATATGTGGACATCAAGTCCCAGAATCCCCCCAGCCAAAAATGTTATGGTTTGGCACTTGTACATTTCCTAGTATAAAAAGTGTATATTTCTTTTTTTTTTTATTGAAAAGTTTTAACATACAATTTTTCCCTTAAAAAATCCCCCCTCCCCCACCCTTCTCCCTCCCCCCCTTCCTCTCCCCCCTCCCCCCCTCCCCCCCCGACTTCCCAGAGCTAAATACAAGGTATATATAAAAAAAAACAATCATAAACAACCATATACTAACAACCATAAACTCTAAAATCTATCACTCTCTAGCTTATATAGGATAAAACAAACCTTAGTAATATAAATATATATAAAAAAAACTAATATAGAAAAAGAAACAAAGAAAGAAGACTTATTCAAATATAAAACTTCTTAACCCTATACTTATTCTAGATAAACTCAAGCCATTTTCTCCCTTCCATAATATAGTGTTCCTGCAAGTAATCTTTCAAATAGGCCGAAATCTTCGCCATTTCAACCAGGTCGGAAACCTTTAAAGTCCACTCTTCTATGGTCGGCAGTTCCTCTTTCAGTACTAACCTATCAAAAGTCTTGCTGCCGTGATTAAATTCAACATCAACTTAGTATGTTCCACCAGACTTTTATCCAAAAAGCCTTAACCTTTTTACAAGTCCAGCATATATGAAAATATATTACGTCTTCATCACCGCACCTCCAACATTTAGGCTAATAATTCAAATACATACTTAGCTTTTTAAAATCTGAATACCATCTATAAAACATTTTGTAAAAATTCTCTCTTAGATTTCAAACTTGTATAAATTTTACATTCCTCACCCAAATCTTTTCCCACCTCCCACTACTTGGCTGTAAGTACGTTGTGAAAGTTCCATAGACTTCTGCTGATCTTGTTCTTTTATCTTTTTTGATCGTTTTAAAGCAGCACGCGTCACCCTCTGTTCTCTGGGATCATCCAAAGGTGTTATAACTTGATCTCCTCCAGCACCATTCTCCTCTGTCTGTCCATCTTCAGCCTCTTGATGTTCACCTTCTCCAGATCCCTTTGCAGCTTCCAGAAGTGTTAATGGGGTTGCTTTTAAAACATTATTGTAAAAATCACGCGCTTGCATCACAGTAACCAGACGGTACCTTTTACCTTCATGCATCACCATCAACCCAGCTGGGATCTCCCATCTGAACCTTATATCTCGTTGCTTGAGCTCTTGCACAAGAAATGTAAAATCCTTCCTTCTCCTTAAAATCTTTGGAGGAATTTCTTTTAGAACCAGAACTTCTTGATCAGCAATCACGACTTTAGTATCATAGGCAGCTTGTATAACTTCATCTCTAATTTCCCTTTTTACAAAATAAACCACCACATCTCTAGGCAACTTTCTCTGTCTAGCAATCCATGAGTTCACACGAAACACTTTATCCATGCCTCCTTTTATTTCAGATGCTGGCTGATTCAATACCACTTCGAGAGCCTCAGAAAACAGCTGCTTTAGATCTTCCTTAATATTCTCCTTTAAACCTCTGATTCTAATGGCAAACTGCATCTGGAAATATTGAGCAAGACTCAATTCTCTATCCATTTTGTCTCTTAAATCTTCATTCTCCAATACTTTTGCTTCTAATATGGCATTCTTTTGAGTCAAATCTTCCACTTTTTCATCCAAATCTTCCACACATTCAGCCACTTTATACACTGAAGACAAAATGTCTACCTTCATCACCCTGAACTTCTGTTCCATCCTCTCCTCCATTCTCTCCTCCAACTTCTTCAATTTCTCCTCCATCTGTGCAAATTTATCACCCATTGATTTCAAAATTACCTGGGTATGTTTTTCAAGAACATCTTGTAAGTCCTTCGATGTCAATACATCAGGAGGATGCAATGCCTGCAATGATGATTGTTGCACCGGAGAAGTTCCAGCACTCCGAAGAGTTTTAGGGGGAGGTTTAGCCGCCATCTTTTACTTTCAATTGTGACGCACTTTCACTTTAAGTTTAAAAAGTCCATCAAGCTCGAGAGTAAAATAAAATAATCCTCTTCACCTTTTCCTCTTGTACCGCTCTGCCTGCTCTTTTTATTCCATAGTCTTTCCTTCAGGCAGGGGTGGTCGCAGACGCCTGGCTCTGCTCCATGAAATCAGGAGCAGAGGCGCTGGCCAGCTGGGAGCGACCCAGGCTACGGGGGAGTTCGATCCTTCGGCCGCCCAAGCTGCAAGCTCAGGCGGCCCCGGAGAACTCGACCCCTACCTGGGGCCTCACCCCCTCCTCTTCTCCCGAGGAGGGGGCTTCAAATTCGCCCGAACAGCTGATCGGCGCTGTTTCGGGCGAAAATCACTCAGCTGAGCCGCGGGCAGCCCGGGAAGGCTGTCTCCGGCGCCGCGCAGCCACCGGAAGTCCAAAAAGTGTATATTTCTGTCTTACTATTTATGTTCTATATTTTTGGTGGGGCAAATTTTTGGAGTTATGGTAAGGACAGAACTAGAATTTTGGACCAGATATCCTATCCCTTCAATACTGTGCTCTTGGATGCTCAGAGATCATTTGTGCATGTTGTTTTTAACAATGCTGCCCTTTCTTTAAAAAAAATGCACTCATATCTATTTTTGAAACAATTATATATAATGTCATTGGTTTGAGGTACTTCCGCTAATGGCAGGAAGGATTTACTTTAAATATAAATTTTCCTGCTATATATAGTTGTTTAATCATCTATCCTTTTGGTGAAGTAAATATTTTGGTCTAGTAAATTATTCTGGCTAGGCAATTGCTATTCTATTATTCTTATTGTTCAGAAGGCCTCTGAGCTGAGGAGTTGGAAGGGAAAAGGTCTGCAGTTAGTTGAATTATAAAACAATTCCTCTTTCTTTCTTTCTTTCTTTCTTTCTTTCTTTCTTTCTTTCTTTCTTTCTTTCTTTCTCTTTCTTTCTTTCTTTCTTTCTTTCTTTCTTTCTTTCTTTCTTTCTTTTTCTATCATCAAACTACCACTAATTTCTGATTCTTTTGTAATGAATCATACTTAGCTGTACAACTATAGATGCTCACTCCTTTTCTGATTATTATACATATTGAGATATAAACATATAGTTAAATGAAAATCCAACAGAATAAATATTGAAATTGTTTCCCCAAATGGTAGTTATCTTATTCTTCAACTGTTACAAATGAAGGTCCATTTTTTATTAAATAAAGATTGAAAATTGTGGCACCGTAAAATTGTGGTACCTAAAAATGAAGTTGTGTGGTGTCCAAAAGAAAGAAACCAGTCAATTTGGCATTCAGTCAGTGAACTTATTTTATTGCCCTGAACTCCTGGCCTAAATATTTCTTACTATTTTTCATGAAATTTCTCAGTTGTCTCTAAAACTCAGAATGGAAGTTTTGATGGAGTCATGTTAAATTATCTTTGTATTTTATTTATTTTTCTTGCGCAGGATTTTCATCAAGAAGTAAATGAAATAACCCGTTCAGGGAGTGTTTGCAGCGTGGACAGCCTTGAGGCTGAAGAACAAAATGGAAGTTGCACAGCACCCTGTAAAATCTCATCTTTATCTCCTCAAGAGGAGTCTTCCATCCAGCATCCAGAAGGATCAAAGAGCAAAAGTAAACACTTCTCTGCTGAACACGATACTTTTTCTACAAATCAGCATGCAAATAATTGGCTTCTAAATTTAAAAACTTCAGGCATTAAGACAACCTCTCCTTTCCATGACATTTTAATTAAATACAATGTTGTCCCATCTGATGAAGTCAGGTGCAACCCTGACCTGAAATCGTTAGTGCCAACTTCATCTGAACAGAGAGAGTCTGAGCCAGGTGCTTCTGATGGCAATCTGCCTTCTGTACAAAATAAAGCAGAAGACAAAAGCCTTCTGTTGAAATGTCCATCTTCAAACCTAATTAGCACAGGGGATCCTTTACCTGCTGACAACCCTGCTGCCAAATTAAATAAAGCATGGCCTGTCCCTAATCCTTCTCCTGCAGTTGCAGAACAGGAGAACTTTGAACTTTCTGAAAGCCACCGAACTTCATCCACAGACATGTTCGTTCCCATTGTAGAGGTGTCTAATCAACAGTGGAATGTCACTTCCTACTTCAGCAACAGCTTCTTACTCAATTGCATGCAGAAGGGGAAAGATATTCATACAGCAAGGTGTACTGAAGATACAGACTATGCCGCTGAAGTGAAAGGTGAAAAGTATTCTGACCACGTTAACGTTGAGGCATCTACATTTGAAGAGCCTTCTAGAGGCAGCACTGATCAGCACAAAGACAATGAAGAAGGAAAAGAGGCTGAAATTATTTCACCTGAGCCCCAAGGAGAGGTAGAAACCAATTTATCTGACCCCGAGCAGCAGCAGCATGACAATTTTTGTGAGAGAAAAGTGATGAAGCTGCCAAAAAGCATTTTAAAAAAGGAATCCAAATATGAACTTGGCTGTTTCAAAGCAATGGTTGTAAACAGGGGTATCAAATTTGGACATCAGCCTGTGGCTTCTGTTAGAGACAGTGTTGAATTGGCAAAAATAAAAGGGAAAGATGGGGAAGCTCAAAGGAATTGTAAAAAGCTTAGGTGGTTTGATGAAATTAACAGAGTAGTGGAAATTAATAATAATGAAAAAAGTTCAGAGTCACCTGTCAGTGATATATCTCAGGCACAACCCCAAGCACCTGGCTTTCAGCTTAAAACCACTGCTTCTAAAACTAATCTAAGAAGTATTCCCTCCTGTTTGCTCAATTCTGTTTTTCCAGAAAACAATTTAGAGAATTCTCAAATATCTGCCAAACCTGCTACTGTCGGAAACTCAGAAAGAGATAATGCAGTGCACAACATCTTGATGCCTAAAGGACATCATATTGCCAAACAAGCATGGATGGCCTCAAGAAGTGAAGAAATGATACCTTTTATTTATAATTGTGATCCTAAAAATCCAAAAACTAATCCACGGAAAGGAAGAATGAAAATGATCAAAAGACCAAAATCTGCCAAAGTCCCATCATCAACCATTATAGCTAAAAATCGGAAGAGTGCCATTATCCGACCACAGTCTGCTAGTGAAGCTACTAAGATTGTAAGAGCTCCAGGCAAAATCATAATACCCCACCCTCCATGTAAGCCTATACAAAGCATAAAGCCAGATGAAAATCCTACAAATGCCTTGTGTCAATCATCAAATTTGGGTAAGCCTTCCACAGATGTCGAATATAATCAGAGTGACAAGAATCTTTTGCCTGAATGTCAAACTTTGGGAAGAGTTTATACAGACGATCCTTCAACCTCAGGTAGCTCTTGTCATTCTCAAATAACAATGATCAGACCTTCTTACAGTATATACACCTATGAGCCTTTGACAAAGTCAAAGTGCATTATGAATTCGATTCCACCAGTTGTCCACTACAGCAATATTTCAAGGAGAAGTCCCATGTTCTCAGAAAATGGATCATGTCCGGATCGTATACCAACTGATGAAGAAATCACAATTTTGTGGCAAGGAGTACATCGTGCATTGGTTCAAAGGGATGGTGCTGCTGGTAAGATGCAGGTTTTTTTATAAGAATCTTTTACATTTCTGATTTTATAAAATGTGCAAAGAATCTCTTCAAGGAGAATGAATAATTAAGGGTCACAGATATATCACAAAAGAGACAAATTTAATTCTAATTCAAAGTAAGCAGTCCTTTTCCTATTTCAAACTTACTCTACCCATTGTATGTGAAATAACTGGTTACTGTCTAGGAGTCTCCTCAGCAGGGATACGTTGTTTTCTCCTTTAAGTATTAAGCCAAACCTGTATTAAGTATTAAGCCAATCTCCAGTCTGTGGACCGGTACCGGGCCACAGCATGCCAGAAACCGGGCCACACAAACAAGTGAAGCCCCATTTGCAGGATTCAGGCAGCACACAAAATCATGCATCCTCCGGAATTGGTCCCTGGTGTCCAGAAGGTTGGGACTGCTGCTGCAGAGGATTAGTGTGGAAGGGACAAATTGGTTTATAACAAAGGGGTAACAGCAGCAAAGGAATCTAGTTGTCCAGACATTGGTCACTACTTGGTTGCAGATTATCTCAGAACCAAAACACCTTGTGGGACAGATGGTTCAACCCTGGGGGTGCCTACTATATTATAGTGGCAAAAATGACATACAAAGCCCTACATGGCATGGGTCCGGACTACCTACGGGAGCACCTTCTGCCGATGTCAGCACCCCACCGTCCTGTGCGCTCCCACAGAGAGGGCCTCCTCAGGGTGCCACCGCTCAAGGAATGTCGGCTGGTGGCCCCCAGGGGGAGGGCATTCTCAGTGGGTGCGCCAGCCCTCTGGAACAGCTTACCAACCGAAATCCGGATGGCCCCCGACCTCCATACCTTCCGACGTGACTTAAAAACTTTCCTGTTCCAGCAGTCCGGCCTGGCATGATAGCGTTAATTGGGGTCCCAGTTTGTTTTCAATATTGTTTTTATTACTTTTTATTGTTCATCTGTAGACCTTCCTTCCTCTGTACACCGCCCCGAGTCCCTCGGGAGAAGGGCGGTTTATAAAAACTAATAAATAAATAAATAAATAAATAAAAATAGAATCCAGCAACAAACCCCACTTGTATTTTTTCTTAAAGAAAGTTAAGATCAGCAATTTTTTTTTGAAAAAATAACAGTTAATAACCATATTTTTAGTAACTGTAGCTTCTGATTTTTTTTTTATTATTGCATGGCAATACCAGACGGTGAATACAGATAGTCCTCAAAATTATGGCCAAAATGGAGCCTGCCCATGATGGTCATGACGGTCATAAAGTAACTGACCTGACTATTTATACTATTTTGCAGCAGAATGCCATGGTAATAATAATAATAATAATAATAATAATAATAATAATAATAATAATAATAATAATAATAATAATAATAATAATAATAATAATAATAATGACAAAGTTGGAAGGCACCTTGGAGGTCATCTAATCCAGCTCCCTGCTCAGGCAGGAAACCCTATACCATTTCAGACAAATGGCTGTCTAATCTCTTCTTAAAAACTTCCAGTATTGGAGCATTCACAGCTTCTGGAGGCAGGTTGTTCCACTGATTAATTGTTCTGACTGTCAGGAAATTTCTCCTTAGTTCTAGGTTGCTTCTCTCTTTGGTTAGTTTGCATCCGTTGCTTCTTGTCCTGCTTTGGAGAACAGCTTGACTCTCTCTTCTTTCTGGCAACCCCTGAGATATTGGAACACTGCTATCATGTCCCCCCTCGTCCTTCTCTTCATTAAACTACACATACCCAATTCCAGCAACTGCTCCTTGTATGTTTTAGCCTCCAGTGGATTAAGTGAATCCATTGTTTGCTGACAGCCACTTTTGCTGAAAATAGAAATGAAATACCAGTTTTCAGCAAAAATGTAAACCACAATCATGTAACAGTGGGATTGTAGAAGATGATCAGGCTGAGCCCGAGGGAGAGGTCAAACACATCATCAGTCATAGGCCTGCACACCCACAAGAGATCTAAGACCAGACCAGCTTCAATGCTTTCTTAATTCCTGCTTATTTCCCTTGACCCAGAGTAGCTCAGATTTTGGGGGAAAGCTTAAGCTTGCAATAAATCTTTATACTCATTTGAACTGCTTGAATCTCCTGATTTCCCTGGCACTTAATAGGGATGCTGCAAATGCTGTAAATGCAGGCCGGTTGTCGAGCGCCTGAAATGCAACCGTTGTAACTTGGCAACCAGGTTGCAAGTACCTTCCGGGCAGTTTTTCTTAACCTTGGTTAAGCAACATTTGTAAATCAAGTATTACCTATAACTATGATCAGGCTATCTTTATTATCTATATCTTTATTCTCATAGGTAATACTATTAGTCTTAAAGCAATTATTAATCACTATTAATATTACCACTACTAGTATTAATAGTGGCATTAATAATAGTAGTTCTACCCCCACCCCTCATAGGAAACAGGTACAAATAAGAGTGATGTTTGGTTGTTGTTGTTGTTTTAATAAATTAAAACAACGTCTTCCTGGTTTAAGAATAATAATTCTATATTCTCAAGCTGAATTATGCTAATGTAATTGTATGATTCTGTTTTTTTTATTACTTTCAGGTGATTCACAGCATTATGCTTCCTTGTGCAATAATTCAAATAATGGTGACTTGCAGCACGCTCGATCTAATGTGTCTCACATCACTATAGATGGTGGCCATCTGATGAGCAATATGAAATCAGGTGTTAGGGTGAATCCTATTTTGTCTTCCCAGCCAAGTGGTAAGATTTTTGTTGCCAGGTTTTTAGGCTGAAAGAATGCCAAAAGATACACTAGCAAGCATTTCTTCTAGTCATTGAGCTCTTTATGCAATTCAGTTTAAAAAAACCAACTAATTTTAATTGGTGCAATATCTAGAAATCGGTTGTTTTTATTAGCATCTTTTAGTGCGTGAAAAACTTACGGAAATGTATATTGAATATTGGTATTTATATTGGAGGAATTGTTAGTGATGCTTTTATTCAGTCGTTGTTTCTTCTTCCTTTACTTGTATATTACTTGGGACTGTTTCTGTTTTTTCTTTTTTAGAACATTCGGACTAAAAAGGCACATCAAATTTTTAAAAACTTATACCAGAACTGAACTGATTATAATTAACCATTTTTCTTTAGCTTTCAACTCTGCTAATTGTTAATGACATTTAGAACTTGCTGCTACTGATAAACCAGGATGCTGGCTGATTAATCTAACCAAAGCATTCAACCCAGTGGTTTACAACCATGCCTTAACCATTGCCATAACTTTTAGCATAGGCATGTCGTTCATTGGATGAGCCCCTATTTTGGCGAAAATGGCAGATTCTGTTTTCAACTTCTTGTACTAAAAACATCTGTTCTAGTAAGACTAAGAAAGGCTCTGCTATACACTGTGGAGAAATGATGCTTCCTTCAGAGTTAATCAAAAATCAGTGATTGAATTATATTTCATTTTTTAGAAGGAAAGTGCATCTGTGGAGAAAATGAGCGCTGGTTTTTAATTCTTTTTCTCTCAGTGTTACCCTGATTTTTGTTTTTCTTTATGCCCTCATTGCAAACTTGACATTCAAAAAAAAGTGTATATATAAGTTAGGAAATCTAGCATTACCAAGATAATTTAAAGATTGAAAAGAAGTTATGCAATCTATGCATTTCTTTTCTCACTTGACTTGGGGAATCCTTGGGTTAATGTATGATTTGTCTGTTTTTTAAATATATATATATTAATGCATATATGGATGTTTGGTTATTCGGGGTTTTCCCCGCGTAGAACTAAAGGTGTAGGCGCAACGTTTCGACGGAATCCCATCCGTCATCATCAGGCTGGTGGCTTTAGCTTCCTTCTTCTGGGAGAAGCATGTGGCTGTTTGTTCCTCTTTTTTAAACTGCCAGAGGGGGTGTGTTCTGTGGGTGGAGGTGTGCTCTGATTGGGTGGGGGACCAAGTGTGTTCTGATTGGGTGGGAGTGTGTTTTGAATGGTGGGTGTGTTCTGATTGGGTGGGGGTGTGTTCTGAGTGGATGGGCTGGTCTCAGCTGCCAGCTCCAGACCTGAGCTGGTGAGTTGTGCTGCTTTTGTTCGGCTTCATGTTTGTGGTGGTGCCATGTTTTTATAGTGGGTGTAAGTTTGCTTATTGTGTGGTTTGGAGGGGTTTAAAGTGGCTGATGTTGCAGCTGTAGTTAGGTTTCTGTTTTGTGGTTGTGCCTCGTTATCATTGTGGGTTCGGATTTGCTTTTTGAATGGTTGTGTGGTGGTGATGTCAGGTGATGTTATCATGAGTTTGGGTCTGGTATCATTCTTGGTGGTTGGGCCTCATCTGTCAATCAAGGCGGGTTTCCAAATGGCTGGTAGGCGAGAGGTATCATCTCGTTTATTCATGCTGTGGGGGCGTTTTTCTATCTCAATGGCTTCTCTGATTATTCTGTTGTTAAAATGTTCAATTTTGGCGATAGTTTTGGTTTTTTTTAAATCAATTTCATGTCCCATGGCTTCAAAGTGTTGGACCAGGGATGAAGTTTGTTCTCCCTTTCTGAGTGAGTTTTTGTGCTTTTCAATGCGTGCACTTATTCTTCTGTTGGTCTGTCCGATGTATGTGGTGGGGCAGGTGGTGCATGGGATTTCGTATACTCCTTGGTTTTCTAACCCAATTATGTCCTTGGGGTTTCTTAGGATGGTGGATATTTTTCTGTCTGTGTAGAATGCTGTTTTGATGTTGTGTTTTTGGAGGACCTTGCTGATTCTGTCTGTGGTCCCTTTTAAGTATGGGAGGAGGGCTTTGCCATTTTCTTGTTCTCTGTCTTGGGTTTTTGTGGGTGTCTCTCTTCGGATTAAGTTGGTAATCGTGTTTCTTTGGAATCCATTGGCTGTTAGTACATTAGTGAGAGTGTGTAGTTCGGTTTTTAGGTGTTGTTCGTCAGCTAGGTGTTTTGTTCTGGAGATGAGTGTCTTGGCTACGGAGTTGATCTGTGCTGGGTGGTGGTGTGAGAGTGCGTTCAGATAGCGGTTTGTGTGTGTTTTTTTATGGTAGATAGTGTGTCCTAGGGAGCCGTTGGATTTCTTGTAGACTAAGACATCAAGGAAGGGAAGTTGATTGTTAGCTTCTGTTTCCATGGTGAATTGTATTTTGGGGTGTAGGCTATTGAGGTGTATGAGGAAGTCATCCAGTTTTTCTTTGCCGTGTGGCCAGATTACGAAGGTGTCATCTACGTATCTGAGCCAGAGTTTGGGTTTGTGGTTGGATTTTTCTAGAGCGAGGGTTTCAAAGTGTTCCATGTAGAGGTTTGCGATGACAGGTGAAAGGGGTGATCCCATGGGTGCTCCTTCCATTTGTTTGTATCTTTGTCCATTGTAGATGAAGTATGTGTTAGATAGGCAGTGGTTGGTCAGATCTAGGATGTGTTTTGGGGGGTTGTATTTATTTAGGATAGCTGTCAAGGCTTCTTTTATTGGCACTTGGGTGAAGAGGGATACGACATCGAAGCTCACAAGTAGGTCACAGGGCTGTAAGTTTAGTTTACTTATGATCTCTATGAATTGGAATGAGTTTTGTACATGTGAAGTGATGGAATTTGCGTAAGGCTGTAGTTGTTTGGCAAGAAATTTGGCTAGATTTTGTAGAGGTGAGCCTATGGAGCTGACTATGGGTCTGAGTGGGGTTCCTTCTTTGTGTATCTTGGGCAGACCATAGAGCTTAGGACATCTGGATGATTTTTCTCTGGGAATGATTGTTTTCTGGATCTCTTCACTGATGGGGGTGGCTTTTATTTTTGATTTTGTGGTTTTTTCCAGGTAGGTGGTGGGATCTGTCTTGAGGAGTTTGTATGTGGAGTCTCGGAGTAGGTTGGATTTTATATATATATATATATATATATATATGTAGGTCTAGAGTTTCGGGTTTCTTCCCGCGTTCCTTTCATCTTCAGAAAGTTGTGGCGACGTTTCGACGAAATCCCATCCGTCATCATCAGGCCGGAGTATTCCTCCTGCTGCTTTCAGGAGCAATGCGTGGTCTGTCTGTTCCTTTCCTTCCAACTGCCGGTGGGGCTGTGTTCCGACTGGGTGGAGGCGTGGCTGCTTTCTGATTGGGTGGGGGTGTCCTCCGACTGGGTGGAGGCGTGGTTGTCTTCTGATTGAGTGGAGGCGTGGCTGTCTTCTGATTGGGTGGATGTGTGGTTGTCTTCCGATTGGTTGGAGGCGTGGCTGTCTTCTGATTGGGTGGGGTGTGTTCTGAATGGGTGGGGTTTTTTGTTGTGTCGTAATATCCTGAGTGTTGTGATTTGGTGTCCTGAGGAGTGGGCTGTGTAGTGGCCTCCAGAGCTTTGGCTTGGCTCCGAGTTCGAGGACCCGCCATGCATCTCTGGTATGGGTCAGTCAGGTTCGTGTGTGCGTTCTTTTGCTTGGGTGATAGCACTTTTGCTTGACTTGTTCTGTCTTCTGTGTGGGAGAGTTTTTGTTCTGGGTGTGGATGAGTCTTGCTGGGGCTGGTGGCATTTGGGGTTGTTTGTTGGTTTTTTAAATCCTTGTTTGCTGAAATTCGTTTGTCTATCAATGCTGGTTTCCAAATGGCATGTAGGCGGGAGGTGTCGTCTCGCTTGTTCATACTGTCTGGGTGTTTTTCTATTTCAATGGCTTCTCTGATTATTCTGCTATTGAGATGTTCTATTTTGGCGATTGTTTTTGTACCTTCAAAATTGATGTTGTGTCCCGTAGTGTTTATGTGTTGTACTACACAGCCCACTCCTCAGGACACCAAATCACAACACTCAGGATATTACGACACAACAAAAAACCCCACCCATTCAGAACACACCCCACCCAATCAGAAGACAGCCACGCCTCCAACCAATCGGAAGACAACCACACATCCACCCAATCAGAAGACAGCCACGCCTCCACTCAATCAGAAGACAACCACGCCTCCACCCAGTCGGAGGACACCCCCACCCAATCAGAAAGCAGCCACGCCTCCACCCAGTCGGAACACAGCCCCACCGGCAGTTGGAAGGAAAGGAACAGACAGACCACGCATTGCTCCTGAAAGCAGCAGGAGGAATACTCCGGCCTGATGATGACGGATGGGATTTCGTCGAAACGTCGCCACAACTTTCTGAAGATGAAAGGAACGCGGGAAGAAACCGGAGAATCTAGACCTACACATACAGACACCCGCGAGAATCTACGAAATATATATATATATATATATATATATATATATATATATATATATATATATATATATATATATATATATATATATATATATATATATATATATATATATATATATATATATATATATATATATATATATATATATATATATATATATATATATATATATATATATCAGAATTCCCTGACCTTTCTGGGTTTGCAGCCCAATGGAAGGAGAGGGGGTGGTTTTACATGAGCCGCAGGCAAGTGCACACACATGCACTCGTCCACAACTTCCACGGCCCGGTTCCGAATGTCTCAAGGCCCAGTAGTGGACCATGACCCAGGGGTTGGGGACCCCCGATGTATAGAAGTGTTCAAAATGCCTTCTAACAAAAATATAAATTTAAAACTATCCTGATAAGACAAATTTAAGATAATCCGTTCTAATTTTTGTGACACTTTTTCATTACTTTTAGCCCATTTTGCTTTTGCAAGACGAAAACAAATTAATGAAAATAATGAAAATAAACGCAAGGCTCTTTTAGAACAGAGGAGACAAATGTCAGCCTCTTCAGCAAGGAAACCCACTGGTGCTGGGCAGGTAGGTCTAACAAATTCTTGTGTCAAAATATCAAAAATAGCTTTTGGTCAAAACACCATATTAAAAAAGTTCCATGAGTAAATACAAAAGACTTCAAATAAAATGAAGGTAAAGCAAACTGGAGCTAACAATAATTGCAAGTTATTTAAAGTCTCAACATTCTGACATTTATGTGTATTCAATTTGTACAAACATTAAGAAACGTTGCAATTATCTTTATCAATAGTAACACTAAAAGTATACTGCCTTTTTACCAACATTATTTGCCGCAAATGTTACATATCTTACATGTAATCACAATAGATACGTATTGCTTTTTGACCGTGAACTGTTTTATGTAAATTTTACATTAATTTTTTTATGTGTAAAATTTTACATATATTTTGGATACATAGAATTTTTAATTCATTTTGATTGCATTTTTAAAAACAGCTTGATAATTTTTTTACATAGAATATATCACAGGCCCCAATTCAAGTGCATTCTCAATGTATGTTCGAGCCAGTCCGAGTCACAGGTGGCATCAACCATTCTGATGAAGGTAATGCAGCATAATTCAATCTGATTTGGGATCTGAATAATGAGATCATCATTCATTCCTATAGATGTTATCCTCGTTCTTTATTAACACTGATTGGGACTGGCTTCGGAGAAGGAGGTGAGCCACCGTAACACTGTGTCACCTCTGCCCAACTCCCAAAGTCAGCCCAAAATGATAATGGTCAAAGGTACCAAAAATTACCGAAGAGCAAGAATGGATGCACAACCTCCATCACACTCCTACCATAAATTATCCATAAGTGCAACCAGTACCGTTTCTGTCCCATATCCTGACCTGAAACCTGACTGAAAAGGGTCTAGATCAAGGGTAGGCAACCTTGGCTCTTTTATGACTCATGGACTTCAAGTCCCAGAATTCCTGAGCCAGGAATTCTGGGAGTTGAAGTCCACAAGTCATAAAAGAGCAAAGGTTGCCTACCCCTCGTCTAGATAATCCATTTCCTTTAGGATCTTCTGCAGTTGTATGTATGGCTACCATCTTTTCAACCACCTAGGGAAGGTGGTAGACTGGACAAAATTTGCTCAGAACAATGGGATCCAGTGATTGCTTCTTAAGTAGGGGCACACTAGCGCCTTCTTAAAAAGAGCTGGAAGCACCTCCTTCAAGGATGAATTCCCTATTGCTTAGTTTCATCCGGGCACTTCCTGGATGGCCTTAACCTGCAAGGAGAGGCATAGATCTTATGCACAGGTGGTAATGTTTGCATTCCATAGGACCTTATCTACTTCCTCAGGTCCAACTGAATGAAGCCATTCCCAGGTAACTGGGTAAATCCAACCCCTGGGCATATCAACAGGACATGCACCACACTTGGGAGTCAACTAGAAATGAATCCGAACAATTTTATCATCCAGATGCCCAGAGAATTCCTCCACACGGCCTTGCAAGTGAATCTCCAAGCCACCCTTTCCAAGGATAGTCTGGGTGATCCTAAACAGGACTGCTGAGCAACATTCTGTGGATGCAATAAGAGCGGACAAGTGTTGACCCTTCGCTGCTCTTACTGCCATGAGTTGGATCTTAATAGCAGCCTTAACTCATGTTTGGTCAAGTTCATTCTTGTTCTTCCCAATTGCGTACTGAGAATGTCTTGTATTGATGCATTAAAATAAATATTACACTGGAACTCTGAAAAGATGAAGGTATATATATGATGTACACTAACTCAGATATATATTCCTACTGTCACAGAAACAGAACCAGCCCTGAACTGAGATGATTTAAACAGTCAATATGATATGCTTTGAGGAGAAAACCTATTCATTGTCTGCTTATGTTTCATGCATTTTGTTTCAGCAGCCCTCCAATATGGTACTAGTAGTGCCACAATTGCACTTACCCTAGCTACACATAAGCAATTTGTTTTTCTGAAAGTTGTTTAAAAACCTGTCACAATATTTTCAAACCTTTGAAAGATACATAAAAAATACAAAATGCAATAGCCAATCCAGATATTTCTAGCCCATCTTTCTTAAAAGCTTTTCACAGTATACATTTTTGTTCTAAAATTCAGATGGTACTACACAGTTCCTAATACCAGAAAACCTTGTGAATTTGTCAGCTGCAGAAGGTGAAATTTTGGCTGGGTTGGATACACCACAACCATATAGGCAGATTGCAGTGCGAAATAAACCCCCACGGCAAGGAATGAGTTCTCTGTCATTTGAAGAGCACAAAGTTCTTCAGTCCCTTGACCGCATCAATCACCGGCTACAGAGTAAGTATTCTGAAAATTATCCACTGAATTGCACCAAGGTGATTTAATAAGTCACATAAATGTAAATTAGTATGATTCTCTTTTCTTTTTCGCCTTACGTTGATTGCCAGGCAGGAACTTCAGGTCCAAAGGTCACTCTGATGTTTCACTTGAGTAATTAAGATTAGTCATAATATATTACTTTGAGTATGTTTTATTTTATACTGTCAGATCAAAGGAGCAGTCTCTAAGCCAGTGGAATTGAACAACTACTAAGATGTACTATTTTTCTTCCCTGGAAAATTAAAATCTATAGTACTGTTTGCTCAGGTATTATTACTATGATATATTAGCATTTTAAGGCAAAACATACTTTTCTCCTAATTTAGAAATCTACCACCAATTAGTATAATACACTTTGGGGATCAGCTGACAGCCCTGTATGCTCCACAGATAAACAAATGCTGTTTCATTGTTTAGGAGATCTGAAATTGAGCAAAAAATATTAATGAGAAGAAAAGAGGAAGAAAATAAAAATAACGAATAAGCCGTTGCCATTTGGCCTTAAACCCATTTTCTATCAAGTTGTCTCATTACATATTAGGAAGACAGGAGTAAATACATTTTTTGAGTCAAAGCCTGCAGCTGATCTTTGAGTCCTTCGGGAGAAGGGCGGTATAAAAATTTAATTAAAAAAAAATAAAATAAAAATAAATAAAATAATGGCAATCCTGTTCAAACAAGAGAACAGGAGGAGCAAAATATAAGAAATATATGATTGCAATAACATGGAGATTTTATTAAAGGTAAATACAATGAAGTAAAAATGATTAATATTATTTATCCCCTGCATTTAGCCATTCTTCCCTTCTATAACATTTAAAATTTGATGGTAGTGCTTGAAGGTAGTGTGAAAATATTGTTGAAGACTTTAAAGGTTTATCAGGTTATTTTTTTACCATGGCCGTAGAACATTCAGCAATATAAAGAAGACTGTTGTTGTTGTTGTTGTTATGCTTCAGTTCTAAGTCATGTGATGGATGATAAATTAGTGAAAGCTGATTATAAATCAGTATCACCTAAATGTTGAAAAATAAAAATGTACAACTATGTTGGTTGCTAGATCTGCATGGTATCAGAAGGTGGCAGTACTTGACAACCTTGTCTTGGCTCAGAAGTTCAGCAGGCCCTGGACTGACTATTACTGGGATGGGAGACTTCCAGGAGTGCAGGCTGGAATGGGAAGCCCAGAAATGGGTAATTTCAGTCCATTTTCAGGTGGCTGTCAAGAAGGCTACATGGGGAAGCTTGACTCAAAAGAGATGTAATCAGTAATAAAATAGTTGTTGATACACAATCATTCTCCTTAATTAAAAATTAGTTATTCCAAAATTAAAATGAAGTTTGATTCTAAAATAAAATACTTTCACACATGCACCAATTTAAAAGTAGTACACTAGATCACATAATATTCAAGGGAAAGTCTATACAGGCCACAATTTATTTCTTACCATACAATTGAAGGTTTTTTATTATTAAAAAGTTTTACAAACATTTTTAAATACAAAAAACTCCCTCCTCCCCCTCCCCTCTCTTCAACCCTCCCCTCCCCTCCCCCCTCCCCAACTTCCCAGAGCTGAATACAGGGTATAGTGATACAAGCATAGGCTAAAATATGCTAACAACAAAAGTAAAACATTAAATTCTATCGCACTTTAACTCACCATAGTCATATTAATAACTAATAACAGATAACTAATTATGCATCATAAAAATCCCCTACTTATTCAAATGCTAGAAGAAACTTTTTAGTCCCGTATTTATTCTGAATATATTCAATCCATCTTCTCCATTCCACAATGTATCTCTGTTGCGATTGATCTTTCAAATATGCTGAAATCTTTGCCATTTCCGCCAAGTTAGAAACTTTCAAAGTCCACTCTTCTATAGTTGGCAGTTCCTCCTTCTTCCAATATTGCGCTACTAAAAGTCTTGCTGCCGTGATTAGATTCAACATCAATTTAGTGTCTATAACAGTAGCATCTGTAATAATACCCAACAAAAATGTTTTTATTGTTTTAATTGAAGTTTTATAATTATTTTATACTCTCTTAGATGTTCATGAAACAATTAACAAAAACCCATCTTCTACAAGTGTTTTGCAGACTATTTCCCCTTTGGTAAGCATATTCATTTAATGTAATGTTAACTAACATAATATAAGCTAACCAAATTAAAACTTAAACATTTACTTGCGAGTTTCCAGATACACATGGCTTGCCACTGTTAGAACGGCGGATTTGGAATTTAGTTCTAATGCACCACAATTTATTTCCTGGTCACATTTAGAACAGCAAATGTGATGTTGTACAGCAGGGGTGTCAAACTGCCGGCCCGCGGGCCGGACGCGTCATCCAGAAGCCGTGCCCACCTCATTGCCGGCAATGACAAAACCATCCCAATACATTGGGCGACGTCATGTGACGTCGTGAGTTTGACATGTCTGTTGTAAAGGAATTGATGACTGCTGCTATGTGAGATCCTCAAATCATATTTTCCCCTTCCCTTTCCCCATTACGAACCAAATACGTATGTGCTCTGTATTTCTACTTGTTGTCCATTTCGCTCACTGACTCTTAACTCCTTAGGTTTTCAATGTTCAGATTCCAGTTAGAAGGAACAGTAGAAAAGAAAGCAACTGTAATCATGAAGTCTGTGTATGTGTGCTCCATGTGCTATGTGACTACTTCTAGAGTCACTTTATATGGAGAGGAATTAGGGTATCAAGGAGAAAAAACAGTCCGTATGAAATTAGGCTGTCTGCACACACTGTCTGGGAGAGAGAAGGGTAATTACTTTTATGAGCCAGAGACCAGTACAAAGTACATAATTTATTACTAAAGTAAGAAAAGAGTAATACAAACAGAACTTTAATGGGAACATCAGCAATTAAACCAGCAACTAAGACACGGTAAGGAAGGAAGGAAGGAAGGAAGGAAGGAAGGAAGGAAGGAAGGAAGGAAGGAAGGAAGGAAGAGCGGGGAGAATGAAACTGCTTCCTAATAAGAAAAAAACAACCTTACATTTTCATAGTTAACTTCTATTATACGAGGGAGGCAAAAAACAAGAGTCAGAAAATAAGAGCCAACTCACAAATATTACCTGCTCATTTATGGACACTGGTAGATTTTCAGTCAATTTCCTGCTTGGGAATAGATCATCAAATTTGGGAGCAGGCAGTCTGGATCACTTGAGTTGTTTGCAATGAAAGAGAGAGCACCTGAACCTTGTAGGTTTATTTGTGCAATATGATCATTTCAGCAGAAATAATCTTAAGGAGGAACATATACTTTGCCAAAATCTATACTTTTGTAGAACTGGGTACAATACAATATTAAATAGTAAACATGTTGGTGAGAGCTAACGGGGAGAACTAGGGGAGAAAACTGAACAAAAACTGATTCAGACCTCGGTTTTACAATTCTCTTTGAACATCGTTACAAGCAGGTAAGTTTTCCCTTAAACTGAAGAATGGAAATTGGACATAAAAATTAGAAAGCTTGGCCCGTAGCTTTTACTTAATGTACTTTATCTAGAAAAAAATTCTACCCATGCTATAAGTTCCAAGTAAAATTACCAGCTGGGAATAGAGAATAAGGAAAGAATAAAACTATACTGATATTATAATAAAACAAATTTCAGTCTTTATAGCAGGTAGATATTCAACATTTGAAATAAATGTACAGTATATTGAACCTGCAGCTGAACTGCAGATTTTCTATATTTTCTTTATTTTCATTCAAATATTAGTAGATAGTTAGCTTTATTAATTTGGGTTGTAATCTATGTTTATTTAATTGGAATACATTCAATTTGAGTTAAATTAACCTTGTAGAAAATTATATTATGCATCACCTTCCATCACCTGTTAATCATTACTTTTCCTAGGATTGTCCTTTGTAGGTTTTTGCTGTATTTTACTATTTCTACTACTAGCAAATATGTAATCCATATTAACTTGGGTATAAATTCATATTTACAAATGGGTTATAGTAGGAAATAACCTATTCTTATCATGTGTATATATATATATATATATATATATATATATATATATATATATATATATATATATATATATATATATATATATATATATATATATATATATATATATATATACACAGTGTATACAGTATATACATATTTTTATTTTTTATTTTAATCCCATTTATATCCCGCCCTTCTCCGAAGACTCAGGGCGGCTTACAATTTAAGCACAAACCAATGTGCTTAGCAATAGCCTTCATATACATATACATATACATATATATATTAATGTTTGCTTTTTATTCTTACAGGTCACATCTCCCTCATACATGGATATAATGCCTCACATGCAAAGGTATAGGAGCATATTGGATGCCACCCATAGCCTAAAGCAAAGAAGATACTGACTTGGCTCTAATAAAGGTTGCTGAACTGAGATTTATATAATATATTCTCAGTTGCTATATTTGTAAATTATAATTATTTACAACGTGCCTTAAATGCTATTTTTTTTAAAAAAATCTTCAAAATAAAGATGTAACACAAGTATTGACTGCTTGTTACCTAGTTTACATTTAGGGCAAAAATTATTTTATATATGCACTTTACTGTAAAATGTATTGTATTTTTCTAAGAATGGAAATACCTCAATTTTAAATGAGTGGCAATGTTTGTAAATTTATTGTAAATTTTAATTAAAAGGAAAAGAAATTATTTTGCTACTGATTAAAATTATGTATGAGTTCATCTCCTAACTTTATGGTTTTCATTAAGCGCTAATAAATTTCTACTACATTTTCAAAACATGCATTGTAGAAAATGAAACTCTTATCTGTAAAACTCACCAATTTAATAATTTTCCCATTTTGACTGCTCCAGCTTTAACTACAATAGTGATGATAGTACAATAGTGATAACATTTTAAAAACTCAAGGTATTAATATATAGCTAGCTCAATTCTTTGAACATATTTTTAAACTGAAATTATGTGGAAACATGTCTATCTCATTTCTGCAACACAGGGACATTTCAAAAATCAACAACAAATCTATTAAACCCATGTTTGGCATAAAAAAATATGATTCCACTTCATACTTACATCTTTAACAACGGTTTCCCCCAAAGTTGTATTAACATATAATAATAACCTGAAACCAAATTGTTTTTTAAATATTCTTTTGGGAATTCAGTAAACATTAAGATTTTCTGATGAATACAGCTAATATTTTTAGTTATTGTTCAAGATTTAAGAATTCCTTTCCATGTGCTTTCTTGATATACTATTGTATTACAATATTTCAAGTATTATATCAAAACTCCTGAAAATTTGGTAAACTTTTCAATCTTTATGAAAATATATCTTTAAAATATTCAGGATTAAGGATCTGTTTCTGTATATGGAATGAAATATGCCATCATGCTTACAAATGATTTTGGATTTATCCTAAAAGTATCTTCATGGAAAACTATCCATCATTTGAGCTCTTATGGGTTAAACACCAAGGTTCTTTTCAACTGATTGAAGTAGATTCACCTACTGCGGGAAAGGAAACTTCCCAATTATTTTTTTACTATATTTCAAAGTATAATAAACAAGATACTGGAGGAGGGGGTTCAAAAATCAATCTTCTTCCAGGTACTTCAGATCCTTGATGAAATTCAACTGACCTTAATGCCTTACTCATTTTAAATGTTATCAATTAATTCCAAAATGTCATTTTATAAATAACAGATGCAGATGTAGTACCTTTCTATACTTTGTTTCATGAAAAAAAGTGCAATTCAGATGATATTCCTTCTAGACAACTATACATTTTATTTACTTAAAATGTATAGTTGCCCATCTTGTAACCAACTCTGAGGAGCTCCCAATCAAAAGTTAAAACAGAATAAAAGCATGTTGTCTGATTTTCACTTGATTGGCTGTGTAGCCCCTGTGATACCTTCCACCCTGTTTTGGAAGCTCTCACAAGTCAAATGAAGTATGTTTTCATTGAAACGGGTCAGGAATCAAATCACTTCCCCACTTCTTACAATAACAGTGCTATGTCAGAAGGGTTCTGATTGTGGGAACTCTGGATGCAAGCCAATATTTTCTCTTAACAAAATGCAGGAAATGTGGAATTAGCAGGAAGCATATCTACTCCCTGGATTCAGGCTATTTATGATATTTGAATATGCTCACAACTTCAGGATATTTCTGGGTTGCTGGCTTTCCGACTGACTAGCTTGTCTTCCTTTGACTTGTTATGAATCTTGTTATATCACTGTTTGCTTTTGTCACCTTCACACAAGATTAATTCAATATCCCATAAGTGAGACTCTAAGCAGGGGACATTGTTCCATCTGCTGAATGATTTGAAAATATTGTTATATTCCAGGTCGCGTACATTGCTGCCAGTTTGATACTGCTTTGGTTAAATTTTAATTTTATAGGCTTTAGAATGAGGATTCATCCTGGGGAGAACAGAAACTACTAACTAAAGACATACCGTATATACTTGAGTATAAGCCGACTCGAGTATAAGCCGAGACCCCCAATTTCACCCCCAAAAACTGGAAAAAGTTATTGACTCGAGTATAAGCCGATCCGCCGTTCTGCAAGCCTCTGCCGCCAGCAGAGGCTCGATCCGCCATTTTGCAAGCCTGAATACACAGGAATACCCTGTGTGGCCAAGGCTCGTCGGCAGGTCTCCGTTCCTCCTGCCGACCTTTGGGGAGGTTTGGGCGCCTCCCCAAACCTCCCCAAACCTCGGCAGGTCTCCGTTCCTGTTTGGGGAGGTTTGGGCGCCTCCCCAAACCTCCCCAAACCTCGGCAGGTCTCCGTTCCTCCGCGCAGACCTGCCGACCTTTGGGGAGGTTTGGGCGCCTCCCCAAACGTCCCCAAACCTCGGCAGGTCTCCGTTCCTGTTTGGGGAGGTTTGGGCGCCTCCCCAAACCTCCCCAAACCTCGGCAGGTCTCCGTTCCTCCGCGCAGACCTGCCGACCTTTGGGGAGGTTTGGGCGCCTCCCCAAACGTCCCCAAACCTCGGCAGGTCTCCGTTCCTCCGCGCAGACCTGCCGACCTTTGGGGAGGTTTGGGCGCCTCCCCAAACGTCCCCAAACCTCGGCAGGTCTCCGTTCCTGTTTGGGGAGGTTTGGGCGCCTCCCCAAACCTCCCCAAACCTCGGCAGGTCTCCGTTCCTCCGCGCAGACCTGCCGACCTTTGGGGAGGTTTGGGCGCCTCCCCAAACGTCCCCAAACCTCGGCAGGTCTCCGTTCCTGTTTGGGGAGGTTTGGGCGCCTCCCCAAACCTCCCCAAACCTCGGCAGGTCTCCGTTCCTCCGCGCAGACCTGCCGACGTTTGGGGAGGTTTGGGGAGGCGCCCAAACCTCCCCAAAGGTCGGCAGGAAGAACGGAGACCTGCCGAGGTTTGGGGAGGTTTGGGGAGGCGCCCAAACCTCCCCAAAGGTCGGCAGGTCTGCGCGGAGGAACGGAGACCTGCCGAGGTTTGGGGAGGTTTGGGGAGGCGCCCAAACCTCCCCAAACAGGAACGGAGACCTGCCGAGGTTTGGGGAGGTTTGGGGAGGCGCCCAAACCTCCCCAAACGTCGGCAGGTCTGCGCGGAGGAACGGAGACCTGCCGAGGTTTGGGGAGGTTTGGGGAGGCGCCCAAACCTCCCCAAACAGGAACGGAGACCTGCCGAGGTTTGGGGACGTTTGGGGAGGCGCCCAAACCTCCCCAAAGGTCGGCAGGTCTGCGCGGAGGAACGGAGACCTGCCGAGGTTTGGGGAGGTTTGGGGAGGCGCCCAAACCTCCCCAAACAGGAACGGAGACCTGCCGAGGTTTGGGGACGTTTGGGGAGGCGCCCAAACCTCCCCAAAGGTCGGCAGGTCTGCGCGGAGGAACGGAGACCTGCCGAGGTTTGGGGACGTTTGGGGAGGCGCCCAAACCTCCCCAAAGGTCGGCAGGTCTGCGCGGAGGAACGGAGACCTGCCGAGGTTTGGGGAGGTTTGGGGAGGCGCCCAAACCTCCCCAAACAGGAACGGAGACCTGCCGAGGTTTGGGGACGTTTGGGGAGGCGCCCAAACCTCCCCAAAGGTCGGCAGGTCTGCGCGGAGGAACGGAGACCTGCCGAGGTTTGGGGAGGTTTGGGGAGGCGCCCAAACCTCCCCAAACAGGAACGGAGACCTGCCGAGGTTTGGGGACGTTTGGGGAGGCGCCCAAACCTCCCCAAAGGTCGGCAGGTCTGCGCGGAGGAACGGAGACCTGCCGAGGTTTGGGGAGGTTTGGGGAGGCGCCCAAACCTCCCCAAACAGGAACGGAGACCTGCCGAGGTTTGGGGACGTTTGGGGAGGCGCCCAAACCTCCCCAAAGGTCGGCAGGTCTGCGCGGAGGAACGGAGACCTGCCGAGGTTTGGGGACGTTTGGGGAGGCGCCCAAACCTCCCCAAAGGTCGGCAGGTCTGCGCGGAGGAACGGAGACCTGCCGAGGTTTGGGGAGGTTTGGGGAGGCGCCCAAACCTCCCCAAACAGGAACGGAGACCTGCCGAGGTTTGGGGACGTTTGGGGAGGCGCCCAAACCTCCCCAAAGGTCGGCAGGTCTGCGCGGAGGAACGGAGAGCTGCCGAGGTTTGGGGAGGTTTGGGGAGGCGCCCAAACCTCCCCAAAGGTCGGCAGGAAGAACGGAGACCTGCCGAGGTTTGGGGAGGTTTGGGGAGGCGCCCAAACCTCCCCAAACGTCGGCAGGTCTGCGCGGAGGAACGGAGACCTGCCGAGGTTTGGGGAGGCGCCCAAACCTCCCCAAACAGGAACGGAGACCTGCCGAGGTTTGGGGACGTTTGGGGAGGCGCCCAAACCTCCCCAAAGGTCGGCAGGTCTGCGCGGAGGAACGGAGACCTGCCGAGGTTTGGGGAGGTTTGGGGAGGCGCCCAAACCTCCCCAAACAGGAACGGAGACCTGCCGAGGTTTGGGGAGGTTTGGGGAGGCGCCCAAACCTCCCCAAAGGTCGGCAGGAGGAACGGAGACCTGCCGAGGTTTGGGGAGGTTTGGGGAGGCGCCCAAACCTCCCCAAAGGTCGGCAGGAGGAACGGAGACCTGCCGAGGTTTGGGGAGGTTTGGGGAGGCGCCCAAACCTCCCCAAAGGTCGGCAGGAGGAACGGAGACCTGCCGAGGTTTGGGGAGGCGCCCAAACCTCCCCAAACGTCGGCAGGTCTGCGCGGAGGAACGGAGACCTGCCGAGGTTTGGGGAGGCGCCCAAACCTCCCCAAACGTTGGCAAGCTTCGTTCCTCCGCGCCCTGCCTGCCTGCTTCTTTCCGCTGCGGAAAGAAGCAGGCAGGCAAGGCGCGGAGTTTGGGGAGGTGCGCGCGCACCTCCCCAAACCTCCCCAAACTTCGGCAGGTCTCGGACGGCGGTGGCTTGGGAGAGGTGCGGGCGATCCCGGAAGCACCAAAGCCTCGGCCGCGCACAAGTCCTCGGTAAGTTTTTTTGTTGACTGGAGTATAAGCCGAAGTGGAATTTTTCAGCCCAAAAAGTGGGCTGAAAAATTCGGCTTATACTCAAGTATATACGGTATATCACTACTGTACCTCACCTCGATTATGTTCACTTAAAAATATTTTTTTTTCAAAAGGAGGCATAGCTAATGTATTTCAATGGAATAATTGACTCAATAGAACATTAGAATATTTGAAATAATTTTCTATCTATATCGGCAAATAGTAAATGGCCTGGATTTTCTTTTGTTAAGTCTTTAAGCAGAGGCTGGATAGTCCAATAGCAGAAGATCCCATAATAATAATTAGCCTTCATTGGGAGAGGGCTGGACTGGATGATCTTTCCAATTCTGTAATTCTGGTAATATTTAGTCATGTTGAAAACTTGGGCCTTAATGTTTTTGCTACAGTAAAATATTTTGGAAAGAAGTTGCCTCTAACTCTACTTGTTTTGCTTTCAGAACAGGCACAGTATTTTTTTTAAAAAAGCTGATATTTCTTGGCACACTGCATAGCTTTGGGCACCTTGTTCTGTAGCACTTCATAAATTTTATTTGCACCAATATAAACAGGTGAGAAAGAGAAGATAAATTTGCAATAAAGTTATTTATATAAAAGCCAATGGAAAAAACTTAAAAAAACAGGTGTGGCTCAGACACTATTATATAGGCAGCCAGCCAAAATGTTGTTTTTCTTTTGTATTGTACAGGAGTTGGAATGTTAAAAAGAGATCCATGCTTAATCAAATATACATAAAATATTTGTAAGTAACAATATGAATTGATGTTTTATTTAAAACGATAACTTTTTAATTTTTAATGTTTTTATTTTCTTTTGAGAGTGGGCATCAGAATTTCATTTTTTAATGTATGCCAGTGTGTTTACAGAAAAAAGTGACAATAAAAGTTCTCTAAATCATTTCTTAGCATTGCTTAGGTTATTTTTTTAAACAACCTTACAGCTCTGACAATATTGTAATGTGTGGTTTGGGGCATAAGTAATAAAATGCTATTAAGGTAACTGGGTAGCTTACAATAATAAATGATAAAAAACATATAGACTAAAAACATAAGTTAAATGCATGATAGCAATGAGAATGTATCTCGAATGGGTGAATTGTAGTAAGCGAGGAGTGGGCACGTTTTACTGGGCTCACAATTACCTTAGTCTCCTCCTCGTCTCCCTCTTTCTCTACACTGCCAGACTGAAATATTCCACGATTATCTTCTAAATATTTTCCAGACTTTGGCTGGGCTACTATTAACTGTAGAGTTCGCATGATCCAAAGTCAATCACTAACTATTCTAGTGGCTTGCACCAAAATTGTAATGGAATGAAAGCATGGATATAAGTAAGATAAGCTACTATCACTGCAGAAGGAGAACAAGTTGAAAATCTCTTTCCCTAATGTCACAGCAGCAAAGTCATCTCTAACATACTAAAGTCTCAAATATATCACCACAATTACAGGTAGTCCTCATTTAACAACCCTAATGGGGACTTTGTTGCTAAGTGATGTGGTAGTTAAGCGAGACATTATGTGACCACAATAGACTTAATGACTTTTACCCGCAAACATTAAGTGAATAACTTGCGATCATTAAGCAAGACATCACGTTACCACAGCTTGTAATTTTATCACTGGCTTCTCCATTGATGCTGCTTTGTCGTAAGTCATCAATTGCACTACTGGGATGTTGTAAGAGTTGTAAACTCTTCTGCCATTGCACAGCACCTGAATCTTGATCACATGACCATGGTTGCAACAGTTGTAAATACGTTACTTTTTCAGCACTGTTGTAATTTTGAACAGTTGCTAAACAGGGCAGTTGTTAAGCAAGGATTACCTGCAGTTCTAACAGTGGTCAAGAAAGGGATTGTGTTTAGTTTTCTTTTCAAGAGCTCTCTACTTATGGCCTAGAAGCCGCTTCTATAACACTTAAAATATTATTATTATTATTATTTATTGCATTTATATACCGCCCTTTCCCTGAGGACTCAGGGCGGTTTACAGGGAGTTAAAAGACCAGCAATACAAAAGTTAAAAACCAATTTAAAAAGATTAAACTAACCCTGTGCAATTAAAAAACCCCGATTAAAATAAATTACTCCTCAGCCTGGGCCCGAGAGCTCGAAGAGCCAGGTCTTCAGGCCCCGGCGGAATGACCGGAGGTCGGGGGCTCCACTGGCTTTTTCATCATCCTTTGGATATTATCTGGTATACCATCAATAAACTTGCATGCTTGCTTCCGTCAAACTCCAGCAACCTTTGATGTGCCTTCAGTCTATTGTTTTCATATCTAATGCCTGAGGAATAAGGTCAGTAGAGTATTTCTTCTTTTTGAGGGTTTCTGGAACTACTACTTTGCCAAATCTGAAAATGGTACCTGTCTTTCTATAAGTTGTTTGAACAAGGGTGAGAACACCCTCTGGCTTGAGTGTCTGTAGCTAGCTCTTCTGCCCAATTATGGTCATCTCCCTGAATCACATTTGAAGTTCAGGACTATGTAAATTCTCCCTTGCAATAACAGGTGTGGATTCACCTGCACTTCCTGCCAACACCCTCTAAGTGCCTTTCCTTGCCCTTTCCTCTCCTAAAGAACGGGAACAACCAGTTGGAGAAGTGAACACACCCTCAAAGTCTTCCTTACTCAGTGGTTGAGCTGGCAACATTGCACGGTCTGAGCAGGTGGTTCTCATGTACAGTACTTGATGGATGCTTAGTCATTTATTTATTAAATTTTACTTTGAAGGCTTCCCATTCCCTAAAACAATCAGGGTGGCTAACAGTATTACATGGAACAAAGCAACAATTGAAAACCCTACGTATACCTTTAAAAACACATTTTTTCAAACTGAAAGATACAAAAGTTACACTACTATATTTTCTAGCGCTGCACAAAAAACTGCATTTTTTTTGTAAAAAAAGTGCTTTTACATATTTTGGTGAAATTGTTATGGATCACATGCACGGTTCAGGCACATAGAAAACAATTATCTTTCCTTAGGCTTCAGGCTAGCATGCTCAATAAAATCTCGTGCAGATACATTATGACACGATTCTTCTCATAGAGCCTTTTAAAATCAGAAATTACCTTTTCTGTAGTGGCTGCAAAATAAGGGAGTTGCCTAATCAAAGAATACAAAGAACAGGATAACAGAATACAATAAACTCAGAATTACCCTAAAAAAAATTAAGGTAGCTGAGAAAGAGACAAAAAACAGGAGTCCTTTACCTTGAAAGGAACACTTGAAGGACAATTTTGACAGACAATCCCTTAAAATTTATTCTGTAGAATATAATTGTTTCAGTGATAGCTAAAGAATAAGGAACACTCCTATCAGAAGTGCAACTTAATTCAAAACAGGCTAAATCACTGATATCAAGTTCAGTTTTCTATTTACCAATAATGTCTTCATCTTCATCTTCATTTTCTTTGGATTTAATTCCAGCGTGTCCTCCCTCATTTATCTAATTATTGAACACAAATATCAATCTAGGGTGCTGTTCATTCCTTGGAATTGAATATAAACAACCATGATATCAGATCCACAACAAAACTCCAGGTGATCTCCTGTAGGGTTTCACGTAGATGCTGAAACAGTTTGAAGACAAGACCAAAACCTTGGCACCAGTGCTTTCTAGGTGGCTGACAGGTAAGCCTGAACCACAGGTTGCAGTGACGCAAAAATGGCTAAGTATGTGGTCACAGCTAAAATCCCAGTCTTTTGTCCTTGCAATGTATCATTGCATGCAAATGTTGTGATTTGCATCATAATGATGCGACACATCATTTGTCATCTTTCCCCTTGCCCCTGGGCAGAAGGCTATGATTAAAACTTTTATAATACAGTACCTCCAATACCCAATTCCACAAGGCAGTTCAGAAATAACAGAATAAGACAGTCGGAAGAGATCTTCTAGTGAATCTAGTCCAACCCCTGCATAAGCAGGAGACCCTATAGCAGTGATGGCGAAATTTTTAGAGACTGAGTGCACAAACTGCAACCCAAAACCCACTTGTGTATCGTCAGGTGCCAGGTGGGCATGGCCCATTGGGTGGGCGTGGTCCATTGGGTGGGTGTGGTTGCAGTGGTAACAGCAGACTGTGTGGGACTAAAAAGTTCAATCAATCAATTCCAACTTTGCAAGATCTTTTTTTTCCCCGCGAGAAGTTGAAATTAATTGATTGATTGAACCTTTTTTTTGTTTTGCACATGGCAGCGGAGGCCTAAAGCAAAAAGGTTTTATAAAACCCAGCTGAAGGCCTAGGACTGGGGCGACGGCACGCATGCCGCAGAGAGGGCTCTGTGTGCCACCTGTGGCACACGCGCCATAGGTTCGCCACCACAGCCCTATAACCTATACCATTCCAGACAAGTAGCTGTCCAATCTCTTCTTAAAAGCTTCCAGTGATGCTGGCACCTGACGAACACCCACAACTTCGGACAGCAAGCTGTTCCACTGGTTAATTGTTCTCGGGGTTAGGAAATTACTCTTTAATTCTAGGTTGCTACTCTCCCTGATTAGTTTCCATCCACTGTTTCTTGTCTTGTCTTCTGGTTCTTTGGAAAAATAGTTGACCCCCCTTCTTTGTGGCAGCCCCTCAAAAATTGGAACACTGCTATCATGTCACCTCCAATCCTTCTTTGCACTAGACTAGACATACTCGATTTCTGCAACCGATCTTCATGTTTTAGCCTCCAGCCCTCTAATAATATTTGTTACTTTTTTCTGCCCTCTTTCCAGAGTCTCAACGTCCTTTTAAATTGTGGTGACCAAAACTGGATGCAGTATTCTAAGTATGATCTTACTAAGGCTTTATAAAGCAGTACTAATACTTAGTGGGATCTTGATTCTATCCCTCTGTTAATGCAGCCTAGGATTGTGTTGGGTTTTTTTGGCAGCAGCGGCACACTGCTGGCTCATATTTAAGTGATTATCCACTAGAACGCCAAGATCCCTCTCACAGTTACTGCTATTGAGCAATTCCACATATTCTATACTATACATTTGGGTTTTCTTGCCTAAGTGAAAAACCTTAATTTTCTCTACAATGAATTTCATTTTATTAGGTAAGGCCCAGTGTTCAAGTCTGTAGAGATCCATCTGGATCTTGAGCCTATCTTCTGGAGTGTTGGCTTTTCCTACCAGTTTAGTCTTGTCTGCAAATTTGATGAGTTCCTCCTATATTCCCTATTCTAAATTGTTTATGAAGATGTTGAAGAATACGGAACAGAAACGTGGGGTACCCCTCTGCTTCCTTCCTTCCATTGCAATGTTACATTGCAAGGACATTGAGGACCACACGATGAGTGCGATTTGTCACCATCATATTCATCTGATGTTGATTAGTCTATCCCACAGTTTTTTAGCTTACCAAGAGGTGGGTTGTGATTTACTTTGTCAAATGCCTTACTGAAATCGAACTATGTATACTATGTAAATCCAAGTGTACTGTGGACTTCACAATAATTCCATTGACCCATGGCATCAAAAGCCATGCCAGACGAATTAGCAGTCTGCTCTCCCATTTAGTTTCCTGCATTGGCTGTCTACCAAGGCAACATTTGGTTGTTACTAATCCAACTGCAGAACCTCTGTTAGTCTAAACAATGATAGTAGTGTAATACATTTAATGCATTTATTTTTAATTTTTTGAAAGTTTAGAAAGATCAGTCCCAAGTGTATTCAACTCTTAATGAATATTTTGGGAAAACTGTGTGACCATTAGTGGGACCAAGATAGATATAACTCTACCGGTTCTATTTGGTTTTTTTGGCAGGTTTCAATGCCATCTATTATGATATCTAGATGAACTTTGTAGGTTGAAGTGAAGGGCACCATGTTATAGTTTTCTTCCTTCCAGTTTGTGTTCGTAGAGAGGAAAGAGATTTGTACGGTTTCTCATGGCCTGATAAACTCCCCATTCTTACTTAATAACTACATGAGGCAGCTAAGTGAGGCCATCTATTGTTATGGGACCAGGTATCATTAGGTGATGATGCTAACTTTATAACTTGACCTTGGGCCAAACAAGCAATACAGATTAAATCTTCTCCCTGGGGATTATCAGAATCTGGACAGGGAGAAATAAGCTTAGACTCATCTCTAGCAAGACTGAATGGCTATGGATTCAAGGATTTTCTGATTCCAGGAATTTTCCAACTTTAGTTCTTGATGGGGTTTGTATTTGCCCAATCTTGTATATAATTTATGGCTCATCTTGGACTGTCAACAGTTGCTCAGTGGGCCTGGGGATAGATTCATCTTTCATACCAATTATAACTTTTCCTGGACTGGGATTGGCACTGTCAGGCATTTTTGTAAGCTATTGTACATCTTTGGCCTGGGCTTAGGTCTCATTTACTGGATTACTGTTTTATGTTGTGTCTTCCCTCTATCATCCAAGGCCATCCTTTTTACTTACTGCAAACAGTTGGATTGGAAGGCTCTTTTCATGATCAATCTCCTCAACCTCCCATTCAGATTATCATTATGGACCCAGTGTTTGAAAACCACTTGGAAGCTACAGTGGGTGCACAATGTATATAATTTGCCCATGTCACACCATATCAGCTCTACAAGGTAGACTAGACTAAGAATCAACAGTACGCAAAATCAAATAAATTAAATAAATTAATAATTTAAAATTTCTCTATTTCAATTTCTATTATTGATAGATATAATCATTAGAAACCAAAGGTTCTTGGGGTCTTCCATCACTTTTAAGAATGCAAATGGCTCTTGAAACCAAAATGTCTGAGAACCAGTGCTCTATCTCAACGAAGTTGAGTTCTAGCATTCTGCTCTGGTCTACCTCGTAGGGTTGATTTCTACGACCTCACTCTCTTTATGTGCATTGTATGTAATTATTTGTTTTGCCAAGGGGAATGCTAGTAGTCTTGCAGTTATTGGCTCTGATTTGTTTGTTTTTCCCCTCCAGCTTTTTAGCCTTAATTCTGCATGTTCACTGCTCAGAAATATTGTGATGGAGGCCACCTATATTGATCAAATGTGAAGGCTTTTCTTATCTTAACAATGCCCTTCATTTTGACTTTTGTATTTCATTGGTGAATTCTTTATTTTTGAAATAAAATTCTTATGATTTAAAAAACTGTGAAAAGTAATGTAAAGGGCAGAACATAAATGCTTAATACAAACAAGATATAACGCAGCCCAAAGGAGAAGAAAGTTCCATTGCATAATGCATCTTATTCCAAAGCAGGAGAGGCAAAGCCGTTTTCTCCGATCTAGAGCCTTCTTTGAGGGTTGAACCATCCCCTCTCTTACTCCGAGACTGCTTGGTGGGAGGGATATAGCCCACCCTCGGCGGAGGTCAAGACTGGTAGTATACAGCACCGCGTTTCCGTCCTTCCCTTCCGTCTCGCTATTGAAGGGAGGCAAACGGAACCTTTGTCCCCGGGATGCTTGTTCCGGAGGGCCCCCAAAATACTTGGCGCCGAAAAAAAACTGGTTCCCATGGTAACCGCTGGCGCGCGTCTAAGCGCTAATAAGCGACTATGTCGGCCTGCGGGGACCAAGGCTCGGAGGCTAGATATACTTTCCATTACCTCCGTCAGAAAAGTTTTCCGGCCTTGGAGAGCAAAGGCATACGGGAGCGGCTACTCAAATGGTGGGGAGGGCCTACTACCGTTTGTCCCTTTCTCGGCTGAATGGGGGAGAAGCAAGAAGTGAGGATGTTTAGAGAAATGGGGAGGAAGCTTGAACTTCGGTGAGCGAGCAAATCGCCACCTTTGCTCCTATTAAGATGGAAAGGGGCTAGGTTTTTAAAAAGAATTCAAATTTTTTTTTGCCCTCTTTTATTTTTAAAGCTTTGCAGGTTTTATGGTAAGTTCTTTGGTCGTCCTGAGCTGCCCAGCAGAGTCGTTGAGTTAGGAGGCATGCAAGTTGGTCACAAAGATGTTTAACTGGATTCGGCATTTTTGTCCATCTATGGGTTTTTCCGAAGGATTTGGGATAGGCAGATGTTGTTGTCTGATGGAGTTAGAGGTATCCTGGCAGGATGTAAGCTGTTCTAAGTAAAGCTACCTTTTGCAATTGACTGATGGCAATTTTGTCAATGTCGATTGTGTTCAGGTGGTGCTCCAGATGTTTTGAGTTTGCAGCCAAGGCACCCATTACTATTGATACTATTGCTTTTTTTTGGTCAGTCATTCTATTTGCAGATCTTTGTATTTTGTGAGCTCCAGGTTTTATAATGTCCATTATCTGGATTATTATTGTTGTTGTTGTATGGGTTTTGAAATAACAGTTCAAGGCATGGGCATTAGCAGATGATTCTCTCTTTGTGTCTGTGTATGTGTGTACATGTGGACAAACTAAGATTGCTTCCATTCTTTAAGATTCTAGTTAGGCTTGCAGTCAGAACATCAGGTTTGGAAATAGCTATGTTACAATCAGAATAGCAGGTTTGGATGCGGAATCAGAATAGTAGATTCTGATTGGTACTACTGCCTGCTTTTCATTTCATTTCATTTCATTTCATTTCATTTATTATATTTGTATACCGCCCTTCTCCCGAAGGACTCAGGGCGATGAACAGGGCACATATAAAAATACAGAATACAAAAATTAAAAAGAATTAAATAACCATAGAGATATATACATTTATATAGTAATTACACAATAATCAGGTGGAGCAAGAATAATTTGAAATTAATAGATTTTGATATTCTCATTTTCTATTTCTGAGAGGATTTATTTAGTCCTCCAAAAACCCTTATCAAGAACTACAGGTGCATTGTTCAATATGCATGTTTTTCAATTGATGGTTGATCTCTAATTTTACAAACATTATTTACTTCGGATTAACTGGATATTCTTTGTCCTTCTTTGCATTAGCTCAACTTCTCTGAGTCTTTGTTTGTTCACATTTGTACTGTTTTGATATTTGTACACAACCCCATCTACGTATTTTACAAATGAACACAATTATATTTTTAAATAATTTTATTTTAAATTTAAAAGACAATTCATACTCTGATTTATATATCTATACAATTATGTTAGACTTCAGAATAAGACATTCCAAATTTAAAGTTAAGACACAATGCTCAGTTAAAAAAAAGTGTATTGAATAGAGTGAGAACTGAATAGACTTGGGCTATTAGAATAACCTATGAGCTCTTATGTAACATATGATATATGACAATATAAGTGGTTGTTTCATGCCCTGAATTCAGAAACCTGTTCTATATGAGTAGTTCCAGAATTTGAATGCTGTAATTTAGCCTGTTCCAATCATTATCCCCTTCATGGATTACTGCCTTGTCGTGGCGAAGGGGCTTGCGTAATTCAATGAAGCTATGAGCTATGCCGTGCAGGGCCACCCAAGATGGACAGGTCATAGCAGAGAGTTCTGACAAAACGTGATCCACTGGAGAAGGAAATGGCAAACCACTCCAGTATCTTTGCCATGAAACCCTATGGACAGTACCAAAAGGCAAAACGATATGACGCTGGAAGATGAGCCCCTCAGGTCGGAAGGCGTCCAATATGCTACTGAGGAAGAGCAGAGGGCTAGTACTAGTAGCGCCAGAAAGAATGAAGCGACTGGGCCAAAGCCGAAAGGACGCTCAGGTGTGGATTTGTCTGGTGGTGAAAGGAAAGTCCGATGCTGTAAAGATTTTTTCTCCATAGGAAGCTGGAATGTAAGATCCATGAATCAAGGCAAGCTGGACGTGGTCAAACAAGAGATCACAAGACTGAACATTGACATCTTAGGTATCAGCGAACTAAAAGGGACAGGAATGGGTGAATTTAATTCGGATGACCATCAGGTATACTACTGCAGGCAAGAATCCCTCAGAAGAAATGGAGTAGCCTTCATAGTCAATAAAAGAGTAGGAAAAGCAATACTGGGATACAATCCTCAAAATGACAGAATGATCTCAGTTCGAATCCAAGGCAAACCATTCAATAACACAGTAGTCCAAGTCTATGCCCCAACCACCAGTGGTGAAGAGGATGAAATTGACCGGTTCTATGAAGCCCTACAGCACCTTATAGAACTAACACCAAAAAATGATGTCCTTATCATCATGGGGGATTGGAATGCTAAAGTAGGAAGCCAAAAGATAACCGGAATAACAGGCAAGTTTGGCCTTGGAGTACAAAATGAAGCAGGGGACAGGTTGATAGAATTTTGTCAAGAGAATACGATGGTCATAGCAAACACTCTTTTCCAACAACCCAAGAGACGGCTCTACACATGGACATCACCAGACGGTCAACACAGAAATCAGATTGACTATATGCTTTGCAGCCAAAGATGGAGAAGCTCTATACAGTCAGTAAAAACAAGACCAGGAGCTGACTGTGGCTCAGACCATGAGCTTCTTATTGCAAAGTTTAGGCTTAAACTGAAGAAAGTAGGGAAAAGCACTAGGCCAGTCAGGTATGAATTAAATCATATCCCTGTTGAATATACAGTAGAGGTGACAAATATATTTAAGGAATTAGATCTGATAGACAGGGTGCCTGAAGAACTATGGACAGAGGTTCGCAACATTGTACAAGAGGTAGCAACCAAAACCATCCCAAAGAAAAAGAAATGCAAAAAAGCAAAATGGCTGTCTGAGGAAACTTTGCAAATAGCTGAGGAAAGGAGGGAAGCAAAAGGCAAGGGAGAAAAAGAAAGATATGCCCAATTGAATGCAGAATTCCAGAGAATAGCTAGAAGAGATAAGAATGCCTTCTTAAATGAACAGTGCAAAGAAATAGAAGAAAACAATAGAATAGGGAGGACCAGAGATCTTTTCAAGAAAATTGGAGAGATGAAGGGAACGTTCAATGCAAAAATGGGCATGATAAAGGACCAAAATGGCAGGGACCTAACAGAGGCAGAAGAGATTAAGAAGAGGTGGCAAAATTACACAGAAGAACTATACAAGTATGAGCTTAACGTCCCTGATAATCACAATGAGGTGGTCACTGACCTCAAGCCAGACATCCTGGAATGTGAAGTGAAGTGGGCCTTAGAAAAGCTGAGCAACAACAAAGCTAGTGGAGGTGACAGTATTCCAGCTGAGCTATTCAAAATCTTAAAAGACGATGCAGTAAAAGTGCTACACTCAATTTGCCAGCAAATTTGGAAAACTCAACAGTGGCCACAGGATTGGAAAAGATCAGTTTACATTCCAATTCCAAAGAAAGGCAGTGCCAAAGAATGTTCAAACTATCGCACCATTGCACTCATTTCTCACGCTTTTAAAGTTATGCTTAAAATCCTACAAGCTAGACTCCAGAAGTACAAGCAGGATTTCAAAGAGGCAGAGGAACTAGAGATCAAATTGCTAACATACGCTGGATCATGGAGAAAGCTAGAGAGTTCCAGAAAAACATCTACTTCTGCTTCATTGACTATGCTGAAGCCTTTGATTGTGTGGATCATAACAAACTGGCAAGTCCTTAAAGAGATGGGAGTACCAGAACATCTTATTTGTCTCTTGAGAAACCTATATGTGGGCCAAGAAGCAACAGTGAGAACTGGACATGGAACCACTGATTGGTTCAAAATTGGGAAAGGAGTCCGGCAAGGCTGTATACTGTCGCCTTGCCTATTTAACTTATATGCAGAGCACACCATGAGAAAGGCAGGGCTAGATGAATCAAAAGTTGGAATTAAGATTGCCGGAAGAAATATCAACAACCTAAGATATGCAGATGATACCACTCTAATGGCAGAAAGTGAAGAGGAACTGAAGAGTCTCTTGTTGCGAGTGAAGAAGGAGAGTGCAAAAGTTGGGTTGAAACTAAACATTAAGAAAACCAAGATCATGGCATCCGGCCCTCTCAATTCCTGGCAAATAGATGGGGAAGAAATGGAGGTAGTGACAGATTTTATTTTCCTGGGCTCCAAGATCACTGCAGATGGGGACTGTAGTCAAGAAATTAAAAGACGCTTGCTCCTGGGGAGGAAAGCAATGGCAAATCTAGACAGCACACTAAAAAGCAGAGACATCACCCTGTCAACAAAAGTGCGTATAGTCAAGGCTATGGTCTTCCCAGTTGCAATGTATGGCAGTGAAAGTTGGACCATAAGAAAGGCTGAGCCCCAAAGAATTGAGGCCTTTGAACTCTGGTGCTGGAGAAGACTCCTGCGAGTCCCTTGGACTGCAAGGCGATCAAACTGGTCAGTCCTAGAGGAGATCAACCCTGACTGCTCTTTAGAAGGCCAGATCCTGAAGCTAAAACTCAAATACTTTGGCCACTTAATGAGAAGGAAGGACTCACTGGAGAAGAGCCTAATGCTGGGAAAGATTGAGGGCAATAGAAGAAGGGGACGACAGAGAATGAGGTGGCTGGATGGAGTCACTGAAACAGTAGGTGTGAGCTTAAATGGACTCCAGAAGATGGTAGAGGACAGGAAGGCCTGGAGGAACGTTGTCCATAGGGTCGCGATGGGTCGGACACGACTTCGCAACTAACAACAACAAAAATCATTTATAGAAATGATGCAAAACCCATTGTATATCAGGAATAATTATGTTAATATTTCACTTGCAATGGTATTTTTTTTCTTCCTAGGCAGCTTTTGTTGTATACTCAAACTCCTTTTGAATAACTGTTTACTGTCTTATTAGATATCATTTACAGTATAAACTAACATTAGTGTTTCTTTACAGGTCCATGGATGGCAGAATCACAGCACAGGCATTCAGTTTTGATCAGAATCTCAAAAGCTACCAACAAGATGATTTTCTGATGGTAGTTACCCAAATTTTATTTATTATTTAAATGATTACTCATTTATTTATATTCCCCTTATTCAGTGGGAACTTAAGCTGGCATGTAAGGAGATATCCCCTCATTTTATTCTCAGAATATTCCTATAAATTACAGAATGACTCAAACGTAATCCAATGAACTCCACCATGAAGGGGTGACTTGAAACTGGATTTCTTCCATTCTGGACCAGTTACTTCATTACTATCCTACTTTTCAATATTAAATTAAATCGTTCAAAGTAGAATGTCATAAATATTAAAAAGAAAGTAAGAATATAATCAACAGCCATACTCATATAGGCAGTTAAGAATTATAGTATATACTAGATATGCCTCTGTAAACTGTTGCATAACAGCAACGAAAAAAATTTGCCTTTGAAGAAAGGGATGTACCATCAGTGATATGTTTTCAGCTATTGTAGAAACCTGCATGGCTTTTACAATTAGTCGTAACATCAAAACTGTGAGTATTTTTCTAGGTGGTGAGAAGATTTCTCTGCATGCCATTTATTGCCAACAAATGCATATCCTGAGGCTGGCATAGATTAACATCCTCAAAATAATTAATAGAAAAATACTTATATAAGGCCCTTCTTTTTGATTAACATATTTATAAATCTGTTTGTGTATAGATATGTGTATAGCAGTGTAAGATAAAAGAATAGAGTGCTTTCTTAAGTTTTGCATTAATTCTGTGTATATGCAGTGCTTTTTTTGTAAAAGAAAAAGGCGCCCAAACTCACACATGTCATACAACCCTCCTTGCCTACCCTACAAGGTTCCATCCAAAAAAGGTGCCGGAACTCTGTTCTGAGCGTTCTGTGACAAAAAAAGCTATGCGTATATGTGTGTGTACACACACACACACACACACACAATATAATAAGAAACTTACTAAGGCACCGTGCTTCTTAATTAGAATGTCAGTTAATATAGTAAATAAGCTCCCCAAGAAGACAATGTGTTATTTTTTTATCTTTCTCAACTCAGTATGCTCTAGGATTCTTTTATGATTAGTGGCTACATACAAGATGTCTCAAAGATGCTTTTTTTTTAAAGGCAACTGGACTGTTTTTTCTTTGGGAAAGAAGAAGAAAATATTTCGCTTCTCATCCAAGAAGCTTCATCAGTCCTGATGGTGTGGGAAATAGAAGGATAGGGACTGACATTTGAAACTGGATGGTGCGGGAGGGGGGGGTTGGGGAATGGAAGGATAGGATTTGATAGGATGGTGGCAGTGGTTGTGGAAGGCTTGTAAATAGAATCCTTTGCAATTGTCAGTACCTATCAGAATCTATCCTTCCCTTTTTGGAAGAGAAGCAGAACATTTTTTTCTCCCCTTAAGGATAAAACAGTCCAGTTGCCTTTTGAAAAAGCACCTTTGAGACAGCTATGACCTGGGTGACTGAGAATCTCCGCAGACGTATATACAAAATGAGATTTGGGTTCTCATTTTCACAGGGCAAGTTAAACATGAAGAGCCATCTCTTTTGTTTTGTTTTGCATTGCATTGCATACAATAATAAGATTCTTGGTGATATACAAACCTATAAAAATATCCATAAATCTGCACGGTACATATAGATAGTACTAGGGTTACAATGTTGATTGGGAATGGGATTGCAGTCACTAATAGTCTCCCCTTAATTTATTCAGTGTATGTGATGAATAAATAGGGAGGGAAACTACATTGGAAATAAGTGGTCTTTTAAAACTGGAGGCAAAAAATATAAATCTTTGCTGTACTGATAATATTATTCTGATTGTTGAAAATACAAATGATCTACAAGCTTTAGTAAAAGAAGTCCAGGAACACAGTGAAAAAAGGAACTGAGTTAGATATAAAGCTCTAGCTAATGGCAATAGATACAACAACCGGCTTTAGAAAATACATTGAAGACATTAAAATAGTGGATAGCTTCTCCTTTTTAGAATTGATTGTCAGCCAGCAATCAAGAAGTACTTTGCAAACTAGAATTTGTCAGAGTAGTAAAAAAGGCCTTGGCAACATGATCAGATGCTATAATAAGTCAATCATCTATAAATATCAATCTTGTAGGAGATTATTTTCCTATGAGCTCTTTGGAAGTAAAAAAAGCAAAATAGAAAGCATATTATCATCTTTGAACTTCGGTGATAGAGTAGACTTACGAGAATACCATGGATAGCCAAATAAATAAATGGATCATCATACAAATGGATCCAGAATTCTTTGAGGCACAAATCACCAGGCTTAAATTATCATATTTTAGACCCATTATGCAAAAATCTAGCTCTCTTGAGAAGTCTATTATACCAGAAAAGGTAAAAGGAAAGAAGAGGATACTAACAACTAGGTAGATGGACTTGATTATGGCAGAAATGAATGCAGATTTGGAAGTCCTAAATGTTAGAAAGAGGTCATCCTGGAGAAAATTTATTTATGGAATTTTGATTTGAAGGCGCATAATCAATAGTGATTAATGTATAGGGTTATGTTGATCTGGAGTGTGAAGTAGCTTCAAAATGATGAGTAGTGAATTGGAGCTTAGAAAAGAACTTGAATGTTATATGCTGCTTTTAATTTTTTTATTACTATACTGTGTATAGTATCAAATAATATACTTGGTTATTCCATAATTCTAATATTTTTCATTCATAGAAAAATCATGTTTTTGGCATGACAAGATTTTGAAGCAAGTGGCCAGACTTCTCTGGTTTATAAAGAGACGTGTATATATCTTTATATATCTTTATATATCTTTATATTATAGATTTCATCATTGGAGTGATTACAGCCTACCCACATGAATAAAATCCAATTTGGAAGGTAGTCCCAAATTCCATACATTTGGAAGTACGCAGCGTCTGATAGTTGTCATCTAATTTAACATGCCTGTCAGATATTTCATAACAGAATCTAATTAATGACTTGTCATTGTCTCTATACTTCTAGGCGTTTTTTAATCACTCAGAGGTTAACAGCAATTTGAAATTGCTTTCATCATCTGGACAGTGGACTACATTAAGTAAGTAGAGGATATTTAAGATACGTTTTTCTTGTCTTTTAAACCTTCTTTCAGTGTAATTATTTTACTCTTGCAGCCACAAAGCTTGCAACTGATGTTATCTCGATAACATAATTACAAAGATGAACATGTTACTGTTAAATTGATAAGGGACCTATACTGGATTTTTTTTCTTCAGAACCCTTTATTATATGCTTTAATGTTTTTGGTTAATGATTTGTGATGTTGATTTGAATTATAAATAATTCTATTTTTAAAAAAAACCTGATACCAATCAAATGTGAATGTAGTAACACATTAAACATTAGAACATTTGGGGGCAGATTCTAGAAATTCATAACATAGCTTAGTATCTGACTAAGTGAGTGCAGGTCCTCAGCTCAGGTTTGTAGATTTCTTGATATTAGAATTGATTGAGGATTTTTGTTCTGTTCTGTTCTTCTAACTATTCACCTATAAGTCATTACCTAAGGTCTGTTGAAGAGTCATTATGTCTTAATTTGTTTCTTTGGGGTAGTAAAACATACTTTGTATTTTGTATTCCCGTTCAGATCAGGCTATACTCAAGAAAGTAAATGTAACTTTTCAGTTTGAAAAGTTTCCAAAAGTAATCTTGGAGAAAAATATCCTGATATTCCTTCAGGATTCATGTGTAGAAATCAGCAGATTAAACTTTACTTTGCAATTACTTTGCATTTACCTAAAAGAATCAAGTTTGCATTGTGATGTGATCCATGATCCAGTTTTGTCACTAGAAGATCAAGGGAGGTGTGAACAACAAAAAGG
Organism: Vipera berus; assembly: GCF_964194415.1. Taxonomy (NCBI): domain Eukaryota; kingdom Metazoa; phylum Chordata; class Lepidosauria; order Squamata; family Viperidae; genus Vipera; species Vipera berus. The sequence continues at coordinate 16,481,635 of NC_138206.1, forward strand.
GATGATCAGCACCTATATTTGGTTAATTTCCAGATTAGATTTACAATATATTGTCCATAATTATACATTTGGATAATTATTTATTAAAGAAAGATGCTTCTTCAATGATTTTATTCTCACAACACAATAAAGGTTTTCTGTCTGTCTGTCTGTCTGTCTGTCTGTCTGTCTGTCTGTCTGTCTGTCTGTATGTCTGTCTCTCTCTCTCTCTCTCTCTCTCTATCTATCTCTCTATCTATCTCTCTATCTATCTCTCTATTTCTCTATCTCTATCTATCTATCTATCTATCTATCTATCTATCTATCTATCTATCATCATCATCTATCTATCTATCATCATCATTATCTATCTATCTATCTATCTATCTATCTATCTATCTATCTATCATCTATCTATCTATGAATTTTCAATTGCCTAGGTTTGCTGCATATACTGAGCCATGTAACTAACCACAATGGCTAAATTCTTGCAATTAATACACTACAGACCAACTAACCACATTTTTTTTCAGTCCCATTTTTTTTTCAGTCTTTCTCCAAAGACTCAGGGCGGCTTACAATCTAAAGCACAAATCAATGTGCTTAGCAGTAGCCTTCATTCTATGTATATGTCTGCTTATTAGGGCTTTCGTCCCCCCCCCAAGCAACATTATTACAAAGTCAGCTTATTGCCCCCAACAATCTGGGTCCTCATTTTACCTACCTCAGAAGGATGGAAGGCTGAGTCAACCTTGAGCCTGGTGGGACTCGAACCTGCACTAATTGCAGGCAGCTGGTGTTACTTAAGGAGGCATTAGCCCACTTCTCCACCAAGGCTCTTTTAGTGTAGTAAATTAATCTAACTTCTTTTATTTTTTTAAAAAACAAACAAACTATTGGCTTCAAGGCCTGGTTGGCCCTCAACTGCAAATTAAAGTATTGGTGTTTATTTATTAGTGCTGTACGTGTCTTCGGACTGGAGGAACTGTTCCGGTTCAGATCAGTTTAGCTCTAACTAACATCTTCGAAGATTTTACAATTCCACTCACTAGGCACTGCATACAACTGGCAAAAGAGCATTCTAGATATGTTGTCCTAAGTATAGACATTTCTTCCCAGATGTGTAATTCTCAGTGCCGGTTTAATTATAGTTTTATTATGTTGTATAATATTTGCATTTTATAATATGTTAAATTTCCAGAAGAATTTACAGCATAAGGATAATATAAAAACGTTTTATTTCTTTGTTCATTTCACTCACACACACACACATGGATAAATCAAGAAAAAAATCTCAGTCAACGCCTTTTCTTTACAAGTATTGCTGGATGCTTTTAAATCTATTTTTTTCAGTTAGCATTGTTTCTTTTTTTCCATCTTAACTTTTACTTAGAAGTAAAGATATGTACTTGCTGTTCAAAAAACAATTATATGTAATTTTTTCTAGAAAATTACTTGAATGTTTCCTGTTCACTTCAATAGCACATTGACAAGAGGCTTTTAAGACTGAGGCTGTTTAAAAATACATATACAGTAAAAAAAAGTGCATTTAACAGAAAAAGTTCAAGGTCTGGTATTTGAGCTATAATGTTATAATATATTATTAAAATGTATCATCCTAAATAAGTAAAGGCAATATTTTATTCTATGTTAATTTGAATTATAATGGGTTATGCAAGGCAATCTATTGAAGATATAACTGTTTTTGATCTCTTCTTTTCTATCCCCTCCCCTCTCCTCTCCTTTCCCCTTCTCCTCGTCTCCCCTCCATAGAAAAAAGAGCTGGAGCATGAATTAAATGGAAAGCCAGTTTGGGGTAGTGGTTAAGGTGCTGGCCTAGAAAACAGGAGACATTGTAGACCTGTAAGTGAAAGATATCATGCAGATGCCTTTTATCTTTCAGATACTAAAGTGAAAAAAGTGGACGCCAAGAATATTCCGTGTACCCAAGTTTCTATGTCATTTTTTGACCGATTATACTGTGAAGGACTTGTCCGAGAAAACGGGACTATTGTAAAGTGTTTTGATGAATACCATGATGAAATTCTTATTGCAGATGAGCTGAGAAAGGTTAGTAAGTGTATTTTTAATCTCTTGCCAACATGCACATGTTGAGCCTTGTGAGTAATTTTTATCATCCATCTATATTTTCTTAGAGTTGTTGTCTTAGAGTTGAAGTAGGAATTATCAACTTTAGGAGAAAAGGAAATAAATCAAAAATTGGTTCAGCTGCAGTTCATCAGTAGGAGGTTGTTTTACAAATAGCACAGAGTTTACTTTTAGTATGAATATATAAGTAGTTCTTTTTGTTTCAGTGGAAGGTAATTAAGTCCCCTGAAATATTGCAGAACGATTCTATAGATTTTAGATATTTATTTTGCAAACCAAATTCAGCTGTGATGGGCCTATGCTATGGCCAAGGTATATACCTTGACAGAATATGGACCAAAAAGTTATTTTCTTCCAAGGCCCTTAATTACAAAGTTTTCTGAATGGAATAGCCAGGCTCTTGCAATTGTAAACTTTCTCAGTCCATTATCTTCATGCAAGCAGACACATTAACAGGAAGTGGACTATTTTAATAGACTTTCCTCAAGAATTTCACCAAGGCTAGGAAATAATCCTCATCTTTTTATTATATATTATATCTATGAGTGAATGCAAAACAGAATAACAGAGTTGGAAGGAACCTTGGAGGTGTTCTAGGCTAGTGCCCTGCTCAAGCAGGAAGACCCTATAGCATGTCAGACAAAGGGTGGTCCAATCTTTTCTTAAAAACTTCCAATGATGGAACACTCACAACTTCTGAAGGCAAAGCGTTCCACTGTCAGAAAATTTCTCCTTAGTTCTAGATTGCTTCTCTCTTTGATTGGTTTCCATCCGTTGCTTCTTGTCCTACCTTCAGGTGCTTTGGAGAATAGCTTGACTCCCTCTTCTTTGTGGCAACCCCTGAGATATTGGAACACTGCTATCATGTCCCTCCTCACCCTTCTCTTCATTAAACTAGATATACCCAATTCCAGCCACCGTTCCTTATATGTTTTAGCCTCCAGTACCCTAACCATCTTGGTTGCTCTTCTCTCCATTGTTTCCAGAGTCTCAGCATTGTGTTTATATTGTGGTGACCAAAACTGGATGCAGTATTCTAAGTGTGATCTTACCAAGGCATTATAAAGTGGTACTAACGCTTTACGTGATCTTGATTTTATCCTTCTGTTAATGCAGCCTAGGATCGCATTGACTTTTTTGGTGGCTGCAGCATACTGGTGGCTCATATTTAAGTGGCTGTCTACTAGGAGTCCTAGATCTCTCTTGCAGTTGCTGCCATTGAGCCAGGATCCACCTAACCTGCTCCTGTACATTTGATTTTTCTTCCCTAAGTTTTAAACCTTATTTTTCTCTTACTTACTTTTAAATTTCATTTTATAAGATAGAGCCCAGTGTTCAAGTCTGTCGAGGTCCTTCTGGATTGTGAGCCTATTTACTGGAGTGTTGACTATTCGTAAGATTGTCAAGATCTTCAAAGTCAACTAATTGCTCAGTTCTGGCTTATGGTATAGCTGGTTGTTGAAATAGGACTTTCAAGTCCATTCTCAACTAGGGAAGTTCATTGGAGATTTCAATTGGCTATTATCCAACAGCCAAATTTAGGTCTACAGAAGAAATGTGGAAATAACATGAAGACAGATTCTCATCTAAACTGCTTTAGTTCATGAAGGAACTTTAACAAAGTCACTATTGAAGCATTTTTATATCATTTCCTATTATTAGCTGGGGTGAATGAAATTTAGTTGCAAACATTCAAAAGGTGCCACTAACAAAATATACATTTTTTCCATACCATTAAATAAGGGAAGTTATATAACATATATGCAATTGTCTTTATCTGCCGTGTCTCCAAAGAATCTTTTTTTTGCAAAGAAATCTGTTAACTGCTATTTTTATATATATTCAATTTTTTTGCAAATAAAAAATGAAAAGATGAAAGAAATATGACTCCTGTTTGAATCAGTCAAAAGATTTTTTATTGCTGTTAATAGCTGGAATGGATTTCATAAATGTCAGTTTCTTTGCATTGAAATAAATCACACTGTACAAAGTATTTGTGTACTCTCCTAGTTTTCTTTGTCCACCTATTGGAATATTAATCATGTTTTAGGTTGTAGCAGAATGTTACATTAACGCCACTTCTAATCCACTAGCCCATGGATCCAGTTGCTTTTTCCGCAAATAAAGCGTGGACTTTTTCTTTTCCATCGAAGATATAAACAGTATAATTAATATGAACAAGCAGAAAGGGAAACAATGACACAATTGTTTTTCATCCTACCCTGTGAAGTTTTTTTTATATATTTGACAATGAAAGGAATTCAGTGCTGGATCACACCAAGCTGTATTTATTCCAGTCCTGCAGTTTAGTTTCCTTGGGAAGCTTATGGATAGAAGCCGAAGGTGATTATTTGCTATGTCTTAACATTTTTGATCACAGAATGCTTTTATTCCTAGATCGATCAGGTATATTATGAGGGCCTTGTGCACATAAGTCTACTACATAGTAAACATTCTCAAAATCCTTTGCTATTTGATAATGATGTAAGTATTTAGTTTCCTACAACTGTATTTGGCCATCATATTCTGACATATTGTAAAGGCTGCAATGAACAGATTATATGCTTGAAGCATGATATTTTTATATTCCTTCCATTAAAAATGTTTTGGCAACTGCTGTTTCATCAAGGGAGGGAGCCAGAAACTTGCTCATAATGATTTTTTTTACTTCTATAAAATCAATATTTCTTCTCTCTTCAGTGAGTTTTTCCTGAACTTCTTGCTGCCCTCATTGACATTTAACTGCTCCATTTCCTTGATAACCCAGCTTTGCAGAATGGAACAATAGGTCCTTTTATAATTTTTTCTTCCAGCATGATCTAGGCAAACTTCTCTGATTCAAGGGTGGATTATATGTCTCCTGTGGTTATAAACGTACAATTATGGAACCAAGGGAATATATGTGTTTCAATACGTGCAATCCAAGTGTCAATGATAATGTTTCTAGGGAAAGGTATAGTTCAGAATTGCTTAGCACATATGACTCATTTCAATCTTAATAAGTAGGTTGGTTTTTCAAACATATATACATATCTATCATGGTATTCCCTTTCAGAGTAAGCAATATTATGCAAGCACAAAAAGAAGGTAAGAAATAGGTCAGAGAAATTAAAGACTGATAAGGGGGGGGAAGGAAAAGTAGGTAAATCTAGCTTACATCAGCAACATTCAACATTCAGTATCCAGCTCTATATTTTTCTCTATAAACTGCCTGTGTTTCCACCATGACCGTTCTCTGTCCATTGCCTTGCCATATTCTCTCTTAGTGTTGAACCATTAGTTAAGCATTTGATTTATTCTTAGTAATGATGTGCTTGCATCATACAGACAGACAGCCTTCCATCCTATATTCATGTAAGCATTCCATAATTCAAGCCTATTCAGTTTACTATACATAAGTTTGTCTGAATTAACAACCTATAGCAAATTTTCTCATATTCATACAAATTTTCTCATATTCATACATTTCACAATGACTGTTAACACAAGTTTGGTCTGCATACTCTCCTTCCTATCACAAAGCCACATTTCTCTTATTTTGCACCTCAATATCTCACAATTTTTCAATCAAAATTACAATAATTACTTTTCAGGATGCACTTAATGACCTCTTTCCCTTTTAGGGTTTTTTTTTCCTTTCATTTACTGTTGCCCTCTAAGGATGTGGTCAATTCTGAATCCGTCTTACTATAGTACCAGCTAGCTTTGTCATTATATTTTATTAAGAATAACAGAAGGCATTTTGTTAATGATTTTGCTGAGGGCAAAGTACATGACATCTGCAGCATTCCCCTGATCTACTAAGCAAAGAGCTCTGTCAAAGAAAGAAAATGCAAAAAGGGGAAAAAAATAATCTGGCAGGATTGTTTGTGGCAAAGTACTCAGAAAGGTTTTATAGACATTACATTGATTGGTTGGTAGTTTCCTCCTTTCTTTTTTTGAAAATGAAGGAAACGTTTGCTCCCTTCCAGGCTTCTCAGTTCTTGCTGTCCTTGGAAATTTATTTGTACAGAGCACTAAGTTATTTATATGATGATCTCTGTTAATTCCTTTAATACCCTAGGATGGAATCTATTTGGCCTCAGAATCTTGAATACCTTTAAATAAGTTTTCTTATTCTGTCTATTCTGTGGTTTCCTCATTCCCCAGTAGCATAACAGTGACCAACTAGGACTCCCATTTTTCTCCTGTAAAGCGACTTATGTAAAATATGAATTAAGTTGTAAAATATGAATTAAGATATTTTGCCTTTTTACTAACTCATATTTTCTCCTTTAATACTCACATTTTCTCCTCAGAATGCTCCTAAATCCTCTTAGATTTCCTGTTTCTTGTTTGTGGTATTTGTCACAAGACCCAACGCCTTCTAAACTAGATTATTTTTATTATTATTTTATGGATGGAGGCCATCTTGTATGCTTCTTCCATTATTTGTTCCTCCATCCATTTCCTATAGCTATCCCTTTTTCCTTACAGCATTTTGTAGAGCTCTACATGTATCTTTAGCATTTCTCTTTAGATTTCTGTTTTTTCCTTCTTGTAGAACTTGTTTGCCATTTTTGTTTTACTGTTTTATTTCATCAGATTTCCCATTCTTCTGGACACTTTTCTCCTTTCAATTGCTAGCCATTAGAATTAGTCTTATCTTACCTCATAATTCATCCACAATCTGTTTAGAAAAACAAAAAAGTCTCACTATTTTGTTCCTCTTCTGGCAAAACAAATTTAAATAGCATATTTGCTTTCCCCCAAGATTCTAGACACCTTTAATTCTTCAACCAATTCTTCCCTATTAGCGAAGACTAGTTCCAGGATAGTAGAACCCCTCTATTTTTCCTCAGCTTTCTGAAAAAGAGAACTTCTCAGCAAGAGAGGAAAAAGCTTGATAATCCTCTGGCTCTTAGATGTCAGGATAATTGAAATAATGATGACAATAACAGTTAGACTTATATAGGAGTGGCTGATACTTATTGAATCTACAGACCCCTCACATTCTGGACATAAATTGCTTCAACTCCTCTCCTCAGGACACTGCTATAGGGCATTGCATGCCAAAATAACTAGACATAAAGACAGTTTTCCCCCATGCCATCACTGTTAAACACCAAATTCCCACAGCACTGTCTTATCTCTAAGGTTATTTAGCCATGTAGTAGGGCTGTATTATTATTATCTTTCTTATCTTTCCTATTACCTACTCCTACTGGTATCTTATGACTACCACTTCATTGGTTGTATCTTACGATTTAGAGAATAGAATTCTTTTTTGGACAAGTGTGGTTGGACACACAAGGAATTTGTTTCCAGTGCATAAGCTCTCAGTGTACATAAAAGTAATAGTGGTAATCATGATCATATACAACATGAAAATACATTCATCATAAATCATGAAATACAACACTTCATCATAAATCATAAGATGCAACACTTAGTGATAGTCATAGAGCACTAGCTAAGCAAACAACATAAATTATACTAGGGTACAACAAAAAAAGCACCACAATATAACTTGTAAGACACAAGCAGCAAGTTATAGTATAAGAAGATAAGGATAGGTAATAGGAAAGATGAGGAGTATCATAGTAATACAGCTTTACTAATATTTTGACAGTGTTGTAGGAATTAGCTGTTAAGCAGAGTAACGGCATGATTGTATCTTATGATTTATGACATCACTTTGTTGATTGTATGCGTACTGAAAGCTTATGCACCAGAGACATTTATTGTGTGTCAAATCACATTTGGCCAATAAAGAATATTCTATTCTATTCTATTCTATTCTATTCTATTCTATTCTATTCTATTCTATTCTATTCTATTCTATTCTATTCTATTCTATTCTATTCTATTCTATTCTATTCTATTATTCTATTCCATTCCATTCCATTCCATTCCATTCTTCACAGTGCTTTACAACACTCTAAGCAGTTTACATCTACCACTCAGTCATTTCTTCCTCTTTTAATCTCTTTCTTGTTCTCTTTGGCCAGATGCTTTGTGAATATCTTTTAATATACATTATATATTTCTTTCATCCTCATTTTTGCAGCAGCCACTTTCATATGTGTGTTTTCCTCGATCTACGGCCTTTTTTACTTTATTATTCCTTCAGGCATTTTATATACTTCCCATTAATGCATTTGCACCCATTTCCATGACACCCTATAATGTTCTTTTCATCAAGCAACTTTAATATATTCTTTTCCCATATCTACTTTCCATTTCATCCGCTATTCTATTATATTCTCCTTCAGTCTTTAATTGCCCAATCACTTTTCTGAATTCTCTCATCTTATTCCAGCCCATCCATACATGTCATTATACTGCATATTAATGCTGGACTTATTATTTCCATTCTGCTTTAATTCTATTTTCACTTTAGTTTATTTGCTTTCTTCCAAGTCCATTTGCCCCTAAGATATACTGTTGATCATGCCAATCTGTTTCACATTCAGAGCCTCTCTATTACCCTAATATCTTTCATTGATTGTTGAAGATTTTATTACAGAAACAAAAAAAAATGTGTCTGTGTATTTTTTCATTCATTTGTAGTATGAAAAGTTTTAACTTGAACCACGTAGTTGAAATACATCTTTTTCTAAGCACCACCATTCTCATTCCTAGTTCTTCAAATGCCCCAATCTGTTTTATGTTCTCTCTCATATTCAGGTCAACTAATGAATAATTTATCCTCAGATTACATTTATTCAGAATGTGGTCCAATTTTCCTAAAACCCATTTCTGGTTCTTCCGTTGTCACCATTCATTGCAACATATGTACCACTCCATGATTCTACTTACTGTGCATGTCTGTACAGAAAACACATTGGGAATCCAGGTGAATTTATCTTTGTATATCTGAGGTAATTAAAATATTTCCCAACTCACTTTGCTTTTGCTTTTTGTTTCACCAAGGTACTACTTCTGGATGATTCAGACCACTATGACTTATTCAGTCATTTAGACCGTGAAGAGTTTCTTTTTTGCATCTTTAAACACCTTTGCCTTGGAGGAGCTTTTTGTCAATATGAAGATGAAGTCGGCCCATACTTAGAAACCACAAAATCTTTATATAAGGATCTAGTGAGGTTTGTTCCTTTTATGTAACCAGTTTTCCCATTTATTTTTCAACTGTTCATCCAGATCAGGGGTAGGCAACCTCGGCTCTTTTATGACTCATGGACTTTAACTCCCAGAATTCCTGAGTCAGCTGACTCAGGAATTCTGGGAGTTGAAGTCCATGAGTCATAAAAGAGCCGAGGTTGCTTACCCCTGATCCAGATCTTCAGGTAAAAACTAAACATTTAAAATAAAAATGTAACAATTGTATCGAAAGAGCATTAAAAAAGTAAATTGATACAATATAGAATTCAGCATTTAAAGTGTCTATCCAAAGAAAGTGCTTTCCTACTGCTGGAAAAAGTCCAGATTTTGTGCCAGGCAAGTGTCCTTAGAAATCCAGAGTCAAAATACAACAATATAAAATGCCCTAGTCTCACTGGCAGTGGAAAAGGTACTCAAATGTATTGGTGACAGTGCCAGGTTTGGTAACTACTGCAATTGATTTAAGGCTAGCTTGTTGGAGAAGACTCTAGGGATCCCTTGGACTGCAAGGAGATCAAATCAGTCAATCCTAAAGGAAGTCAATAGTGACTTATTTGGAAGGACAAATACTGAAGCTGAAGCTCAAATACTTGGCCACCCAATTAGAAGAGGACTCATTGGAAAAAAAACCGATGTTGGGAAGGCAAAAGGAAAAGAGGATGACAGAGGATGATATAGTTAGATAGTGTCATCAACATACTGGGGATGAGTTTGGGCAGAATTCAAGCAGATAGTTGAGCACAAGGGAGGAGGGGGACTGGCATGCTATATGGTCCATGGTGTCGTGAAGTGTCAGATAACTTAGTGACTGAACAACAGCAAGATGCTAGGTACACTCCCATCCTAGTTCACTTAATTGTTGAATTTTGTACAAACTGGTGTTTCTAAATAAAGCTTATGAGTAGTACCATGCACAACATATACCATGGAGAACATTACCATAACATGAACACATGCTACTCTTCAGAAAAGCAGAGTATAGCAGATATTCTGCCTTGGTCGGTGAAAGGTAAAATAAGTTCTAATTGTATCCTACTTAACCATTTCAGATTTTTCTTCAGAACTTTTTCCTTTTCCTCTATCTAATGTATTTCATCATTCCACTTATAACTTAGAGGTTTACTTAATTTGATTTTTTTAAATTTTTTGATTTAATTTGATCATCTTGTTAGGAATCAGTTTAACTTAAGATTCCATTTTATTTGTTGGACCAAAGTTTTAAGTAGCCCAGCTGACTTTGTTAAAAGCTGTTTTGTATTTTTTATGAATTTCAGTGTACAAAAGGATCCTGAAACAAAGAACATAAACATAGTATCTACTGTCTTTAAAGTCTGTACTTATGTAAGTATCTTGTTAAAGCAGTATTAAATACGTAACATTTTTCGGTATAATTTGAAATAAGATTACATGTAAGAGTAATCCAAATAAGTATCACCATTTATGTTTAAACTGAATCAATCTCGTTAACAATAGATTGGTGTACAATATATACAATACCCAAACACAATCACACACATTTATTCATGTCTATGGAGGTTCTTAATCATATAGGTCTTGGTTGTCCCAAAGGTGCTTTTCCAAAAGGAAACTAGATTTTCTTGTGTTTTTTTTCTTGAAAATGTTTCACTTTTCATCCAAGAAGCTTCTTCAGTTCAAATTGACTGGTGGGAATGGAAGGATTTATATTCTTTGCAGCCGTTTGGTTGTTATCTCTCTGAGAGTCGTTGGGGCCACTTGGAAGTTTATCTGTACTATCAGAGTCATCTGAATCAGAGGACAAATGGGTGTGGAACCTTTTTGGGACTGCTGAAAGGACTGTGTTGTAGACAGGAGATAGGTGGTGTTGTATCCCTCCCCCTCTGTTGAGAGAGGGATGTTCAATTTTAACAACAGATGGTCTAACATAGGCCATCTGATGAGAATGGTATCACTTTAAAAAATAAATTGTATTGTCAATTTAATTTTTGGAGATTATGATGATATACCAGTTAACTTTATATTTTTCTTTAGCTAATTATAAAAAGTAGATTTCTGGATTAATATGGAACACATATGAGAGATACGTTCTGCTTATGATTTAAACATCAAAATGTCTTGCAGTTCTTAGGCTATTTTAATGACAATATATAAAATGAAAATTATTCCCATTTTACAAATTGGAGAGTTAACTGTAACTTGGTTACAAATTGTATTAAGGTTCATTTGGAAAACCTCTATTTTCTGCAGAACATTTTGTGTGAGACAAATAGTCTGATTTGTGTTGAGTCAGTGTTCATCCTCATGTTGCAATAACTGCAGCACAAACATGTCTCACTAATCATTCTTAAATGACATGTTTTTATGATACTGCTTTTAGCTCATTCCCAGTCTGCAGTGTAGACAGCTTAATATTGTCTCAAGCTGTTACAGATTTAAAGTACTATTTTTTTTCTCTTCTCAGTGTTTACAATGAATATAATATAGGGTGCTTCATTAACAATGTACTTGAGTTTGGGGGTGATTATACGGTGTTGTAGGAAAGTTCCTTCCCACTTCACCTCACAGCTACCCTGTGCCTATCAGCCAACTTAAAAACTCCATTTGAGTGGTGAGAGACACTTCGACTGATGGAGAATGTTCAGTGCAAAACTAAAGCCATTTGGGACACATATCCCGACATGATTGCATTCCCATCATCACATTTTGATTTTTGTATTTTTGAACTGTAGAGATGAATCTATTTACGAATAAATAAGAAAGAATGCTTAATTGAGAAAACCTCACATGGTAGGCAGGATATGAAACCGAAACATAGAAAAAGTTAAGGTTTATGGATTCAAAACATATTCACATATGACTCTTTGACGTCTCTAATGATGATAACGATTTTCTTAAGATTCAAGCTGCTTGCCCATCTATTCTAAAACAAAGGAACATAATAGACCAGTTCTAATCCAATATTCACACAGTGGACTTTGGGATGCTCATAAACAGCACACTTAAGCAACATAAACACCCTTCTATTCACTGCAATCTGATCAGTTGGGGAAGCACTGATCTAAGCAGAAGAAGACAGTTGCCCAGTGATGCAGGAGAGCACCTCATTTTTATCAAGCCACCACCACCTATTCCACAGATCAATTGTCTTGATACCATTTTTTATAGAAGGCTAAACCAAGTGGTCTGGCCATCCGTCAAAACAGACCTTCCTCCCCAGTTCACTCCTTGATTATAAATAGTGACTTGGTGATCACTTTTCCTACCTGTACATGATCTTGATGAATGGGGAAACTGAATCAGGAATTTCCTAGTTACTTTCCACCACCTTTATGCTTTAAGGACAGTAGCATTATGTACAGTAGACAAACTTAAGATTCAGCAGTCCGGACAATATAATTGATGCCAGCATATTTTTCTACAGGCTTCAGGACCAGATGTTAACTCATTTTCATGTGGTCATGAGAAATTTGTAAATGAAACTGGTTGACTGAAACACTTGTAACTTAGCATAGAACTGCAAACGGATAGATGGATCGGTGGAAGGCCGGCTGGCTGGCTGGATATTTACAACATGTGCTGTATCTGTATGCCTGAAGTAGTCTGCTTGGAATATTTTATTTTTCATTTATAAAGTTCACAATGCAGCCTTCAAAATATCAGTAAATAGTTAAGTTTGTGAATTGACTGTAGTATATTTTAGAGTAAAAGGATAGAGATAATCCAGATTACAGAGTTTGCTTTTCCAAAAGAGCAAGGTGATGTTTTCTTAATGGGATTTTGATGCCTTTGTAAGAAACACTTTTTCTGATACGCAGTTCTAAATCTTTCAGGCCAAGTTATTTTCCTATTTAATTTGCAACTCTATCCCTGCACAGAGACCACACAGAGAAAAACCTCCCATCCAACACAAACATAATCCCAGACTTGGGAGTGGGGTGGGGGGGGGAAACCACATTCTCTGCCCTCTCCTCTTCTTCCCTCCACCAGGCAAAAACAAGCCTCTGAAGACCTGTTTTACCTGCATACAAAGGTCTATCTCTCAGTGTTTGTATATGTGGTGTGTGTGTGTGTGTGTGTGAATGTATGTGTGGTAAAGAGCCAGGCAGTTGTCTGGCTGCATTGTGATGCACATGAATGCAGTGTTGCCAATTTCAGAATTAGAAAATAAGACTTAACTGAAGATTGCTTTTGTTTTGTGCCTTTGAGTCACTTTGTGACACCTGGCAATTGTCTGGACAAGTCCCTGCAATTTTCATGACAAGGTTTTTCAGAAACAGTTTGTCCTTGCCTCTTTATTTCTAGAACTGAAAGAGACTGACCCAAGGTCCTCCAGCTATCTTATTTATTTATTTATTTATTCGGTTTATATACCGCCCTATTCCCAAAGGACTCATCTTCATGGCTAAGGTGGGACTAGAACTCAAGAGTCGCACTGCCTGCTGCCTTAACCACTACCCCAACTTGTCTTTTGAATTGAATTCAGTGGGGTTTATAGTAAACATTTATCACATTTTAAAACCGCCCATCTCACTCACATATAAAAGTGATACAGTGTTTTCACTTTGAAAGCACTAAACATGTTTAATACTATGATGGTGTTGGCAAATATATCCAACTATGGCACAATTGACAAAGCTAAAGAATTTGCAAAGTATATTCCATATAAAAGTTGAACTCTCACTTTCTGGCATTAAAATAAATGCACCTAAGAAGTAGCTAAATAGGTTATGCAGTGTCTTAATAATTTAGTAATGGCAACAAAACCATAACACCCATTTTCAGGAGAGTACCAATTCAATTCACTGGAAGTTTTTAAGAAGAGACTGGACAGCCATTTGTCTGAAATGGTATAGGGTTTCCTGCCTGAGCAGGGGGTTGGACTAGATGACCTCCAAGGTCCCTTCCAACTTTACTATTATGATTATGATCTATATACTACTAAAGCTTTCATGCCCATAATCTTTAACTGGGCAAAATGGTGCATCATAGGGACCACAGTTTTTGAACCAAGGTGCCTCAAATGGAATAATTTACAGAATGTATCCAAAATCTTGGACCCATGACTCCCATGAACTGAAATTTGGCAAATTTTATAAAATACTTTATGACAAAAAATCATCATAAAACAGTTTATAATACAAAAGGTCATAAACCATTTTCTACAATGATGTTTGATTGTAGACTATATAGTGATGTAAGTACTGCTATACAGTTCTGTTAAACTAGTGGCCCCCAATCTTTTTGGCACCAGGGACCAATTTCATGGAAGAAATTTTTTCCACGGACGGGTGGGGGGAGGAGCACCTAACCTACATCCCACCCATGTGCAATTTGTGTTTGCTTGCTCACGTGCCACTAACCTCCAGCTGTGCGGCCAGACTGGTACCGGTTCATGATCTAGGGGTTAGGGACTCTTGTGCTATACAGTTCAACATGGACTGCTTTCAAGGCAGATACATCTCTGAACTTCTCCCTGAATTTTAAGAACTTTTCAAAGGTTGACTCAGCCTTCCATCCTTCCGAGGTAGGTAAAATGAGGACCCAGATTGTTGGGGGCAATAAGCTGACTTTGTAATAATGCCGCTTGGGGGGGGGCAAAAGTCCTAATAAGCAGGCATATACATAGAATGAAGGCTACTGCTAAGCTTGTAAGCCGCCCTGAGTCCTCGGAGAAGGGCGGGATATAAATGGGATTAAAAAAAAAATACACTACAAGTTCTATCATTGTTGAAGGTATTGAGGAATCCGGTAACAAAATAGATCAGAAGGGATGCCCAACAGGCCACAGTTTGCCTGGTTATAAATAATAATAATAATAATAATAATAATAATAATAATAATAATAATAATAATATAGACTTCTCTGTGTTATTCTTAATAATTCTGAGAGAACTAGGTTTTTGAAACTATATTTGAAGAAAGCAAGCAACAAATAATTAATGGTTTGGATATGGCCAAGTGTCATAAAAACAAAAATCATTTCTCAAACATTTCCCTATGGGAAAAACAATTGGGCAACAGCTCAGAATGTTGCTGACTTTATATTCTCAGTCCCCCTTTTGTCCTTAACAATAATTATTGCTATTGTGAAGTGATTGCAAAGAATTCTAGTAGCCATGCACTGTATGCTTTATCTAGGTTGTTATGGTTTCCTAGAATGTTATTTATTATGTGCCAGCAAGTCAATTTTGAATGTTGGTGACCACAACATTTTCCCCATGATCGTATGCCCTAACCTGATCCTTTTGATCTTCACCACTATAACTGAGTCCATCCACCCTTGTTGCCGGTCATCTTCTCTTTCCTGCTTAATAAACCAGGTGATTTAAAACCTAAAGTCACTCTTCATTAAGAAACCTTCCACTGCATGAGGGTTTTCCTTTGAAGTGATAGAGAGGTCAGACATACACAAGTGGTGACTAAAGATCAGCTAGGAGGTAGTAAACAATCCTGATTTGTTTTGGAGCAAGAAATGGTTTAGAATATTTTTAATTTCGGTAATTAAAATTGTAACAGCAGGGCAGTGCTTTCTTTAGCTAATCTATTCTTATAAAGATGAACCAAACCTTTTACATTTATGTTTTTCTTATACTTTTACTTTTGTGGTTGATCAGATAATTTTGACAAGAGTTTTTAAACAGGTTTGGGGATCTTTAATTGATCATAATACAGTTTTAAGTAGGCCAAGTTCTAACTCGTGGAAAATGCTGTGTCTGTTTAATAGAATTGAACATAGTAGAGCTCTGATATTGTTCCACGGATCTGTCGGAGTCATTCTCCCAGCTTAGGAATCACAGCTCCAAGTGCTCCTACCACTACTGGGACCACTTTGGCCTTTATGTCCACATCATCTCTACTTTCACTTTTAAGCCCTGATACTTTTCCAGCTTCTCATTCTCCTCCTTCCTGATGTTGCTTCACTCGGCGCTGCTACATCTATCATGATTGTTGTCTTCTGGTCCTTCTCTACCATTATAACATCTGGTTTATGTCTCTCCTGTATGACTCCTGGCAACTCCTTGGACAAGGCCCTGAATTTTTCTCAACATGATTTCAGAAGTGATTCGCCACTGCCTCTTTCTGAAGGCTGAGAGAAACTGACTAGCCTAAGTCACTCAGCTGCTATTTTTACCTAAAGTGGGACCAGAATGCATCATCTCCTGGTTTCTAACTTGATGCCTTAACCAGTCCACCAAACTGGCACTTGTCTTAGATTAACATGATAGAAATGTGTTTGCAGTATCCCTGAACTTAAAGAGAAGAATACATGTAATTAAAGTGAATGCTGCTTCATGATTGATTTATATTTTTAGAGGGATTTCCGTGTAAATGCATGCCAAGTATTTTAAACAGGTCGGTAAACCACTCAGAAAGTGTTAAAGGAAGGTCACACCATTAGGTATTCTTTATCTAAATTATAATTTTCACATTGAAGATAGGAATTTTCACTTTCCGAAATACAACTGAGCACATATTTTTGATTCCTGTTTCATCATGAAATTTAAGTGATTATTTCAAAATTAGAATTGGAAAGTTATTATTTTACTATCTTAATATATTTTCTGCATTATATTAAATGATTAATATTTTGTCCTCTAGGATGCTGATGGCCTTTGCTATCCTTCATCCAACAGGCATGAACAAAATTTTGCCTATTTGATTGTGAATCCTTCAAATCGTCATATCTATGTTTTGTACCATGTTTTTGGAGTATCTTCATTCTGTGAGTGACTGCTCATAGTTATTCAATTAGTTCTCGTAAATAGTGGAATTTGTTTTAAATATTGTTTGTTGGAATTCCAATATTGTTAGGGCATTAGAAATTACTTGCACACTGAAAGTAATTGATTTTGTCACAATGTTGTTAAATTAATGTTATCAATACCTGCATATACCTTGAAATGAGGTTTTGCTAAATTAACTTACATCCTGTCCTTAGAGATCTTTATTTTAATAATTCTTTTATTGTACTACCAATAAATTATTAAACAGAAATTGTGCAATGGTGTGAATGTATATCCCCATTATATAATTTTACAATATTATTTCTGGATTTTCTTTTGATCCTGGAAGGATGGCTAGGTAAAATCAATATTTAAAGTAAGAAAAATAGTCTTACAGAAGTGGAACAACAGCTTTCTTGTTAAAGAAGAACCTGACCAAATTTTCTAGGACAGAAATATAGGCCGTTGATAGACAAAAGACTCTCCCATCATTTGTATTTTTCCTAATAAACTGAAAGACGTAAGAAAATTTCTGAAATACGGTGTGTGGGACAGATATGGGGAATAGATCCTTTATTTTGAGATGATTCAGTTGAGTTCATATTTATAATTCTTACAGAAGACTTCAATGAACAAATTTACTCAAAATTTAGATTACTAATGAGAAAAGGAAATACTGCTTAACAATATTATTGCAACACATTGTACATGGGACTGCCTTTTCAAAGAATCCAGAAACTTCAATTGGTTCAAATGCAGCAGGCCTAGAGGTGCATGGGTCATCTCTCCTGCTGGAATTGCACGACTGACTGATTTTATGTTTTTTTGCAGTAGTTGTTAAGCAAATCACAGTAGTTGATAAGTGAATTCACGGTTGTTAAGTGAATGATGTGGTTGTTAAGCAAAGGAAACACGGAAATGCAGAGTTTTGACAAAACTGATAAAGTATGATCAAGTGATTGGTGAATCCTGCAAAAAACTATAAAGGCGGCTGTGTTGGGCATGTAACCACGGAAGGGGGTTGACTGTCGCATCAGAAGTCCTGTTTTTCAGGTTGGTTGCAACTTTGCTAAGTAAGCAGCTGCAAATCAAGGAGAACCCCCTACATTCTTTCACTTTTTATTTATCAAATTTATATGCCCACCCATCTCACAAAAAGGGACTCCTGGTGGTATACAACATTTAAATAAAATACCAAACATATATAAAACAAATCACAACCACTGTTAACAATTAAAATGTTAAAAATTAAATAATTGTTCGGTACAAGTTTATACATTTTAGGAACGACATGCTCATCATTTGTCTACATTTTGATTTCCAAATTCAGTCTTAACAAAGTTTAATTTTAATTAAAATGAAAATTTAAGAAAAAAAGAGTAAGGCAGAGAGTCCAGAGAAGAGGAAGGGTATTCCTGTCAATGAGCACTATTGTGTTTCTTAGCTTTCAGTAGCAAGATCCATCAATCACATACGTTCATGATTTCAACGATTAAATTCAAAAATAGGTTTTAGGGAGATAAAGACACTGGAAGGTAACATTCTGGAGCTTTTGACAGGATTAGAGGAGTAGACAAGAAATTTTTGTCTCTTAATTTTTTCTTGTATTTATGCACCTATTTTATTTATTTCTTAAAAACAACCATAAATATTAAGTGGTTTGTTGTGATGTGTATGCTAAATAAATAAATAATTACGTGTTGTATCTGCCTCTTTTTTGAAGTAGTGTTTTTATCGCTTCTGTACTGTTGCCAAAAATTGTAAGGTTATGCCATTTTAATCACCAGGAATCAGGCTCAACTTCAGGATTTATTTAATCAGGATCAACTTGAGGATCTATTTACCACATTTATACAGTTGCTGTTCTCATACATGACTGTGCGAGGCTAATAATTAAAACATATTAAAACCCAAAAGAACAATATAATAATGTAGGAAAGAAGAAAAAACCCTCATAAAAACTCCAAAGCCGAAATGATCGCGTCTAAATACTAATACTAATACAACCACGGTACCATCTCTAGCACATTCCCCGATTTTCTTTTTCCTTTGCTTTAGTTACTTGTATTTTTTTTTTATTTACACCTGCGTGTTTTGAATCCCGAGTTTTTCCGACAAGCATTTCTCTTCTGCAAAACGAGCCCTGCGTGGTGATTTGCAAGGGTGCCAGGCAAAGCTAATTTCAGGTTGCAATCAAGAGTTTTGCGCTGGCCAGGACTTGCATCCAGTTCATTGGACTACAACAGCGTTTCCCAACCTTAGGAACTTGAAGATGCGTGGACTTCAACTCCCAGAATTCCCCAGCCAGCTATGCTGGCTGGGGAATTCTGGGAGTTGAAGTCCACGCATCTTCAAGTTCCTAAGGTTGGGAAACGCTGGACTACAAGTCCCAGCACTGCCCTTGGGGATTGTGAGAATTAAAAACGCAGGAATCTGGACAACAGCAAGTGGTGGTGGGGGGTTTGCATAGTGGGGAGGGACAAAGGAAAAGTTTCCTTTCTCTTTTCCCTTCTAACCCTGATGGGTCGGGGTCTAGTTGCTATTTCCCTTTTTTTTCTCTTCCAGTGTGGGGGAAGAAGAGAAAATAGTCCCAACTGTCCTTCCTCCTCCCCTCTCTGGGAGGGTTGGAAAACTTTTTGGAAAAAGCGGGGAGGGGGGGGGGCGGAGGAAGAGAGCCAAAACCATAAACCCCATGTTTCCTGTCCATATCGGCGAGGGTGAATCCTGCCCGGGCGGCTCCAGGAAATTAGAAAACAAGTTAATCCGGAGGCGTCGAAGAAGCAGTTGTACCAGTTAGAAAGAGAAGGAAGTGGGGAAAAAACAAACAAACACTACAGGCTGGACGGGGGTGGAAAGGAAGCTCGGGAACACTCCGTGGCAAAGTTCGCCGCCGTTCAATTTCAGCGCGGCCGGGCGCGGAAAAAGAAGAGGCGGCGGCCGCGGCGGCTCCTAAACTGAGTGGCTGAGTGGAATTAAAGCTGCTGTTGGGAGTCGGGGCGGGCGGGCGCGCGCTGGGCGGAGCAGGCTCGGGCGGGCGTCTTTCCGAACTTTTGTTTGGGAGGGTTCGTGCGCGACCGATTTATGCCCCTGGCTTCGCGTCCGGCGGAGCGAAAGCGCGGGAGGCCCCGAGTCCCTCCTCGCGTGTCGGAGCCCCGGAGTCGCCGGTGCCCCCCTCCCGCGGAAGACGGGCGCGGGGCGAGGCGAGGGAGCGAACGACCCCGGCGCTTGGGCATGCGGGTCGGCCAGCTCGGCGCTGTTGCTTAAGCGGAGCGGCTCCAGCGAGCGAGCGAGCGAGCGCGGAGGGGAGACGGCCATGGACGCCGCCGGGCAGCCCCAGCAGGCTCCGTCGGCGCCCCAGCCGTCGGCGGGGCAGCCCCAGCCTTCAGGGCAACCTTCGCCGCCGACGCCTCAGCAGCCGCAGCCCGGCGGGGGCGCCGTGTCCGGGCCGCCTCCGGCCGGCCACCAAGTCGTCCACGTCCGGGGCGACTCGGAGACGGACTTGGAGGCCCTCTTCAACGCCGTCATGAACCCCAAGGGCGCCAACGTGCCCCACACGCTCCCTATGCGGCTCCGCAAACTGCCGGACTCCTTCTTCAAGCCGCCGGAGCCCAAGGCCCACTCCCGCCAGGTGAGGGGAGAAGAGGGGGAGGGGGAGGCGGTTGGAGGGGGGAGGGTCGGTCTCCGGGATCTCTCTCTCTCTCACACTCTCTCTCTCTCTCACAACACACACACACACACACACACACACACAGCCCTCCCCCCCCCGCCGCCAATAGTCGCTGCGCTGCTTTTGGAAAACTTTCCCGGGGGAAAGGCGAGAGAGGGAGCGCGCGCCTAGCCTTTCCCAGATTGTGCAGGCTGGGAATTGTAGTCCGGAGACATCTTGGAGAGGCCAAGCTGGAGTGAAGTGACTTGGAAACTAGGGCAGGGGTCGGCAACCTCGGCTCTTTTATGACTCGTGGACTTCAACTCCCAGAATTCCTGAGCCAGCTATGCTGGCTCAGGAATTCTGGGAGTTGAAGTCCACGAGTCATAAAAGAGCCGAGGTTGCCGACCCCTGAACTAGGGCAAGAACAGCAAAAGCTCCTTCCAAGCGCCGCAGGACTTTGCGTGGCGCTGGGCGGAAGATGGGAGCAGGCAGAGCCAGGCTGGAGTCTCTTCCTCCGCCGTGGGACCGCCGGAGGGGATTGGGAGGCCGGCACCCTCTTTCAGCCCGGGAGCCCGAGGGTTGACGGTTTGAAAACAGGAGGAGAAGAGCGCCGGGGATGCCCTTTTCAGCTGCAGGAGCGAAACGCGGGATCGAAATCTTGTTTTTCAGCTGCAGGAGGAAAACAAAACAAAACCCCAACCAGCAAAGAAACATTTCCGAAGCAAATAAGTGACAGTTGGGGCTGGCTGAAGCAGGCCTTCCAAATCAGCCCTCTGGATGGGGCAACTCCTGGAACAATATTGCTACAACACTCCAGCCAAGAAGGTCATTGTGCTGGCTGTGCGTAATGGGAACTGTAATCCGACACAACCCGAGAGGGACAGGTTGAGGAAGGCTGAGGAAGTTCTTAAATAAGCTTTTGGAGGTTGGTTTTTATTCAGAGGTATGGAGTTATTGGAATACTAGCGAGAGACATCTGGGATTAGGACGACATATAGGTAGTCCTCCATTTACAACAGTTCATTTAGTGACCATTCAAAGTTACAGTGGCACTGGAAAAAGTGACTTATGAACATTTTTCACACTTTATGACCATTGCAGCATTCCCCAGGGTCATGTCATTTACATTCAGATACTGGGCAACTGGTTCATAGTTATGACAGCTGCAGTGTCCCAGGGTCATCTGATCATCTTTCGTGACCTTTGGACAAGCAAAGTCAGTGGGGAAACCCAGTTCACTTAACCATGTTACTAATTTAGCAACTGCAGTGATTCACTTAACAAATGTGGCAAGAAAAGTCATAAAGTGGGGCAAAACTCAACAAATTTCTCACTTAGCAGCGTAAATTCTGGACTCAGTTGTGATTGTAAGCTGAGGACTACCTGTATTTTAATCTTATGCATTGATTAAGATGCTGGTTACTATCCTACCAGACTGGGATGGCAGCTATTTTATCTCGCAGTTAAAATTTTTGGGGACCAGATGATGGACATAAGTGAAGCTAGTACCAAAAATGGATGGCCCCACTCATTGTTTTCCTGAAATTCTGTTGGTTTTTTCCCTTCAGTTTGAAGTCCTCTTCTGTTTTTTCAAGCAGCAGGCTGCAAGGGGAGGAGAAAGCACTTTTACCAAGGGTCTGAACTGATCTTTTGCAGATGGGTTTTAAAGTAGGTCAAGGATTTTGTGAAATCAGCCTGAAGGCTGCAGGTTTCTCATCCCAAACTAGTGGTGTGTATTGGATATTTGCAAAGTTGGGTTAAAAAAAGAACTAGGACTCCTCCCAACCTAAATATAATAGAGATAGAAATGGGAATGCAACAAAAAGCTCAAAAGATACCTGGTTAGAGGAATCCTGAAAGTCATACCAGAAGGAGATCCAAATATGATGAACCACCTTGTTCAGTGTTGACAGACTTCTGGGGGGAGGGAACCATTTCTCCCCCTGCTTTAGTTTTTCTTTCCTTTTTAAATGTTTTGCATGCTATTGAAACCAAAAGTGCAATTTATATATGCAAATTCCCAGAGTGGCATACATCTCTGCCTATATGGAGGGTTTTTGTGAGTGTGGAGATTGGGTACTTAGATTTATGTAGCACTTCAACAGAATTGGAGTGTTATCACTGTGGCCCTTCTCTTAACCATGCTGAGTTAACCCATAAAAAAATTGAGCAGGGCTTTCCAGCTGTTTTAATATACAAATTGGATTCTAGCGGGAGAGGGGAAATTTTAGATACCTGAGTACTAAGCCCACTGTAATTTTCTATTCCTTCAGAGATGAGATTCAAGTGGGCTGCTTAGCTGACATCCTCTCAGAAATCATTGTGGTCTTAATTTGCATTCAATAAAAACTAGTGTGGTTCTGCTTCCCTCCTTTCATTCAGTCCTGTGGCTGAAATGGGCCTTCACAAAGCCATATCTTCTTGTACCCTTGGCATTATATGAGTAAAATGTGCATATGATAGTTGGTATTTCTAATGATGGAATATGTCATGAATGGCTAAATACCGTATTTTCCGGCGTATAAGACGACTGGGCGTATAAGACGACCGCCCAACTTTTGAGATGATTTTCAAGATTTTTCGTCTTATACGCCGGAAAATCAGCAAGCCCGGGAAGGCACGCCCTCCCCTCTCACTGTGGAGGAAGCAGGGCAGGCTGGCGTCTGGCGGGAGCCGGCAGGGCAGTCCTGCACACGCAGGACTGCCCTGCCGGCTCCCGCCCGACGCTCTTCCCTCTTGAGGCAGCATCGCTCCCCAGCTCCTAAGGAGTCCTCGGGGATGCTGCCTCAAGAGCCATGGCAGGCGCCTCACGCTCTTCCCTCTTGAAGCAGCATCGGCGGAGCTGTCGGGCGGGAGCCGGCAGGGCAGTCCTTCCCTCTTGAGGCAGCATCCCCGAGGACTCCTTAGGAGCCGGGGAGCGATGCTGCCTCAAGAGGGAAGAGCGTCGGGCGGGAGCCGGCAGGACAGTCCTGCGTGCGCAGGACTGCCCTGCTGGCTCCCGCCAGAAGCCAACCTGCCCTGCTTCCTCCACAGTGAGAGGGGAGGGCGTGCCTTCCCGGGCTCGCTGATTTTCCGGCGTATAAGACGACTGGGCGTATAAGACGACCCCCCAACTTTTGAGGTGATTTTCATGGGTTAAAAAGTCATCTTATACGCCGGAAAATACGGTATGCCTGTGTAGCAAAATGAAGTTTGGATTTCTTACAATGATTGCGTATATATAATTTATGCCAATATAAATGGACGCTTTTTCTTGGAAGAAAACTCTTGTCAAGTCAGAGGGCATGGCATGTATATACTGTTTGACACTGCACCTTTATAATTATAAAATAACTATATCAATATAACATATATGATAATATTTTATAATTATATTTTTATCACTTAAATCTGTATAGATTTCCTATACAGTAATTGCACTGTGTTGAAGATTTCCCTTTAAAAGAAAGAAGTGTAGAAAGCATTTTCTGTTTTCTATTTCTTTACACCCCAGAGTATTCTTTTGTTTCCCAATTTCACAGAGAAGACAAGTATTTTATGTCATCAAATGTTATAATCATTATTCAGCATATTTTAAAGTAGTGGAAGTGATGGCTGTTGTTTCCATCTTATCCTGACTTTAGCTCTGTGAAGTTGATTAGGATGTGCAGGAACAAGTGGATTCACAAATGGAAATTGGAAAATTTCACTCTTTTCTTGAATGTGCCACTGAGAAGCAGACTCTTCCTTCATTTGCATCTTCTCTGTGGTACTTGTAAATAAGTGTTGGCAGTTCTAATATTTCAAGAAACAAGTCCCAGAAATATCTTGAGTAAGAAAAATAAGCTTTTCTTGTGGAGAAATTCTGACCATCGATAGAGATTACATTTCTTATCCAAATTTCCCTCATCAAAGGATAAAAAATATACTGCCCTTTCTACATCTTAGGAGGAATAATTGTTGCATGCTGGGGAATTATACCCTTATCATGTCTTAAAGTTAGGATTCACCAAATGTTGCCTTATTTCCACGTACAGATTCATCCAATTCATGTTACTCATCTTTCTTTCAGAACTCATCTTTAGGAAAAGCTACTTCTTTTCATGTCCATTCTTTAAATTTAGTTGTGGGAGAGTTCCTTCAGTTTTGTTCATTTTGATATTTGTTGCAAAAAAGTTGATTTTTGCTCTGGCTTTATTTTTTCTTCTGAAAAGTACCTTCAATTAACTCATTCATGCACCTTCCTTCATAGTTTGTTTTCCTTAACTCTCTCTGTGTGGGGGCTAATAAGAGTGGTTGTAATAGTAACCATAATATATTTTACTTCCTTTGGGAAATCTATTCTGACACTGGGGAGCCTACTTTGCTCTTTCAGTTTTTCTCAGCTGCTTGTGATAATTCCTGTTTTCTTTCTGTCTTTAAGGAAGCTAATATGGGATTGGGAGTGGGAGGCACGGTTTTTCAGTGGTTCTCCTCCTACCTCCTGGGACGTTCGCAGTCGGTGTTGGCAGGGGGACAGAGGTCGACCTCGAGGCCTCTCGCTTGTGGAGTACCTCAGGGGTCGGTCCTCTCACCTCTCCTGTTCAACATCTACATGAAGCCTCTGGGTGAGATCATTCGTGGTTTTGGAGTTGGGTATCATCAGTATGCTGATGATACCCAGCTTTTTATTTTGACCCCAAACCACCCCAGTGATGCCCTCGACGTGATGTCCCGTTGCCTGGAGGCAGTTCGGGTCTGGATGGGGAGGAACAGGCTTCGGCTCAACCCTGACAAGACTGAGTGGCTGTACGTACCGGCATCTCCGGAAACTCAGATTATTCCATCTCTTAATATGGGGGGGGTGAGTCCTTACCCCCCGTAGATAGGGCTCGCAACTTGGGTGTCCTCCTAGACTCACAGCTTTCTTTAGAAGATCATATAGTAACTGTGACTAGGGGGGCCTTCGCCAGGTTTGCTTGGTGCGCCAGTTGTGGCCCTATCTAGACTGGGATGCCTTGCGTACAGTCACTCATGCGCTCGTGACCTCGGTTAGACTACTGTAACGCGCTCTACATGGGGCTGCCCTTGAGGACCACTCGGAGGCTCCAACTGGTGCAGAATGCAGCCGCGAGAGTTGTGTTGGGGGTTTCCCGATACTCCCATGTTACACCTCTGCTCCGTGAGCTGCATTGGCTGCCAGTTGTCTTCTGGGTGAGATTAAAGGTGCTGGTAATGACCTTTAAAGCCCTACATGGCATGGGTCCGGAGTACCTTAGGGAGCACCTGCTGCCAGCGTCAACCTTCCTCCGCCCAGTCCGCTCCCACAGAGAGGGCCTTCTCAGGGTGCCACCGGTCAGAGAGTGCCGACTGGTGGCCCCCAGGGGGAGGGCGTTCTCTGTGGGTGCGCCTGATCTGTGGAACCGTTTACCGGTAGAGCTCCAGATGGCCCCCGACCTTCGCTCCTTCCGACGTGATCTAAAGACCTATTTATTTGAACAAGCCGGCCTGGTCTGATGGGTTTTGGGATTTTATTATGTTTTTATGTATTTATCTGTTTTATTGGGCATTATGGTTTAATCTCTTCTTAATTTTTGTACTTTGTATTTTAGTATTTATTGCCCTGTTCACTGCCCTGAGTCCTTCGGGAGAAGGGCGGTATACAAATTAAATTAATAAATAATAAATAAATAAATAATATGAGGGTGGGAGATGGAGAAGAACTAAACCTATGTTGAATTAAGTGTGATGTGTTTACAAACTTCATCTACGTTCATCTTGTCTCAAATTTTGGAAATCTGGAACTCTACTCTTGAGATAAAGGACCTCTATGGCATGCTCCATTCTTGCCCCAGCTCCTGCCCACCTATCAATTTGAAAGCATGAAAATGCGAGTAGATAAATAGGTACCACTTTGGTGGTAACAGTGTTCCGTGTTTCACCTCACGCTCTGCACTATAACATGATGTCATGCTGGCCATATGACTATGGAAATGTCTTCAGACGATGTTGGCTCCCTCCGCTAAGAAACGAGACAAGCACCGCCCCCTAGAATCACACGACTGGATAGAGCAGGCATGTCAAAACTCGCGATGTCATGTGACATCGCGCGATGTATCATGACTTTTTCCCCATTGCCTGCAGTGGGGTGGGCGTGGTTTTGGCATGACCCATCTGGCCCATGGGCCGGCAGTTTGACATGCCTGGGATAAAGGAAACTACCTTTTTTTAAAAATACTATTCTAATCTTCAAATTTGCTGCAATGGCAGACTTCATTATCATATAATAAGGTTCTTGTGTCTCTCGATAAAGAAATACTTAAAATCCATAAAGTTAAATTTGGAATGATATTGAAGACCCAAGAACCTTGATAGCATCATTAATCTTGGTTGAGTTGCTGAAGTCGCAGCAGGTTGGGTGGGCAAGAGGGCCCCCAAACTCCAGGTGATTTATTTATATTCCTCCTTTATTATTACTACAGATAACTCAAGATGTTGAACATATTTAATATACTTTTGTCCTATGATCACCACCACAGCAACCCTGTGAGGTGAGTTGGGTTGAGAGAGAGTGACTGGCGCTAGGTCACCAGCTGGTGGGACTAGAACTCGCAGTGTCCTACTTTCTAGACTGATGTCTTAACCCCTAGACCAAGGGTCCCCAACCTCGGCCACGCGCCACTAACGGGCTGCTGCCCTATTTGCAACTGGCCCGTGTGAGCGGAGGGCCAGTGTGCAGGTACGCGGGGCTCAACTTGCGCAAGTTGAGCTGCGCACGCAGTGGCCTGACGCTCATGTGGCCTGGTTCCTCTCTTCCCCCGCCAAGCCACAAAGGTTGGGAACTGCTGCTTTAGATCGAGCTGGTATGCCGAATTTATATAGAGCTTCCGCTCTAGACCATCCCTTTTGCCTCTTCTGATACTAGAATGCCAACACTACTGCAATGCTCTCTACATGGGGCTGCCCCTGAGGACCACTCGGAGACTTCAGCTGGTGCAGAATGCAGCCGCGCGAGTTGTGATGGGAGTCTCCCGATACTCCCATGTAACACCTCTTCTCCGCGAGCTGCATTGGCTTCCAGTTGCACTCCGGGTGAGATTCAAGGTGCTGGTGATGACCTATAAAGCCCTAAATGGCATGGGCCCGGATTATCTAAGGGAGCACCTGCTGCCAGCGTCAATTTCCCATCGTCCTGTGCGCTCCCACAGGGAGGGCCTCCTCAGGGTACCGCCGGTCAAGGATTGCCGACGGGCGATCCACAGGGGGAGGGCGTTCTCTGTGGGCGCGCCTGCCCTATGGAATCAACTGCCAACGGAACTCCGGACTGCCCCCGACCTTCGTTCATTTCGCCGGGACCTAAAAACCTGGCTCTTTGAGCTATCTGGTCTGGACTGAGGGGTTTAATGTTTTTAAATTGTGATTTAATTTTTGTGGCTAGACTTAATTTAATTTATTTTAATTTTATATTGTATTGTTTTTAAATTTTGCCTTGTAAACCGCCCTGAGTCCTTTGGGAATAGGGCGGTATATAAACCAAATAAATAAACAAATAATAAATTAAATAAATAAATAAATAAACAAACAAACACGAGAAAGGCAAATGTTAGATTAAGATGCTTGATCTGAAAGTAGGTTTTCTTTATTTTCTTGTGGTCATTAAGTCATGAATTAATGCTTGAGTTTACATGGACACAGTGTAGACAAAATTGCAAGATTAAGTTTATTTGAAAAGCTTTTACATTCCATTTATTTTTTAGTCAGAATGTTTTCAGTTATATTTTATAAAATGATTTAATTATTAGCTATTTATTTATATAGCCAAAAGGAGTGAGTGCTCTTCAGTAACTCTCAAATATTTCTGTGACTAGTGTCTTTTTATAAGAGGCTTTGAACAACACAAGTGTTTTAAAAAGAAAGATTTTTTTTATTTAGTTGTTAGTTTTATTTGCCTCCCATCTCATTTCGAAATGACACTGGGTGGCTAATAGCTTTAAGATGCTCAAATCACTGCCTAAAGTGTTAATTTACTTGTCAGATATAAAATGGAAAAAAACCTAGACTTTTAAGTCATGGAATTGTAAGTGGAGACTGTTGCTTTATCACCTTTGAACTTTAGCCTAATATAGGCCTGACACATGCTTTCCATGTGGGCTGAGTTTCTTAGTGTCTGCTGTGACAACTATGAAAAACAAGGTATTCCTTATATAGAAGCAAAATCTTCAACAAAGATAATTCTGCTTTTTCCCAAATAATTCACATTTGAAATATGAGGGCTTTTCCATTTACTGAGAATATAGGAAGGGAAGTAAATTTCTTGGTTTTGGTGAGAAATTGCTGTAAATTAAATTAAAAACATGTAAAATAGATTAAAATTGTTGCCTGAATTGTATTAATTTTGTATATATTATTGAATGGAGAATTTAATTCTGTGTTATGAGCCTTAAAACTTACAGAAACGTGTGTGTATGCAGTATTGTGTTGCACAGGGCTGGCAGCATTTTCAAGTGGCAGGCACTATTGCACAGTTTCATTTAAAAATAATAGTCAAAATTGAGCACTCTCCTATGAAGGCATAGCCAAATGCTATATAAGAACTCAAAAAATACATTTTACAATTTTAAAAATCAAGTCCTCTAGTGCCATCTAGTGGTTTTGTAAATGTAGCAGTGCCTATAGGTGCTTTATTGTTGGCCAGCTTTCCTAGGAGGGTAATCAAATGGAGAGTAACCTATAGTATTTACCTACTAGCACTGGCTGAAAATTATCTGCTAAAATGTAGACTATGGTTTCTGGATTAATTAAATCTGATAAAAGTAATAAAAGTCTGGTTTGATTATAGTAGGAGTCTCTTTACATCTCTGCAGTCAAGTTTTTTTAATTTGATACATTAATTGTAAAGACTTTCAGTTGTGTAGGTAGTCCTCACAACCATTTGTTTAGCGACTGAAGTTACGAAGGCATTGAAAAAAATGACTTATGAACATTTCTCACACTTACAACCGTTGCAGCATCCCCATTGTCACATGATCAAAATTTGGATGCTTGGCAACTGGCATGTATTTGTGATGGTTGCAGTGTCCCAGGATCATGTGATCACCTTTTGCGACCTTCTGACAAGAAAAGTCAATGGGGAAGCCAGACTCATTTAGTAATTGTATTACTAACTTAATAACTGCAGTGATTCACTTAACAACTATGGCAAAAAAGTTGTAAAATAGGGCAAAACTCTGTCAAGTATGTTTTGGATAAACAGATGTGTACTGTTTCTATGAAGGTGTATAATACCAAGAGACAATTTCTTGTCTGTAAAATCAACAATAATGTATTAGTAGTGGTGAATGTGTTGCTTAGCATTTAAAATTTCCTCAATTCATCATATAATAGCAAGGTATCTCCATGGTGGAGGTATATGTCTATGCAGTAATATGATATAAATACTGACACAGACAAGCTAGTAGATATGTGTTCTACTTGTATGATTTAACTTGACTTTCATGTGAGCAGCTGTCATCCTTAACAATTCCAATGCATTTTTCTGTAGTTATGCATATTGTTAATGTGTTTTAAGAAGCAGTTTCATATTTCATCTTTATCTTAGTGCCTAAGTGTAAAAACAAATACGTTGTAATACATTTGTCTGATATTTATTATTCCAGTGTGTTAGACTATAGTTAATACCGTTCTCAGACAATTATGTTGCTGTCAAATGATTATGGGAGTTTTAATTTAAAACATGAATGGATGGGAGAAAATTTAGCTAAGTTTATGAGGTGATAATTCTTTAGAACCTTTGAGAGAAAAAAAAGAGATAAAGCAAGCAAATTTCTGTAACCCTTAATATGCATGTATTTAAAAAATGACATCTTTTTTAACTTTTATACTCAAGCCCAGAGTTCCTTAGGTCGTTATTAATTTTAATAGTTTCATTTTTTAAGGAATATTTAAACCCTGTTGCTGACAGTAAGAATAGCGTGTAGTTTACAAATGTGGCTTACTATCATTTGGGCTAATATATACGAACATAATATTTACATTAATTTAGCCAGTCGAATGTGTTTTGCATTCTTCCATTTGGTTGAAGAGTACTTGATTCTGCGGAAGGGCCCCCCTGTCTGGAGAGAGTTGACTCTGTTCTCACCAATTTCCTCTGCAGCCCTCCAAAATCAGCTTAGGGGGACTGGGAGTCTCTCCAGAACAGTATGGAATGTGGCACAGAGAAAAGGGTAATTGATGAAAATTGCTTCCCTATCTCTTCTGTTAGCTGAGTTCTCCATTGATTCAAAGAGTTGTCTGCAAACAGAAGGATTCCTTCTGTTCCTGGAAGGGATTGTTGGTTATAGTTCACAGCTGTGACTTAATCCCCCCTCCTGAGATTTAAAGGAGGTGAGGGTCCTTCCAAGACCTTTTGTGCAGATGCTAAAAAGGTTTCCCTAAACAGTCTTCACGACATCTGTTGAAAGTAGAAGAGGCATGGAGGTGCTTTGTTAGATATTTTTTTAGAATTATTTCTTCTTAAGGCTGTTAGTTTAGAGGCATTTTTCCCAAGAGTGTATCTGATATGCAGATGGCTACTGAGAAGAATCTTAAAGAATAATGCATTTACTATGGCATAGGTTTTCATAACCCATAGTCCACTCCATCAGAAAAATGGTGCATTATCCTGGGCAAAAAACATAATACTCCTCCGTTGGACTTTAATACCATATGTTGATGAAAGACTATGCCATAATATATTTGTCAAATCACCATAATATTCTGTTGTTTCTGCTCCTCTTCCTCGGTCTCTTTAACAGTATGCAGAGGAAAGCTATTGTGATGTGAAAGAGTTGTGTGGATTATTTTCCAAATAATTTTTTAAAAGGCAACTTTTGTGAATTTTAATTCAAAATTAATAGTAAAAGGAAGAAAGTCTGAAGAACAGAATGATTCGCCCTGTCCTGCTTTAAATCATGCTTTGCTTTCTTTCCCCTCCCTTTAAATCTTTTGTCATCTGGAATACATTTTAGGAAAACCAGACATGTATTACTGTTTGCAATGTGGACCTCATTTGTCCTATTCTGTAATACTGTTTAAATAGCTTTCACAGCTGTCTCTGAAGCCCTTGATAAAGATGTGGGACAAAGAAGGGAAAAGCAGTGGAGAAGGAAAGAAAAAAGGAGATTGACTCAGGTATTCTGAGAAAAAAAAGAGAACTACTTGAACATTCTAAAAAGTAATAACTATGTGGGTCCATGGGGAAAAACCCAAAATCTAAAGCTGCATGATCCCTTTATTAAGAGTAACCAGATTTTATTTCTATTCCCTTCTTGTGCCTGACAGAATGCAGAAATAAAGAAACATCAGTGTTTTTAACCACAGATCTGGGGAATAATTTGGCTTGTCTGTAAAATGAACCATTTCTTAATGGTTGGAAGAAATTTACACCCTCAAAATGTACAAATTTTGTACAAAATGTACAAAGGCATAAATTTTCAGAATCAATTTTCTTAGTCTATGCAAAGCATCCTCCAGGTTCCATAAGAAGCAATTGTAGATATCATTGATCTTTGGTAAAAAAAAATAAACAAATCAACCCCAAATGGTAAGATGTTGCATACATATAAGTCCTTTATAACTCAATAGTAGTGTTTTTGTAAAGCGTTATACAATTGTTCCCATTCTGTTTCTTATATTTCTTACTTGGTCTCACACATACTTCAAAATTAGTTTGGTATTGGGTTGAGTGTTGCCTTATACATTCATTGGTCTCTAAAGTATAGGTCTAGTTGCAAAATATTTCAAGTTAGTGGGTTCTCTAGCATGTTAATGTATTAGGTATCTAGATTAAAGAGCTGTTTAACTCTCTACAGGCCAGCACGGATGCAGGAACGGCAGGCGCCCTAACTCCTCAACATGTCCGTGCTCACTCCTCTCCAGCTTTGTTGGGAACAGTTTCTCCAGGTGCACTTACTCCATCTGGTGTAGTTCCTGGAGGTACATCCTCTCAGCATCTACGTCAATCATCTTTTGAAATCCCCGATGATGTGCCCCTACCACCAGGTTGGGAGATGGCAAAGACACCTTCTGGCCAGAGATATTTTCTGAAGTAAGTAAAAGTATGAAAGATGGGGAGGGGGAAACGATGGTGCTGGCAGTTTTTGGAGCAGCGTTTGATTGAATCCTTACCTTTTGCCTAATCTGTTCATCCAAGATGTAGTTCCTGTTCAATAGTATGAATAATGTGGAAAATTGTATTACCTGAAAAAGTTGTGCTGAAGTAACTTATGTTTAAACGATTTATGTTTGAAAGCCTAGATGGTTTGTCACCTGGGCACTTTGAAGGGGCCATCTTTCTGTTCCGCTTTTGGCTTGCTTGTGTGGTCCCTTAGAGAAGGTACGCCACCATAAATATAATTTTATCTATAGGCTTAAGTACGAATGAAACGATTAAAATGCATCTTAGAGAGCATGAATTGGTTATGGTGGGTATGTATGAAACTATGAATCTATAGGTAGGAATCCATTTTCATTTCAAATTCATTTGATTATAGTTGCATGTTACACGGATGGTGAATTGTGAATGAAAGAATCAGAAGAGAGTTTGGAACTTTCTGGGTGAATGTAATTCAGGAGCGAGAAAAAAATACTCTGCTAGGTGACAGAAAATAGACTTATTCATTACGAGCTAGATGAGCAGACTCTCATAAGATGACCGAAGTATATTGTAAAAACATCTTGGACTCTTTCAAGACTGATTCCTGAGAAAATTGACAGATTTCTCTGATGAATGAGATCCAGCCAACTGAGAATTAGATACTTGTCTGATGTGAGGCCAGAGAAATTACTGTGGCATAAGTGGGGGTGAATATGTCCTTGGCAGAGGGGATGATATGTTTTGATTGATTATGCTCCCTCATAAGACAGCCATTTCTTGACCTCTGTCTGAATATACCAGCCACTCTCCAAATTATTATATCTTATTAAGGTGATTGAAAAGGATCCTGATGGATTTTCCTGTCTAGCCTTTCAAAGTTGGGCTTGGAAACGCCATTGTCCTTATGGCACCCTTGGAGAAGTGGTAGCTTACTACTTCTTGTCTTACTCAACCTCAGTGGCATTGATCATTGTGTTCCTTTGCGTTATCTTCAGAGCGTGGGAATTAGAGACATTATTCTGAGCGAAAGCCTTGCAAGAGATTGGCAAGTTGCACTTGGAGAATTACATTTTCAGTAGCAGTTTTTCATTTTAGGACAGTATGCTCTTTGAGATCATGTAGCTCCCTTAGTTTGGGCAGGGCAGAGTTTGGTATGAAAGTGCTGAAGATTCCCATTTCTATTGGGAAAATTGGACTGTAAGTCCATAATTAGACAGTTATAATTTTCAGAAAATTCTGAATTGCTTTAATGAATTTTTTAAATTTTGTATATTGTAAACTATTTAGAGTTGCTTTAGTATCATACTGATTTGTTAAATAAGTGAATGAAGTGAGTGATTGAGCGAGAATCAGTGAATGAGAAGATATGAGACAGCAACACAAGATGGTATAGACTAAGTCCCCAACCTGTGGGCTGTGGCCTACTACCGGGCTGTGGGCTGTTGGCCTCTGGGCTGTGTGAGTGGCTGGGCAATACATGCGCATTTGCCCCCCATTTATGCTAGTGTCGTGGCATTGCCCGGTGTTCTGAACCAGCCCTCTTCCGGCCTTGTAGTAAGGCAAACCCCTATTTAAACAGAAGAGACTGGAGAGCGTCCAAGGCTGAAAAGCGTTTGCCAAAATTTAATAGTCAATTAACAAAACAAGAAACAAAAACACAGGAACTTGAATCCTCAAGCAGAAGGGTTGCTTTCAGCAACCAGCCCCTCCCCAAACACTCCTTTTATTGAGAGCTCAGGGCGTGGTCTCCCTGTGCCTCCTCCCGAGGAGACCCGCAGCCTTTTTCTGCTTAGTCCTGCTCGACTGCCTCCTGCGTCGGGCGTCCTTGAACAGGGCCAGCTGTGGGTCATCTTCCTCCGCACTCTCGGGCTCACGCAGCTGAGAAGAGGTCCCCGGCTGAGGGCTCTGCAAAGCCTCCAAACCATCATCAGCCGGTTCGTTTCCCTCCTCCCCCTCATCTGAGTCATCCGATACATCTGAGCCGGGTGCCGAACCCACCGGCTGACCCTGAGTCACAACACCCGGGCACTAGCATTTCCATGAACTCACCCCCCACTTGTGCTAGTGTTGCGGATGTCGTGATGGCACTAGTGATGCTGTGAGTGTTGTGTGGGTTCTAGCATCACTGCAAGTACACACTCCCCTCACCTGTAGCATCGCAGCATCGCACAGGCCCTATCATTGCTGCTTGCGCGTACTCCCCCTACTCGTGCTAGCATCGTGGCATTGTACAGGTGCTATCGTCACCGCAAGTGCATACTTCCCCAACTCGCGCTAGCATCACGCAGCATCACACGGGCACTAGCATGCTTGTGGCCTTGTTTGCGTTGCGTGCGCAATACGACCCACTCCTGCACGTGCGGGTAAAGGCACCTCCACCCCACTGCCCCGGGTCTCCAACCCAGATAGGTTGGGGACCCCTGGTATAGACAGTTATTGGGCAGTTTGGAGAACCAAGGATTAAGGAGCCTTGGTGGAGCAGTGGGCTAATGCCTCTTTAAGTAACACCAGCTGCCTGCAATTAGTGCAGGTTTGAGTCCCACCAGGCTCAAGGTTGACTCAGCCTTCCATCCTTCCGAGGTAGGTAAAATGAGGACCCAGATTGTTGGGGGCAATAAGCTGACTTTGTAATAATGCCGCTGGGGGGGGGGCGAAAGCCCTAATAAGCAGGCATATACATAGAATGAAGGCTAAGCACATTGTGCTTTAGATTGTAAGCTGCCCTGAGTCTTCGGAGAAGGACGGGATATAAATGGGATTTTTAAAAAAAGGAGAACAATAATTCTTGGGTAAGAATAAAAGATGACCCTTTGTTTCAAAGACATGGTTTAACATGGGTGCATTTATATGGCAGATGAATTACTATAAATCTAACATCATGATTGCTTTACTGTTTATAATAAAAAAAATTGAGCAATTAGTGCAGGGTATAAGAGTGATGAGAGGCTTCAAATTTAATTCAGACCATTTCTTGATAATGAAGAGTTGAAATGGCCGCCCTGTTTAGGGTAACTCGCTCCCTCCTTAATCAGGAGGTGAGGGAGGATCCCATGCGGGGACGAGCCGAGGAGTTTAGTCATCATCTGGCGGACAAAATCGCTCAGATCCGGACCGGTCTGGACTCTGACTGGGCAGAGTCTGATGTGGAGGAATCGGACGGTCTTGAGCATGTTATCTGGACTGAGTTCGACCCTGTTTCCCCTGATGATGTGGACAGGATCACGGGGAGGCTGAGCACCACCACCTGTTTGTTGGATCCGTGCCCCTCCTGGCTAGCTTATGCAGCCCGGGAAGGGACACGAGGCTGGTTCCATGCAGTAATAACTGCTTCTTTGAAGGAGGGTGTCTTCCCTGCCGCCTTGAAGGAGGCGGTGGTGAGACCCCTCCTCAAGAAGCCTGCCTTGGACCCGGCTGTTTTAAATAACTATCGTCCAGTCTCCAACCTTAGCTTTTTGGCGAAGGTTGTTGAGAGTGTGGTGGCGCATCAGCGTCCTCTGTTCCTGGAGGAAACTGATTATCTGGACCCGTACCAATCGGGTTTCAGACCTGGATACAGCACGGAGACGGCATTGGTCGCACTGGTGAATGATCTCTGGAGGGCTAGGGACAGGGGTTGCTCCTCTGTCCTGGTCCTATTAGATCTCTCAGCGGCTTTTGATACCATCGACCATGGTATCCTGCTGCGGCGTCTCAGGGGGTTGGGAGTGGGAGGCACTGTTTTACGGTGGTTCTCCTATGTCCTGGGCCGCTCGCAGTCGGTGTTGACGGGAGGGCAGAGATCTGCCCCGAGGCCTCTCATTTGTGGAGTTTCTCAGGGGTCGGTTCTCTCGCCCCTCCTGTTCAACATCTATATGAAGCCGCTGGGTGAGATCATTCGTGGTTTCGGGGTGGGGTATCATCAGTACGCTGATGATACCCAACTTTTTCTTTCCACCCTGAACCAACCCAGCGATGCCCTCGCCGTGATGTCCCGGTGCCTGGAGGCGGTCCAGGTCTGGATGGGGAGAAACAGGCTTCGTCTCAATCCCGCCAAGACTGAGTGGCTGTGCATATCGGCATCTCGGGTCAACCAGACTATTCCATCTTTAACGATGGGGGGTGAGGTGTTACCCCCCGTTGATAGGGCTCGCAACTTGGGCGTCCTCCTGGATTCACGACTCAATCTTGAAGACCATATAGGAGCCGTGACCAGGGGGGCTTTTGCCCAGGTTCGCCTGGTGCGCCAGTTGCGACCCTATCTGGACCGAGATGCCCTACACACAGTCACTCATGCGCTCGTGACCTCCCGTTTGGACTACTGCAACGCTCTCTACATGGGGCTGCCCTTGAGGACCACTCGGAGGCTTCAACTGGTGCAGAATGCGGCCGCGCGAGTTGTGATGGGGGTCTCCCAATACTCCCACGTAACACCTCTACTCCGCGAGCTGCATTGGCTTCCGGTTGCCCTCCAGGTGAAATTCAAGGTGCTGGTGATGACCTATAAAGCCCTACATGGCTTGGGTCCGGGATATCTGAGGGAACACCTGCTGCCGGCATCAAGTTCCCTTCGTCCAGTGCGCTCCCACAGGGAGGGTCTTCTCAGGGTGCCACTGGTAAGAGATTGTCGGCGGGTAACACCCAGGGATAGGGCCTTCTCAGTGGGGGCGCCTGCCCTTTGGAACCAGCTGCCAGTGGAGCTGAGGACTGCCCCCGACCTCCGTTCATTCCGCCGGGGCCTGAAGACCTGGCTCTTTGAGCTCTCTGGCCCAGGCTGAGGATTAATTTATTTTAATTGGAGTTTTATTTATACAGGTATAAATTTAATCTTTTTTAAACTTGGTTTTTAACTTTTGTATTTTTGGTTTTTAATTACCCTGTAAACCGCCCTGAGTCCTCCGGGAAAGGGCGGTATATAAATGTAATAAAATAAATAAATAAATAAATAAATTATTGGCAGACCTTATTCTGTTTCACCCCTTTGTGGATTACTGCCTTGTCATGGCAAAGGGGCTTGCATGATTCAATGAAGCTATGAGCTATGCCGTGCAGGGCCACCCAAGACGGACAGGTCATACATAGCAAAGAGTTCTGACAAAACGTGATCCACTGGAGAAGGAAATGGCAACCCACTCCAGTATCTTTGCCATGAAAACCCCATGGACTAACAACAACAAAAATTCTCTTTCACTTTCCAGTTCTGAGACAAAATGACTGAGCCAAGCTCTTCCATAGTGAGCTTCATAGCTGATTGGTATCTTGAGGCTTGTTATCCCTAGTCCTAATTTAATTCTATCCAATACATACGTTGTGTCTTTGTAGGTTGTTATTGTATTCATTCCCTAGGCCAGGGGTAGGCAACCTCGGCTCTTTTATGACTCATGGACTTCAACTCCCAGAATTCCTGAGTCAGCTGACTCAGGAATTCTGGAAGTTGAAGTCTATGAGTCATAAAAGAGCCGAGGTTGCCTACCCCTGCCCTAGGCTCAACACTTTTTTAAAAAAACTGTTCACTTGTAACATTTAGAAGACAAATGTAACCAGTATGAACTGTTGTACTGAACAGCCTTTTGAGAACATTTTCTGCTGGTTTAAACTGTTTGCATCAACTGCTAATATGGCTAGTTACAGATAAACTCTTCAGCCTGAACTAGAAACAATTTTGGGCTGTAAGAAAGTTTAGTGGAACAAATAAACAATATAGGCCTGTTCAATTTATTGTACTTGGTGATAGGTCACACAGTTGAATAGGACATGCTTTACTTGCAGAAGAATCGGGGCATTGGCACCTCCAGTTAATAAGATTAGGTAATAGGTAATGGGAAATAGCTTTACTTAAGTCCTGGGTAAAGAATAACGGAGCAGATAAAATGCTTCATAATATACATCCATTATATCCATTATATCTAAATAATAGGTCAAACCCAAACAATACTGCGATTATTAAAAATCCATGATTCTAGAGACAACACAGTTAAGTGGATTTGAAGGCCAGCTTAGACAAAAGATATTTCTGAATGAATTATTTTATTTATTTTATTTTATTTTAATTCCATTTATATCCCGCCCTTCTCCGAAGACTCAGGGCGGCTTACAAGCTTAGCAGTAGCCTTCATTCTATGTATATGCCTGCTTATTAGGGCTTTCATACACCCCCCAAGCGGCATTATTACAAAGTCAGCTTAATTGCCCCCAACAATTATGAACAAAATAAAAAGAAATTCTGAAAGTCTTCTTGATAATTTGAGGTGGAGATGTCTACATTTCTGAGCAATTCAGTCTTAGGAGTTTGCTGTATCTATTACCTATGCTTTATCCATGTTTCTTGTATACAGTTTTGTTGGTGGATTCCTGAACATCTTATGACAAAAAGTTTAAAATTTCTGAATTATCTAGACTATAGACTCTTGTGTTAAAA
This sequence comes from Vipera berus, assembly GCF_964194415.1. Lineage (NCBI taxonomy): Eukaryota > Metazoa > Chordata > Lepidosauria > Squamata > Viperidae > Vipera > Vipera berus. Next base: position 16,520,664 of record NC_138206.1, read on the forward strand.
TACATTCTTGGGAAGATCCAGAACAGTGTTTGGAACACCAATCATAATATAAGTAGTCATACTGTATTGTTCACTGCTTACAAACATATACAACTCCAAGTCCAAAAGCTAATTTATTCTGATAGACTTTATTCCATTGGAGAGAAAAATATGTGTTTTTATATGTGGAGTGCCAATATTTTGTACTACATAAATAGAAAGCACAAAGAAAGTTGACTTTTGCTGTGTGATATTTCTGTTAAGATTTTTGACTATGTAACCTCAAATTAATATCACCTTTTACTAGCCGGAGAGCCTGACCTTCTTCATGATGATCTGTAGCAGGGTGGCTCTTAAGGATTTCCATCCTTACATCTATTACTGCAACAATTACATCTGTCTACCTTTGTATTGGTCATCCTCTTCTCTTTCTTTCCATCTTTCCCATCTTATGGGCTTCTCAGAGGAGCTGTGGTCTGCATAATGTGACTAAAATACATTAATTTAAACCTACCGTATTTTCTGGCGTATAAGACGGCTGGGCATATAAGACGACCCCCTACATTTCCTGTTAAATTATAGGGTTTGGGCTATACTCGCCGTATAAGACTACCCCTCTTCCAACTCACACCAAATAAAAATTAAAAAACATCAGATTTGATTTTAATATGGTAATTTTAATTCAAATGCTTATGACATGCAGGTACTTAGTAGGAAAACTGTCACTTATAAACATAAGGCTGTTTGTCATCAAACATGTAAACATAAAACAGTGCAAGTGGATTAAACTTTTCCTAATTCACTCTAAAGCTTTCCCTGCGCAGAGCCTTAAGTAACACCAGCTGCCTGCAATTAGTGCAGGTTCGCATCCCACCAGGCTCAAGGTTGACTCAGCCTTCCATCCTTCCGAGGTAGGTAAAATGAGGACCCAGATTGTTGGGGGCAATAAGCTGACTTTGTAATAATGCTGCTGGGGGGGGGGGCGAAAGCCCTAATAAGCAGGCATATACATAGAATGAAGGCTATTGCTAAGCACATTGATTTGTGCTTTAAATTGTAAGCCACCCTGCGTCTTCGGAGAAGGGCGGGATATAACGGATTTTATTAAAAAAAGACCAAATGGGAGATCCGCTCCAGGTTTTCCAGCCAGCCCTGTCCCTAAAGTTTCAGCACCTGGCGTATAAGACGACCCCTGACTTTTGAGAAGATTTTCATGGGTTAAAAAGTCATCTTATACGCCAGAAAATACGGTAGTCATTTGGGGCTTGTGAGAGAATTGAGAAATGATTTGTTCTATGATCTCTTTGTTTTCTTGCCTGTCTGTGGTATTCTCAGAAGTCTTTCTTAACATCAAAGTTCAAAGATATCAGTACTCTTTTTATCTTGATTCTTTAAAGTCCAGATTTCACTTCCCTACAGTGTCACAGGAAAAACAATACATGGTTGTGATCTATGTAGACATGTTATGGCATCCAAACATCTTTTCCAACGCTTTCTTTGCTACCCTACCAAGCATTAGTCTGCAGCAGATTTCTTGACTATCAGTTTCTTTAATGTTGATAGTTGATCCTAAAAGGCAAAAGCTATCAATCACTTCAGTGTCTTCAGTGTCTAGCTGCAGGACCCATTGTCATTAATATAGTGTGTTTTTATATTTAATCTTAATCTCACTTTTTCACTGTGCCCCTTGACTTCCATTACTAGAATTTCTAAAAACTTTGCATATTCAGCTATCAGAGTGGTAGCACTGATAATAACATACGGTACTGATTTCTGCCTCCCGTTTTAATATTGCACTTATCATCTTCAAAGCCTCCCTCCGCTGTATCTCTAACATATAGACTAAATAAATAAAAGGAGGGTATGCATTTTTGTTTCGCACCTTTGCCAATCTGAAGCCACAAGTTTCACTGTGTTCCATCCAGACTGTGGCTTCCTGTTTTCTTTATAGGACAATGAGATTTTATGGAATTGCTACTTTACTAAGAACATTTCACATTTGGACATGGTCATGACAATCAAAGGCCCTTCTATAATCAGCGAAGCTTTTTTAAAATTCCTTTTTGGCATTCTTTGGTCTTCTCTGTTATCCACTCTGCACCAGTAAAGTTTTTTTTTCTTGTGGTTCATATTTTTATAATATAAAATCAAATATCTGTCATTTCTCCTCCTATGTAGGGCTACACTATGCATTGGATTATCCCAAACATAACTTTATTGATATAGGAAATTAAGAATATTTGTGATACTTCTCACATTATGATAATTGTCCTTTCTGTGATAATGATCTCTTCCAATCTGTTGGGGGCAGATTGGGTCATTTCCCAGTTTTCCTTGCATAGTTTGGTTAGAACCTTTACTGATTCTTTTTCTGGTGCTTGCCATATTTCTATAGATTCAATCAATTAACGTTAATTTTAGTTAATATTATCTTTAATTCAATTTTAGTGTTACTATTTACTGTTTCAAATGTTTTACCTTGTTTTAATTGATAGTAGGAGAGAGAGTAAAACTCAAATACTTTGGCCACCTAATGAGAAGGAAGGACTCACTGGAGAAGAGCCTAATGCTGGGAAAGGTTGAGGGCAAGAGAAGAAGGGGACGACAGAGAATGAGGTGGCTGGATGGAGTCACTGAAGCAGTAGGTGTGAGCCTACATGGACTCCAAAAGATGGTAGAGGACAGGAAGGCCTGGAGGAACGTTGTCCATGGGGTCGCGATGGGTCAGACACAACTTCGCAGCTAACAACAACAAAGGAGAGAGAGAGAGAGATTTCTGTAGCCTTCCCACTTGGTTAGGATGAGATTGCTTAGATATCTTGGGTGGTGACACTACAGAATTTTAGTGTACTGTTTCCATCCTTCTTTGATCTTTTTTTGAATCAGTTACCGTGTGTCCCTTGGGATCTTTAACGTCTTCTGAGTTGGAACCTCTTTTGGCAGATATCTTTTATTCCTTGTCTGTTTCCATTTTTAGCATGTTTTTAGATGTAGTAGTGCAGCTCCTTGCCTTTTCTTCCAGCTGTCTGAAACAGCAAATTTCAGAGATTTGTTTCCTGAGGTCTTTGTCTTCCTCAGCTCTGGTTTTTTTTTCTTCCTGGAAATTTATTTCCTTAATTTCTATCCCATATTTATTAGGTTTATATCCTGAAATCCTCTTTGATTTGTACTATTTCTTTTTCTGTGGCAGCCTCTTTTTACATTCATCAGAAGTTTCATCTGGCCTAGAGTGCAGAAAGTAGCACACAATGATACATCCATGTAATACTGTTACATGAGCTGCACTGGCTCCTAGTAGGCTTTCAGCTGCCATATAAGTTTGTCACAATTAAATTCCTGCATGGCATGGGATCAGATTACTTGCAGAACTGCCAATCCCGAAGGGTTTCTTCCTGTACTATTAATTAGATCTGGTCCCAGAAGGCAACTGGACTTTCTTTGTTTTCGCTTGAAGACGTTTTGCTTTTCATTTGAAGAACTGAAGAAGCTTCTTGGATGAGAAACAAAACGTCTTCAAGCAAAAATAAAGAAAGTCCAGTTGTCTTTTGAAAACGCACTTTTGGAACATCCATTAATAATAATTAATAATAATAATTTTATTTGTATACCGCCCTTCTCCCGAAGGACTCGGGGCGGTGAACAGGGAAAACATATAAAAGTACAAAGATACAAAAGTTAAAAAAGAATTAAACACAATGCCCAAGCTAAAACAATAAATAAATATATTAGAAACAACAATAAAATCCCAACCCATCCCCCATCAGGCCAGGCCGGCTTGTTCGAACAAATAAGTCTTCAGATCACGTCGGAAGGAGCGAAGGTCGGGCGCCATCCGGAGCTCAACCAGCAACCGATTCCATAAATCCGGGGCACCCACAGAGAAGGACCTCCCCCTGGGGGCCACCAGACGACATTCTCTGACCGGTGGCACCCTGAGGATGACTAAGAATCTCCATAGATATTAGCCAATTGCCTTCAAGTCCAATTCAAGGGATAAACAGTTGTGGCCCAAGGAAATGGCGGGGTTACACTCAGTGCATCTGACTGTTTCTGATACTCTTTGTGAGGCCCATCCCAGGTAGGTTTGACATCAGTACATGGTTCTGTTTTCTTTGACTTATGGATGTTATTGGAGATGAAGCAAGATCACTACTCCTAAAGAGAATCAAAAACTTTATTTTCTTAGGCCTTTGGTATTGTTTTGTCTTTCTCACCACCACCATCATCATTCTCATCTGGTTGTTAGTGAGTTTTTTTTTTACTGTAACTTGCAAACTGCTGGTAAGGAGATAAATTAATACACTACTTAGCTGCATAATTGCTATGAAAATGAGTTGTGCATTAAAGAACCATTTACTTGATTCTTTGCGTAGCCATGTCTATATTTCTTAGCACAAAAGATAGGAATAATAAAGGATTGCTTTACAAAGGGGTTATAAGGATTAAGTCATGTAAATATACTTTATATCTATTGTAGCTATTGTAAATTTTTACTGGGAAATTATTTTAGGTTGGAATGAGCAGCTTTGGCGTACTATTTACAACACACAAGTATTTACAACTGTGTCTGTTCACCATTATTACAAACATATATTAGGATTATTTTGTGTGAATTGTTTCTTTGAGATTTGTTGGGCTGAAAACTATGTGGGGATTATTTTTAAAAAATCAAGAGACTATATAAAAATGGGGAAACTTCAGGGTATCTTTTCCATGCAGTATGTTCCAGGATCAATGCCTGGCATTCTTTGATAAGTCGAACTTCCACCTGAATCCTTATAAAACTTAGAGTCCACTCAAACACTACCTGATTTTAATGCAAAATAGTCTGAGAAATCAGATCTGTTTTTTATTTAAATGTTATTTAACATTGCAGTTAATGTTTTTAATATGGCTTTAGTATATATGTTTGATCAGACACATTATTAGACTTTTTGTTCAAGACAGTTACCTCCTTTTAAACAATACTAATTTTTGCATGAAACAAAGAAAGCAAGGCTTTTTACAGATGTTTTTTTTTAAAAATTGTGGTCCTTCTAGTGAAATTAGAATAGATTTTATTATGACTAGATTTTTATTATTGCTACTGAAAACAGTGTTCTCCACCCTTGAGAGAGGTGAGTTTGGTTTTTATCCTTCCCTCTCCCTCTGTCCTTTGTTTTTTCCTGATATCTACTTCAAAGAATCATGTTTCAGTAAGAACAATCAAGAGACTGAGACTGGAAAGTACACACAAGTCTGGCAAACTCATCTGCATGAGCATGATCATTTGTTCCCAAGCAGACATCCAAAGTAAATGATTGAAAGAGCTGCTAGCTATGGGGATGTGTCTTGAAGGGAGGTGGAGTTGGGGGTGTAGAAACAAACCAGGTTGTTAGGAAGAAAAATAAAGACTGTACTTTTTTTTAATCTCTCCCTGCTGGATCACATGCTGTTATGGAGGAATAAGCTGTTTTTTTTTCTTTTTCTGCTTTTGCTTGGGGGCTTCTGTGCTTTGAGAATCTGAAATAACTGTAAAACTAAGGCTTAAAGAAGAACACACACAAGTCTGTATAAACTATAAGCGATTTCTGGTTTGCTTTGAAATAAGAGCTAGATAATTTAAACAAGTGATTAGTTTTATAAGCTTTCTTTTTTGGAAATGTTTATTAGTATGTGTGTATCTTGTGCAAGATACTGAATTCTCATTTTGTAAACTGTTTTTCCTTGTATAAGCTGTAAAATTAATATCTTTTTGTTAATGGTATCAGGTTTTTACAGCTTGAAGGAATTAACTAAAACAGTAGATCTTTTTTTTTCATTCTCCCCCATCACCACTCCCCAAAATTTCCAATTGTGGTTCCATTGGCAGCATCAATTTTGCGTCTGTATAGGGCTCTGCTAACCAATTCATTACCATTGCTAAATGACAGTGATGCTTAAAAGTTTGTGCACCCTTTTAAATTTAAAATTAAAATTTAAAATTTTTGATGCTTCCAAACCAGACTGTGATGCAGTATGACAGGATGCTCTTGATCATCCCTCTGTAGAAAGTGGTAAGGACAGGGGAAGGAAGATGTGCTTTTCTCATGCGATGCAGAAAATGCAGGCACTAGGTTGGTTCTCTCTGTATTTAGTTTCCATCCATTGCTTCTTCTCCTGCCTTCTGGTGCCTTGGAAAAAAGGTTGGCTTCCTCTTCTTTCTGGCAGCCCATCAAATATTGGAACACTGCTATCATGTTACCTCTAGTTCTTCTTTTCACTACACTAGACATACCCAATTCCTTCAAACATTCTTCATATGTTTTAGCCTTCAGCTGCCCCCCCCCCAAAAAAAAATTTTTGTCACTCAGAATCTCAACATCTTTTTATATTGTGACCAAAACTGGATGCAGTATTCCTAGTATAGTCTTACCAAGGCATTATAAAGCGGTAGTATTACTTCTCGTGATCTTGATTCTATCCCTTTGTCAATACAGCCTAAAATTGTGTTGGCTTTTTTGGCAGTGGCAGTACCTTGCTGGCTCATATTTAAGTGATTGTCTTCTAGGACTTCAAGATCCTTTTATGTGGATAAGCCAGAAGGCTATTGGAGGAATGTTCAATTATTTTGTGGACAAAATGAGACCAAAATAATTTTTTAGCTTGAATAAAAAGTGTTAATGTTTGGCGAAAGATAACTACTGCATTCCGGCATAAGAAGTTTATGCCACCTGGGAAACATGGCACTACCATGGTTTGTGCTTGCTTTGCTGCCTCTGGACTAGGATGGCTTATTACCGGTATTAATGGAACAGTGAATTCTGAATTGCATCAACAAATTCTGCAGGAAAATGTCAGGGTATCTTCTGTGAACTGAAGCTTAAGAGATCATGCAGTAGTAGGAGAGTGTCCCAAAGAATGGTTGAAGAAGAAAGTTAATATTTTGGAATGAAATTGTCACCCATCTCAAAGTTCAGGTGACTAGTTTTTCTTGGCAAGATTTCAGAAATGGTTTTTACATTGTCTACTTCCTAGGACCGAGAGAAAGTAACTGGCCCAAGATCACCTAGTCTAACTTCGGACTAGAACTCACAATCTCCCAGCTTCTAGTCTGATACCTTAAACACTATACCAGGGGTGTCAAACTCAATTTCATTGAGGGCCGCATCAGCATTGCGGTTGCCCTCAAAGGGCCAGGTGGGTATGGCCAGGGTGGGCGTGGCCTGCTGGGTGGGCATGGCTAGAGTGCGTATGGCCTACTGGGTGGGCGTGGCCAGCTCTACATCGTTTGAATCAAGGGTGCCTATGGGGGCCTGGGCAGGAGTGGGACAGATCTGAGGGTCTCTGGGCCAGGGCCAAGGCAGTGGGGGCCATTCCCTCACTGTTTCCAGGATGGCTTCGTGGGCCACATGAAACCACTTCGCGGGCCAGATCCGGCCCCCGGGCCTTGTGTTTGACATGTCTGCAATATACCAAACTGGCTTTTTGATTTTTTAAAAATTGGGTTTTCTTTATATAAATTTAGGACATGTGGAGAACAGGTCATATTTAAGAAACATTGAAAATTCAAAAGCAGTCACCAGGTTTTAAGCACCATAGTAATATGACATGGTAGCAGGAGTGTATAATTATTCTTTTTCTTTTTTCTTTCTTTCTTTTTTTTTTTTTTGCAAAATTGTGCAGATACAGCACTGTTTCATGGTGGATACCTATATGAGATTTTCATGTTACATTCCAAGTCATTCCTAACTGTTACAAATGATTCTTCAGCAAGCACAAAAAAGTAGTACTTTTTATGATGTTCCCAAATTATTTAGACTTGATCTATTTTGTTCAAGTTGAATTCTGGAGGCAGTTTAGTTCATTAAATTGATCATGGCTTTATTCACTTGATCAACGATCATCTGCAACTATAATTGAAACAGTGCAACAGTAGTTCACTGCTTGTTCCTGTGAATTCTTTTAAAGAGTGTGCCAAAAATTCATATATAAATATTTGGGTATTTCTGTTCTATTGGAGAGAGAGTTGGAAAGAAACCAATTCATGAAAGTAATGTTTCTTGGAATAAAAGTGCAAGATAGGCCCCAATCTTAGTTTTGATGAAGACTTTTTCATGAAAAAGGTAATCAATGTTTAAAATACATAGGCGGTTTTTCTTTTTAATTCATTCATTTAAAAATAGGGCCTACTTTATGCCTGAACAGAAAAAAAATACCCCTATATTTAAATAGAATAGAAAATTAAAAGAACCTGCTTGGAAACAACACAGAATAAAGCATTTTAATTTCTCATTTGTTGAGGTTGGACAAGCTGTACAGAAATAAAGTGCATTACTGGTTCTCTTTGAAAAGAGACATTTTTGTATCTTTGAATCATGCAGCACCAAGATGCACCAAGATGTATATGAGGCATGTATCATTTCTATTTGGAATTTAGTCTTACATATCATTCCATCATGGTTTTGATCCAAGGTATGCAGCAGCCTTATTTAACATAAGCATAAGTGTAAATCTGGTTGATACGTGAGTAGGAAACTTCCTGTACAATCCATCTATCTTGTCTTAAACTCTATCTTAGAAGGAAGTTAGCATAAAGAACAACTATGTAATTAAATACAGTAAAGAACAAACAAATTGCAATTAGCTATTTCCCTTTTTATATTGCAAACAGCAATTATCTCTCCATTCAAAATCAATTTATGTTGTCCATCACTTGCCCTCCCCTTTATAGAAATTATGCTGCAATTTTCTAATTACAGCACTTAATTTATTTAAGATGTGGGATAAAATTAATTTTAGAATTCCAATTTTATTTGAACATACTAATAATGCAAGTTATTGTTTACTTCTGCAACTTCGGACCATCTTTGTTGATAAATAAGTACTGCCAGATGCACAGCTTTTGTTTTTGAGAGCTATTTCCTGTTTTTCCATAACACGCTCATTTTGCATATTTCTCTTATGCTGATGTGAGATAGTTGGCTATTGCACAGATGGAAGCTTTGTGAGAATTTGTATTTGGGATCATAGTATGACAGGAAGAGCAAGACATAAAGCTTGTTAGCAAATCTCTTCCTGTTATGACTGCTTACATAACCTAACCTAATTTTAATTTCATTGTTGAGACTTGCAAATGAAGCTATAAGTTTAGTATCTTAAATGAAATTCATCAAATGATTATTGAACTTTTATTCCTATTTTTGGCACACAGAGCACAGTGCGTGTTAATTTGTGTCTCTTTTGAAGATTCATTGACCTTTATTAGGAAATTAGTGTTTTAAAAAGTCTGGAGGTATTCACCAGGTGTATGACGAATTGAACAAATGCTTCCTGCTGGCCAGCTGTTGGTTGACATTGTAGTGAACTATGAAGTGCAGTTTTGGGTTCATCCTACAAGGTAAAAAGCAGGCTTTAATTATCAACAGATGATTTTTCAGAACTGTGCCTTCAAGAGAAGTGCTTCCCTTTAGGTGAATTTAGGTTTATTTTCTAAAGCAACCAAAATTGAATGATTTTATTTTATATTTTCATCAACTGAATCGCACATTCTAACAATACTTGCTTAATCATACCTTTGATGAGGAAATAGTTACTTATTATCCCTGCTGTCGTTAGCTTTCTCTGCAGGAAACTGTTCTTCCAAAGAGTTTGTCAACAACTTCCTTTTTTCTTTTTCATCTGGCATATAGCTTCCTAAATGAATTTCTAGGCTGTCTTCAGTTGATGTCTGGGTTCCCTTAAAGATGTTGCTACAGCTCTAAGTAAGTACTAATAGAGTGACAAATTGTTCTGCCTTTAGCGAATCAGTGTTGGATTGAATATAAGGCATTCAAGTAGTCTCTTTAAAAAAGTAATCTATTAAATAGAACAATTTCATAAATAGGCAAAGTCATAGCTCTGTGTCTGGAAAGGACAATGAGTGGGCTATATATATATATTTCCATATTTGGTTCTGGATGGGGTTAGGATTAAATTTACAACAGTCTGAATTTCTGAGATTTGCAACATGGGGTTCTCTTGGGTTCTGAGCTCCTGCAAAAGAACAAACGGTAGCTGTGACTAGGAGAGAATTTGCAGTTACATCTTGCGTGGCATTTTTTATTCTTCCTAGATTGGGAAGCCCTAGTTAGTGTTACCAATGCATTGGTGATTTCTTGTTTGAATGTTGCAGTGTGCTGTACATACAAGTGCCCTTAAAGAAAGTTTCAGTTGGTCTTGAATTCAGTAGCTTGTGTAGCCTCTAGGTATTCTTACACAAGACCTCTAGTTCAGGAACTGCACTGGTTACTACTTAATTTCTGGGTGCAATTCAGAGTTCTGGTTTTAAAGCCCTCCATGGCTTAAAATTTGGGAATTGCCTACTCCTACTTCCACTGGCTTCTGATTGTGGAGTAAGATTTGGAAGAGTAGTCTCTTAATTCTCCTCCCTAGGGAATTTCATTATTAAGAACCAAAGGGACAAGACTTCTCAGTCGCAGCTCTACATTCTTTGGAGGATCATGCCCTTCCCTTGTTGATCTTTTTTTTTAAAGAAAGCCTTTAAAATCTGTTTCCAGAGAGCCTTGTGTAGAGTAGTACAGAGATAATCTTCAAGAAGGAATGTAAGAACAGATACGCAAACATCAGCACATCCCTGAGAAAGAGGGAGGTAGAGAGAAACTCAAAATTTCCCTGCTTTAATTCTTGATGCAAGAAGAGCAGAGAAAAATTCTGTGAGGCTGCCAAGATGATTGTCAGCCATTCCAGGCAGGCCATGTTGGGATTCAGATACCACAAGAAGTACTAGAAGTCTTCTTTATTGTTGTAGGATTCAATACAGTTAGAGTATCCTGAAAACCTGACACATTGGGAATGGATTAGTTTTGAGTGATAATATATTATGATTACAGGTAGTCTTCAATTTATGACAGTTAGCAGTTGTTAAGTAAGTTGTGCCCAATTTTATAATAAATTTTGCCATGGTATGATGATGATGATGATGACTTGGACTTCAGTAAGGCATTTGATAAAGTAGAAAACAACCTACTACTTGATAATATAACTAAATATAACTAAATAAGATAGAAAAATGTGGGTTAGATAGCATCACCACCAGATGGATTCGTAGCTGGCTGACAGGCCGTACTCAGCGTGTGGTCCTCAATGGAACTGCATCTACATGGAAGGAAGTGTGTAGTGGGGTGCCCCAGGGCTCTGTTCTGGGCCCTGTGCTCTTCAATATCTTCATTAACGATTTGGATGAGGGGATAGATGGGGAACTCATCAAATTTGCAGATGACACCAAGCTGGCAGGAATAGCCAATACTCCAGAAGATAGGCTTAAAAGACAGGAGGACTCAAACACTGGGTGCTATCTAACAAAATGAAATTCAATGGTGAAAAAAGTAAGGTTCTACATTTAGGTAGGAAAAATCAGATGCACAGGTATAGTATAGGTGGTACCTTGCTCAATAGTAGTAACTGTGAGAGGGATCTCGGAGTTCTAGTAGACAATCACTTCAATATGAGCCAGCAGTGTGCTGCAGCTGCCAAAAAAGCCAACACAGTGCTAGGCTGCATTAACAGAGGGATAGAATCAAGATCAAATGAAGTACTAATACCACTTTACAATGCTTTGGTAAGGCCACACCTGGAATACTCCATCCAGTTTTGGTCACCACGATGTAAAAAAGATGTTGAGACTCTAGAAAGAGTACAGAGAAGAGCAACAAAGATGATTGGGGGACTGGAGGCTAAAACATATAGGGAACGGATGCTGGAATTGGGTATGTGTAGTTTAACGAAGAGAAGAGTGAGAGGTGACATGATAGCAGTGTTCCAATATCTCAGGGGCTGCCACAAAGAAGAGGGAGTCAAACTATTCTCCAAAGCACCTGAAAGCAGGACAAGAAGCAATGGATGAAAACTAATCAAGGAGAGAAGCAACCTAGAACTAAGGAGAAACTTCCTGACAGTTAGAACAATTAACCAGTGGAACAACCTGCTTCCAGAAGTGGTGAATGCTTCAACACTGGACGTTTTTAAGAAGAGACTGGACAGCCATTTGCCTGAAATGGTATAGGGTTTCCTGCCTGAGCAGGGGGTTGGACTAGATGACCTCCAAGGTCCCTTCCAACTTATGATGATGATGATGATGATGATGATGATGATGATATCACAGCTTCCGGAGGCAGGTTGTTCCACTGGTTAATTGTTCTAACTGTCAGGAAGTTTCTCCTTAGTTCTAGGTTGCTTCTCTGCTTGTTTAGTTTCCATCCGTTGTGTTTTGTCCAGCCTTCAGGCACTTTGGAGAATAGCTTGACTCCCTCTTCTTTGTGGCAGCCCCTGAGAAATGAATCAGGCTTTCATTAAGTGAATCCAATTTCCCCCATTAACAGTGTCAGAAGCCAGCTGGAACATTGCAAATAGTGATTACATGATCCCAGGATGCTGCAACCATCATAAATACGTGCCGGTTGGCAAGTATCCAAATTCTGGGACTGTCATAAGCGCAGGGACTGGTCATGTCACTTTTTTCAGTGCCATAACTTTAAAACAGTCGCTAAATGAATTGCTTAAATCTAGGACTCCTTGTATGTGTTTTCCGTTTGTCATTTCTTGGGTGTGAAAGTTGATTCTAAAAGTTACCGGTAATTACAATTGATTTTTGTAATCAGCTTTCTTATTTGTGTGATTTATTGTTTGGAACTTTAGTGCAGGTAAACGGTTCAGTCTTTTCTGTGTGTAGTTGCATGTAAATCCTAGCAAATAGATTATTTCTACGTGTGTATATATACATATTATTAAGTAATAATATAAATATAGCACATTATAGAATGCCTCTGCTTACAGTGAAATCTCATTGTGATGCATTAATTGGGGGTAGGGGTTATGCAGTATCTAATAAATCAGAGTATATCATTAAGATACAAAATAACAGGTTTAGTATGTGGTCTGTTACATATAAACTCTCTGGCATTGAAATTTGAAGAATTGTGGTGTCATCGTAAAGTGTGTTGCAAATCTTTTTTAATCAGCACAGAAACTGAGGTAAAGGAAGTGTGATCAGACAAAACAGCCTTATTTCCACCCAAGTGAGATGTTAATCTCTTTAAAGGTTTTGTCTGACAATTGCAAAATACGTTTGTGTAGATATGACATTCATTTTGTTTTAGCTAGTATGCAGCGATCTCCGATTATCAGCAGGCATAGTTTAGCAATTCACTAATCATAAGCTTGTGCCTTTCTTCAGTAGTTATCAGGCGAAGTTCAACCACGGATGACTTCCTGGACACATCTTTGCTTTTGGGCAGTATAACAGAAGTGATTTGCTAGGATCTTTTTCTGAAGGGTATGGGGGAGGAGAGAAACAATCTTTGAAATAAATCCTGCCACTTATTGACTCTTTCTACATGTTTCTCCTGTCATCTTCAATTTGTGTGTTGAGCAAATGTTCTGTAGATGAGCGGATACTTGCTATGCTACACTTTCTATATCTTGCCCTCAATTGTATAGATGTGATGCAAAATATTTTGTTGTTTGGCTTGCTACCAAGCTTCTTGGTTAGAAAATGATACAGGAATGAATAAACGTTGGCTTTTGAAGTGCTACTGAATTAGAGTTTTCACCAGTCCTAGCAGATGCAGCCAGTAGTAAGGAAATTGAAAGTTACAGTAGATTATGGTGAATGATACTAGATGTGACTGCCCACCTCCAGTGTTGTTCTACATATCTGTTTAAATAGGTTGTCCTCGGATACATGCGAGGCAAAAGGTTTTGCTATAATCTCTTCTCTTAAATGTGCTGTGATAGTGTTGAAATAATGGAAAATCTTTATTAAATGTAAATTAAGTACAGTTTTCCAAAATTATTTTTCTATCTGTAGTAAGGAGCATTTACCTATTTATGTAAGTTTTCTGGTCAGTGAGAGTAGAGTATTGGTCAGCGAGGGCAGCTCAATGAGTAGCCAGTGGCATAAAGATTAACATGCTAAATAACATACTACCTTAAAAATGGGAGTTACTTTGCTGTGTAACTACCTAGCAGAGAACAGAGCAAAGAAAGAAATCTGAAGAAATATCTTCTGGATTCTTTAGGTTGTATGAGGGCTAGGGCTTATATTAGCTCCCCCCTCCCAAAAAAAAAATCAAGCAAGAGCTTATTTTCAGGGTAGGTCTTATTCTTGGGAAAACATGGTAGCAGTTATTCTGATAGTTGTGCACTTATCTGGATATAAAGTTTGACCTGTGGAAAGAAATCTGCAATAGCAATTTTTGACTGGAAAGAACTTCTATATACATATTTAAAGAATGAATCATAATGCAGAAGGCATATAAAATACTAATATAGGATGCCTTATTGTGGACTCTAGCATACGTGATTATTTTCTATATTGCTTGGGTTCTGTATGGTCTTACAGTGAAATTGATGTGCAATGTCTCTATTATGTACAATCTCCTGAAATTTCAAACATCTTGAGTTTTTTGTTAACAAAAGCTTTCAGCTTAGTAACTGTTTTTAGGAAATTCTGACTTGTAAATTGCAGGGGTACAGAATCAGTGAGCCACAGATACTTTCTTCTGGGTTCCCCCACCCCACCCCAAACCCTCTAACTGGATTTAGATTAACAATCAATAGTACAAAGGATTGGATTTCAGTCATAAGGTTTATCACTTTGACTTTAGTTGCAGTTTCCCCCTTCCTTTGAAAAGAGATTAGGCTTCTGTCTACATCACCAAGATGGTTGTTTGGGGAAAACAGGAGGAGGAAGGTGTGCTGGGTATGTTTGCGTTATTTGTAAAAATAGTACAGGTGGGATACAAATAAATAAAAATAAATATATGTTCTAATGTTCTAGGTCCCTGAGAGAGCATTCTCATAAAAAAGCATGTGCTTTTGAAATAGTAGTGGGTGGGCTTTGTACCCAACACGTAAGAGTGCTTGTACCTTTTATCTCACCCCTAGCAATAATGCCAACAGTATTGTTGCCTACATAAAAAAAAATGATGTACCTTATTTTTTTGACCTTTGAACTATGGTGCTGGAGAAGACTCCTGTGAGTCCCTTGGACTGCAAGACCATCAAACAAGTCAGTCCTAGAGGAGATCAACCCTGACTGCTCTTTAGAAGGCCAGATCCTGAAGTTGAAACTCAAATATTTTGGCCACCTAATGAGAAGGAAGGACTCACTGGAGAAGAGCCTAATGCTGGGAAAGGTTGAGAGCAAGAGAAGAATGGGCTGACAGAGAACGAAGTGGCTGGATGGAGTCACTGAAGCAGTAGGCGTGAGCCTAAATGGACTCCAGAAGATGGTAAAGGACAGGAAGGCCTGGAGGAACATTGTTCATGGGGTCGCGATGGGTTGGACACGACTTCACAACTAACAACAAAAAAATTTTTGACAGTGAAAGACTCAGAAGAAGCAACAGGCAGTGGCCTCTCCCATGTTATTTTTTATGTGGATAACAAGCTTAATGGCCTCATTTCTTAAGGCTGTGAGAGCAATAGTTTTTAAGTGGCATATTTTCTTCCTATCTCAAGAATGGAAAAAAGCACATTATCTTGGGGGTGTGTATAAGCCTTAGAAACAGTTCAAATATTTTCATTCAACATTGTTCACTTGTGTGCCAGAATAAAAGGACACAGAAGGTAACCATTATAAATCCTCATAAATCTTAGACCATCCAGAAACCTGAAACCAACTGCTTAATTTTGTTAACCCCTTTGAAAAATCCTTACTTCTGTGCTTCCTACTAAAGCACAAAGCTAATTGCAAATCTGATACCAGAAGTATTCTGAGGCAAAGTCTGTGCATTCCAAGTGACTCTATACAAAGCCCCCACTCCCATTTATTTCAAGGAGATATAGCAATGTAAAATGAAAGTCAACACAGCAAGGAAAACTGCTATTTTGGCAGGCCCACTTTCTTGAAGGTGGTTTTAATGGGTTGAAGTTTATTCTCTACTAGAAAAGAATCCCTATTCCAATCCATCCGCA
The DNA here is from genome assembly GCF_964194415.1 of Vipera berus. Taxonomy (NCBI): domain Eukaryota; kingdom Metazoa; phylum Chordata; class Lepidosauria; order Squamata; family Viperidae; genus Vipera; species Vipera berus. The sequence continues at coordinate 16,536,579 of NC_138206.1, forward strand.
GAAATTCTGTTAGTTTTGCTAGTTTTGCTTGTGTGTCTGGGGAAATGTATCAAGGAATATGTGTAAATGTGCCACCTAAAGTTACCTTATAAGGGAGATGGGCGGCATAAACATTTAATAAATAAATTAAAAATAAACATAAACCTCTATTGTAGTTTGAATTTTTTGCAAGTCGTGATCACTATTGCTTGCTCATGAGCTAAATGCTTTAAATAATATTTCTAAGATATGTGAAATTGTGAATTTCAAATTGCAAATGTACTTGATTATCTTTATTGCATGTTCCTTAGTACTATTTATTTAAAAGCATTTCATCCTATTAAGGCATTAGTGCTTAGTCATGTTTACAAATTGTTCCACAATGTAATAATAATCAGTGAAGTCTTAAAAGTTGTAAATGAAACTATATATACCTGTCGTTTTATGATAGTTATGATAGTTCTTCATAAAATAGTGAGATGAGATTTCACCATTCTTTTTGTCCCTTTGTCCCTACTTTTCCCTCTATATCAGGGGTCCCCAACCCCTGGTCCATGGCCCAGTACTGATTCACAGCATGCCAGCAACCGGTCCGCACAAACAAAGCCCCATCCACGAGATGCAGGCAGCACACAAAACCACGCACTTTCCGGTCCATGGAAATACTTCTCTCCACGGAACCGGTCCCTGGTGCCCAAAAGGTTTGGGACCTCTGCTCTACATCTTTATAAAAATGTAAATAAGCAGAAATCCAACACATTTCTAACATTATCTTTTAATTCTCTTTTATGTAAGAAAGACTATGTAAGCTCAATTTTCATGAGTAAATTTTTGAAAAATTATTTTCAACCTATTAGCTAGGCTCATTGTGAACAGTTTATAATGATTATTAAGTGATGGTATTGGTCTATAATTTTTCTTCCAAAGTCAAATGCTTTCTCCTCTTACATTCACTGCCATTGTAGCTTTGCATGGTAGACCCCTGTACTATCACTCAGTAGTCCTGTGTAAAGTTACTAATTCACTTCTAGAAAGGAGTCTTCAGAGACACCCCCATCTGGCTGATGTGACCAATTTACATAGCACTTCAATTCACCTGAATTCCCAGACTTGGATAGGCAGATTCTATAGTCTTGCCCTGTCACTTGGAAATTTTGGAGTCCTTTAACTTTGAGGAAACGGATAGAATGCTGACTAAAATGATTTTCCAGAGTTCATAAACCACTTAATATTTAATTATTCATATTATGCCTTGTGTGGCAAGCATACATAGGTTTTGCATCTTTGATGCCCTGAGGAATGCTGGAAGCTGATTTCCCTGCTCCCTTTAGTATTTTACTATATTTATTTTCAAACATTCAGGGAACCTATGAATGATGTTGCTTTTCACCATGCATAATTGCAAGACTATATAAAGTAGGATGGCAAGATGCATTTAGTTGTTTCAGACTTTCACATGCTGATGGATTGGGTTATAATTTCAACTATTCCTGTCAGCTTTACCGTTGACAGTACTGAATTTGGATGAAGGAATGTATAGAAGTCATATTCATCAGCCACATAGTTGTGGAATGTATACGTAGAGAACAACTTCAAGTAGAGCTAAAAGGGAAAAAAAGACTCACAATCCTGTCTTTGAATCATTTGAATAATTTAAAATAGTACTTATAAACAGTGGCATACAGAAGTTGACAGGCCGTTGTTTTGAAGAAGAAAGGATGTATTTAATTCTAATGCGGAAAATAATTAACTAGATTGATTTAAGTGATTGTAGAATTTTTGTACTTTGGAAACTCAGAGCTTATTGCCCAATTAAGTATGTAAGTTAGGTTCAAGAAGCCATCATCTTATTACTACTGTTACTTGCTCATGAGACCTTACATATAAGATCCTGCTCTCTAGCAGAGCTGGAAAAACTACATCTTAAGAAATGTGATTGCTCAATACTGATGGCTTGAAATACCATAAGTTCTACATGTGTTTCTGCATTCTGATCCTCTAGTCTATTCGCTATTCTTTTCACTTTTTATTCTGGGCCAGATTCATTGATTTATGCTTCGTGCATCATACTCACTCATATTGTTTGCATGGATTTTCTCTCCAGTGCATTTCATGTAAATTGTTATGACTTGCTTATTAGTGCAATGTCTAGAACTTGTTTCTCTGCCATTAATTCTACCCATATTCCTAAAATGTTGGATATAAAGCTGTATGTGTCCATATTGTGGATACTTTGGAATCTAGCTAACGAAAGGCAGAACTATATTTATGAACCTAAAGCTAAGCAGTAACAGGAGTCTCTTCATTTTCCCTACTCCTTGAAACCAAGAAGAAAAAAAAAGTCTCCTCTGTATGGATAGAGGACTGTAAGCTCCCCCACAGTTGCTTTGGAACAAGATGGGGGGGCTGAATCAATCAATTAATTAATTCTGTAGCCCAGGGTTAAATGAGAGATCCTTGGTGATCTCTGAGCTGGCTTCAGGAATCCCTCTATGTTTTGTGCTTTTGTAATTTATAGAACTATATATAGAACTGTTCATCATATTTATATTTTAATGAAATAACTTCTCCATTTGTTAATCATTATATTTTCTGGGGAAATGAAACTGTTAATACATAACTAGCTGGAAATATGCTATCAAGTATGCATATTTTGTCCTGATGGACAAAATTACTAGGATTTATAATTCTAGTAATAAGTTAATAATTTCCAAGCTGTACTAAAAGTATTAAAATAACTGTTCTGTATAGTAAATATTGAAGGTGTAATTGAATCCTTGCTTTCTGAATTAAATAAAGGATTTATGATACTTCAGCCTGAATATTTTTTTTTACTATATTATGCTAGTAGTGTTAGCCACTGGTGAGGTTTCTTGTGAAAAGCTGACTTCCATTGTAGTATGAAATTAATAAACATGGTTTTAATTTGTGTAATATAATTGTAGTTTGTTGTGTCTATGCTTTGTATTGACAATTCTGGAAATAGACGAAAGCAAATGTCTAGTAGTGTAAGCCAGATGAGAGATTTTTGTATGAGGAACTGTAACAAGATTACATAGTCAACAATAGAGCATTGTGAAGAGAGTAAATTAAACTTGTAGGTTTAGTGAGCCTGAGAGCAAGTCCAAGCATGTGACTTTATAAATAACAATTTCACAACGAATATAGGCTTGGTAAGCAGCCCATAAATCTGGGAAAACAACCTGCTGAGCATTTTAATGCCAGCTGTGCCATCTCTACTCTTTGAACTGGCTACTGATGAGAAAATTAAGGAAAGCTGAAATTAAGTAGGATTCTGTGGACAAGAACAAATTTATACTCATCGTGAATTTAACTCGTATCACTTGTCTTTTCTGTCAAGGAATATGGAATTATTAGATTAAATCAAGAATTCAAAGGATTTTGATATACAGGAAAAAGAAATACAGCACCGGTGGAATGCAACAGATGGCACATCTCTTACGACATACGGTAGTAATGCAAGCTTTGTCATAGGAGCTATTGCTAGGTAGACAAGATTTGGAGGAAAGTACTTGTATACACTCTTTTTCTGGCTTCCCTAGAAGCTTCACAGACTCTCCTTTTCCTTCTTCAGTATTCTGTTGTTCTTCAACAGTACAGAGGTAAGAACTCCCTATATTCAATCATTTAAAAATACGACCCCTAGTTTAATATAATAATATGCATTCTTGATCAGATAGAGAGAGATACCTATCTCACAAAACATAACTGGGTAGCATACAAGTACAGCGACAATTACGCGCATACACAATATATCGTTGAACAGCTTCTCATTTGTGGTTACATATTGCTCTATCTGCAATAATAATTGCAAAAAACAGGTACTTTATATTCTACTTAGATCTTGCATTACACATCAGCGATAATAGGCCAAGAGTACTGTAGATGAGGGTTAAATAAAAGTTAATATAAACAAGTTGAAACTTCTGGAAAGCTTGATATTTGGGGGACAGTGTTGTTCCTTGCCTGTATTTTACTTTTGTAGTTTTCCTATGTTTTAAAATTTCAGTATAAAAAAGTCCCTAGATTCACTGAAGAGCAGTTTGGCAGCTTTAACTTTTGGAAGACGAGGTAAATATTTTTTTTCATAATTTGAGCTCCAGTAAAATTAAGACACACTCCCATTGTCAATATAAACCTTTAATTCTTTTTTCACTTATTTTTTTAACCTCAGAATTTATTTATTGATAACATATCTATTAAAATTAAGGGGTATAAATTAATTGGCAGTAATATTCATTGTGAGAGTGTTCACCTTTCCCCTTAGAATCAAGGAGCTGAGACAAAGTCTTACAGTATACTTTTGGCGTGCAGCATTAAAGGCATAATGAGCTATCTAGACTAGTACTGACTGTATCAGAGCTATAGCAAGCAGGAAACTGCATGCTTTACTCTTGGAAGTGACTGGCTGAAAAGTTGGCTTCTAAGAATTTACTCAAAACAGTGGTAGAACTGGTAATGATAAGTTGTTTTTTCTGTAGGATTATTAAGGGCTTCTGTCCAGCACTGTTTCATTTGTAAAGTTAAATATATTTTCTTCCAAGTCAGCTGCTTACCTTATAGTGCTTATTTTTTTTTCTTTTGAAAAGAAGCAGGACAACTGTAATATGAGATTCATGCTGAGTAGGAGTCAGAGATATGCCTTAGTTAGAACAACAGGCCATATTAAAGGACTGAAAGTCAACTCTTTGTAAACACTGGGTGGGCTGTGGTTTGTCTTGAAAGGATCCGTGAGAAGTTGCTGCTAATGTTTTTGTTTTAATAAAAGTCAGTCAACTTCTTCTGTTAATCTAATTTTTAAAATTAATATTTGAAGCATATTGTGGGTTGGTAGTTACTGAGCTACATTTTCCTATAACCTTATTCTATTTCTGATGAGAGAGAGAGGGAGGATTAGTTAGGATTTGAATGCATCTTTATTAAAAAGGGATTGGAAGAATTATATGGAACTTTCATCACTTCCTTTTGAATAGAGACCAAATACAACAAGTTATTGAAAAGTACATTGCAGGCTGAACTAAAGGAGATCAGAAAGTGTTTTTCAGTGATATATGAGCTGTGACTTTGATTACAGGATTCTAGTGAAAAGTTCACAACATTAAACATGGGAAATTTTTTCTACAATAAACTGAATGTTTTTTAGCTAAAAAAATAGTAATACTGAGTGATGGATGTGTGTGTGGCAAAATGGGCAGTCATCTACAGATATATTCTTCTCTGTTAATTGAGGGCTTCTTGTGCTTTTCATTTATCTAATAGTACAAATGGATGGAAATTTTTGGCACCTCCACTTTAGTGTTTGCATGAACTTAGTGAGATGGGGAGTGTCTAAATTGGATGAATCAGTCTGCTGCTTTATATCCCATCCCAGCATCTATTATCAATTTTGTAGAAAGCTATGTGTGTCTGTGTGTGAATTAGTGGTGTATGTTCTAGGTCAGTGGCCCCCAATCTTTTGGACACCAGGGGCCGGTTCCGTGGAGAGTGAAGTTTTTCTGCACACTGGAGGGGGTGTGGTTTTACATGCTGCATGCATCCCAGGGATGGGGCTTTGCTTGTTTGTGCGGCCTAGTTTCTGGCACGCCGTGGCCTGATGCCGGTCCACCCCTGTTCTAGGTATTTTCTTTAAGAGTTGTGTTCATGATGCAATTTCTCATGCAACTTATCTTTCAAAGAATGATGGTTGCTCTCTTATCATTGTAGTGGGCATGTGTGCTATTCCAATCAAACAATGCTGACCCAGATCTGTAAATTGGGTTAAAAACAATACAATAAAATTAAATTGGTAATATTGCACAACCTACATACAGCACCGCAAACCTTTATTTACTTGTTTTGGAAAGCAAGGTTGGGGTTCTTCAAAGTTCTTGGGGCAGAGAGTGTTTTAAAGGGGAGTGCTGTGGTCAGGTGCTTCTTGGGCCCTTCACATGACATTGCTTAATAGATGGGATCCAGAACATGCCAACTTCATCTGATCTTATAGTGCTGGCAGAAACAAAGGGAGAAAGGTAGTCCCACAAATAACATTACAGGTAATCCTCAACTTGCTACAGCAATTAAAACTAGAATTTCTGTCACTAAGCAATGAGGTCATAAAGCTTGACTGCATCACATAGTAACAGCAATGCCTATAGTCTTGGTTGCTGCTGTTAACCAAATCCCATAATCATTAGGTGAGGCATCTTCCTTTCAGTTTCCCACAACAAAGTCATTGGGGAAGCTGATAAGAAGTTGTAAGTTCCATGCCAGCTGGCAGACAAGTGACTCAAGGAGGCTGTGAAGAGGTGCGTGGGAGGGAGGGCACAAAAGAGTGCACTGGAGGGGAGGGAGGGGCATGGGCATATATGAGTGGCCAATGTGGCTTGAGCACAGAGGGGCTAGGGAAAGGTGTGCAGGTAGAAAAGACTTACTCCAGAAACTTGTGGCCTTCCCTGCAGCTTTCTCAGATAAGTCAGTGGGGAAACTGGCAAGGAAAGTTACAAATGGCAATCACATGATTGTAGGGCTGGAGCTAATCATAAGTGCAAACTGGTTGCCAAGTGCCCAGATCACAATCACGTGACTGTGGGACTGCTGGGATGGCCAGAATTCCAAGGACCAGTGTAATGGAAAAAGCCCTTTCCTTGAAATTAACATTATTCTAGGAACACAAACAAGTCAGGAAATACCAGTTGGCCACCTTCAAGATTGAAACCCAACATTTGACAATCTGCCAAATATTCTAAATGCTACCCTAGATGGGCCTATGAATTGGTATATGTTCCAGCAGGATTCTGTTTGACTCGAAACATCAAACCTCACATGACACAGATTTACAGATTTATTCTTTTGAAGTATTTCTGAATTTCAAAAGCAACATATATCAGCAAAAATTCTTGGACACTCTGCGCTAATTCTGCCTCCTGGCTGCAGTGATTTGGAGCAGATTTTTTTCAGGACTGTATTCATTGCACATTTTCTAATTGCTCATTATTAAATTTTATATTGTTTCACTTACATGGTATTTTAACACTGTTCTATTTTGCTTTAGTCACATTGATCAGACAACAACATGGCAGGATCCAAGGAAGACTCTCCTTTCCCAAATGAATGTTACAGCTCCTACAAGCCCTCCGGTGCAGCAGAACATAATGAATTCAGCAACTGGTAAGGAGAAATCAACCAAAATTTCTAGAGAATTGCAAGTTTAACATTAGTATATAAAGTTTATGCTGACCAGTGTTGTTTCTCATTATTGCTGAGATTTTTTACTGAAAGTGGATCTTTAAAGAGATTGTCTTCCATAAGTGTTTATCAAACAGATATTTCCTATGAGAAATAAGACACACAAATTTATGAATAGAAAGTGTTATGCAAGTGAAGGTAGCAAGCTTGATTCTTTTGAATCATTCTAATTTTTAAAACAGTAGACGAGGATTTATGTAAGATGCTTAAAATATATGCAAGTCTTCATTAGCCCTTTCCCAGGCTTTGTCTTGTCATGCTGAAAACTTTCTCAGTTTTGTTTCTTTTATATCTTGCTGCATTTAATTCTTATTATTTTGTTTGATATGACTTCATAGTGGCTATTGTTGGCATTAGTTTGTAATATAAAACAAATCTTTGTAAAACATCATTATTGTTTTCTGAATTTCGTGTTGCCAAGTGATTTAAGCAATCCAGAATGCTTTTTTATAGTAAAGGCATGACAAACATATCTGTTCTTAAGACCATGTTACAGCTGTGGAAGGCAGCTCAGTGATCTTGGAAAGAGATGTAGCTGCCTTAAGTGGTTGCCTACAGGTATTACTGTTTTTACTTGGGATGTAAATTTCTCACACAGTCTTTGAGAAATCTGAATGGACTAGGCTTTGGATTGGAGGACATCAGACTGGAGTGTTCAAGGGGGAAGGGTGTGGCTTCTCCCCTGTTGGGTTTTGCCATCCAACTTTTTTTCTTAGCTTGTTTTTGGCTTGTCATTCCCACCATCTTTTCTTTCTTCTAATGAATAATTTTCTGCCTTCAAAATAATATTCAAAGTAGCTTACAAATATATAATGCACAAAGAAAGTCAACTATAAATGTGCAGGACATTTGAAACAAAAAATAAAGCATACTCTACAAAATAACAAATAAGTATTGAAGAAAAACAAACACTGATTTTTTTGGCAACCAGTTGAAGGAAAGATTTTTTTGAATGAAGATGGGTCTCGGATTTACAAAATGGCACTTTTTACAGATTCTGCTAGAGATACATTAATAAACAGTACAGATAGTCCTAGACCACAATTGGAACTGGGACTGGAACTTCCATTGCTAAGTGATATGGTCATTAAGTGAGTTGTGCCCAATTTATGACTTTTATTGCAAGACAGACAGACTGATTGACTAAGCTGAAATGGTTTAGTTCTGTCCCTGCTAGGATTGTGAATCAACAGACATTGGAACAGGCAGTCAGAAAACTTGGCTGCAATTTCCCCAGTAAGAATATGCTAATATCTAATATCTGTCTGCTACAAGTTTTTGTATAGTGAGTGATCTGAAACAGTTGCCTTTCCCTGACAGAAAAGTCCTGGATTATTAATCTGTAGCTTCTCCGTTCATTTTGGTAGATAACATCCAGGCTCTCACTCTGAATGATAACTAAATAGGTCTTAATAATCCTCATCTTAGTCCATATCTTGTCCATTTGAAATAAAAATGTAGACTTTATTAAAATATTTGTATGAGCAAATACTTTTATGACTAAGAAAACAAGTGTTTTACTCTAAATGGTTAAGGTTTGTTCCATAGGCCTCTATTCTCCACCTGCTGGTTTTCCTTCCTAGAAGATTAAGAAAAGATGATACTATACATACATTGCAGAAGTTGTTCTACTGTTATTTGTTCCATCAGCATGTTAAAGGAAAGACTTCTATTTGAGAATATTGTTTGATTATTCAAGAGAGAAAGAGTTCATTTAAAGTTACAGAAAAAGATGTTTGTGGAAATCTCCAGGGATTTTTAGCAAAATAAGTGTGTTTTATTTTATTTTTTTAAAACCATGATTTAGAGAATGGTAAAAATTTCACAGTAATTTTTGAATCCTGTCTATGCAATAAGACATGTTGCTGATTTGAAAGGACATTCTTTGCTGAGGAATAATAGAGATTTGTAATTAGTCATACTTCCTAAGCTTGGTGAAAAATGATAATTATGGGTATCTAAGAATGTGGAGAGAATACTGCAAATGATTCTGGTGGCAAATGTAGTCTTAGCAGCACACTGATTCATCTTGGCCCAAGATGTAACAGTGAGACATGATTTAATGGCATTGTATGAAGTTCAGAATTGTTTTGTGAAAATAGTATTTAGTATTTGGTTCGACAACATACTAATCACAAGCAGAATCAGTGGTTGAAAAGAGACAGTTATTTAATGGTTTTATTTTATTTACAGTATGTAGCCACTCATCTCAAGTACATAACTGGGCAGCTCACAACATTAAATGATACAGCAGTTCTTTGCAAGCCTAACCTGGCATTTGAACCTCATCTCATTTTTATGGAATTGCTTTATGGTATTTTCTAAGCAGAACAAGGTCAACTTTGGCATTTTTTTTGCTTCCTTGTATTTGTGTCATGGTTCTGATAGATGAGACTAACTAAAACAACTCTGAGGCTTGAGCTTTCCTCTAAGAACATGTTTATTGGTTACAAAGTATTGGCAGGGTCAAAAGTGAAACCAAGACTAAAGTTCCCTCCAAAATGTTACAATAATACAAAGTTAAACTTCCCACCCCAGTACTGTGCAATCAGCTATGTTTCCCAATAGAATAGTTTGGCGGGCTTTCTAACATACGGTTCAACCCCCAGTCTAACAAACAGAAATGACCTTGGTTCCCACAGGACAGAATTGTTTAGACTAGCATAAAACTCCACATCCCTCCCCCCATTCTTGTGGCAACCGAACACGAACTAGATGGCTTCAGCCAGGTTTGGTGAAGAGTTGACAATTTGCTCACATCAGAGCAAAGCACTTGTGAAGGGGGAAGATTATTACTAATATGAAATGAAATACATTATCCTAGATTATGTATTGGAAGTTTTTCAAACCATGGCTTATTAAAGCAGACAAGATCAACTTGTCTTCAAAATTAAAACAAAATTCTGACCTTTTTTAAAAAAAAATTAGCTCATTTTATATACATGGAGGTAAATATAGTGATAGATGCAGGCACAGATATAGACTTCCTACAGTTAGGAAGCAAGGCACTGCGCTATAGCCCCAAAATTTAACAGTTGAAAAGGCTTGAGGATGGTATGGGAAATAAGAGTTAAGAATATTTGCCACAGTTGTATTGGATGAAATTATAGCGTCTTAGCAATTTTGTTTATTCTCAAGCTACAGAGTTTGATGAGAGTTGGAGTAATAAAGCTAGCTGAACTCTGTCTTATCAATTCTCTTTTTTTAAAAAAAATATATATAAACAAAAGTAAAATGAGCAAAGATTTTGGCAGCATAGCATTATTCTCGATGTTTTGAATTTTTCAGAAAGACAATATTGCAAATAAACTTTCCTATTTTTCTACACTCTTCATATCTTCCTTTTATTCTCTCTTGGTTGACCTTCCCAACTTAAGGGTTTGTTCTCTCTCTTTTTCTTGAAATAACACTGAAAAGTTTGTTAGCTAATCACTTTCACTTTCAACATAATTTCCATAGATTTTCATAATTAATGTGTTTCCCATTGAAGCTAAGTGGAGCATGTTCTACTGTGATATTTCAATATGGAACATTAGCAATGCTCATTAAAACAGGCTGTTGCTGTTCCCAGCTAATAAACAAGCTTCTCCCTGATTAATGGTTTATATAGTTCTTTTATTCTCTAATTTATTTGTGGTCTTACCAAACCTGTGAAAACTACATAATTGCTCTTCCCATTCTGTAGGACAGGGGCAGGCAGCCTGTTGCCCTCCAGTTGTTCATGGTTAAAGATAAAAAAATGGTCTGAGATTTGTGAAATGATAGTTCAAAGAGTCTGAAGACCATTAGGCCCCATTTGCTTTTTATATGCACCATAGAAGAGGGGGGGGGAAGGATTTTTTTCTCAGAAGATATCCATTAATTTGCCAGCCCAAAATTAGCATAAATATTGCTGAGGGGTCCGCAACAATCTGCATTAATATACACAGACTCTTTATTGAGTTATTGCAGGATGTTGTTTTTTTTATATAGAACCCCCACTGTTTCACATAAAAATTGTACAATATAAGGAATAATGTACAATATATGGAAAATTAACATAGATAAATAGGAACAGACATGTGCCTAAAACAGCGCTTTGAAATGTCCTGAAATAGGAATGTGAATTCAGCTAATTCTGAAAAAGGTGCCAAGAGAAAAATGAAAATAGGAATAGTTGTTTTGTCTCCTATTATGAAGCCAAGCAGTAGAGCCTGGGCTTGTAATTTATCCCTTTCTTTTCATTTTCACAATAGGAAGAATTTAGAATAATCAAAAGATGGGGTAAATTTTAGGGCATTTTTATTTTTTAATTTTTTTACTCTAAATATTTGAAACAAATGTTTTATTGCAACACAGCTATAGTATTCTTCCTTTCCCTTAAACCAGGGGTAGGCAACCTTGGCTCTTTTATGACTCATGGACTTCAACTCCCAGAATTCCTGAGCCAGCCATGCTGGCTCAGGAATTCTGGGAGTTGGAGTCCATGAGTCATAAGAGAGCCAAGGTTGCCTACCCCTGCCTTAAACCCTCAGAGCCACGATATGCTGAAACAATTAGTTTCATATGTGCTGTGTTTTATGTAAATTAACTGAGGTTTGATTCTTTTTTTTTAAGCTTAGCTACTTTTTTTTCAGCATAGCACAGCCTACTATGAATTGCTTCCTTCTGTGTTACAGGCCCGCTCCCTGAAGGATGGGAACAAGCCATGACCCAGGATGGAGAAATTTACTACATAAACCATAAGAACAAGACTACATCTTGGCTAGATCCAAGACTTGACCCACGTTTTGGTAAAAGTTCCTGGCACTTAAAATTCTTCCCTCCACCCACCTACCCACCCTTTCCCCCCATTTAGATAAAAACTAGTGGCTATAGCCAGAGACTTGGCTAATGATTTCAAATTAATTTGAGAAATTCACCCCACCCACCCACCCATCTTGATGTCTTGTGCCTTTGCCCACTCCTACTAACAGCATGTAACCCTTTCTCTTCCCCAAGGGCAAGGCGAAACTTCCCGGAAACACTCTTTTCATTCGTCTCATCGTATTTCAATTTTCTGTTGCCTCTCCATCCTTTTTTTCAGATTTGAATTTTTCCACTGCTATTACATTTGTTATTTTTATGGTATAAATGTAGAGATAGTTATTTATATTGCCATTTGTTTCAAAGATAATTCAGTTTTCTTATTGAACGTGATGGTAGGGTAAAATCAACTTTAAAAAGTCTAGTTCATGATAGTTTTTAAGCCTGTATGCTGGCTTAACAAGAAGCTGATATGAGACTGAATATTAATTTAGCTTTCAAATCTTCCTTTAGATTTATGTGTTGTGGGGCATTGTTTTAGGTTTGTGTTCTATTGTATATCAGGCATTGTTAGGCAGTATAAATTCTTGTTAGTATAATTTTTTCCATGAAAGTAAAGAAAGCAGTGGCAGTTATTTGTTGTTTAAGCTATCATTATCAGTCTTGTACTCAGACCTAAGAACTTCCCCACAACTGCAGAGTAGATTTTTTTTAAATTACAACACCTTTGTTCAAAATTTACAGCTTCCAATTCTGTATAATTTCCTTTTCATGAAATAAGAGTTCATGCATAAGAGAGTCGAGCAAACCCCATTAAAACTAATAATGTCACATCGTTACTTTTTAAAATACTCCATTGAGGACCAAATAATTTTGGAGAGCTAAAATACTAGTGTCTGATGCAGTAATATCACTTCGTACTTTATCCTTTGAGATGAATTTTCTTGAGCATAAAGATTACTAGAAAAAGTTAGGTTTTAATTTTGTTTCACTTTTAAACAACTGCTGATGCAGAGGCAGCAAAATTATCCAAAAGTTTCAGTTTTCCCCAGTGGATTAGTAATTTGCAATGTTTTTCATGTCCAGTGCAATCCTATGTATGTGTATTTATATGTTAATCTTACAGTGATTAATTGGGCTTCCTAAACTGTGACTTGTAGTGAACTTTGTTTGGAATTTAAGCAGTGAAAGGTACTTTGCAACTAGTACAGGAAAAAGTAAAGAAATTGCAATAAAATATTAGCCTATGCCTCTTTCTTTAATAAGAACACTTTCAATTCAGATCTTCAGCATAGCTGAAGTTTCAAGAGTGAAGGAAGAAAAAAAAATATTTCCTTCCATTAAAATCTTCCCATTCTTTATTAAAGGGACGCAGTGGCTCAGTGGGTTAGGATGCTGAGCTTGTCGATCAGAAGGTCGGCAGTTTGGCGGGTCAAATCCCGAGTGCCGCGTAGCAGAGTGAGCGCCTGTTACTCGTCCCAGCTTCTGCCAACCTAGCAGTTCGAAAGCACATAAAAATGCAAGTAGAAAAATAGGGACCACTGCGGTGGGAAGGTAACAGCGTTCCATGCGCCTTTGGCATCTAGTCACGCCGGCCACATGACCACGGAGACGTCCTTGGACAAGCGCTGGCTCTTCGGCTTTGAAACGGAGATGAGCACCGGCCCCTAGAGTCGGAAACGACTAGCACGCATGTGCAGGGGAACCTTTACCTTTTACCTTAGTCTTTATTATGTAATGAGAAAAAGGAGATCAAAGACTGTCTTAATTCTAAAATGTAACAGAGATAGGACTGACTATTGTTATAACTTTTAATTGCTACTATTATTATTTCATTCAAGATGCTATAATAGGACTTACATTTCCAGTTTTTGTTCATATAGCAGCTCTGTCAGCTGGCCTGAATTGACTGATAGTGAAGAACCACGAATCTTTCACCAGTTCTAGTCCTATACTTTATTAACAAATAAGCATCTGGCTCTAAATGGCAGAGGTGGGGCAGCTTCCGGAGAGTTGCAGAAGAAAGGTGTTTTTGTTTTTTTTCCTGTCTTATTCTAGAAGTATTTCATAAGATGTGGGGGAAAAATGAGTTGAAAAGCTCTTTTAGCACATAATTCATTTCTGTTACCAGTTCTAAATCCTGTAAAAAGTCAGGGGTTATACGCTACTCCACATACAGACTCTTTTCTTTTCCATTTTCTTTAAAATTATCACTCGCAACGTATTGGTCACATTTCCAGACAACCAGGTGCACAGAACATTTCTTCCTTCCAATCCTCACATTGTACATGTTGCATGGATGCTCCTGCAGTTCAATTCTCACAGTGGGTCTGTAACTGCTCCATAATACTGAAGGCTGCTTAGCGGGATGGAATAGGAATGACAGTCCACAAGTTACTTCTTAGTCCAATACTTGACTTATTTCATTTGAAAGTATTGTTCTGCATATTTGGAGTCTGGCTGAATAATTGAAACTACCATAAACTGGAAGAGCTTAATGGAGACTTCCACTGCTTGATAACAGCTTGAATAATTATCCTAGCTTTCATCAAATTGGACAAAGCAATATTTAAAACAGTACATAAATCAAGGATGATATTATTATCTGCTCACAACAAATTGAAGACACAGTTGCCAGATTTTTTAGCCGATGTTGGCCTTCATATACAGCACGTTCTTCCCAAGAACCTAGGGCAGGGGTAGGCAACCTTGGCTCTTTTATGACTCGTGGACTTGGCTGGCTCAGGAATTCTGGGAGTTGAAGTCCACGAGTCATAAAAGAGCCAAGGTTGCCTACCCCTGACCTAGGGTGTCGTAATGAAATGTGCAATGTAATCTGGGTTCCCAGCAGGTAGGGACCATTTTCCAGAGAGCAAAGAAGCAGGGGAGCTTGCAATGAAAGAGGGTTAAAATAGTTCCTCTGTAGCTATTCCCAGAATATATCTTTAGTTATGCCAATAGTTGCTTTACTCTGGCAAGATTCTGTCTATAGGTGGAGAGGGATAAAGGAAACTACTCTTAAGTTCTTGGGGCCTAGCAAGTTGTGCTAGAAAAGGCGTGCTTCTTTGCTCCCATAAGATGACAGCATTTAATTGATGGGACTTGGAGTGCATCCATTCTGCAGATGATGCATTTAGGCAGAGGCATGTTAGTATCTAAAGAGGAAGGATGTGGATAATCCTGTAGAGATGGATTGTATCTAAAAATGTGGCTTAATCTGTTTCCCATAAACGTTTGCAGTTAGCATACCTAATATTATTATATGATTTTCAAAGGCAGATTAGAAGTGTGGTAAAGCTTTTGCCTCAAGCAAGACTGCCTGGTACTGAATATATTAGCCTTTGCCTTTTTCCTAATTGTCCCTGGCAACCTAAGTTACTGTGTGGATACTTTTCAGGTTTTCATAAGATTGCTTTTCAAATGTATTCGTGTTGAATACATACTCTTAATTTCCAACTACTGATGTGTACCTTCATTTGAGTGAAAGGTGATGTCTCTTTCAAGTCAGTTCTTGATTCTGCTCTTATGACTACACATATATTTGTAAAACCTCCCATCTCACAAAAAGAACTTTGAGTGGTGTGAATGATCAAATAAAAAAAAATCTACATTAAAAGATAAATGTTATAGAAATGAATTTACAGACTCTAGGCAAAGAGGATAAAAATGGCTGCTTTAGCAAAGGAGTCATCTGAACATGTCTATGTAATTGGCTTGATAGCACATAGAAGTGCTTTTCCTCCAGGATGTGTATACTTCCCGTCACTGGGATTTCTTGATTATCTTCCATCCATGTATTAATGTCGCCTTACAGTGTAGATGTAAATAAAATTATCCAGGTACTATTCATCTGCTGAGACTTAAATGGTACATATCACACAAAGTCTGTGTGTGTGCGTGTGTGTGTGTGTGCGTGCGTGCGTGCGCGTGTACTTTCAGGTTAGTCTTGACTTCTAGT
The DNA here is from genome assembly GCF_964194415.1 of Vipera berus. Lineage (NCBI taxonomy): Eukaryota > Metazoa > Chordata > Lepidosauria > Squamata > Viperidae > Vipera > Vipera berus. The sequence continues at coordinate 16,552,546 of NC_138206.1, forward strand.
GACTGCCTAGACTAATCCCTGCAGTTGTCCTTTCAGAAGTGGTTTGCTGGTTAAGGGTGATAAAAGTATTATTATTAATAATATTTTTATTTTTAAAATGAGCCTTGAAATATTTTCTGAAAATATAGGCAAAAAATGATTGATCAATTAAGCAATATTATAAAATGGAAGAAGAGACCAATTTGAGCTTAGAGCCACGCAGGTGGTACCCCAAAACACTGGGTAAGTGACACATAAATCATCTTTAGGAGAATGCATCATTGATGGGAATCCCCTTTAGTGAAGCTTGTCAAGCCTCTCAAAGGGGCTGGGATAGGAAGAAGTGGGACAGTGTTTCAATCAAGGTCATGTTGCGAGTTCAAATCCACATGTCTTAAAAGTTGCTGAGGTTGAAAAGGGTACTTCTACAGGGAAAGAGTAGATGAACTACTACGTTGCACATTTGAGTTGTTTGTTGATGATTTGTAAAAAAAACAAATTTCTTTTTTTGCTCTTTTTCCCCAAGGCAATTATGCTTTTCTTCTTCACAAACTTTACTTGTGAGACTTAACTAAAATTTATCTGCACTAAAACAGTGAAACAAATGCATCCTTCAGGAAGTAGGGTAGTAATGTGAAGGGGCATAACTACTTGGCTTAAGCATTCCATTGTTTCCTAGGATTCTTAAATGGCAACATCAGTTAAAATAAGATCTTCAGCATCTAAAAAAGAAATGCATGTGACTGTTTTATTTTTGAAACTGAATAGTTTCCCTTTTTGGGCCCACTGTCTATGCTTAGTCAAGACAAGTTTGATTAAATGTCAGAAGTTTTTTTTATTATTATTTTGTGTTTGGGCTTTTAATCTGTTTCAGGTGGGAGGGAGGGTGGGAGGAAGGAAAGGAAGGAAGGAAGGAAGGAAGGAAGGAAGGAAGGAAGGAAGGAAGGAAGGAAGGAAGGATGGATGGATTATTTAGCTAAGGAGAGCTAAATAAGAAAAGAACAAAACGAAACACAGGCAAGTGTGAGATAGGCTGCTATTGAACAAAGAAAGGAGGCTTCCTTGAAAATGAACTTTTTCTGTGCTTATGATAAATATATTACAGATTTCTGTGCCAAGGAAGTTGTTCCCCTTACAACTTCAGTTATATGAGTGCTTCCTCCAGCTTAAGGACCAGCAGAAAAAGTCAAAATTAATTCCTTAGATTTCCCTTGATGAACATGTGCAGAAAAGGGTGGAGGATGCCTACATTGCCTGTCCCTTCTGTTAGAATCACTTGGAGTGATAAAAGAGGCATCATGAAATATCGTAGTGGACGGATTAATTATTAGAAATCATTCTTTCACACACCCCTCCCCATCCTGAGGGAAGAGAAACTTGGGATTTAGCAATTTAGAAATTATTGGACTTAGCTCTTAGACTTATATACCGCTTCACAATGCTTTGCAGCCCTCTCTAAGCGGTTTACAGAGTCAGCATATTGCCCCCAACAATCTGAATCCTCATTTTACCAACCTTGGAAGGCTAGGTCAACCATGAGCCGGTTAGGATCAAACTCTTGGATGTGAGCAGTGAGTTAGTCTACAATACTACTTTCTAACCACTGCACCACCACGGCTCTTGATGTTGTTGAACTAAAGATAGTGCTTTAGATAAAAGTTATAGATCTTGTGCCTCTAGATATATCGGATAGGAAAGGTTGCTTCATCTCCCAGAAGCATTATTTGTTTGACTGCCCTGAATCCTGCTTTCTTGATACCCCTCCTTCTTAAAAAATGGTTGTTTTCAATTCTGTGTTGAAAGTAGAGTATTCTGAAGTTTATTTATAAAAACTTGAAAATCTGTTTGGAGGAATAAATAATTATTTATAATAAGTATAATAATAATTTATATTTACTGATTTACATCTACTAACATGCTGAAAAATAATCCCAGGTGAAACCTTGGATTAAGAATTTAAAGAAGAAGTTAAAAGTCAGAGTAAACAGAATTAAAGGACCGGGACATATACTGCAGAAACTGTCTGTTGCAACACAAAAGTCAGAATGTAATAAAAAAATAAGCAGCTATAACAGATATCCTATTATTCAAGCACTTTGGAAATCAAATGCATTGAGTCTTGGTCATCACAGAGTATTTCTTCCTTGCTAGTTAATGAAATAAAGACACATCTGCATTTCTTTATATTAGGTGGTTTTTTTTTTACAAAGCTCAAATATCGGTAGTGAAATGCAGCATCTTGCTTGCACTTTCCATTCAGTTCAGCTTTTATGGGAAAGTTTCCAATTGTCCCACTGTAGCTCTTGACAGGCAGATAGAGAACTTCAAGCAAATTATTTGTCCACAGTTTTTCGTACAGCGTAGCAGTAATAGAGAGGTGAAGGCATCACTCTGGAGGACGGAGGAAGTGGGAGTAGCAGATGGAGGAGGCAAGCAGGTGTTAGCAAGCAATGTAAGTATATGTTTTGGTGAATAAAATATGCAGAAGTATGCACACAAGTTCTCACTTGTACATCCTTTTTTCCGAAGACTTAAACTGGCATCCAGTGAGCCCTTGGGAACAAAAAGTAAATAAATACAGCTATTCCTGTTTGAGTGCTTGACAAAGTAATCCTGCTGACACTGTCTTCGTAGAGACAGTGATCAAGGTATTAGTCTAGGTAGGCTTGATAAAACTTTTTTCAAAATGTTATCCAAACAAAATCAAAATGGGAGAAACAGCAGGCGTAACGCTTTTGGTAATGTATGTAAAGGGCCATATTCTCAAGTAAATAAGTGTCTGGTTTTGATTGGGAGCCACTCAGGTTTCAGCTATGTACATTTTTAAAATAAAACAAATACATAGACAACTTTCATATTTCCAAAGCTACATTTCAGATTTGTAAAGCTTTTCTATAACATTGACAGCTTTGAGAAGAGAGGATGAATTGTTACTCTTCTAAATGAGCTCATTTCCCTCTAGGGATGCAGAGAAGGTTCTTTCCTATCACGAGCATTGGATTGTAGTTCCACTCACAGTCTTCTCAGCATCTCTACAGTTTGGAGAAGGAATAGGTGGAGCTATGATGTCCTTTCTGCATTAGACAGCAAAATGACACGAGCTCCCCTTGTTTGTTATTTTCTCTAAATTATGGCTTTGAGAACTAGATAACTAGAACTAGATGGGTCACATCTCTGCTTTCTTCAGTCAGTGGTATCCGTCTGTATCAAGAATTAAATGCACAATTAGTGTGTTTTTCCTCTATTTTATTTAAAAATATATTCCTGAAAAGGTTTATGATCGTATTTTAAGAATACTGAGAATTTTTTAAAAATAATTTATCTTACTTACACTTTATAACTTGATCGAACCATTTTATAAAATGTGAATAATATATATACATTCTGTGCAGGTTAGTAACAATAATAAGACATGTTAGGATTTGTTAGTTTTCAAGTAATATAAAAGCGAGTTCTTGGCCTTAGTAGTATAGAGATTCTGAAATCATGAGCATGTCTAATAAAGTGTCAGAATCTGAAGAAAAATTGACCCATGCCATGAAGGGCTTTACAGGTGATAACCAACATATAAAATTGCACTTGGAAGGAAAACACCAGCCAGTGCAGCTCGCAAAACATCAATGTAACATGGGCCACCCTAGGGGCCCCAAGAACTCCCCATACCACCACATTCTGCACTAATTTTAGTTTTGAAATACTCTTCAAAGGGAGCCCCCTGTAGAATGCATTGCTGACCAGGGCTTGAATGATTGAATGCAGGGACTCCCAATCCAAGAAAGGATACAACCGGCGTACAACATAGAGTTGTGCAAAGGTGGTTCCAACCAGGACTGCCACCTGTTCTTTGAGCAGAAGTCGCGAGTTCCAGGAGAACCCCAAGTTGTGCACTGGCTCTGACTAGGGTAGTGCAACCCCATCCAGAATTGGAGATGCTGAACTCCTGGATCTCAAAAGTCCATGTACATAAAGCCACTTGGTCTTCCCAGTCAAAGACTGTTGGGCCCATCCCGACCATCATAGCCTCCAGCCACTACAAGAAGGCAACAACATCATCACTTGTGTCACCAGGGGTAGAAATGAGAGTATTCGGTATCATCCACGTACTGATAAAACTTCAACCAATGGTGATATATGACCTCACCCAGCAGCTTCATGTAGAAGCTAAAGAGTGGAGAGGAGAGTACCAGTACTGAGCCCTGCAGCACCCCTCAAGGAGCTAAAGTGAATTGGATCTCTTACTCCCTATTATTTGGGACTAGCCTTGAAGAAAGGAGCCATGCCTAGCCTCAAACAGTGGGCCCATGGTTGATGGTATCAGAGGCTGCTGAGAGGTTGAATAAGGGTGTTTGTACCACCCCCATCCCACTCTCATCAGAGATCATCAACAAATGGAATCAAATGTTTTTGCCCCATAACCAGGCCTGAAACCTGACTGGAAGGGGTTCAGATAATCCTTTTCATCCAGGGCCCTCTTCAAGCAACCACCTGCTCTACCACCTTCCCTAAAAAGGGAAAGTTGGAAACTGGATGAAAATTGTCCAGGAAGGTGGGGTCAAGAGGTGTTTTTTTTAGAAGGGGGCAACCCAGAGCCAGGAACGTCCCCTCCTGCAGTGAGGAACTAATTACTTCCTAAAGGCATCTGGTGGTCACCATCCTGGAAACTCATCATCCAGGAGGGATAAAGATGTAACTGACAGGAGGTTGCACTGACAGCATTGAGGACCCTGCCAACTTCATCAAGTCCAGCAGGATCGAACTGTTCCCAGGTAACTAGGTAAAACCTTTCTCCAGACATTTCACATGAACCCACACACAGATTCCAACTGGGAACAAATTCGAGTGACTTTGTCCATCAGGTATGGAACAAAATCCTCTGCAACCATAAAGATGATCTTCCGAAACAACACACACACACACACACACACACACACACACACACACACACACACCAACAAACCAATCTCAGGAAGAACCAAGAGATCGTGAACTTGGCAGTACCCTGCGGACACAATAAGAGCAGAGAAATGATATTTCACCACTCATAACTGCCACAACATGGGCCTTAATGGCAGCTCTTTGAGTTATGTCCAATTAGACATCCCTCATCTTCCTCCTGTGGCGCTCTAGGTATCTCTTAACCCTTTTCAAATCCACAATTCCTCCGTGAAACTTGCTGAAAAGTCGAGCAGCTTAGTGATATGTTATATTAAACTTCTCACTGAAGGCTACAAAGGAACCAGTTTTTAATTCACTTGTACAAATAGAGATTCTCTTATATAAAAATAAGGTCTGTCTACTTTTGCTTTGCATTAAATCAAATGATTAACATGAAGAAGTACCATTTTTTTGTAGGTGTATATGGTCATAAGTACTTACGAGACCATATTGAAACCAATACCCTTCCATCTATATGGACATGGGAATCCTGGGGGAAATTTCATTAAATATCTAAAGCCAGCATAGTCTTCCATTTTTTCTATTGAGACTTGTGCCTTTTAAGTTTGCCCATAATGTATAAAATGTGAATGTTCAAATAAAGAACCTTTTCAGTTCTTTTTTTTATATATAGACATAACATTAAATCCCACATAGAACTTAACCGGAGTGTAAATCCCTTTGAAGATAGTTGGATTAAGTTCTAAAGAAACATGGATATACTTGTTTATGATTTGGTTCTTTGTATTTACTAGGTATTTAAGAGTTTCCAGGATTTTGGTCTTCAGATATTTTTTTTTAAAGAAATACTGTACAGTTGTCTTTTAGACAAAATGAGTAGGGTATATATATATAATAGACTGGATTTTGATAATTTCAGAAGAATAACTGGATAATATACTGCATTAGAGCAGCAAGAAAATGATTAGACAACATTCTTTCCTAAAATTATCCTTGTTAAAAGGCATGGTGGTTTCATGAAACTAAGATAGGTAAACAGCGCATTACTAACTTGTTCCTTCACTTCTTCCAAATCCTTTTTCCTCCTAAATCCTCTGTGAAACAAAGACTTGCTTTCTTCTTGTCTGCCTGTGAGGTCTTTGCTACTTGCCCCGTGTGGGTGTAGAACCCCATATTTAAATACTTCTCTGTTACCCAAGAAAAGAAAGAACAGGAAACAGATAAATCCAAGTTCTAGTAGATAAAGGACTACATATTTACTTTTTCCCTTTCCTCAATTTAGGCACCATTTAAAAAGCGGTTATGTTTTGAGCTGCTAAAGAGGCATTGAAGTTATACCAAAAAAAAAAGATCCCCTATGGGAGACTTGCACAGTTGAAACTTAATTGGCATGGTTTTTTTCTGATCTCACATCCGCTCCTTCCTTCCTCGACAGAATTATTCTGTTCTGTTAATAATGTTTTAAAATAATGTTAATAATCTCTTTAAAATACGTTTTATTATATAAAAAAGCCTTTAGTGTTATTTTTCTATTTCACTCATGGACTGAAAGTTGTAGAGCAGGGGTCCCCAACCCCCGGTCCGTGGACCAGTACCGTGCCGCGGCATGCCAGCAACCGGGCCGCATAAACAAGCAAAGCCCCATCCGTGGGATGGAGGCAGCACACAAAACCACGCACCCTCCGGTCCACGGAAAAATCTCTCTCCACGGAACCGATCCCTGGTGCCCAAAAGGTTGGGGACCTCTGTTATAGAGTTTGGACTGTAAGATGTTTTCCAATGTATTTTTAAAAGTGTTTGCTTTCACATCTTTTAATCTCCTATTATAGAGATAGAATGCAAAGGCTGAGTAGTACTTTTGTGTCTTTATTTCTCTTTATCAGAGAAGTTATTAGAGACACTGCTCATAAACGTTAATCATTATATATCTTAGATCTGGCTTAGAATCAATTGAGAGATTGAAAATGTTTGGTTCTTATTATCACATGCCTTATTATCACATCTTGGTTTACAGCCCAGTAGAACTGGTTGATGGTTGTCTGTTTACAACCAAAATGGAAACTGGCACATTTTCTACATGAGCCTATATTTAGCTTAAATGTATTTTATTTCTGTGACCTAGGAGCAACCCAGCTGACTATAACATATAATTGGAATAGCAGACATTTTGCCCAACTGCTTGGATAATTTAAATAGATTTTGAGAATGCTGGATATAAACCAGGTTTATGGAGTTTCTGACCTTGTTTTCTCTTCAACTGCTATACTGAATTCAGTTTGTTTCTTCCTTTCATTAAGCCATTTTATTCTACTTGAAATAATATTGGAAATAATAAGGGTATCACTAAATATTTATCACATAATGTCTATATATTATGGTCATGTTCTGAGGACTTCCTTTGATACACAAAATAAATTTTGTACATATATACTGATATTATGATTTCAATTTTAAACTATCTCTAGGATTTATCTTTATGCCTTATTGGCAATCTCTTTGAAATTCAGAGAGAGAGGGAGGCAGGCAGACAGACAGAGAGACAGACAGACAGACAGAAAGACCCATCTGGATGGCCTTTATTAGAAGTACTAAGAAGATAATTTTGCTTTCCCAACTCGTCTAGAATTTCCTCTGCAGCCTGTGAGATTTTTAACATTATTATTCCTTCAGATTTAAACTTCCAATGTGTGTTGGTGAACTCAAAACATAAATTTGCCTTTTTCCATCTCTTGTTAACATTATTCATTTGTTAAATTTATAGGTAGTCCTCAACTTATGACCACAATTGAGCCCAAAATTTCTGTTGTTAAGTGACACATTTGTTTAGTGAGCTTTGCCCCATTTTACGACCTTTTTTGCTACAGTTGTTAACTGAATCACTGCAATTGTTAAGTTAATAACAAAGTTGTTAAATGAATTTGGCTTTCCCATTGCCTTTGCTTTTCAGGTTTCAAAAGATATACGACACCAGGACACTGCAATGAATATAAATATGGGTCAGTTGTCCAGCACCTGAGTTTTGATCACATGACCCTGGGGATGCAGCAGTGATCTTAAGTGTGAAATATGGTCATAAGTCACTTTTTTCATTACTGTTGTAACTTTGAAATGTCAAGAAATGAACTGTTGTAAGTCGAGGACTACCTGTATTTGCCACCCACCTGACTGTGGGGCTACTTTAGCGTTAAAAATAATAAACAAGATATACTTATACTTGCTAATGGGAATTCTTACTCCATTTCCTTTCTGACTTCTCACTTCCTGTTCTGAAAGTCTGTTAATGTGGGGAGACTATTATATTTGGCCCTAATTCTTCCCTTATTAAATCAACTAAGGCAGCGGCCCCCAACCTTTTGGGCACCAGGGACTGGTTACGTGGGGAGAAGTTTTTCCACAAACTGGTTTCATGTGCTGTGTGCATCCCCTGGATGGGGCTTCGCTTGTCTTGTGTGGCCTGGGTTCTGGCATGCCGTGCTCTCTAGATTCCAAAACATTGGGATAAGGCTTGCTTTACAGTGCCTGCTCTTTTGTTTGCTTCTACAGCCATGAACCAGAGAATCAGCCAAAGCGCTCCAGTGAAACAGCCGCCACCACTGGCCCCCCAAAGTCCTCCTGGTGGAGTCCTGGGAGGTAGCAGTTCCAGTCAACAGCAACAGATAAGACTGCAGCAGCTGCAGATGGAAAAAGAAAGGTTGCGACTGAAACATCAAGAACTGCTTCGGCAGGTGAGGCCACAGGTTAGAAAACACACTTCCACTATAATACGATACTTGTTGCATATGCATGAGTGGCATTGTGCTTTTCAACTCGCAACTCTAGCAAGCATCAGTAGATAGAGGAAGTCGCAAATTGTATAACTTGCTCCAGCAAGCAACGAATGTGAGACTCTTTTTTTGATCCTTTCAGAATATTTCTTTGTGACGGTTTGTGGTGCTGGGCTGTTTCTAGCATGGTGCTCTTTTTATTGCTGATAATTCTGCTTCCTGGACAACTTGCTGAGTAGCTCTGCAACTATATTAATGCTCTGCATGGTCAGAGCTCATCTGACTGAATTTTCCAGCTTTCATGGTGGATGGCATGTGTGAATTGGATCTGGTCTTGCTGTGTTTGTGAAGAGTTATTGAAGCTTCAGCCTTTCTGTTAAAAACGAAGCTGTTCCTTGGTTTTTAAGGACATGATGCATTGTTCCATTTCTGTCAGTAGTCACCAGGGGGTTTGGGAAGTTGACAAGCAAGGCCTAAGGATGTTGGCCCTGTTGCCTATCCCAAGCATCTAGGACAGGGGTCAGCAACCTGAAACAGTGAAAGAGCCACTTGGAACCGGTTCCCTCACAAAAGGAAAAACTGGGAGCCGCAAAAAAATGTGTGCACATGCGCATACATGCGTGCATGCGCAGAACAGGGTTTGACTGAAGAGTGGAGCCAAGGCGAGATATGCATCTACCCTGCATATTTGAATTGATTGGTTGAACTTTTTTAGTCCCACTTTTTTTTTTTGGACTACACATGGCAGAGGACTGGGAGCCACAGGGGATGGCTGAAAGAGCCGCATGCGGCTCTGGAGCCGCAGGTTGCAGACCTGTGATCTAGGACTTAAATATAACAATATTTATCTCTTTAGGTAACATAATTTAAAAGTCCTTGAAGAATCGATGCTCCAAATATACCTAAACCTTTTTTTTTAAAAAGTCATCTAAGCCTGTTTCTGTCAACAGATCTTATGGAAGTGAATTCCATAAAATAATGAAATTCAGGAAACTTGATCATCATGGTACTTTACTGTGCCCTCTTCCATGGATGTGAATTCTTGCAGAATGCATGTCGAAGTGGTAAATTACATAGGTCATTATGAACAGCTTCTCTTGTGTGCTTCATAAGAGAGAAAATGAAAGGGATAAATTCATCCATGTTAGGTAATGTTTACGTGGTTGCAGTAACATGAGTAACTCTCAGAACAGAACTTTAAAATGGATTAACCAAGGTCTTTTACTTCCGTTTAAATTTAGTTCTTTTAAACCATAAATACTTTTCTTAAATGCTTAAATGTAAGCTGATTTGTTGCTTTTGCTTTTTTTTGTGACTCAAAGAAACAATGAAGCTTACTTTCTAAAACCTTTGCTCTCAGTCATTGCTTACTGTCCTAGATCTTTTGCTAATGATTGATTAGCTCCTTGTCTCCAGTGCTTTGCATCATGTTTTGTGAGGGTTGTGGAGTATTGCAGATTTCCTAACCGCTTTTGGAGAATCCTTTTAAAACCTCTTTTTCCTTGCTTTTTGGGTGGTGGTTCTTGCACCAGGCAGTATTTTCCTAATCTTGGAGATCACTTCTTCAGGCTTTTGCCTTCATCATTCCTTGCTTTTTCCGCCCTTGTTCTAGAGGCAGTTAGACTTTATACTAAAATAATATTTAAAGGAATAATACTCTGTTTAAATTGGATGGTTATGGGATGTCTCTCTCTCTCTCTTTTTTTTTTATTGTCATGAGTTGCCTCTGGACAAGTTCAAAATAACAGCTTCCTAAGCTGAAATTTCCAAACTTTGCCTAAAACTGCTTTGCTATTAATATCAAACAAATTCAAGTGCCGCCAGGCCAGCATGCTTTTGGAAAAGGCTTCTAATTTGGGATTTCTTTTCTTCAATGTCTTCTTCTCAAGAAGATAACTAACTTCAAGCCAGGCAGTGTCCACACTACTTCTTTTTGTCCCCTATGTGTTTAAGCAAAATGTGTTCATGTGCTCTGTAAGCACTCCTAAGCGTCTTATTCCATTATGCAGCAAACTTTGTCATCTCTTAATCACCTTATCCCTTGTCATCGGTGGCTGCTTTAGGAGCTTCCCTCTTGTGAACATTAAGAAGGTGAGGAGTAAGTCAAGGTAGCCTAGCCATCCCTGTCATAAGACACAAAAAGTAATGTTGACCCATCTTATTTCTTTTACTCTTAGGCGTTGCGGAATATCAATCCCAGCACAGCAAATTCTCCAAAACGTCAGGTAGGCTCATAACAAATGTTTCAGCAAAATAAGAAACATTTTCTTTTGACTTAGATCAGCTGTGCAAGGTTCTTGGGTTTCATTTGTATTTTAATACCCTGGCATGCCTAAAATAGCAGCGATGTATATCATCAGCTTGCTTTTGGTATGTTTCATAAATAATTGATGTTTTAATAACAGATTCCTGCACTTGATCTGTCCCCCCCCCCCCACTCATCCAATACGTATCCCCTTAAACAACTTCAGGATGGTATGGTCATATTTGTCATTGCTGGTTTTCAGGGATCAAAAGAAGGTGCCTAGTTTTCCAGTTCTCTCTTAGACTTGTGTAACTTTGGATTTCTAAAGCATATAAACTGGCCTATAAAGCTAAGGACTCCATTTCAGCTTCAAGGAGCTGAGTTGCCTCAACTTTCTTGGTTGTAAAACTTGGCAGTCAATCTTACAAACGTTTCTTCTGTAGAAAATAGGCCTAAAATTGAAATGATGAAATCTGCCGAATGTTTTGTAAAGATTTGAAAATTATATTAACTGCTAATTCTCATTTTCAGATCTCCTATGCAAATAACTACGTCACATTTAAATAAACAGTACCTCAGAGAAATCTTGTCTTGGCCACCCTGGGATATAGTTTTTCAAATTTTTTGCCAGTTAAGGAGTCGGAGAGCATACTGAGTCTTATACTGGGCTATATTAGGAATGGACCCCTCTATATGGAAGAATTTTGCTATAGTACTTTGTTGGAAAATGCTTTGGGGGTAAGGAAAATAATGACATACAGTTTCATTCCATCTGTCACATTTTAGGAGACGCTCACATTTTTATCTTCTCAGAAGCCTTCAGTAATAACATGATTTATCAAAAGTCAATTGGTTTCAGTTATAGCCAAGGCAAGATTAAAGCCTGATTTTCTTGATTGAAAATCAATACCTATTCCTGGTGTTGGATTAGGTTTTGTGTTTCTCATATTATTCCTGTGCTCTGTATTTAGAAGCTGGCAAAATTTAATGCAGTGGTGCTATTTTAATTTTTACAGACATCCCAGCAATCAAGTTTGTTTTGATCAGTGTATAATGGGCTGTACTGTTTTTGTTTATTGCAGACATTTTATTTTTCTGCATGCCATACACAAGTTGAAATAGCTAATTAATTTGCATTTTAATATATGATTGGCTGACTTGAGTATTGCAACGTGGTCATTCTGTGCCGTTTTAACAATCAAATAGTATTTGAAAGAAAAATTTTGGTAACGACTTAAGCACATTTGCTTCATCTGGCCACTGTACAGAATTTGTAAAAAAATTGTAGCAAATTTGTAACAAACCTGAACCACTCAATTTTAATTGGAATGTTGCTTCTTACGGTATAGATTTTTGGTACCTTGTCTTCAATTTTCTTTGTCAGCATAAATTGTCATCTATAGAGCATAATTAGATTAATGTTCAGTGAGCAATTTTCTCATCTTTGATTCTGAATGGGGTGGCACTACCATGTTCAGGCTGTGTCTAATTCAGTGGCACTCCTGAGCAGCGAAGGTTGTGGTTTTGCACAACTGTGCCTTGTGTGCCAGTTGCATTTATTCCAGGACCCAGAGGCTCTGCTCATGGTGACTCACGCCTTAATTTACCCCCTGACTAGATGTTTGTTTGTTTGTATCCTGCCTTAATTATTTTTACAAATAACTCATGGCAGCAAGCATACCTAATACTCCTTCCTCCTATTTTCCACACAACAACAACCCTGTGAGGTAAGTTAGGCTAAGAGAGTGTGACTGGCCTAAGGTCATCCATCTGGCTTTTATGGCTAAGGTGGGACTAGAATTCTACACGGGGCTCCCTTTAAAGACCATCTGGAAGTTTCCCTTAGTCCAGAATGCAGGCGAGTGGATAGTTAAGAGCACATTTTGTTGTTTTTTTATGTAACACTGCTACTCTGTGAACTTCACTGGCTTCCACTAAACATCTGGGTGAGATTCAAAGAAGTGATTACCATCTCTAAAACTATATAGCATAGGAGTAGAATACTTGCAGGACTGCCTTTTCTCAAGATCATGTGCCCGCCACACATGCCACACCACACAGGGGTGGGATACTCCAGGTTTCTTCTTTTATGCGTCACCACCTTACGGGACCTATGTAGTGTGCTTTTTCTGTACTTGCCCATTTTCTCCAGAATGATCTCACTCTGAGATGTGATAGGTCCCAAATCTGCTGCATTTTCAGCAAGCTGTTAACATCTGCCTCTGCCCCCCCCCCCCAAATCTCAGGAGCCAATTGAGAGTCCCATTAGTTCTACTATGCTGCTTGGTTGCCCTTTTTATAAATGTTTAATGTTATATAGATTGGGATGGATGGTTTATTGTTTGTTTTTGATGCTGTACACTGCCCAGTGTCACACTGTTTGAATTGGGTGGTTTTATACAGCTTGTAAATCAATAAAATATTTCAGGAGGGAGGGCTATTAGGCCATTTCTTTTACTTTTTGAAGTGGTCATTTTTATGTTTTTTCTCAGCATTGCTATTTGTGATTCCAATTCTTACTTGTATTAATTGTAGTTGCCGCCTCCCAGTGTGATTCACATGGGTTCATAATTTTTTGTTTGAAAATATACTGAAATATGTTTAATGTCTATAGGTCTCCTTACTACTTTTTTTTTCTTAGAGGCTCTAAAGATATGTTTGATCAATTGCTGGAATCATATAGTTATATTCACACAATATACATTTTCAAAAGGAATTAAGAGTATCTTATAAAAGTTTTTGAAACAGCATGAGACTCAGAGTTGCAAAAAGAACTGTAATAGATTATCTCATATCCTAGCAAAAAAGATGAATTTGCCATGCTTGCAAAATTAAAATATATTCTTAGTAACAATATTACCAACATCCTGCTTATGTATAAAATTATCAGGCAAAATAAAATTGTTCCTAACCCTATAAGCCAGACGTATCAAACTCGCGACGTCACGTGACATCTCAGAGCTTTTTCTCTATTGCCGGCAATGGAGTGGGCGCGGCTTCCACATGACGCATCCGGCCCGCGGGCTGGCAGTTTGACACCCCTGCTATAAGCTAACAACGCTGATAAGAAAAAAACACTTAATCCACTGATTTATCTTATCAATCTTACCTGCTTAGTGGAAGCTCTCAACATCAACTACACTTTACATATGTTGATTACTCAAATGATGCAGAATATGTAAAGAAATATTAATCTCAGTAAACTATAAGAATCCATTATAATGTGACTCAAAATTTCCTCTTGTTTGACTTTTTATTTTTAATGCACGGGTCCCCAATCCTTGGACCATGGCCCACTACTGGGCTATGAGCTGTTTAAAACGGGGCCACCTGAAGTGGCGGGCAAACACTCTTCGACCCCCTTGCGCGAGCAGCGGGCAAGTGCGTGCACGCACACTCCATTTGCGTGAGCGGCATGCTTGCTTGTCTGCAGCTCGGGCAAATGGAGCTGGCACACGTGAGCTTACCAGCCACTCACGCAGAACCATCCCCTCTCTCCCCCCCACCAGTCCGCAAAGTTGGAAAGGTTGAGGAACTCTGCTTTAATGCATACTGTGTACTGGACCATGAAGACTCTTAATACCAAAATTGATCTTGCAGGAATTGACAGTTGGAAACATTGAATAGTATCTTCAAAGATGGTATTGTTTAAATCCCTCTGAAAGGTTGATAACATTATGTGTGGGTACAGAAACATGATTACAAAAAATTGGTATCTCTCTTCCTTTCTGAAATGCCTCCAGCAGCTCTATAACGCAGGTAGCCCTCAACGTATGACCATAGTTGGGTCCAGAGCTTCCAGTGCTGAACTAGGTGGTAATTAAGTGAATCACACCTGATTGCATGACTTTTTTTTAAGCACCGTTGTTAGGCAAACTATTGCAATTGTTAACTGAATCAGACCATCATTAAGCAAACCCAGCTTCTCCCATTGACTTTGCTTGTGGGAAGCCAGCCAGGAAGGTTGCAGATGGCAATCACAGGACCCCAGGACCCTGCAAACTGTTGTAAATACATGCCAGTCGGCAAAGTGACCATGAAGCTGCTGCAGCAGTGGTAAGTGCGAGGGCAAGTCATAAACCACTTTTTTCAGTGCTCTTGTAATTTCAGACGATCACTAAACAAATGGTTTTAAGTCATGGATTACCTGCAATATTAAAAAAATGACTAGAATATTTTAGGTATCTGGTTTGTTTGTTATCCTCAGGTTTGTTGGCTTTTGTTTTTGCTTTCAAGTCAGTCAGTCTTGACTCCTGGCAACCGCAAACACAAATCCATGCAGTTTTCTTGGCAACATTTTCAGCAGTGGTTTTCCATTGCTTTCTTCTTATGTCCACAGAAAGTGACTGGCTCCCAGTTATCCAGTCAGCTTCTATAATTGAGGCAGGACCTGAACTCAGGTTTCCCCGCTCCTAGTTTACCACCCTAATCATTACACCAAATTGGCTTTGCACGCACATGCATATTTGCAGATACCAAATCAGTCAAAGGTCTATATGAGGCTTGGGCAAGTTTTATCTTTTGAGAAGAGACAGATATCCTTGCAAAATCAATATATTTCTGCCAAGAAATAAAAAGGTTATTAGCAGTCCCCATTTTTAGAAACAATATCAACTAGTCCCATTGGATCTATGTTGGTATTTCCAAGAAAGTCAGCTTTACAACATATATGCCTAAATTATAGAAATGCTGTAGGTATAATTTATCTTGATTTCAGCAGGTGTCTCGTGATATTCTGATTAGCATACTACTTACAAGGGTTGGCTTAAAAGAATAAGTGGAATGTATTGCTTATTCAAAAATCATATTTAAAGTGTCTTACTAGTGGTTTTTCATTAAATTCAATGCAGTATTTAGTTGGATGTCAAAAGATTCTGGATCCTATCCAGCTTTTGTATTAATGCCTTGGATGAAAATCAGGGAAGAATAACTATCAAAACTGCAGATAGCAGTTCAAAAGCACGTAAAAAAATGCAAGTAGAAAAATAGGGACCACTCCGGTGGGAAGGTAACAGCGTTCCGTGCGCCTTTGGCGTCTAGTCATGCCGGCCACATGACCACGGAGACGTCCTCGGACAAGCGCTGGCTCTTCGGCTTTGAAACGGAGATGAGCACCGGCCCCTAGAGTCGGAAACGACTAGCACGCGTGTGCGGGGGAACCTTTACCTTTACCTTTATAGTTAATAGCTTAGAATAGAAGTTCTCATAGTTGTGTTTTGATGCCCACACCATGCCCATGAGTGAAACCAATGATTTCCATAGAGTTAGTAGCTGCCAAGAAATTACCTATTTTTTAAAATTATGTTTATTTACTACATTTTATACACCCACTTAGTCCAGCAAGGATCAAAGTATCTTACGTCAATATAGTCACACAGTGAGAGTATGCAATGTTAAAATAGCAACAATCATTATCAACAACATGGAGAAGTAACAACCTGATGAACAGCAACAACATCCAACCTAAAGGAAGCTTCCCCCCCATCACTGATCTATACCAGAGTTCTTTGGAAAAGCTAGATTGTAAAAGGTTCCTCAAAAAAGGAATAAGGTGGAAGCCAACCTAATCTATTTCAGATCTTAAATTATATGTCAATGATTTTCAAGATGCCCACTAAGATTTGCACAAGCAGAGCCAAGAACCCAGAGCAAGCTTTGAAAGCTATAGGCAAATCTGGGGTTGTATAAAACCTACTCCCATTTGGCTAGAGTCTAGACCAAGGTAATCAGATTTTAAAAACTATAACCCCTTTGCCTTTAACCTGCTTGCAACCTTCTCAAACGGTTCAAAACTTGTTTTAAAATCCTGCTCTAAAATACAAGTTTCAAGTCAGACTTTTATTTCTGTCTGAAAAAAACTTCAGAAGTTGAATTAGTTAACTAGGAGATGTGTTGAAAAAGAGACTAGGCAGCCATCCACCAGGGACACTTTAATTTGGATTCCTGAACTGAACAGTACATAAATTACTGCTTCCTATTCTAGGATTCCTAATAATAAATAACTGAATACAAATGTTTAAGCAGATTCAGCAGAAAGGTCTTGGCATCATGCAGTGGTTTCAGCAACTCAGCTATAGAGAAAGAAAAAGTGGTCAACTTACATTGTTAAGAATACAAATTGACAATAATGTACTGCCTTGATAGATGCAGGCTTATAAACCTGGGCAACTATTTAAAAATAGTCTGAAATGACTACAGAGTATACAATCTGCAAAGGACTCTTACCATATTAGTTGGTGTAATATATAGCTCAAGTAAGGCCTTTCTGGGTATGGCAGTTATATTAAATAGCTGATTTGCCTTGTTCTTAAACTGATAGTTTGAAATAGTTAAGACAGTTTGGTTAGTGATCAATATGATGGATGTCTTTGCAATTTTGTACTTGGATTTATTTGTAAATACCATTTCTAGAAAACTGCTAATTTGCACTGTTCTCCTTTTGAGACCAACAAATTAAGCCCAATTTATATGTAGTTAAAAGCATAGTACTAGAATTATTTCAGGCACCAAAGACCTAAACCCCTCTTTATTAAACTGACTATGTTCACAACACTATGATGTTGTCAGTGGTGAGGCTGTGTGCTCTCTGAAGATTATGGTGTAAGACTGAGCTCATCTGTATTGAATTTCCTGACAAAATGTGTATTAATGTTTTTAATAAAAGTGCGTATGGTCGCAAGTCTGTTTGTGATGTTCCATCTTCTCCAGTGTGGCTCAAAATTTTGCCAGACCTCAAAAGCACATACTAGTAATTCCACATTGCAGTGCTGTGGGTTGACTGTTCAGGACTAATGGGAGGTATTGCTTGAATACTAAGTACTGTAACTGAATGTGGAAGAGTTGATTATAGAAGTATTACAGCAGTCCATGCAGAATCCTGATTTAAACAGACTTAAAAAAATAAACTAGAAGGTATGAAAAAGCTCCTGTTGTAGCTTCATGCAAGATGATTGGTCCAATTAAGCATCTACTAATGGTGAAACTAAGTAGACATCATTGATGTCTCATGTTACTTCAAAATCAATGTGAGCAGGACAAATTTTGGACTCGGGAAATACTATAAATGCTTAGACAATATTTATCTGATCTTAGCTGATTTCAAAAAGCTAATTGGATTACATTTACTTAGTGCTTGGACGTAGGATCAAGAAGCTGCAGGATTATAGGTAAGACTGGAATTGAGATTATCTCAGAAAATGGCTGTGGCAAACCCATTCCGTATTGCTGCCAAGAAAACTACATGGAACATCAAATCACCAATAATGGAGTTTGACTTGGACATTTTATCTTTTCTTAACCTAATTAAAACACAGCCTTTAAATTATTGCTCATAAAAGTTGCTGACTCTTAAGCAAAAGAATGAACAATAATATCGCATGTAATTTTAATTGTTACTATGTTTACCTGCTTGAACCATTGGTTATTTTTGTTCATAATCTCTAATTCTGGATAAACTTCTGAAAGTTTAAGATAGGATTCTTGACTATTTATCTGTCCATTTATTTAAATATGTAATATCAAATTGGGAGAAGCCAGCAGTGTCTTGGATTCCAGAGGACTACAATCTTAATCTCAAATTATTATTATTTTTTTGCTTTCTTACTTTTTGCTATACAAAATATGACCTATTACATGAACTGCTGTTTTAGGACAAGATACCTTTATGGTTATGTATTACATTGAGAGTGTATGCTTTTAGTCTATTAGAAGCAATAATCTGACTACTAAAGCGTATAATCTAGTGAAAAGTTCTTAAGAGTTTATTTCAGCAATGAAACCATTGTAGAGAAAATTGGTTCTGATGATATAGCAGGAATTAACTTCTTTCTAATTATTCCTGGGAGTTGCTTACTTGTAGAAATAGTAATATCAAGGCTGCAGATTCATGTGAGATCACAGGTTCTTTTGATTAAAAATAATTTAGCAGATTAATGAGTCAAAGCACTAGTTGATAACTAATAGCGCATCTAACGGAAAAAACGTGCCCCAGAATACCTTGAAACTGTATGAATTGAACAGTGATGTGAGGATTGCAATCTTGCCAGTCCTGTGTATTCCTTTGATTCCACTACATAATAAGCCTGTTTTTGTCATTGTTTCAGTGTTGCTTTTCTCAACTCCACCCTTAACATTTTTGTCTTATGTTCATATGCAGTCAGATCCTGAAATTCAAGTGTGTCTATGCGACACCTGTTTGGTCACTTTCAGGGCCTCTGGAACACCAAGACTAAAGTGGTGTCAATGTCTAGAAAAGCCTCTAAAAATAAAGGGGCCAGCAGCCTAATAGATTTATTTTGGCTTGAATCTAAATATTCTTTAGCCTGTGGAAACTATGACTCTTCTGTAGTTCTGTTAAAAGTCATTTGAAAGATTCCATTCATATTTGATGACTGTAATCTTTATACTCACTTGCTTCTGATTGATACTACTAACGTGTACATTGAAATTAAAAATTGAAAATTGCAAAAATAATAAATATATATTATAAAATATTTTATAATAATATAGTTTACATTATAATTGTAATATAATTTATATGATAAAAATAATATAAAAAACATACCCATGATAGTTTAGAACTTGTGTTTTTTTTTTTATTATTCAGTAGACATAGCCGCCTACTTACCAAGCAACTATGGGCAACTAACACTATCAAAAAGAAAAATCAGTAATAAGCCAACGAATCAGTGGAATGCACAATAATTCACAAAAAACATTGAAGCAGTCTGGCAGCTCACATAATTTCCTGGTTCAGGACTGAGGGAAGAGCCAGGACTTCAGGTAGTGAGAAAAAGTGTTGCACCATAATAATAATGCTTTCAGTTTTAATTTGTATTCCTTATGTGGTAAACTATTACTAGCTCTTAACTTTTTAAAAAGCTATTTTTAATTTATGGAGATTTATCTTTTGCAAATTCTCCCTTTTTCCCCTACATAGAACTTTATTTTAACCTGCACTTTTTTATATTCCAGAAAATACACCCCAAATAAATAATGTTCTGTCAGCACAATGACGTCACATTATTGTCCATGGTATCAGAATCTGAACCCTCATGATACATTTCACATTTATGGAAATGAATACATTACTGCCATACATTATCTGTCATTTATTATTTCTAATCTTGTATATCTCAATTTGATAAAGAGTTCAGAAATAAATAGGATATGTAAACGATCAAGCAGTATCAGAAAATGGTCACATTAATAGCTCTAGATCAGTGATATTATGAATTATGTGCAACAATAATTTAAAGATGACAGAAATTATCTGCATTTATACATTGCACTAAGCCATTCTGAGGTTACTTTCTTTTTGACTGAGAGTATTGCACAAATGTACACGCTAAGGTACGTAAAGCATGGTTTGTAACTTAACATGTTATGCAAAACCAGCCAGATGGTTTCTATTCAGTTATATTGTGATGTAGTATAAATTCACTATTGAAAAAGAACACTGGAACACTAGAAATCAAAATCGATTTGTGTGATATTGTAAAGAATGAGCTATTAACCTTCACTTTTGAAGTCACTCTGACAACTTTAGTGAAATGGAAAAATTACTGAAATTAAAATCCATAAATATGGGGGGGATGTGTTTTAGAAGGCTTAATGGCATGTACAACCAATTAAATGAATGTCGGGTATGACCTATAAACAATTGTTAAAACACATAAATTATTTAATAATTATGTTTTTAATAGGAGGTGTTGGAATTATATTCGTATTCTACAACTGACAACTGTATTTTAATCTAGACTGCTCTCCAGCATAATCCTATTGCAGTACCTTCCATTGCCAAATATTTGCTGATTTAATAACTAATCCTCTTTGAAATCTTTGGATTTGATCCTATAAAACATTTAAAGGTAAAGGTTTCCCCACACACGCGTGCTAGTTGTTTCCAACTCTAGGGGCCAGTGCTCATGTCCATTTCAAAGCCGAAGAGCCAGCGCTTGTCCGAGGACGTCTCCGTGGTCATGTGGCCGGCATGACTAGATGCCAAAGGCGCACGGAACGCTGTTACCTTCCCACCGTAGTGGTCCCTATTTTTCTACTTGCATTTTTACGTGCTTTCGAACTGCTAGGTTGGCAGAAGCTGAGACAAGTAACAGGCGCTCACTGTGTTACGCGGCACTCGGGATTCGACCCGCCAAACTGCCGACCTTCTGATCGACAAGCTCAGTGTCCTAACCCACTGAGCCACCGCGTCCCTTATAAAACATTTACATCACTATAAAATATAAGATTTTCACATTTCAAGGACAGAAAATGTTGAAAGAATCTTATTATATATTTCAAGATTAGCAATAAATTTTATGAATTTCTGACTCAAAAATAGCATTTAAAGTGCAGTTGGACATTATTCAGAAGTCCAAATACTTTATAGTAGCTTCGCTATAGATTTGATGGATTATTTTAGCTTGGTTTATAAAATCTAGTGTTAAAAATTGTGTACTAA
The DNA here is from genome assembly GCF_964194415.1 of Vipera berus. NCBI lineage: Eukaryota > Metazoa > Chordata > Lepidosauria > Squamata > Viperidae > Vipera > Vipera berus. The sequence continues at coordinate 16,573,892 of NC_138206.1, forward strand.
CAAAAGTGTTAAATCTTATTGGCAATTAGAAACATTTAACTATGTTTTTTAAGTAATCAGGAAATAATAATTACCAGGCAGATTTTTCCAGACTTCGTATTCAAACAATAACTTTACGAGTTCAAATATCAAGTTTCAAAGCCTTGCATTGGAGTATATAATGTATATTAATTTCATGATTAAGAAATCATATTACAGTGCTTTTTTATTCAGCTGCATTTAAAACCGAACTGTGCACATGTCGTGTTTCTAGCTAGTGTTATCTTTTATTCTGAAAACATTAATTTCATGAGTGAAATGTTGAAAATAGCGGGCAGTTATGAATTACTTTCTCATTGTGTAAGTTAAGAGCCATGCTAACATTTATTAAGAATCAAGGTGAGTAATGTTTGAGGAGCCATTGAAGGATGGTGTCTCACAATCCCCATTAAACCTGTTGGCACATGTCCCCATTTCTAAAGCTGCTGACAGCACCAGGTAACTTCCTATGTTTCAGGTGGCAGAACTTTGGCAAACTTTCAAGGCCTTTCCCATTATTTAAACTGGCCCTTCCTGTCTCTCAAACTAGCAGAGCAAATCCTCTTTTTTTTTAACTTCGTAAGAACTAAAATACCTCCTGTGTCATTACCATTCACATTGTCTTTGACTTGCCCATCCCTCCTGTTTAGGTCTCAGGTTCTTTTCCCTGCAGGTGTCTTGGTCTATTTTTTTTTCTCCCCAACTCCACCATTTAAGTTGTTTCTCAACATATTTTTCACTGTATCCCGTTAAGGAGTGTGTGTATGTATAAAGAAAGGCATCCAGATGCTAATAAAGTGAAATAAATGGATGAGAGCGTAGTAATAAGTCTGTGAGTTCTGCTGGCTCTGATCAAAGATTTACTTAGTTGATCATTCTGTTTTCACATCTGCCAACCAGATGCCACTTGGGAAGTTTAGAAGTAGGAGATTACTTTACATTAGTACTTTCCCACTTAATTTCCCCAACAGCTGATATTCAGGGGTATTACCCACGCAACTGATGCAGGAGGTAGCACATAAAATACCATGACTAGTAAATAATCACTCATAACTGGTAAGAGACTTGTCATAGCTTTTGAAATCATAGAGCTTACCACCAACAAATAGTATCTTCCTCCAGTGTTGCAAATGAGCATTGAACCTTGAATGTGAGTTATGAATGCAGTCATTTCTTAATTGGCAGGAATTGGCTCTCCGTAGTCAGCTTCCCAGTATGGAACAAGATGGCACCCAGAATCGAGTTTCCTCTCCTGGAATGTCTCAAGAACTGAGAACAATGACCACAAATAGCTCAGATCCCTTTCTTAACAGGTTAGTGGCAGTAGCTACGAGAGCAGCTTCGTTTCACCAGAGCTAATGATTTTTTTCAAACTTGTGTTTGGTTTATGTAATCATCTGTTTGGGACTGGTCTGTTCCAAGAACCACAGCTGTAAAAGGATCTTTTCTTCCAGGGCAAATCCAGTTCACTCTCACATTCATGCCCCCACCCCACCCTCCCAAAAAGCTGAAGATTAAGAGCTGTGGAAGTCAACTGTTCAGAACTGTAGGAAAGATTTGTCTTCAAAGTCATAACATATTGTCCCAGGCACAAGTCAACTGATGCACAGCCATTTAAAATTACTGACTCAGAAAACGCTTTTCAAAAGCTAGCAGTGAACTTGCTGTGGGGCTCTCTTAAAGGAGTTTGCAGCATTCCTGGTTTTAATTTTATTCTTTACAGCATTGACACACAGGAAATGGTGATAGGATTTAGCATATCACATTACAAGGCAAGTAGGCTATTTTTTCTGGTATTAATTTATGCAGCCTCTAGTTACTTGTTAACAGTGTTGTATGTTTTTTATGCTTCTAGCCCTTATTATTGAATAGTTAAAATAGTTTAAAATGGGATATCAATACACACAAACAACTGAAAAGGAACCTTTGTTGGTTACTTGGATATTGCTTCACCTGAGGATTTGATTCTTATTTTTCAAACATAAGTCAGTCACAGAAGAAAATTACTGCTTTTTAATGAAATGTGTCATTTCTCAAGGGCATTCCTCATTGTCCTACTATCATATTTTTTTATTTTAATTCCATTTATATCCCGCCCTTCTCCGAAGACTCAGGGCGGCTTACAAGCTTAGCAGTAGCCTTCATTCTATGTATATGCCTGCTTATTAGGGCTTTCACACACACCCCAAGCGGCATTATTACAAAGTCAGCTTATTGCCCCCAACAATCTGGGTCCTCATTTTACCTACCTCGGAAGGATGGAAGGCTGAGTCAACCTTGAGCCTGGTGGGACTTGAACCTGCACTAATTGCAGGCAGCTGGTGTTACTTAAGTTCTAACTTCAAGGATACTGTCTAACATAACTAAACTGAATATATCTGGAGCCCCTGTGTGTGCTATATGTCTGTGTATGCTATAATTAAAATGTCAGCCATTGTGGAACGAGTGCATTCAGGCAGTCCTCAACTTACAACCACAAAGGAGCCGAAAATTTCTGTTGCTAAGTGAGACATTTGTTAAGTGAGTTTTGCCCCATTTGACGACCTTTCTTGCCACATTTGTTAAGTGAATCACTGCAGTTGTTAAGTTAGTAACGTGGCTGTTAAGTGAATCTGGGTTCCCCCATAGACTTTGCTTGTCAGAAGGTCGCAAAAAGTGATCCCGGGATACTGCAGCCGTTGTAAATATGAACCAGTTGCTAAGCATCTGAATTTTGATCACGTGACCATGCAGCGGTTGTAAGTGTGGAAAAAAGGTCATAAGTCATTTTTTTCTGTGCTGTTGTAACTTTGAACCATAACTAAATGGACTGCTGTAAGTCGAGGACTGTCTGCAGAATTTTGCAGCAGGGCAGTCAGTAGTATAATAGTGTGTAAAGTAAATTTTGTTTATTTATGGAAAGTTTATACTGCTTCAGTCAATTGACTCAAACCAAGTTACAGACAGCAAGTACAAATTAGAAACATGTTTAGATTAAAACTCTGAAGAACACGTGAGCAAATTAGAAGGCATTGCCAACTTTTTAGAAAAAAATTGCCGTAGTGGAGCTCTGTCATTACTAACTGCTCTGAATTTATTAATTTTTTTATTGAGAGTCACAGACTTATTTACCATTTCAGAAGGTTGCAGTATCATAGCGTTTGAGAAGCGCAGGATTTTTATGTGGTGGCAGCAAAGATTAATCAAGGTTGTGGATGAACTTTATTGTGCTGGGAATGGATGCCACATGCTGTATTGTATGCTGCATTGTGGGAATGGAGTCCTGCAGAATTGAACCTTTAAAGAATTCTCCTTCACAGACTTTTTTTTAGGGTGTAATTTTACAGAGAGAACATAATTCAACCCTGAGTGTGAAAATGAACCCTTTTGATGATCAATGCTGGCTGTTCTTTCCATCAGTAACTTAAATTAACATAACATTTCCCTTGCAGTGGAACATACCACTCCAGAGATGAGAGCACAGACAGTGGCCTCAGCATGAGCAGTTACAGTATTCCTAGAACTCCGGATGACTTCCTTAATAGTGTTGATGAAATGGATACAGGTGAGGCTCAGCTCCTTCCAGTTGCTGTCTGACTGATGCTTCTTGTACCTACGTCAGGGGTAGGCACCCTTGGCTCTTTTATGACTCGTGGACTTCAACTCCCAGAATTCCTGAGCCGGCTGGCTCAGGAATTCTGGGAGTTGAAGTCCACGAGTCATAAAAGAGCCAAGGGTGCCTACCCCTGACCTAGTTTAACCAGCAGTAAGTTAGGTGGGTTAGTTGCAGTAGAATAGATATGAGTGAGACAGTGGAATTGTCAGGAGGCAGAAAGGTGCATTTGACATCACTTTCCTCAATAAACAAGGAATTCAACTATTTGTCTCACAAGAGTTCTGCCCAAATCTTCTTTTCTATGAAGTATCATTGATAATGAGGAAAAAAATCCCACTATGGATTTGTAGTGATTTTGACAACAATATTATATCTTCTTCAATGATGTGCCCAAATATGAATGTAAAGATATGAAATATCTTTAATTTAAAATGGCCTGGATATTTTTTGAGCTGCAAATCTGAACTATTTCCTAATTTACTGCTCCAGCCTGTCCTTATGGTTTCAGCTTTTGAGGCTCCATATTTCCCTTCGCATTGATTAGAAACATTATTGAAAGTTACTCTGGTTGCAGTTATGCACCTTACAATGTTGTTTATTTAATCCTTTTGTATTATTTATAAAATAATTTTTATTATTTTAATTTTCATCTTGGAAAAGCCTTCCAGAGTGTCCTACAAGATCAGTCATAACACAGTCCCACTTTCCGTTTTGCAATCTAAATAACATGCTAAAAGAAAGGGACGGGGGGAAAAAACAAGCAAAGGCTTTGATAGCCCTCCTTTTAAAATCTTTTATTGTGGGTTGCTGGCAGTTTCAGAAGAGATTATCTTTTCCTTGAGCAACAGTTGTTGCAAGTTTTCTCCACATGGATTGGCAGTTCTTACTATCAGTTAGTTGATGCCTTCCTTTCTTCAAAGGATTTGTCCCAGTGGGAGGGGTCTCCATGATTATGAGCACAAGATGTTGTGCTGATGTTCCATAGGGTGGGAGTGGCTTCAAATGACCAATATGTAGAGCGACTTAAATATATATATATATATGCTTAATGCCCTGTTTTGCATTTGTTTTGTACCTAGGTGACACTATCAACCAAAGCACCATCCCCTCCCATCAGAACCGTTTTCCAGACTACCTTGAAGCCATTCCGGGGACTAATGTGGACCTTGGAACACTGGAAGGTGATGCAATGAATATAGAAGGAGAGGAATTGATGCCAAGCCTACAAGAAGCTTTGAGCTCCGATATCCTTAATGACATGGAATCTGTGTTGGCAGCCACCAAGCTAGATAAAGAAAGCTTTCTTACCTGGTTATAGGGGCCTCGGGGAGATGGAAGTTGAAATCTTTGAAGGATCTAAGGAGATAAGACATGTACCTGTTGTTGAGAACGAGCCTGTATCATAAAGGCATCTTGGCTTATGGTCAGAGAGGAAAACATTTTATTGAACAAAATACTTCAGATTTTATTGATCCAATGTTTTGTTCTTTTTTTTTTTTTGTCCAATCGCTGCTGTTATATCGCTGACCTCTTTCACATTGACTCTGAAGAATTCAGTTGTTTTTTTTTTTCTGTTGCAACTACTGTTCAGCATTGGTGGTAATGGACAGGGAGAGGATGGAAAAGTTGGGAGAGAAAGAGAGAGAAAGAGACCAGCTATATTTCTGGATAATGTCTACCATTCCTTTTGCCCTGCTTTCTGTTTGCTTGTCCTCTTCTTTGACTAAGGCTGTTGTGGAGCTTCAGCTTCTGTGTGTGTTGCCAAAACAAAACAAAACAAAAAAACAACCCCCTTAACTGGCCCAGCAAATCAAAAATGATGTATTTGATAGGGAGTAGGGTAGAGGGAGTCCATACTAATTTGGAAATAAAGCATATAATGTTTTATTGTTGGGCAGAAACTATCAGACACTTTAGTGTTGGGTATAGGTTCTTCATGCTACTTGATCTATATTGAACAAAATAAGACACATGCCAAGAACGGCTGTAGGATTGTGTTCACTGGCAGCTTTTTACTCCCTCAAATAGTTTGCTCACATTTTACAGCATCATAAAGAAACCCTTTTATACAAAAACATGGGTCATGATTGTTGCCTCTTAACTTTAGCTTGTTTTCCAAATTTTAGATCTATTTTTAATTATAGCAGTAGATTAGAAAAGGAACTTTTTCTGGTTCTGTTGTGTGTATTGGTTGCTTTTGTTTTAATATTTTTAATTAGTGAAATCTGAATTTCCTGACTTCACCTAGTCTTATTTAAGTCTGAATGGTTTTTTTTTATACTAAGCTAGTATAGCCAGTTAATATCTGTAGTTCTATGTTTTGCTTACAGCTTTTTTAAAAATAATTTTGAATATACTCATTAGATTAAAGAGCCATTGGCTTAAGTTTCTACCCAGAATTCAAAGAAACTTCCTCTTCTTACAGAATACTTTACCTAAATGTACTTATTTGAACATTACTCACATATTCTGAAAGGAGTTTTTTGATGTTTTTAACTGCCATTAAAGAATGACCAACTGTGTGGCTTTTAAGCCCAAGTTTTAAACACAGTAACCATTACGCTATGTTTTAAATCAAAGGACAGTTTTTGTCCTCGTTTGGAGAGCTTTTTAATTTTGATGAAATGGATGGTTTGAGAATCAAGTGTCCCTTAATGAATAGAAACTGATGCTTTCCTGTACATAGTTTCATGATACTGTCTGCGCTGTCATGTGAGTTTACAATATTAGCAATGGGAACACTAAAGTCAAACTGTATCAAAAGCATACTGAGAAATAGGTCCATTATACATTTAGAAGACTGTAAAGATAAGTGATAGATGGCAACATGAGCATGTAGTTGGCCATGTATTTTAGTTGTAGTGATTAGCACTGAAGTCAAAGAGTGAGTATATATATCTATAACTTTGCTTTTAGCAGGAATGGGTTATTCTCAAAGTTGTCTGTAGGAACTGTGATATTCCAAAGAGTATTTTAAATGAACAAAATGCCCATGTTGAAATATAAGCTAGGATGCCTTTTTTTTTCTTTAAATGCATTGGCACCAATAAGTGCCTTAAAGGTCTGTCAACATTCCCATTAATTCGTTGTCTTTATAGCAAGAGTTTATAATACAACAAATCAAGAAAAGTTTAAACCTGAAAGTCAGTATATAATTTTCAGACTAGGACATGCTTTAAAAAAATGGTCGGAGTCCACTTCTTTGCTCAAGTTGGTAAAAATTATTTCCATTTGATGTATTGTGAAGCAGGAAATGCCCTCTCTCTCGGGCACCACCTATTCACCCTCAAAATCTGCTCTAAAGAGATCTGCTCTTTCGGAAAAGATTTTATGGGTATATGGAAGAGAAGTCGAGAAGTGTAATGCTGGGTTTTAGCAGTGTGTCCCTTTTTAGTTGACACGAGAATGAAGTTAACAGTTGCAGCCTTGAGATTTATGTATGCTGAAAAGCCACAGCTTAATGAATTATTTTTCTTCTGCAATGCCATATCAGCCTCCAAGTGGGTGAACATGTGAATGGGATCATGTGAGCAGATTCTCAGTCCCATTAAGAAGATTCCTTTGTTTTTTTACTTCCCTACCCTTTCCAAGAAATACTTGAAAGCCAACTGACACTAAAAATAAATTGATTCATATAGTGTTCCAAACGGGAGAAAAGGTGAGAAATTCAGAGTTCTTGCATTTTTTTTCTTCCCCATACATGGGAGGACCATGTGCCCCTGTTTGAATATTAAATAGGAACTTCTGAATTCCTGTACCCAGTAATAGTTTTGGGATTCTTTAGTTGGTTACAGCTTTAAAGTTGGAACATTTTTTTTTCTAATTTTTCCTTACTGTACACTACACTACACAGCTCAAACTATATTTGAGTAGCACTGCTAGAGAAGTACTTAGCTAAAACTGTTCTTGAATTTTTCTTAACACTAAGCTGTCTGTACAGTACTTAACTCTAGTTACATTTTAGTGGGAAATGTGCCTTAGCAATCACTTGTACTGTTGGCAGAAGAAAAACAAAACTAGATGCTATTACAGATTTTTTTATTCAAATCTATCATTTGACAAAGTGGCTTACTCCTTTTAGGGTGTTGAAATGCAAAAGAAAAAAAAGTGTTATAGGTAGTATTTTGTATTGACTGGTGTATATATTTAAACAGATTTACTGTCCTAACTTTATGGCTTCTAGATATTTTTTTAAGTACGGTGTGTTCAAAATGCAATGATACCTTATGAATTCTTGTGTATGTTTGACAACAGATTTTGAAAACTATACTGTTTCGATAAATCATGTGGATTCACAGTTGTACCAATCAGTGTTGGAGCTCAAGCAATGCAAAGTTAAGAGCAATTAATGGTACCCTATCTTTTGCACATATGGAAAATCATATTGAAATGACTTCACTTGCAATCATGGGGGGGGAGCGTGACTTTTTATACAAGAGGCGGGTTTGTATGTTTGTCTAAAGTGACACTTTTTCCTTTGGGTGAAAAACTTCTATATTTTAAAATGTTTTCTATTAGAGAACTCTGAAACACAACTCTCAAATATATATAGTTATAAATGTTATATTTTCTTTAGGTGTAAGAGCATGCCTATGTTAGATACCCTAGAAAATTCTGTTACATTATTTTCTTTTATGTAATACATTTTTCACTGCTTTTTTGTTTTACATGATATAAATATATACTTTGCGCTTACAATGTGTTTGTTTTATTTTTTTTAATATTTATGTTTTTAACATGAAGCACATCCTAATGCTAATAAAACCCTAATATGAGCAAATTTTCACCCATAAACTGACAGGTAACTTAAAATAATGATGGGGGAGGGGTGTTTTTTGTTTTAATTTATAATCATATTTGAAGACAAGGACTGTTGTATTCTCAAGAAATCCAAGTACTTTAAGAAATGTAAGTCTGGCTGGCAAGGTTGAACAAAGCAAAGTGGTGCTTTGCTCATTCAAAACAAATTTGTTTTGCAAAGTATGTTAGCATTAGTACAATACTCTTAACAATCATTTTTTAGAATGATTGTGTTGCTGCTTCAAAGGGTGTCATGATTTCTACAGATATGTGTACATTGACAGCCGAGATTTCCAATGGGAATTCCCATGTGACTGGGGAAACATTTTGAAGTAGCTGTGACTCTCTCCCAGAACATAACTGCTTTAATTGCCTCAAAAAGAGTGGCAGAGGGTGGATCTTTTATTTGAAATTCAGAAGGAGGGAAGAGGAGAAAGTCTATTGAGACTTTCTTTTGAGACACTAACCTCTGAGATTTGTAATACAGTGAGGTGTGCCTTTGACTCAAACTGCATGGTAGATTACAATCAAGTCTGCAAGACATTTCTACTTTGGGAATGACTCTATAGACTTTTACCCCAAAAGTTGAACTTCGGGTATTTGGTGTTCGGCTGCTTTTGATAATGCTGATCTTAAATTGCAATAATAAATTTGATTTTGCACTCAGAGCTTAAGACAATATACTCAAAATAATGTTTATGTATCTGATATTCGTAATGCAGTATACGATCCAGCGTTAATGCAGCACATTAGGTTTCTGAGGTGTACATGGAAAGAGAAGCAGAACTGAACAGAATGGGCCTCCATCATTCAGCAAATCTGCCTGTTATCTTAGGAACAGTTCTGAGTTACTTTGCACAGGTGAAACGTTCAGAGGGGTGGGTGGGTGTGGTTGCCCATTTATATAACATAACTTAAAGCTTAAATAAAAACTGCAGGGCCTAACTCCCATCTTGACCCAAATGGAGGGGAAGAGCTGGGTCTTAATGGGCCTCCCTCCGTAAGGCTAGGTGGGAAGACCCTCCAGATCCTGGGGAGGGCGTCTCATAAGACAGGCGCCACTCCTATGTCCTGACCGATGACATTGTTTAATAGGACCTGGAAGGTGGCCACCTAATCTTACTTACCCCTCAAATAACCTGACCCTGTGCTATGAAGGGTTTTTAAGGCTAATAACGAGAAGCTTGAATTGCAACCATAAAGAAGCGGGAGCTTACGTAGCTCATGCAGCAGTGATATGTGACAGGCAAACTGCTGGGCATCCGAGACTGTGCAGCTTGGTATTCTGGATCCGTTGAAGCTTCTGGGTTGTCTTCATTGCCTCATGAAGCACACACAAACTTTGGCTGTGAGATGTACATTATATTTAAACCTTTATGACTTGTGCATTAATAGCTGTTGAAGAGTAACGCAATAAAAAAGCAAGTTTTGGATGAGAAAGGGGCTTATTGCCATTAAGAAAAACTATTTTGCACAGGATGCATCATAAGGAGGGTTGCTGCATTAACGGAGCAACAGAGTGAAAAATTCACCGTTTTAAGTTCTGGATTATTAAGCACATCATTCATGCAATGTGTTCATTGTTTGTCCGACCTGGACATCTACAAATGCATTTCTGTCTCAAAACATTTCTTTCCATTTATTTACTATCTCAATATTCCTCTTTCCTAAGTCATTCTCATATTGGGTTTCCTCCCCCCTCTCCAATCAAAACAAATCTTTATTACAGTCATTGACCAATGTAAGGAGGGCAGGGTACCAACCATCAGTAATTTAAACAAATACAAAAACATGAGAGTAATTTTATGTATGTTCTCTATAAAAATGAAAATAAGCTCATCACCATAATAGTTCAGTTCAGTAAAGACAAGGTTCTGTAATTCATTGTTTATGTGTAATATATTGTGTATTACACATAATATTGTTATAGGGTGGTAGAGCTTTGCATGTATTGCAATAGCATTGTGCAAATCATTCCAACAGTGTTTGTGACAGCACTATATTATATTCATCATAGGGCACTTTCACCTCACATTTCAATAAAAATATAAAAACAAAATATGAAATATAAAAGCTAAAATATTATAAATGCATGTCTAGATTACAGATATACCTCCTTTATCACAGAGTCCTGAAAAGGGCCTTGCATTCATACTTTGGGGCATAATTTATTTATTATTTATTTATTTATTTATTTGTTCTTATATACCGCCCTTCTCCCGAGGGACTCGGGGCGGTGTACAGAGTAAGGTAGGTATACAGATTGAACAATAGTGAAAAACAATAGTAAAAACAACTGAGACCCCAAGAGCTATCAGGCCAGGCCGGACTGCTGGAACAGGTAAGTTAGTATAATTTAGTATAGTGTTCATGTGATAATAGCCAGAAGATCACTAGAATTAACTGGCTGATGTATCTTTTGTTTTGTCTTGAAGTGACGCACTGTTAAGTCTGACAGCACATAATTGACCTTAGCTGGTTTAGGAAACTGGTTTGGACCTGGCTAATACAGGTAGCCCTTGACCTATTTGTTTAGCAACTGTTGGAAGTTACAACAGCACTGAAAAAAAAGGTTTACAACTAGTCTGCACTTAAGGCCGTCACAACATCCCCCTAGTTACGTGATCAGAATTCAGGCACTTGGCAGCCAGCATGTACTGTATTTACAACAATGCAGTGTCCCACTGATGTGTTCACCATTTACAACCTTCCCAGCAGACCTCTGACAAAGTCAATGCGGGAAGCCAGATTTTACTTAACAACTGCCTCATTCACTTAACAACTGCAGTGATTCGCTCAACCAGGGCAAAAAAAAAAAGAAAATAAAAATCAGATACAACTTATTTAGCAACTACCTTACCTAGCCACAGAAATTGTGGTCCCAATTGCCATAAATTGAGGACTACCTGAAGAGATGAACAGGAAACCCCAGGGATGTAAACTAGGCTGGGAGAGCAATAGCAAATCACTTCTGTATTGTCAGAGAAAAGTACAGCAACCTGTTCAAATCTTTGCTCAAGGGAGCTTTATGTTATCCATCAGCACATTTATACAATACAGCCATAAAAAGGGTGATGGGGTTTGGGGTTTTCTTTTGTGTCTTTGAGTCGGCATTGTCTCTTGACAACTGCCTGGACTAGTTCTTGGCAAGATTATGGCTTCTGAGAAACAAAAGCAAGACATTTGTGTGAAAGTGCAATCAATACATTGCAAGGTCTCTTGGTACGTTTAAATTTTGCACATTAAAGCTTTTTTGTTGTTGTTTGCTAACAAAATCTGAAAGCAAGAAGGCCAGAAATATCTATTTCATAGGAAATCAGTTTGCTTTACAAACATTCAAACACTGCATTTTGTGCAGTTAAAGCACTTTTAAAAAAAACCATGAATACCCTTTTAAAGTTGGGTAGGATCTGCGTCTAGGTTGCAGATAGAAGACTGAGGCTGAGAAAATGTGTGACTTTTCAAGACCACATAGTGCTGTGTGTCACACTAAACTTCTGATTTAGCTAAGTGTGAGTGAGCATTTGTCCATTTGTCTGTACTTGAGACAGACAACCATTTTTCTTGCCTTTAATGATCATTCCCAACATTTTCTAAGCATTAAAATGCTTACTCACTCTTGAATGAGATGGGTGGTATCTAAATTTGATAACTACAGATAGTCCTTGAGTTATGAGTGTAATGGAGCCTGTCAGAGAAATGTTGAAAATGTAAGCATAAACCAGGTTCTTATTATCATATGTGGTAGACATGTGTTAAAGCAAGGAGATATTGGACAAAAATTCACACTTGCTTAGAAAAAATGTTACAGAAACACATAAACTATAAACCTGAATTTTTTTTACTAGGTATAATGCCAGAAAAACGTGATAAGCAAACTACATATTTGATAAGACATGTGATAACAGCAGAAAGAATTATATTTGCACAATACTGGAAGAACAAAGAAACACCACTAGAAGAAGAAATAATTAAAAAAAAATACTAGACTGTGCGGAAATGGACAGGTTGAAAGAAAAAGAAGAAAGAACGTTTTCCAAACTTGGGACCGATTTTATCAATGGTTACAGAAAAGATTTAGGGATTAGGAATTTAATTTGTATTAGTGGATAAGATACTCAGACAACACGTTTTGTTGAATGATTGCTATCGAATTCTATTAAATTAAAACTTTATATAAAAAAAGAAAACTTGTAGAGTGAATCTTGTTCGAGGTACGAGATTACTCCCTTGCTCGTTAAAATGCACGTGGCTCGTTAAGTGAACATGAGGTACCTCAGGGTGGGGAGGGCTGTGGAAGGCCTAGTGCTGGAACAGGCCCCCAAGGCCTCCCCGAGCCACTAAGATACTGCATGCTTCCCCCCCCACTTCCTGCTGTGCCGGACTCACCTGGAAAAGATCCATCTCCTCTCTGCCACGGTTCCTGCTGCCACCCAGATTTGAGGCCAGGGAATGCTTCTGCGCCCCCCCCCCAGCTTGATCCGGGCTCCGGAGGCCTTTTCCGGGCCGCTGCCACCCAAATTTGAAGCCAGGGAATGCTTTCACAGCCTCCCTGCGGCCCGATCAGGCCTGGAAAGTGTGTCCAGATACCAGATCGGGCAGTGGAAAAATTCCCTGGCCTTAAATCCTGGTGGCAGCGGCCTGGAAAGCAGAGTCCGGATTGGGCCATGGGGGGGGGGCACGGAAGCATTCCTTAGCATCAAATCCAGGCAGCAGAGGCCTGCAAAAGGCCTCTGGAGCCTGGATTGGGCGGCGGGAAGGCGTAGAAGCTTCCAAGGCCCTGATTCAAGCCTTGGAGGTGTTTTCCTAGCCATTTGCGCCAGGAACAGAGGTTGGGGGCAGCTTCTGCATGCCTCCGGAGGTTGGATCCAGTCCTCGGACTGCTCCAAGATGCTGCTGCCCAGAACGGAACTTCCAAGGGCAAAAGGATCAAAAAAAAAAGTCAAGATGACAATCACAACTGCCTGGTTAAGGATCACCTCTTAATTACTTTATTGATTTTGATTTTTTTTTATTTCAATGACTATTCAAGATGGTCATTTTTAAAATTTGTAAATGTGTATGCTAACAAGTGTTGCACTGTATAAAACTATGCAACATACAGTACTGGCCAAAATTGTGGAAACCTTTTGGGAAAAGTATTTTTGACGGGGGGTTTGGCTAATAACACCACTTTTTTTGGAGTAGTACCATAAAATTATATATCAATGGAAAGATAATTTAATCAAGAATGTAATGCAACATAGTTTGTTCAATTATCTGTACTGTATTCTATGAAACGTTATAGCCAAATAACCAGAAAAAGGAAGCACAACTTGCTTAGGTTGATATCAGGTAGCTTTCCTTCATCTGATTGTAGCCAATGAGCATGAGTGTTTTAGAGAGCCAATCAGGTGTCATCTTGTTTTGGCAAAGAGCCAATCAGATCACAGTAGGATTCAGTTATTGATGTCATGTATTGAAGCTGAGAGGAGGACATTTGTCAGTGTGTTATGTGATCATTATCAAGTTGGTTTGGGGGTTTTTTTGGGTTCTTTCATTTAGTGAGCTTGTAAAACGTAATAAAATTAAAGTAATAGTGAAAAGGGTTGACTGGTCGCCCAGAAAGCGATGTAAAATAGTATTATTAAGTGAACAAGGCTACAGTTATAAAGAAATTAGAAGAAAAATTGGTGGAAACTTAACCAAAGGTGGCATTTCTACTGTACACTTTTCCCAAAAGGTTTCCACAATTTTGGCCACTACTGTATATACAGGTAGTCCACAACTGAGACCAAAATTTCTGTTGCTAAGCAAAACCATTGTTAAGTGAGTTTTGCCCCATTTTGCGATCTTTCTTGCCACAGTTGTGAATCACTGTGGTTATTAACTTAGTAAGAGGATTGTTAAATGAATCTGGCTTCCCTATTGATTTTCTTGTCAGAAGGTCGCGGACAATGATCTCATGACCCCAGAAGACTGCAACCGTCATAAATATGAGTCAGTTGCCAAGCATCTGAATTTTGATCACGTGACCAGGGGGGGAATCCTGCAAAAGCTGTTAGTGTGAAAAAGGTCATAAGTCACTTTTTCCAGTGCTGTTGTAACTTTGAATGGTCAGTAAATGAATTGTTGTAAGTCAAGGACTACTTGCAGAACAGCTGCAAAAAAGTATAAAAGAAATAGTTATGCCCAAATAATAAAATAGTTCAGCCTAGCTAAAGGGATACCTTAACATTAAATCTTTTTCTTTTTCTGTCTTTTTTACAGTAGTCATTCATATTAAGTAATCTTGCGTTCATATTGATCATATTCTCAACCCTGTGGTCTCCCCTTGATTTATATGGAGGAGCATTTACTTTACTGGAGGAAAGTATTAAATCATTTGAAAGTTTAACAAGAGCCAACAAAACTATCAACCAATTGCATGACTAATAATAAAAAATACTCTAGTTCAGGGTGACATTTGCTGTTGTTAATTTGGAATAGGAACTAACTTGAAAATCTGTCCTTCTAAAACTCTTAGTCTGTAGACCAGGGGTGTCAAACTGCCGGCCCACGGGCCGGATGTGTCATCCGGAAGCCACACCCACCCCATTATACATTGTGCAACATCACGTGACGTCGCGAGTTTGACATGTGTGCTGTAGACTATACGCCCCTTTGCAATACTTAGATAAACACGCAGCTCCTGCTTATAGTCCACCAGAAAAGGAAATGAAGAATGTCTTAAGCTACTTTCCTGCAAGCAATTTAAAAATGCCCAGGGAAGATCCTGCAATTACACTATATACACAAATGCACTCTTCAGATGTGTTTCCATGAATGCTATCAATTCTGTAAAATGTTTTAGAAGCACTTTTGTTAAGTTTGTTTTAGAAGCATTATTCTTCTCATTGCAGGAACTGGGTATGTGTAGCTTAACGAAGAGAAGGGTGAGGGGTGACATGATGGCAGTGTTCCAGCATCTCAGGGGCTGCCCCAAAGAAGAGGGAGCCAAGCTATTCTCCAAAGAGCCTGAAGGCACGACAAAAAGCAATGGATGGAAACTAATCAAGGAGTGAAGCAACCTAGAACTACTATAAGAAGAAATTTCCCAACAGAACAATTAATCGGTGGAACGACTTGCCTCCAGAAGTTGTGGGTGCTCCAACACTGGAGGATTTTAAGAAGAGACTGGGCAATCATTAGTCTGAAATGTTATAAAGTTTCTTGCTTGAGCAGGGAGTTGGACTAGAAGACCTCCAAGGTCCCTCCCAACTCTGTTATTCTGTTACTCTGTTGCATTCATTTGGAGTGCCGGTAATTTTCCCATATAGTGCTGTGACATTGGAGTTGAAGCTACTAATACTGCTAAGCTTGTAAGCCGCCCTGAGTCTTCGGAGAAGGGTGGGATATAAATGGAATTAAAATAAAAATAAAATAAAATAATAGTAATCACATTCTATCTCTAAGCACTGCCGGAATAAGAAGAAAAAAGATATAGCTCAATTCCCTTCCATCAGTATGTAGGAAATTTGGCATGCTTCATTTTCCCAGAAAGTTCTAGTTTGCTTGCAAACATTGTCCTCTGATTGTGACACAGTTTGCTTTCTCCAAGTTAGAGGAAAATAAGACTCACTTTTCCTGAATCTATATTTAGCATGAAATCAGATTGGACTGGGGTTTTTTGAGTAATTTGTATTGGATAGGGCCATTTCTCAAGCTCTAGACTAGGCAATCTCTGAGTATTTGAAAGAAGAAAAATAATATAATTTCATAAAGACTGTCCATGACCGATCCTTCTTAACTTAGACTCCCAGTGCTGAACTGGGTATGATTCATCTGTTCTTGGCAACCTCATATGTTTTGCTATCAGTGAAAAAGAAAGATTTCCAGCCAAATTGTTAGCTCTGAACTTTGGAAACAGTTGAATTTGGTTTCAGTGGGAAATGACATTGAGAATGTAGTGACTTTGGATGACCCTGTTCTACAGAGTATATATAGAGAAGGATGGAGTTTGCATAGACAGACGTATGAAGAGTGTCATTCTGTGTGTGATATAGAGAGCAGTTATCCTGCAAAACAATCTTAATGGCAGATAAAAGCCTAGCAGCAGCATTTGCACAACATTAGGGCTTAACCTTGGTTAATTGGAATTTGGGAAAGGGGCTTTGTTGCCTGAACTTAGCTTGTTTGGTTAGTTTGGGATTCACTGTACTCTGGGAACTGAGAACATGAGTTAAGCATGTTATGTGGATACAGGTAATCTCTAATCTCTGGCTGTGAAAATTGGACCATAAGGAAGACTGAGTGCCGAAAAACTGATGCTTTCAAATTGTGGGGCTGAAGACTCTCGAGAGTTCCTTGGATTGCAAGGAGAGCAAATCAGTCAATCCTAAAGGAAATAAACTCCTTTGGGAGTTCGGATACTGAAGCTGAAGCACAGATACTTTGGCCACCAAATGAAAAGAGACGACTAACTGGAAAAGACCCTGCTATTGGGAAAGACTGAAGGCAAAAGGTGAAAGGGATGGCATAAGGTGAGATGGTTAGATAGTATCATCAATGCAATGGGCATGAATTTCAGCAACCATACATATATGCTAAAATAAGCTTGCAAGTTATGGAGGAGGCAGATGTAACCCAAAGTTGGTCACTGCTGGGATATCTGATTCTCTTCTTAGCTCATGGCCCTTCCACAAACTCAATTATAAGAGAAATAGCTATTAAGTTAGTTCAAACAGGCAAATGTCATAGTCAGCTTGATCAATTTAAATGAATAGCGCGTTGCCCTTCTGCTTTTCTCACCTCGTTTTCCATTTGAATTGGGTCTTAACCACTAAAATATGACTTTGCAGGCACAGAGGGAAATCTGGATGTCTTTGGGGATACAAATGTGTTTCTAAGGAGGCTTCCAGATGTTGGTGTTCTCCAGTGATTTGAATACTTTTCTGGGAGCCTGGCACCTGCAGCCCAGATGTCAGCTATGCCAATAAATTCTTGCAAGGATTTGCTTACTGTCCAAGGGAAACCAGCATGAGCAGTGTGGGAAGACTCAGCACTGTGCAAAATGTGCTGTTAAAACTCCAAATCTCCATGCTAAGGGAGTGTGTCTTCCCTTAGTTCTTCCCTTTTTCCTTTTGCTTTTTTCCCCCTAGTCCTTCTTGCTAAAAAAGGTAACATTCAAAAGTGCTTCCAGGTTGTACTTGAGATGGAGCTGCCAAAAGTCCTGGATCAAATCAAGCAGACAGGCAGGCTGATGCATCTGGTTGCAAAACCACAGAGTTATAAAACTCTGGCAGAAGGAAATAGGTTGTTGAAACCTTTCAGTGGCTGCTCCAATGAACAGCTGTGCAGCTGGGATGGGTCGGTGGGCTGGGGAAATGGCCTTTTAGAGTTTATTTCAATTTATACCTGATGACCCAAGGTTTTCTTTCAGGGGTTGAAAATTTGACACCCATGAAGGAAGAGGGCAGGAAATCTAACTTAGCCATTCAAAGGGGTTGCTTTGCAGAGGAAAACTTGGCTGTTTGGAAACCTTTTTTTTTTTACAAGTCCGTTTCCCAAACACTAATTGTGCAGTTTATTTCAAAGACTCAAGGCCAGGAAAAGGCTGGATTTTGCTAAGATTGCTACAAACCAAAGGTGAGCCAGTTTGGCCTAGTGCAGGGGTAGGCAACCTCTGCTCTTTTATGACTCATGGACTTCAACTCCCAGAATTCCTGAGTCAGCAGCTGACTCAGGAATTCTGGGAGTTGAAGTCCATGAGTCATAAAAGAGCCGAGGTTGCCTACCCCTGGCCTAGTGATTAAAGCAGCAGGCTAGAACACAAGAGACCGCAAATTCAGGTCCCTCTTTAATCATGAAAGCCAACTTGGTGACCTTTGGCCAGTCACTGTCTCTCAGCCCAACCCACCTAACAGGGTTGTTGTTGTGGGGAAAAATAGGATGAGAAAGGTGTGTTGGATCTGTTTGCTGCCTTGAGTTATTTGTGAAAATAATGAAGGTGGGATATAAACAAACAAACAAATAAGAAGGTACTACTCTTACAGCTACATGGCACAATAGGAGATTATTATTTCAGAAAAAGGTACCAAGCCAAAGATAAGCAAGCAGGACAAATAGATTTTCTTGGGAAACTGGAATTGTTAGGGTTGTCGTGAATTCCTTCTCAAGACTTTAACTCTGTACAAGTGACACCTTGATACTTCCCTGCTTCAAAACTTGTTGAATTTGTTACTTGATGCATTTTGGCATGAAAATGTTGTCCCGGTACTTGTTGTTTGTTTGGTACTCTATGCTCTATGATAGGAAAAGGGGGACAGCCGCAGAGAATGTACAGGAATTCAGCCATGCTGGAAATATCACTGTAAAACAGAGGTGGGGAACTATGGCCCTTTTATGACTTGTGGACTTCAACTCCCAGAATTCCTGAGCTAGCCACACTGACTCAGGAATTCTGGAAGTTGAAGTCCACAAGTCATAAAGGAGCCATAATTCCCTACCTCTGCAGTAAAAGAAAGAGGAGGAGTGCCACAGAGGGTAGACAGGAAGTCAGCCATGCTGGAAAAGTCACTGTAAAAGGAAGAGGGGGACAGCTGGAAAGAGTAGACAGGAAGTCGGCCATGCTGGGAAAGTCACTGACGTAGGAAAAGGGACAGACAGAAAGTTTTTCCCAGCTAAAACAAAGGATCATGTGGTAAGGCACATGGTTTGTTTGGTACTCGTCAGTTTTTAGTACTCATTGCACCTCCTGGAATTAATTAATGATGAGTAGCAAGGTACTACTGTATTTGAAATGTCAAAGCATATCAGATATATCAATATTTGGAGTTTCTCTGTACCTACTTACTGGGCAGTTCGTTTCTGTGGACAAAATGAGTGGAAGAAAAACCAATTGCACTTGTTTTGCATTAACTTAGCATTCAAAAAGGAGAAAGTTGAAGAGGAGACGTTTTATTCCAGAATCTCTCAGAAAAGACCCTGCAACAAGTAGGATGAATTGGAACAAGAGAGAAACTAGTGAAAAAATAAAGGGTTGAGCATCAAGAGAAAGAAGGACAAATAATAATAAAGCAAAACTGTTTATTCTATTATGATAAGAATAAAATTGGAGAACCAATTAGGTCTAATGGTTAAGGCACCAGGCTAGAAGCCAGGAGACAGTGAGTTCTAGTCCTGCCTTAGGCATAGAAGCTGACTGGGTGACTTTGGGCCAAATATTCTCTCTTAGCTCAACCCACCTCACAGGGTTGTTTTTGTGGAGAAAAGGGGGAGAAGTATATTTTCTGCCATTAAAAAAATTGTATTTATTAAATTTGCCACCCATCTTTTCATAGTAATAATAAACATATACATGCACATTATGTGTGTGTGTGTGTGTGTGTGTGTATGGGGTTTGAATAAATAAGATGAAAATAAGTAAAACAAAAGGACAAGCTTCAGAGCTAATTAGGCTTATGAGTGCTACACCCGAGTGTCAACTCTATAAATGCAATGTGTATCTGAAGCAAGCAATGGAGAAGCTCCAAGCCATGTACACCTGCAAAACATCATTTGGTACCACACCCAAGAAATAACAGTCACACCTGGCTACACCTTTTGGCTCTAAAATCACTCCCCTTGTGGGAACCTCTTCTCTGCAAAGTTGCAAACCAATTTATAACAGGATGAGACAATGAGGTGATTGTTGAAGAATCCCAAGAGGTGAGATTATTGAATGACTACTTTGATAACAGTAAGGGGGCAACCAACCCCATTTTTCCCCAGTAAGTATGAAGCAGCATGCTCTGTATATAAAAATAAATTAGGCTTCAATAAATTATCTCACCTAAAAGCATAATTATACTACAGTGATATAGTTTCTGTATGTTGCTTTGAGTGACCTGCTAGATGGCAGCTATATAAATTGGCTGATTGACTGATTAAATAAAGGCAGAAATAAAAGTGGCAGCAGGCATTATTATGCCAATATTGCATCTCAGCACTCAACATAATTTTGCCACCTCCACAAGATACTGCTAAATTCAGCATCAAAAACGTAGAGTGACTGTAGAACTATAAGGTTTTTCTGAAATATCATAAAATGCAAGAAGCCACAAGATTGCTGAATAGGGCTCAGCCTACTTTTTTGGCCCCTTAACCCATCTCTCCCCCACCCACCCACCATATACAGATAGTCCTCCAGTAACCGCTTCAACTGAGCCTGGCAATTACAGTTGTCAAGTGCTAGAGAAATCAGGAGATCCAGGCAGTTCAAATGGGTTCAAAGATTTATTGCAAAGTTAAATTTTCTACAAGTATCTGAACCAATAATGGTCAAAGCAATTTGGCGGTAGATAATTTCTTTGTGAGTTACACAATGATAATAAAGGTATTCTATTCTATAAGGAATCCAAGGTGGGCTGGACTTAGATCTCTTGTGGGTGTAAAGGAATTCATGACTGATGATGTGTTTGACTTCTCCCTCAAGTTCAGCCTGATCATCATCTACAACAGTCATAAGTCATGATGGTTGTTGTTGTTGTGGTTCCTCGCCAGCCAGTGGACCTGGCAGCTGAGTCTGGGGAATCAGAGGAGGAGGAGGATGGGCCTCTGATGAGCTCCAAGACTTACAATCTGACAAGGAGCCTGGCCCTCCACCCCTACTCAGGCTGAGACACAGCTGTCCTGGGAAGCTGAGTCAGACTCTGAGGCATCACAGCTGGAAGACATCATAGATGCTCGCAAACACCGACAGGCAATGAGAGTTGAACAGAGGAAGGCAATGGGGTGGGTCCAAAGGCAGAGGAGAAGGCATTAGGAAGCCACGCCTTTGGGGCTGCATAATAAAAAGGAAAGGTGTGGGAGGTGCTGGTTGCTGAAGGCAACCACTTGTGAAGGAATCCAGTTTCATTGAATCGTGTTTTGTTTGCCTGTGCCTTTGGACAATTTTCCGTTTGAGAAACAATCAAGTTTCATTTAATCATGTTTGTTTGCCTTTGCCTGTGGACATTTTGCAGGTCTGTAAATCATAATAAAAGGGGTTTGTTTTTCCTACAGTTCCAGCCTACTTGTTGGAAGAGGGGTTTCTTCTTGTGAGTTAACAAGGACTCACATAGGCTGGGACAGAAGAGTTGTAAAACAGATCACCATGTGTTGGGACACAACTTTATGACCTTTTTCACAGTGGTTATTAAGCGAAGGGGTGATCGTAAAGCAAACACCGTGGTTGTTAAACAAACACCATGGTAGTTAAGTGAACGCCACAGTCTTTAAGTGAACCTATTCTAGTTTTGTTGGAAACTGGAAGTAAACTCCAGTTTCTGGCAAAACTATCGTAAATATAGTCATGTGAACATAAGTCACTGCATAAGAAGAGGCTAGACTGTCACTTATATGAAATGGTATAGGACAGGGGTAGGCAACCTCGGCTCTTTTATGACTCATGGACTTCAACTCCCAGAATTCCTGAGTCAGCATAGCATAGCATAGCTGACTCAGGAATTCTGGGAGTTGAAGTCCATGAGTCATAAAAGAGCCAAGGTTGCCTACCCCTGGTATAGGAGGTTCTCCTGTTAGAGCAGAGGGCTGAACTAGAAGACCTCCAAGGTCCTTTCCAACTCTGATTCTATTCTATTCTATTCTATTCTATTCTATTCTATTCTATTCTATTCTATTCTATTCTATTCTATTCTACTCTACTCTACTCTACTCTACTCTACTCTACTCTACTCTACTCTACTCTACTCTACTCTACTCTACTCTACTCTACTCTACTCTAATTCTACACTAAAAGCGCCTAAAATGCAGCCATGTGATTGCGGGGCGGGGGGGGGGGAATATCAGCACTTAGAAACTTGGCATAACTAGTTTTTGGGAGTTCATTAACTTCAAACTGTCAGTAAGCAACTGATTATAAGTTGAGGACTACCTGTACATAGAGTCCAGTGTTGAATTGCAATAAATAAGTGAACATTTTTTTAAAAAAATAT
This sequence comes from Vipera berus, assembly GCF_964194415.1. Classification (NCBI taxonomy): domain Eukaryota; kingdom Metazoa; phylum Chordata; class Lepidosauria; order Squamata; family Viperidae; genus Vipera; species Vipera berus. The sequence goes on from NC_138206.1 coordinate 16,596,239, forward strand.
TCAATAATAAGCCCTTTATCTATAACAATGCAGAGAAAAAGAGGCCTATCCTGTTCCACCATCAGAGAGTTAACAAAGTGGCAACAGGAATGCCTCTGTAAAGTGTGTGTGTGTGTGTGTGTGTGTGTGTGTGTGTGTGTTCTCTCCTCAGTTTCCCTCTGTTCTTGGAAGTTAAATTTGAAGTCCAGGAAAACAGACACGTTTAGTTCATTTGACAGAAAAAAAATGGATAGTGAAAGTGACAGCCTGCCTGAGGATAATGAGCAGCTGGCCCAGAAACGCAGCATGTTCAGACCTGATGTTTCACCTTTGGTTGCTTTCTTCCTGGTGTGTTTGTATACCATTAAAGCACATCTCTAGGCAAGGAGAGTGTGTTCTCTTGGGGGTTGTTGCCAGTCCCTTCATGCACTGTGCATGGAAGACAGAAATAAATAGAGAAACAATCAAATAGGATGCAACTCAGGGCAACTGGAACATTTATGGTGACTTTAAAAGCAACATCATAATAATAATAATAATAATAATAATAATAATAATAATAATAATAATAATAATAGAAGAAGAAGAAGAAGAAGAAGAAGAAGAAGAAGAAGAAGAAGAAGAAGAAGAAGAAGAAGAAGAAGAAGAAGAAGAAGTTGGAAGGGACCTTGGGGGTCATCTAGTCCAACCCCCTGCTCAGGCAGGAAACCCTATACCATTTCAGACAAATGGCTGTCCAGTCTCTTCTTAAAAACTTCCAGTGTTGGAGCATTCACCACCTCTGGAGGCAGGTTGTTCCACTGGTTAATTGTTCTAACTGTCAGGAAGTTTCTCCTTAGTTCTAGGTTGCTTCTCTCCTTGACTAGTTTCCATCCGTTGCTTCTTGTCCTGCTTTCAGGTGCTTTGGAGAATAGCTTGGCTTTGGGGACCAGCTAGTGAAATAAGCAATACATCTTCAGCAGAGAAATAACTAAACTATCCTGAAGGAATTGAGGGAACAAGGAAAAGCGGACCAGTGTGGGAATTTCGCACTCTCAATTCCCACTGTAATCCGATGGTGCGGATAGTTGCTAAGATGATGATGATGATTCATGATATAAATTTTATTTTGGGGTCCGTGTTGCTTTTTGAGCAACATGGTTTTCTTGCAGATGTTTCATTACCAATCTAGGCAACATCATTGATGAACCCTGATGATATTACCTAGTTTGGTAATGAAACATCTGCAAGAGAACCACCAAGATCAGAGACCACCAAGGACCCCACCAGTTTAACCCTGAGTTATTTATCTTCTATTGATACATTTTAATATTTTTTAAAGATTTTGATCCCAGCATAACGTGGGATTAGAAGTCACATCCTCTGGGGATATATACAAACAGTGCCTTATCATGGGAAGTCTCTTTTTCCTTCTGATTAGCAGTAAAGTGCAAAATCAACGCTGATACTGTCTGGACTCATCTTCATGAAGAGTTTGGGGTTCTCCAAGGGCTGCCAGACTCGACTGACTATGACCCTTTTAAATGTTAGTGAAGCAAAGCCAAATGGATTAACTTTGACCTACTTCCTTCTTCAGAGGCATTGTGCATTATAATAGAAAAGTTTAACCAGAAGAAAAATAGATCCTGGCAGCCAGGACAGGAACAGCTTTGAGTCATTTTAAAAAGGGAAAGCAACTTAAAGGTGGGTGATAATGAAAGATAAACCTGTTGCTCTTCCTTCTCTACTTCTTCCCTGTTACTCATCCTGCATGACTGACTGAATACTGCATGAACAGCAATTGTGAAAGGAATATAATTCAACTACCTTGATATTCAAATTGTGGCACATACTATTTGAGGATTCTATTACTTACAGCTCATTACCTATATAATCAATGACAGCTGCCCTACGGTAGTAGCTGTCCTGCACTCTGGAGTGTGTCTTTGAAAATGAGGTAGACAGTGCAGTTGGTGCAAAATAAGGCAGTCAATTTTTCAAGTGCAACAGATCAATAATATCATGTTACATCTCTGCTTTATCAACAGTGTTTCTAGGTCCAAAACAAAAGGCGGATTTTCAAGAGAAAGTAAGTAGGACCAACCCCCCCCCACACACACAAACAGAGAGAGAGAGAGAGAGAGAGAGAGAGAGAGAGAGAGAGAGAGAGAGAGAGAGAGAGAGAGAGAGAGGAGAGGAGAGAGAGAAAACATTGCTGTTTATTACTATGGTATACAAAGTGTAGTAATCTTTGACGTACAACCACAAATGGGGTCAGAATTTTTATTGCCAGGCAAGGAGATGGTGAAGTGAATCATGTCTGATTTTACAAACTTTTTTTTTGCCACAGTTGTTGGACAAATTTTGGCAGCTGTTAAGTGAATCATGCAGTTGTTAAGTGAATCTGGCTTCCCCCATTGACTTTGCTCGTCAGAAGCCAGCCAGAAAGGTCACAAATGCCAATCACGTGACCCTGGGACATTGCAAACTTTATAAATACATGCTGGCTGCCAAACACCCAAATTTTGATTATGTGACCCTGGGATGATGCTACAGTCATAAGTGTTAACACCAGTCATAAGTCCCCTTTCCCAATGCTGTTTGAAGGGTTGCTAAATGAATGGTTTTAAACTGAGAACTACCTGTGTGCACGTGTCTATGTGTCTACACAAAGAGAGAGAGAGAAAGAAAGTGAGAGGCATCAAATATTTTGAATATGTGCACGAAGAAAATCTAACTATATAATATAATGTTATAATATATTATAAAATTATAGATATATATACCCATGTTTTCCCCAAAATAAGACCGGGTCTTATTGTTTTTGCCTCCAAAAGAGGCACCAGGTCTTATTTTGGGGGGGGTGTCTTTTATACTCACCTCCGGCACCGTCAGCCCCACCCAGCCGGTCCTCTTCTTCTGGGGCCAAAGGAGCAGCTTCATTTTGCAGCTGCATTCCGGCCTGCCTTTTGCAGTCAGGCCTTTCCGGAAGGCCTATTCAGTCAAGTACTGACTGAATCCATAGCTCAGTTCTCGACTGCAGAGGTCTTGCAGAACCAAGCTATGGATTCAATCCATAGCTTGGTTCTCGGCTGCAGTGGCCTTCTGGAAAAGCCTATGACTGAGATATGCAGGCCTGGCTGAAGAAGATACCGCAGAAGAAGTGGGCCAGCAAGGAGAGGCCTGGCTGCCAGGTAAGTGCGTGTGCAGCCTGTGGGGCACATCCACACACCCCATCCCACCATAGCTTGATTTTTAGGTGTGTGCCTCGCCCAAAGTAGGGCTTATTTTTGGGGTAGGGCTTATATTAGGCCCACCCCCAAAAATCAAGCTAGGGCATATTATCAGGGTAGGCCTTACTTTCGGAAAAACATGGGTAGTTTATATTTAAGAGCCCTGGTAGAGCAGTGGTTAGAACGCATTACTGCAGGCTACTTCTGCTGACTGCCAGCTGCCAGCAGTTTGTCAGTTCAACCCTGACCGGCTCAAGGTTGACTCAGCCTTCCATCCTTCCAAGGTCAGTAAAATGAAGATCCAGATTGTTGGGGGAAATAGGCTGACTCTCTAAGTCTAAGTCCTATTGCTATTGCTATACACAGAATTTTAACTAAATGAATGAAGCCTCTACTCCTTTACTTTACCATACAACATATTTAGCTGCTGGTTTCTTCCTCTTCCCATTTATTTACAGTACAGAGTTAGGAATGCTAACAACTTTGCCTGCCCACTCATTACTATCTGAAAGTTTACTATTTTCATTCCTTCTGAACTGAGACTTGTTCAGTTCTCCAGCTCCTGAACCAGTGGTGTTTGCCACCATCTACAGTTCAAGGCTGTGTTTTGCATTCTGCCAAATCTTTGCAGAATCTCTCTCTGGCTTTAGCTGCCTGGGAGCTAAAGCAATAGTTCCTCTGATTCCTGGCTCATAGCAATAGTTCCTCTGATTCCTGGCTCATTCAGGCATGGCCTTTTCTGCTTCATCTCCCATCTAGTCATCTTTCACTTCAGTAGCATCTCTTGCCAAACCTAGAAGACTAACCATCCCTTTCCCCAGCCCTCATCTTCCTCTTCTGGCTTCTTTCTTTCAATAGCAATAGCACTTAGACTTATATACTGCTTCACAGTGCTTTATAGCCCTCTCTCAGAGGTTTAAAAATGTCAGCATATTGCCCCAACAATCTGGGTCCTCATTTTATTGATCCTGGAAGGATGGAAAGCTGAGTTAGTCTTGAGCCCATCAGGATCGAACTCCTGACAGTGGGCAGAGTCAGCCTGCAATACTGCATTCTAACTTCAAAACCCAAGTACCAACTTTCAAGTGATATGAAAGACTTAAACCTTTCCTCTCTTTTCTGTATGTCTTAAGCTGGGCACCTGACAGTCAGACCATTGAAATGAGAGAGGAAAAAAGACCTTGAAATATAAGATAAAGATTTTCTGTTTCAGGACAGTTCATCCTTCTACAAAAGGATGTAGAATGACTTGGAAATGGAATGTTTCTGGTTTTCCATTTTTAACTTTTCCAAACTGGACAGCCTTCCTCAACATTGTTTAAGGGATCATCTCAATGCTGGGATCCTTGCAGGTAAATATTAGGGTCAAAGTATCAGGCCTTGAAGGCTCAGGCTTCTCTCTTTGGAGACTTCTGGAGCTATCTAAGTTCTCTTGTATGTGCACAGAAGGCACATCAAAGAAACTGTCAATAAATGTACTGGGTGGAGCAGTCATATGTACCCAAGCTTGTTCGGATGGTGTTGACTCCTTCACTAATGTGATACAGCAATTGTGATAAAATTAGGTCTGCAGAGTCAGATGATGTGAGGAACACTTCAAGGAGCTTTACCAAGCCTGGGATAAGTTATGACATTTGGCTAGCTCCTTGCAAACTACCTCTTCAACTGATCTGTAGGCTTCTGCCCTATTTTATTTTATTTGCTTGAAATTTCTTAATTCATGACATTTTAATTTTCTAGTTCCTACTATCACTTTGTGCTTTGCCCACTGAATATTATTGAGCACCATTGTAAAGATATGGCAAGCAATTAATTCATCTGCTTTCAACTCACACTCACTTCTTCGAGCCTTGTTTGTTTTATTGCCAAAATTACATAATCCTTCCTCAACAATAGAGGCAGCAGGCTACACAAACCCCCAGATTTGGTTGAAGTACAAACAATCTTCATGGGATGGAGGGAAGAAACAGCCTAAAAGGAAGAAACAGCTCATTGAAGACTTGAGTTTATTCTGTGGGTGTGAAATATGTCAGTTACGAAAAGCAAAAGGTTTGGGGAATGTATTTCAGGGTGGCCAAACTGCCTTTGCTGAGAGTCCGTCTAAAAACAGGGAAGTGCTGTGCTGAAAGTTTATTCTGCACTTTTTTCCATCTCATTCAGTGGGGTAGAAAAGAAATTACTTTTGATTCCCCCACGCCATCAGAAGAAAATACCTTGCATTTACTTCAGTTAAGGAGATGAGACTGTCCTGTCCTTCCTTATCCAATCTGAAGCAGGCTGCAGCCCGCCCCCCCGCCCCCCCTTCTAGATTTCAGATTTGATCAAGAGGAACACCTCCCACACAGCTTTTTCAGATTGGTGACAGCCAGAAGCTCCTTCATAGAAAAAAAGCAATGACCGCATCAGCCTCACAAGAATAAAGCTTGAAAACCTGCCTAACAGAATCTTGGAAGCAATTTTAAATCATTCTGAATATAAAATATTACAATGGAACCCTGATTCATAGGCCTCTGGAACATCTTGCCCCCCCTGATGTGAGGTTGGCCCCAACCCTCCTCTTCTTCCATAAGGGCCTCAAGACGTGGCTCTGCCAGTTGGCTTGGTGCCCCAATGGGGGAACATTGCAGTGGAGCTGGTTGATCAAGTAACAAGAGATCCCACCTCCCTCCACTCTGCCCCTGTCCCCCCCCCCATGTGTCATTAGATTTTAATGTCTGGTTCCAATGTATTTATGTTTAAATGTATATGACTATAAGCTGCCCAGAGTTACCCTGTGGTAAGATGGGTGGAAATAAATGAATGAAGGAATGAATACATACATACATACATACATACATACCCAATTCTTCTTCCAGAAAATTTATCAATGTGTATTCATATTGGATATTTCATGTGTGTTCCAAACATGTGAAAAAGAGGGATGGGGGATTCAGGTTTTTCACAGGAAGAAGGGAAATATAGAATCAAAGGGCTGGAAAGGACCTTGGAGGTCTTTTAATTCACACACCCCCTGCCCAAAGCAGGAGACCTTATACTATCCTGGACAAATGGCTGTCCAGTCTCTCCTTGAAAATCTCCAGCGATGAAGCACCCACAGCTCTAGGAGGCAAGGTGTTCCACTGATTAATTATTCTCACTGTCAGGAAAGTTCTCCTTAGTTCCAGAAAGAATCTCCTTCTGACAAACTTCCACCCATTACGTCTTGTCCTGTTGTCAGGTACTTGGAGAATAAGTCCACCCTTCTCTTCTGGGACAGCTTTCGTATGAGCTCTTCTCTTTGTTATTATTTATTTGTTTGTTTGTTTATCTTTTAATTCTCTTCGACACTGGCTAGATTGTAAACAACCAATTTCCAAAGGCACTTTTTTTCCCCCATAGCTGAGCTCTGATTTTGCATATGAACCTGGCTGGAAATTAAGAGAAGGCTTGCATGATGTCCTGTCCTGCCAACCTGGATTTGTTATTTCAGGTCTTAACTTGCAGGGATGGCCATTACTGCCAATGTGAAGTAGACCAGCCATAACTACTACCTTCTGGGTGGCTATTTTAAAGAGGCTCAGGGGATCATGCGTTGGGATTTTGCCATCTTTAGGGTGTCTTCTGGATTTTTACCTGCTGATGCAGCATCTTCTGTGTTCAGGCCTTTAATCCTTCCCACGTTGTACAGAACACTAAAGAAACTGCAACCGTTTCCTTCTAAGAAGCTGCTGTTACAGTTGGGCAAGCTTTAACAATGGCAGTATTGTCTTGGCCTCTCCTACGTGGTCACTCTTAATTCCTGGGAGACAGCTGGGTAGGAACACAATCAGTCACTCTTCTCTTTAATCAACAGGTTCCCAAGAGGATCTAGAAAACTGGAATGCCACTCCTATATATTCAGATTTACCAAATGACTGAATGAGTAAGGCTGCGATGTTTGGTGGAAAGCAACTGGGTACAATGAATTAAAAATACAGAAGGTAGGATTTGTGGTGCGGTAGCTTCTTCTGATGTTGCAAATGGAGTGGGAAAAGCAGGTCACAATATATTGTCTGAGGAATCCAGGCCTAAAGACACCCTAACCCCTCTCAATTAAGGAAATGATTTTTTTTTAAAAAATAGCAATATAATCTCATATATTTTTACTCATTAAATTCCATGTAACTTAAGCCCAGATAAATGCAGGCAAAACTGCTGCTCCGACACTGCTCAACACACAGACTTCAGAATAAGAACACACACTATGAGGCACAGAGACTAGCTCTTGAAAGATGGAAAATTGTCCAGCTCTTCTTCAAAACAAATAAAATATACCTGAATGCTTCAGTATGTCTTTTTTTTAACTTCTGATCAGTTTTCAAAGTCTGCCTCTACAAGTTCCTGCAGTCTTCTTGGCAATGTTTTTCAGAGGTGGTTTGCCATTGTCTCCTTCCTAAGGCTGAGAAAAAGTGATTGATCCAAGATCACCAAGCCAACTTTGTGCCTAAGATAGGATTAGAACTCTGTTTCTAGTCTAGTCAGCCACTACATCGAACTGCCTCTCAAATAGGTCTACCTAGCTAGAAATCTAAAAATCGATAAAGGCACACAGGCCAAGACGTCCCAATTAAAAAACAGACAATTTGTTACACTCTCCAAGGTATCTTGGACTGTAATTATAATAATTCCTGACTGTTTTGTATTCTGTCAGGGGCCCTAACAGTTGTAGTGCCAACTGACTGGAAAGGACCAGGTTGTCTGCCTAAACCTGCCTCCAGAAGCTGTGAATGCTCCAACACTGGAAGTTTTTAGGAAGAGACTGGACAGCCATTTGTCTGAAATGGTATAGGGTTTCCTGCCTTAGCAGGGGGTTGGACTAGATGACCTCCAAGGTACCTTCCAAATTATTATTATTATTATTATTATTATTATTATTATTATTATTATTATTATTATTATTATTATTATTATTATTATTATTATTATTATTATTATTATTATTATTATTGCCTGAGAATAGGACTTTTTCTTTTCTTCTTTAAGGCAGCCATAATTTGAAACAGAATGTGGTTTATAATAAAGATTCCCTTCTATAAATAGCACACTTTAGATGGTGTGTTGGATCTTCTGCTTCTTCTTCATATGCTTGAATAAGATTTGGATTTGGGAGAGAAAAGTCTTCCAGGAATATTAACCTATTCTTGAAGAATGCAAATCTCATTTATTCAAGTATTTAAATGACATGTGGGCTTCATTTGCCTTGAAATTCACAATTGTTAATACAAATCCATAAATAAAGCAAGTTAAAAGGTCACACTCCAAACTTCCATTTAAAAATTTGCTTGGCTGATCTTGAAACAATCTCAACAGAGTTGGATGAGGTTAGTGCCCAATGGGAGAGCACACAAGGCTAAATTGGGAAGGAGAAAAAGTCAGTCTGAATAAGACAAACACAAAGTGATCCCTTTTATTGATTGCTATAGTTTAACACAAATGCATTGTAGTCCTTGCTATTTGTTTGGAAAAAGTGAAAAATCACTCATGTCCACGACAATCTAGCTGTAGGAGGAGGAGTAGCAGAACCTAGGTCAGGGATGGGGAACCTTGGCACTTTTATGACTTGTGGACTTCAACTCCCAGAATTCCTGAGGCAGCTGGCTCAGGAATTCTGGGAGTTGAAGTCCACAAGTCATAAAAGAGCCAAGGTTCCCCACCCCTGATCTAGAGCCACATTTAAAAGACCAATCAGCTTAGAATCCCTATGTAGCCACAAGAGGACTATGTCCAATTCCCCTCCCTTGAATCCCATTAACACATATTTAACTCCAATCAGGTGTTGACAGTTAGTTGAGAAGATTCTTGTGTATAGGCTGTTTAACAATAAATCAATAAATTGAAATTGGTCTTTCACACCTGACACTAGTAAATTGTACTCTTAATGACTCTACTTCTAATTGAAAATTCAACATCAAGGGTCTTCAAAGTTGGCCCTTTTATCACTTGTGGACTTCAACTCCCAGAATTCCTCAGCCAGCATGCCTGGCTGAGGAATTCTGGGAGTTGAAGTCCACAAGTGATAAAAGGGCCAACTTTGAAGACCCCTGTTCTACATGAATCAGTCTTTGAATGGCCACACTGTTATAAAATGACCAGAATGCAATGACACCAAACTAGGAGATCTATCTAACACCCAAGACAACAGATTGAGATTGCACTCTAATCAGGATAGAGGAATGGGCTCAGACAAACAAATGCTCCTTAACAATCTAAGGTATTACATCTAGGGAGAATAAATGTAGGACATGTATACAAAATGGAGAACTCAAAGCTTGGAAACACTACATCTGAGAAGGCTTTGGGTGTGGCCATTGATAATAAACTGAATATGAGTCAACAGTGTGAGACAACTGCTACAAGGGCTAAATGAAGTTCTGAGTTGCATTAGAACAGGCATTGTATCAAAGATGTGTGAAGTCCTTATTCTTTATCACGCTTGGAGTCGAAGATATGATTCTGGGTGTCCCATTTCCAGAAGGATATTGACATGTTAGAGAGGATTCAGGGTAGGACAATAAAGGTAATCCAAGCAATTCAGTACATGCCCTTAAATTGAAGGCATTTGGGATGTTCAGTCTGAAGAAGAATTAACAGAGACATGATAGCCCTGTTCAGGTATATAAAATGAAGCTATGGGGAAAGCAGTTAAGAACTGTTCTGCATGGCCATAAAAACTAGGATCAGAAATAATGGACATACGTAAGTTGCAACCATTAGATTTCATTTAAATATAAGTAACTTCTTGATGGTGAGATGTGTTCAACAATCAATTCCAAAACCCTTTGGAAGTTGTGGGTTCTCTATATCTGGAGGTTTCTTTAAGAAGATGCTGGACAGCCACCCCTCATGGATGTTTTAACCAGTTTTCCTGCAGATTGCTGTGGTGCCTTATGGTGCTTTATATCTATAATTGTGTGGTTCCAATTGTGCCACCCTCAAAAGCTCTAGTATGCTAAAAACAAGGTTGAAGGTAGTGATGTGCCCATCTTGAGTAAAAAATAAATAAATCATTGAATTGTTACGCTTTCTGAACTGTTTAAAAATAATACTTTTAATACAGCAAAAGCAATCATGATCACAAACATAAAATATTAAAGTACTGCAAAAAGTTAAGATAAAAACAAAAATGGTAAACCCATCGACACCAAAACCTAAAGAATATATAATGTTTACAGCATAAAGTAACATAAAGAATAAAATCCAGAGCATTCTTAAAAGATTAAATGAACCTCTGGTTAATGGATTTTCAAGTGGTCAATAAATCCAGCTGTTGTGGCTTTTACACTGATGTCATCGGTGCTGGCAGGAAAGACGCCCTGTAGTTTTCCCAGCTTTCTTAGCCACGATCCTATTGGATAACCTCCGTCTCTGTTTTTCCTGCTCTGGCTCTTAGTTTCGTTCTTTTCTCTCATAACTGGTAAACCCATTTTAGATCTGTGATTTTGAACCTTGGCAACTTGAACAGCTGGCTGGAGTATTTGGGGAATTGAAGTCCACTCCTCTTAAAGTCGCCAAGTTTGAGAAAGACTGGCTTAGACCACTGTTCGTCATTCCTGTAAACTTCCAAATATGTCGCTATTGAAATCCATTGAATCTCCAGCAAGTGGTTCAGTCATCATTCTGTTGGAAGACACATGGATGAGGGAGATTAAGCAAAAATAACATAATTTCATATTTTGCTCATTAATTACAAGTGTTATGCCTTGGCACAAGACATATTTAACACTCCTCAACTGAGTTCGAGAAGAGCCAACGTTCAACAGTATTTCTGCAATAGTTATACAATTTGATTCGGTGTTATTTGTGCCCATTGTAAAAATGGGAAGTTGTAATAATGTGTTCTTAAAGGAATACTGGTAGTCTTTCATTTATGACCACAACTGAGCCCAGAATTTATGTGTTAAGCAAGGTAGTTGTTAAGTGAGCTTTGCCACAGTTGTTTAGTGAATCACTGTAGTTACTACTTGAATCATTCAGTCATTAAGCTAATCATTAACCCCCACTGACTTTGTTTGTCAGAAGCCGGCTAAGGAGGTCACAAATGGTGATCACATGACCCTGGGACAGTGCAGGTGTCATAAATAGATGCCAGTTGCCAAGTGCCCAAATTTTGATCACATAACACAGGAATGCTATAACAGTGTGAAAAATGGCCATAAGTTACTTTTACAGTGCTGTTTTAACTCTAAACAGTCGCTAAACAAATGGTTGTAAGTTGAGGTCTATCTGTACAGTACACATTAAAACTGGCCAAAACCCTCTCAGTTTTCTGAGAGGGTGGGGTCTTGCCAAGTTTCTGTGGCCCATCTGTCAATCATTTTCCTTGGTTGCCCCCCTTTTCCTTAAGCTTTGCAGAGCCCTTCCTGCTCCCTACCCCCCAATGTACACATACACAACCAGGGAATATTGGCTTAAAGTTTTAAAGAATGCATCTAAACTGCCCCCATCCAAAATTCTACTAAGCCATAAACTGCACAAAGCTGTGCATGATCCAGAATGGCTCATCCACATAAACAAAATGAGTGCCACACAACTCGGTTAAGCACAAGTATCCACTCATGCACTCGTGCTAAACCCAAATCAAATAAGCCACATGGTGGCTTAGCAAAGTTGTGATCATGTTACTACAGTGGTTTATAGATGAGTCTTGTGTCAGTCCAAATATTCTGGCTTATTCAACAGGCCATGGTTAAAAAGACTATGTGTAAACCTTACCGCCATAGTATCAGGAAGACATAGTGACTACTTTCCCAGTTGTACAACATTTATTCTTATGCCCCTCTTGAGATAGCATTTAAAAAAAATATTCAGAGCACATAAACCCTTGGTTACATGGAGATTAACATGATACAGTATGAATTTGGCAACCTGGCTATACAAAATCCTGATTTGGTCACTGAATCCCCTCCTATAGAACTACTTATTTGGAATTTTTCAAATGAATCACATTCAGAAAACAATGCGGTCATAATCAAAGCTCTCTTGTCTCCACTCTTTTAACCAGTGCAACAGTGAAAGCTGTATGACTGGAAGCAAAGTTATTCAATATCATCTTTGCTTCCTCCTCAAAGACATTTTTCACTCTACCATCCATGGAGGTAGTCCTCCCCAAACAATTAGAGGCCACAATGCCTTGTTGAGGCTGAAGCTGACATTGAGTTGCCAGAAGCGGAGGCACAGTTCCCCAACCTAGAAATGGAGGTTGGAGACAATGGTAAAAGAGACATGCCTCTGGTTTTGCAGCAACCTGACATCACACCTGAAAGGGGAGAAGTAGGCATCTCCCTTCCAAAGGCTGAGGTGGACATCTCCCTTGCCAAAGAGAATGCTGAACTGCCTGATTCTGAGGCTGCCAGCAAAGTGGCGGAAGCAGAAACCAGTCATGAGAAAGGCAGGAATGCCAGCATGCCTGAAGTACACACCTCTCTTCCAAAAGTTGAGCTTAGTACTGCAAAAATGATGAAGACAGATGAATTTGAGGGCAACATCAGAAGAGCAGCCCCTGAAGTGAAGGTTAAATGGGTCGTCATTGTGGAGCTGCAATCTCCCAACATAGAAGAACGGGCTTCTTCAGGTAAGGTTGTGCCGAGGAGAGTTTTTGAGTTTGGTGGTGGGGTAGTAAGTTCAAAGGTTCAAAGGCCCTTGCTGGGAATTTCCCTTAATGACGGGAAAAGTGTTACACAGAGAGGAGTCAGCCTACATTCCTTAGAAGCAGACAAACCCAATGTTAGATGTTTAGTGCCAGCCATTGGCAGTTCCCCAAAAGGATCATCAGATGGAGGCAAAGAGGTTTCTTTGCTTCCACTGATGAGCCAAGGGTCCCAGACCCACAGCCCCATTGGCGAGAGAGTTTTATGGTCAAGGAGGGGCCAAGACCCCCCATAAATACTTCTGCACGAGGGGCTGCTCTTTGTTCTCCAGTTCTATCTCTACTCCTAACCTCTATTTTAGTCATGTAATCCTAGCTTGTTTTGTTTTATTTTATTTCTCTCTCACATGCAGGCATGAATGCTTTCATGCCAAGTATTTCTTTCTCTTTGATCTA